>NC_083579.1:47654470-48379470 GCF_027579695.1 Neoarius graeffei
TTTTTGCCCAGCTTTACTATGGGTCCTAATAATTCAGGATCTGTGTTTGATTTTTAACTGATTGGTGGCACAGTGGTGTAGTGGTTAGCGCTGTCGCCTCACAATAAGAAGGTTCTGAGTTTAAACCTCATGGCTGGCGGGGGCCTTTCTGTGTGGAGTTTGCATATTCTCCACGTGTATGTGTCAGTTTCCTCTCACAGTTCAAAGACATAGAGATTAGGTAACAATACCCAGTACCTGCGGTTGCACAAGCCAGTGTAAGGGATGGGTAGGAGTGGTGTGCCTCATCCAACATTGCCTACAAAAAAGCAAGATGCCTGAGGAGACTCGCAATAATACTAATAATAAATTTAACTGATTACATATATTGATGTGTATTTAAAAATACCTGTATGTGTTTGCAGTAAGTTCAACCATCAGAACATAGTGCGCTGTATCGGAGTAAGTCTTCAGATCCTGCCCAGATTTATTCTTCTGGAGCTCATGACTGGAGGAGACATGAAGAGCTTTCTGAGACAGAACCGCCCCAGAGCTGTGAGTGCTTCGGTTGTGTGTGTTGTACAGTGTGTATACATGTGTTTAGGTGAGCATTTTTTTCACCTGTCGGGTGACTGTGCATAGACGCACATTCAAATACTTATGTGCAAGTACAAATTTATATGCATAGGAAGTGTCAGGTTTATAACAGCCTGTGTGTGCTGCGGGGTACAGTGTGTGTGTATGTGTGTGTCTTGAGTCAGTGTGACTGGTAAGCTGACCGTGTGATGAGACAGTAATCTGACAATTTGGTTCCCACAGAATCAGCCCTCTTCTCTGACTATGCTGGAGCTGCTGCACATGGCCAGAGATATTGCATTCGGCTGCCGATACCTGGAGGAGAACCACTTCATTCACAGGTAGTTAAACACTGCAGAAATATCGCAGTAACATTTGTGAACTTTAATGAATGGCCCAGGTGCAATTCTCACTATTTAGCATAAAAATAAGAAAAAATAATTTCACTCAACTACATACTACTAGTAATTGAGTATCTCGCCTCTTTCAGAAGTGTGAATCAGCTCAAAACATTTGCTTAGTATGGTTAGAGACGAGCAAATCAAAAATGAGGATGCTTTAACATGTCATTTTGTTTCAGAGACATCGCTGCACGAAACTGCCTGTTGACTTGCCCTGGTCCAGAGAGAGTCGCCAAAATTGGAGATTTTGGAATGGCTCGTGACATATACAGGTGCCGTTACTGTCTGCTTTCACCGTTTGATAAAGGATGGTGTACTACAATCTCATTTGAGGCCCATAAAAACATAAATAAATGTAAAAACCAACAGTGAATACCCTAATTAACTGCTGATTAAACTGCTAAAAGCTATTCTATAGTGTATATATACTAAAATATTAGACAATGGGCCTCATTTGTCAAGCTGTATACAGATTTATTCGTAAACTGTTCATAGGAGCATTTACCTAAGAAATAAGCACTGTGCCTGAAATCACTCACTCACTCACTACTCCCTATAGAGGGAATTACTGTATAGAGGACTATACAGTGAGCTCATTGGTAAAATGAAAAAACGCTTTCGGACACTAGTCCATCGTGCTGGTATTTACGTCATTACTGTCGCACAATTAAAACGCGCCAGATCAGTCAGCTGGTGGGTTTTCAAAATAATAAATACATGCATGTATTTTTGTGATAAATACATATTATACTGAGCGTATTTCCCACATTAATCAATACAAAGTACCTGCATCTTTCAGGTTTTTTTAAATCAAGGCTGAATACTTTCTTCTTTGCCGCTGCCTTTTATTAAATCAAATTTGAGACTTTTAATTTGATTTCTTTCAGCACGACCGCAATGCATGATGGGATATATTGCTTTGGTTAGTGACCACCGTTGTACACTACTTTTTGTGATGCATTGTGGGATACTTTGAGTGCACTATATAGGGTGTAAATAATCCTCACTAAGGTTTCGGACAGCACTACAAAATGGCGTCCTCACTACATAGTGCCCTATATAGTAAGTTGATGAGCGATTTCGGACACAGGGAAAGTGTTCATCAAAATCCTGTAATTTCAAAACATTTTGAGTATCCTTCACATGCTCCTGAGTGTGTGTAAAGTTACTCATAAAAAAGACCAACTAATGTCAACCTTGATTGATCAACTTTAAATCATATAATTTGCAATGAGCTCTTGCACTTTTATATACAGATTACACTCAAGTTTAAACACCTCGTGTTTTTCGGTTACACGCAAATTTAATGCCCTTTTTGTGAAACCTAGTTTCATATTAATGACATGAAAAAAGCAAAGAAATATCTCATCCGCTTTATCCTGTTCTACAGGGTCGCAGGCAAGCTGGAGCCTATCCCAGCTGACTACGGGCGAAAGGCGGGGTACACCCTGGTGGACAAGTCGCCAGGTCATCACAGGGCTGACACATAGACACAGACAACCATTCATACTCACATTCACACCTACGGTCAATTTAGAGTCACCAGTTAACCTAACCTGCATGTCTTTGGACTGTGGGGGAAACCGGAGCACCCGGAGGAAACCCACGCAGACACGGGGAGAACATGCAAACTCCGCACAGAAAGGCCCTCGCCGGCCACGGGGCTCGAACCTGGACCTTCTTGCTGTGAGGCGACAGCGCTAACCACTACACCACCGTGCCACCCCAAAGAAATATTAAATGTGAAAAAAATTAAAGAAAGCAAACCGACATTGATCCATAAATTGAGACAAATAAGACCAGTCATTCAATTAAGAATGTCGCTGTATAAAAGGAGGATGTACCGCAATGACTCAGTGTTTAGATGTTTCCGTTTGCCCTGTCATCTCCTTTTAATGCTGCGCTACATTTTATTAGAGCCAGCACTCAGTGAAGGGTAAGTGACTGATCTGGTATGTCTCAGGCTGCAGTGTGCCCTATACTCCCTCGTGTGCTGCATGAATTACTAAGACACCCTCTTACTTTTCCATCACTGCACCAGGGACGGCTCACTGGTGTGTGAGAAATTTCTGGATGAAAATCATTGAGACACAATTATTTGAGTGTTTCAAACTCTAACTTCCTGCCCTGCAGGGCCAGTTACTACAGGAAGGGTGGTCGCGCCATGCTGCCAGTGAAATGGATGCCGCCTGAAGCCTTTCTAGAGGGTATTTTCACTTGCAAGACTGATACATGGTAATGCTTCTTTGTCCCTTGTGCGACATTTCTTTAAGCTATTAGCTGATTTTGTTGAAATGGTTTCATCCTATTTTAAAATACCCTAACTGAACCCTTTTTTGTGCTAAAATCATTGTAGCCTTGAGAAAAGGATCTGTTTGTATCATTTGTCTCCCTCTGTAGGTCATTTGGTGTTCTGCTGTGGGAGATTTTCTCCCTGGGCTACATGCCCTACCCATGTAAGACTAATCAAGAGGTGCTGGAGTTTGTGATGAGTGGAGGACGCATGGATCCACCTAAGAGTTGCCCAGGACCAGTGTAAGTAGAAGTTTAAGCTTCAAACCCCCAGTTAAGAATCACTACCACTAGCCAGTCTTTATTACAACAATAGTAGAGGAGTGTGAATAATAACAAGAAAGTGATGTATATTTAGAGCTTGTACTGAAGTATTATTATTGATCTGAGCTTTGAGACACTCTCAGAAAAGACGGTTCCTCAAGGGTTTGTTGGACAGTTAATGGTTGTCGCCTTCGACAAAGATTTTATTTAAAACTCTTTGTGGAAGGTAAACCCTGTGTTGTAAGGTTCTAGATAGGGATGTCCCGATCCGATCACGTGATCGGAAATCGGGCCCGATCACGTGGTTTCAGACTCGATCGGAATCGGGCATTACCTCCCGATCAGGGATCGGATATATATCTATATAATATATTCTCATTTTTAACACATCAATAGCTATGCGTTGGCACAGAGTGAGACCAGACGTCTTGTCTCAACACAGCAACATCAACACGTGCGGCATGACATCACTTTGTAGCGGAGACGCTATTGGTTATTGGCTGCCCGTTGCCGGCAAAGTTGAACACGGAAGCAGTTCGAAGCGGAAAGCAAAGCATGTCTGCGGTGTGGCAGTATGTCAAAGTTGATGATAACATTGCCATAGCAAACTGTGAAATATGTAAAGCTGGAATTTCAAGGGGTGGACAGGAAAGGGCCGCATTTAATACAACAAACCTGATACGGCACCTGAAAAACAAACACCCGACACAATACAGCGAGTTTTTAGTGCTGTTGCAAACGTGTTGGATGACAAAAACAGGCTCAAACCTGAAAGGGTAGAAATGCTTGTTTTCATCAAGAAAAACGTTCATTTCCTTAATTGAAATTACTGTATACCACTGTGAGATGCGTTCTTAAAAGCAAATTACTGGCACTGTGGCAGTTTTTTTTTAATTTGTTTACATTCCTGCCAGGTATTTTAAGGTTATGTTTTTAATTTATGTTATTTATTGTTCAAACTACCTCACGTAAGTGCTCTGTTTGCTAACGGAGTTGTTGGATGTTAAAATAAGGTGTTAAATAAAAAAAATGAGGAACATCCTGGATCCGTTTCTTTCCTCGTCTTTATTATTTTTTATGGATTATAAGAAGTATCGGATCGGGACTCGGTATCGGCAGATACTCAAAATCAAATGATCGGTATCGGATCGGAGGGCAAAAAAACCTGATCGGGACATCCCTAGTTCTAGATCTAAAGAATCCATCTTTAATTTTCTGTAAAGCTGCTTTGCGACAATGTCTGTTGTTAAAAGCGCTATACAAATAAATTTGACTTGGTTTCAAGAGTTTCTAAGTGTTGAACCCCTGAGGATGCCAGATTTAATTCCGTGCAATAACAAGTTTACGATTTACAAGTTTACTTTTACGTCTTGTCACCGGTGTCTCAGTTATACAGTATGTAGCATCCAGTGAAATAGGACAAGAGGGTACTAAATTAGTTTCTTCCAGATAGGAGGCCATTTTAATCAGGTTGTAAAGAAATGTTTTGAGTGGAGTTAGAGGTTGATAGCTCCTCTCGCTTGCCTCTGCTTTGACATTTTATGTGATTTTTAAAAGTTTTTTTTGTGATTTTGTCGGTTTTTTGTGTGTGTAATTTTCTATAACTGAGATTACTAAACTTTTGAGATTACTAAACTTAAGCTTAAACTTTTATTTCAGTGTGATGAGTTTACATCTTGATCTCACATGACTTAGTGCTGAATGTTTTTTTAAGCACTCTGCTAAATATCGTCTGGTTTACATCCAGACTTCAACTTGTTCACTGACAAATATTTTTTCATGTTTAGTTACCGGATTATGACACAGTGTTGGCAACACTGCCCAGAACATCGACCAAACTTCTCAGCTATTTTAGAGAGGATCAACTATTGTACTCAGGTACAGTTAAAATATCACGATCAATAAAGAATTACATCTGGTTTTAGGCAAGTACCCTAATTGCCTGTGTCTTTCCTCCTTTTTGCTTCACCTACTAATGTGGTTCAGGATCCTGATGTAATAAATACTCCGCTTCCAGTGGAGTATGGGCCAACTGTGGATGAAGAGATCAGCACTGTGATTCGTCCAGTAGCATCTGGCAGCATGACTCCTCTTCTAGTGAGCCAGTCACTGGAAATGCCTGTGCAGCCTGCAATCCTAACTCCACTCCCTCAGGTCCAGAAACCTCGACTGCTGTTACAGCGGCCACCCCAAATGCCTCAAGAGGTGGCCATACGTGAAGCTTTGGAGCCTTTTTGGGCTGAGCCACCTTCAGCTCCTGGAGCCTGCTCAAGCTCCTGGCTACAGGTCCCAGAGCACCAACCATGCTCCAGATCAGGCTCCTCCTCAGGAAGCCAGAAGCTCAAGAACAACACCAAGAATCTTTGGAACCCCACTTATGGTTCATGGATTCTGGAGAGCTTTGGGAGGACAACCCAACCTGTGCCTTTGTCCTGTACCACCACTGCTCCGTCTCATTTTACCTCAACCTCAGAGCATAACGACTCTGGGACTGAAGCTAACGTGTCACCATGCTCAAATTCATCAACAGTTCCCTCTCAGATGAGCTCTAGTCCTCCAGGACCTTTGAGTCTCAGTTCACGAAAAGGGGCAGCTGAGGCTGGAGGGAGCTCACTTGCTGTGGTCATGGATTTGGCTAAGCTCCAGAGCTTCCCTTGCGGCAATGTAAATTATGCGTATGATGAACAGAGCTATGAAGCTGAGAGCCTACCCCTGGTAGTTGCCAAGTCTCCAAAACCCAACAGTAGTTCTGCAATTAGCTCCTCTCTAACAGCACTGGGCCTGGCTTTCTCTGTTACCCACAAACCATTGGTCAAGCGTCACGCCAGCTACGGGCATGAAGATGTCAGGAGGCATACCAAGCCAGAGAAACCCATACGAGACAGAGACTCAGGCTTCTCATTGTCAGAAGATCTTAGTGTTACTCCTGTGTAGCACATTCAGATGCTGAACTAAAGCCAGATATAATACTGAAAATAATGTAGCTCATGTCATTCAGGTTGCCTCACCTAGAACGATATAAATTGAGAGGCCAGCGACACTCTTGTATGTCCAAAGTAACAGAAAACAAGATGAAGACTAGTCCATTTTTCTTTTTGTGTGAACAAATACTATGGCATCAGTAATCTATGAATGGGTAATTCAACACAAGCATCTTGTGCATATATATTACAGAAAAGTTAGAACATCACTGGAGGGCATTACTTCCACTCTGATTAGTGACATTTTAAATCAATACCCCTAGATTCAATGCATGCTCATGCACTTTTTCACAAATCTGTCTCTAAGTGGCGTCGTAGTGTGAGGGTTACAGAACAGTGGATCTATCGCAAAGGTTGAAATATGTATATAATGAGTTTTAACTTTAATCATGAGCGAAGTGAGAATTGGGGCTTTTTTTTTTTCTTTCAGTTTACGTGAAACTCTGCACAAACAGCAACCTGACCTGAGCTAATTCCCATTTCCTAACAGTATAAGGAACACTGTATACAGTTTTTGTTTAGTTTTAATTATTTTCCATAGTAGATTCTGAGTGTTTTCCTGAGTGAATTTTAAAGGAACAGTCCACCGTACTTCCATAATGAAATATGTTCTTTTCTGAATTGAGACGAGCTTATCCGTACCTCTCCGAGCTTTGCGCGACCTCCCAGTCAGTCAGACGGGCTGTTACTCCTGTTAGCAATGTAGCTAGGCTCAGTATGGCCAACGGTATTTTTTGGGGCTGTAGTTAGATGCGACCAAACTCTTCCACGTTTTTCCTGTTTACATAGGTTTATATAGGTTTTACATAGGTTTATACTAACACCTTCTGCGCGCTTCAACAGCGCATTGATATGGAGCTCAGGAGTGACGGTATCAATGCACTGTCGAAGCGCGCAGAAGGTGTTAGTACGCCTGTCATTATAGTGCGGACTTTCCATAGCATAGAAAATCACCACGTTTCAATTTGTGTAACTGAACTTTATTTCATGTCACTAGTCATATAAACCTATGTAAACAGGAAAAACGTGGAAGAGTTTGGTCGCATCTAACTACAGCCCCAAAAATACCGTTGGCCATACTGAGCCTAGCTACATTGCTAACAGGAGTAAACAGGAGTGACAGTGCGTCTGACTGACTGGGAGGTCGCGCAAAGCTCGGAGAGGTACGGAGCAGCTCGTCTCAATTCAGAAAAGAACATATTTCATTATGGAAGTACGGTGGACTGTTCCTTTAAGGCTCTTGATAGTTTAATACACTGCATTCCTCACTGTGGACAGTTCATTCCATTCACTAGGCTGTCCTTGTGTCCCGTGTCTACTCAGGGGGTTTTGGAATCGTCCACATGTTCCCCATCTTTATGACACCCGTGGTGGTGAGTACAGCATGCAGAAGAAATCAGGGCTGCACTGCTAACGTGAGCAGTCTGAACGGTCTAACCTGTTAACACTGCTATCGATACGAGTACTGGCACCACACATTTAGAGGCAGGATGCGTGTACACTGGTCCTGATGGGCATGTTTTGATGAAACCTATAATACTTGGAGAAATCAGAAGACTGAATTTACTTGTTTTCTTCTGTCTTCAAACCACCAGCCACTTTCTGTCACCTATATTCATATCAGGATTTGTGGAAATGAATACATTTGAAAGAGACTGTGCTACATAGCTGGCTGGAGCAGAAGCTAGTATTTTGGAAAAATATACTTTTACGTCTTGTCACTGGTTATACAATATGTAGCACGCAGTGATACAGAGTAAGAGTGTATTAAATAAATTAGTTTCTTCCAGATAGGAGGCCATTTTAATCACAGCTTGCCTCTGCTGTGACCTTTAATGTGATTTTTTTTAAGGGTTTTTTTTTTTTTTGGTATGGTTTTTTTTGTGTGTAATTTTCTATAACTGAAATTAAGCTTTTGCGAGAAGGAAGAACTATGTGCTGCTGGAAAAGAGAAATGAGGTTACTATTGTAGAGGTAAAAGACATAGCAAGTCTTTTACCCCTTTCTGTGCTTAAAGGAGATACGCAGAACCTTTATTTTTAAATACATTTCTGAGTGGATAGTATCTCCATCCTTGACTCTTGTATCCTGCATAATTGGGAATAAAAATGTATATATATTTTTGAGAGTTAAAATCGACCACAAAGTTGGCATTCGAGCTGCCCCGCTGAGCCAGCCAGCCCTGAGTGGATGACGTCACAGTGGGAACCGGTGCTATAGACCAAAGCCAGACTTGGCAGGCGAAAGTGGTTGCAATGGCCTCTTCGTTCAGAGTTATTGGAGATTCTTCAGATTCCTCAGATAGTAATACATCTGACTGTGATAGTCCTGAAATTGGAATGTGTGTACATGCTACTGCTATACACACAGAACCGTATCAGTTCGAACCATCGGAAAGTGAATCCGATAGAAACACATCGGCCACAGAGGCCCCCACCTTACAAAATAAAGCCAGAGAACAAAGCCGTCTAGAGAATTGGATGGAATCGAACTGACAGTCTCATGTGACTCATTAAAACAGGATAGGTGTTAGAACTTATGCAACTAATGGCCCTTTTCCACTACCCTTTTTCAGCTCACTTCAGCTCGCTTCAGCTCACTTCAGCCCGACACGGCTCGCGTTTCGACTACTTCAGAACAGCACGACTCAGCTCGCTTCAGCCCTGCTTAGCACCCAAAACTCACACGGTTTTGGAGTGGGGCTGAAGCGAGCCAAACCGAGCTGAGTGAGGCTGGGGGCGTGAGCAGACACTCCCCTGTGCACTGATTGGTGAGGAGGAGTGTCCTCACACGCCCGCACACGCCCCGCGAGCACGCTGGGATCTGTAAACACCGTAAACCCGGAAGAAGAAGAATTACGAATTACGAGAATTTCTGAAGCCTTATGCGCCTCGCCTCATCTATACGCTCTTGCCAGTATCTGTTGCCGTTGTCTGTGACAACAAGCCACAGAACCAAGACCAGCAACACTAACGACTCCATGTCCTCCATGTTTATTGTTTACTATCCGGGTCGTGAGACTACCGCTTAAAAGATCACTGATGTCACTGTTTGCACCGCTTAACGACATCACGTGACGTCCACCCACTTTCGCTAACTCCACCCAATGTGTCCACCCACTTCCAGCCAGCACGGTTTAGCGCGGTTGTAGTCGAAATGCAACCCCAACAGCCCCACTCAGCTCGACTCAGCCCAACTCAGCACAGCACGGCTCAGCCCAACTCAGCCGCGTTTGTAGTGGAAAAGCGGCAGTACATGTACATGCATGCATTTTCACTGATAGAACGTAAAAGGCTAATTAAATAATCAGATGAAATGAGACAATCACATTCTGAAGCAAATTAAATAATCTCATACCAGTAACTTAAATACACAATACAAGTTACATGTATTAATCTAAATGCAGGTAAACAACGAGTGTTGTTGTTTTTGTTATGTAACCAAATGAGAGTCACATCTTACCCGTCTGTGTTCTCGCTTCTTGAAGGACGAGCTTGTGGCCGATTGTTTTGAAACAATCTGACTTTCTGTTCTTCGTTCATTCGCTTCTTCCACGTAAGGCCGAGATATTGCTGCTGAGGTAAGCATATCCAGCTGGGGGGAAAAAGAGGCATACCCAGCGGAGAAATCTGACGACTGGTCCACTCATTCTCCATTTTCTCCATACTGAGTACTCCGCCATTACTGCTCGGCTCACACTCCGGGAGAACTGGTGCAACTGAACTTACTTTCCTTTTCTTGTAGTTTTCTTTTCCTTTAATTGCTGGTCCTGCACCCTTTTTCAATACGGGCTTATAGCCAACGCTCCTCAACAGATCAGAGGTTTCGTACGAGTCATCAGTAAAATGTACCTGTGAATTTCTCACAAAACGCATCCAAATCTTTGCAGTTTGAACATTCTTGGGCCATGAATGCAACATAAATCCACCTTCTGTTGTGTTGCTGCACCCGCCACCAAAGCATCTACGTGGCATGGCGATAAATTAGCTCAAAATGGAGGATTGAAGTTGCAGTTAGTTCTGTGTTTTAGTATAGCGGAAATGGCAATGAGACCCATAGCCTTCCTGCTGTGATGTCACAGATGTCAAGGTCATTCACTCAGACCGCTACCTGTATGAATCACTTTAATCATAAAAATTACTATATTAGATTTATTGTTAACCCTTAAAATTATTCCTGTGCCATTCTTGAGGTCTTGAGACATTTATAAACAAAAAGTGAGGCCATGGTTCTGTGTATCTCCTTTAACCATTTACACTGGATCTAACACTGGATCAAAATATTTGATATTTTGAAGGGGCGGCACGGTGGTGTAGTGGTTAGCACTGTCGCCTCACAGCAAGAAGGTCCGGGTTCGAGCCCCGTGGCCGGCGAGGGCCTTTCTGTGCGGAGTTTGCATGTTCTCCCCGTGTCCGCGTGGGTTTCCTCCGGGTGCTCCGGTTTCCCCCACAGTCCAAAGACATGCAGGTTAGGTTAACTGGTGACTCTAAATTGACCGTAGGTGTGAATGTGAGTGTGAATGGTTGTCTATGTGTCAGCCCTGTGATGACCTGGCGACTTGTCCAGGGTGTACCCCGCCTTTCGCCCGTAGTCAGCTGGGATAGGCTCCAGCTTGCCTGCGACCCTGTAGAACAGGATAAAGCGGCTAGAGATAATGAGATATTTTGAAGAATCAGCATTAGGTAGAGATTTGTGTCTACACAAGGATCTCATAAAGGGTTTTGGAATAAGTCCTTTTTATTATAACAGGAAGAGACACGGCATGGTCAAAGCCTGATATTGAAATTCTCCAGCAATAGGATCATGGATTTCACTTTTTTTTTTTGTTAGAGGAATGGTGCAACTTTTAAATTGGTAGATCTTTGATAAAACTGTGAAAATAACTACAAAAATGGCAATAAAGCTCAAAAATAGTCCAGTCCAAATCTTACTAAGAAGGTGTAAAAACAGAACAGAAACAGAAGTAAAAAAAAGAAAGAAAGAACCACTGGAATCATACTGAGCTGTTTCATCAACTTTAAAATGAAAAATACCTCGAATGGGAATCGTCAAACTTGTCATCAGTGCAAAGTCCCCAAGAAGTTTCACTGGATGCCATGTTTTGTTTTTTTGTTTTGTCTGGATTTGTCTGGAGCTGACCATTTTCTTTAAACAAAGTGTTGGTGTTTCATCGTATGGTTATGAAGTGGGCAAACATCTGTAAGGACTTCCTCAAGGACAATGTCAAACGTTACTACACCTAATGCATTCTTATGGTTTTATATATTAAAAATTATTAATATGATATTGCCATGTAAAGTTTTTGTTTGTTATATTTTGTAGGTTAGGGATAAGGACTAAGACAGCTAAAAGTGGGGTTAGCTACTTATTAGACCTGCTGTTGTTTTGTTGCATGTTACACTTTGAACTGCCATTTCAAGTTGATTTTCTTGTTAGCACAACCTCATATTATACACTGAACCTTACCTTGGCATTTTATACTTGTAAAGAGTTTTTCATACTTTCATACATTCTTGTTTTTTCTTTCATTGAAGATACAACTCCTTTTGTTAGATGCGTAGAACAAGATATATACAGTATATAAATTTATATCCAAATTAATATTTTACTCTGGACTAACAATTACAAATATGTAGCTATATATTATTTAACCCCATGTGTACTCTGTTGTTTGTTTGTGTAATTTTGATTATTGAGACTTTATCACTGCCAATGGGCTGCATAAATACCTACTGTTTACTGGTATGCAGGTAGCTGCATCATCTTCAATAACCACCAAGGGGAGCAATGTTGCCTCTGAATCTGGGAAAATGTTATTTCTATCGGATATAATAGTGTTGGAGATTTATTTGAGTAATTTCAAACCTCAAATAAAAAAAACATTTGACTGTAGTTCTGATTATGAATTTGATACATGCAGAAACATTACTGTGCATCAAGTGGCTACATGAAACAATCCAAAATGATGTAATTTCTTTCCTGCTACAGGCCATGCCTATAGGTCGTATTCAGTCACGTGACTTTTGCTTGCGAGTTTACTTCTGGTGAATGAAGTGGTGGTCAGGCAAACCAATTTGGTTGCTGTTATGCAAAGAGCTAGTGAACCCGTCTCTGACTGTTTTTGCAGTTTAGAGGCCAAGATATCTTCAAAAAGTTGCTCTTTGCAATAGGATAGATCAGGGGTCACCCAACTTTTTTCTCTGGGGGCCACATTGTCGTTCCTGACTGTGATGGGGGCCAGGGTCGGGTCAGCTATATCACATAGAATTGTATGACCCAGACAAATATGACCACCAGCAGGCCTCATTGTGTAGTAGAGATTACTAGCCTGGCACGGCCATCCCCACTACTATATCCCCACTACTATATCCACACTACTATATCAACACTTGATTCCTGGCACATATTTGTTTATCTTTACTAGTGGTTTGCAAAAGTAGTAATCAAGTCTTCACACTTTGTTTTAATTTGAAATACCACAGATATTCCATTTATTTATTTTCTAATAAAAAATAATATCAAAGCTGTCAAGGTAAGAAACATCTGCCTATTTGAGGTGATTGACCCCTGGCAAAGGTGAGTGGAAAATTATAAATTGTAGGTAGGCCTGTTGATATTATTAATAATATAAATAATAATTGTATGCAGCACTTAATAAAGGTCAAATAAATAGGCCTATAAAATAAATACATTTTAAAAAACAGTGAAATTATAATAATATGAGCAATAGATCAATAGATCACAGCAGTTGTGCTGTGTCCTGCACGTCATTGCTCTCATCCATGGCCAAAGCAAAAAACTCGAATTCTGACGCTCTCTCATTCAGCTGGTCATACACGTTGTCCCCCAAATCTTCGGTTCGCCTGGTCATAGGAGGTGCGGAGAGACTCGCCGCGTTGAGCGCATCCTTCTTGTCGGGACACACCTCCTCGGCCACAGCAAGCATGCATACTTTAACAAAGTCCCCATCAGTAAACGGCTTTCCATGGGTAGCTAGTAGGTGAGCTACCTTATAGCTAGCTCGGACAACAGCCTGGTTGATCTGGGTTTGGCGAAGGAATACATTCTGTTGTGCAGCCAGTCCGCATTTCATCCTCCGAATCCTGTCTTCTCTTGTTTGCCCTCGCAAACTAGCATACTCTTTGTGGCGGGTTTCATAGTGACAACGCAGATTATATTCTTTGAAAACCGGCACGCTTTCTTTACATACAAGACAAACTGCACGGTCCTTACACTGAACGAAAAAATAATCGGTGGTCCACTGTTCTTTAAAAACTCTGCACTCTCTGTCAGCTTTTCGCTTACCGCTAGCCATTTTGCTGTCCTGAACACTGACAGTTCTCTGCGCGTGCGCTGCCTGTCACTGCTTGATCGCGAGCATATGACGAAAATTCGGAAAATATGAATAGTTCATTTTATAACTAAATATCAATTTTAATTGATAAAATCAACAAAATACAAGATGCAGACATGTTATTATTTGCCAAAAAGCAATTTAAAAAAATAGGCCATGACCACTTTTGGGGATTGCCTCATAGGGCCGGTTCAAGTGATGGGGGGCAGAGGGGCTGGGGGGCCGGTCAAAGGGGGGTGGCGGGCCGGATCTGGCCCGCGGGCCGTAGTTTGGTGACCCCTGCTCTACACGGACAAACAGATGAAAACCTGGAAGAGCATGGAGGTGTACAACTTTTTATATGTGGTTGGGTTAAAGATCTGGGAATCAAGACACTACAAGATAAATCCTGTATCGTTTATGCCCGGGTAAGTAGGCATTTTTGGGCTTTTTGTATGCATCTTTGCGATGGTTGCTAGGACGTTACAAGTTTTAGTATCGGGTGTAAACAAACCACAGCTGCTCGATTCTCAATCCTCCCTGCTCTTCTCTTCCAGGTAAATCATTCACAAAGATCCACAGAAACACTTTTAAAGACCTGAGTATTGGTGAAACAGGACGGAGAAGTTATTATGGCTCACTGTAACTGCATAGCCGGGTAAGCAGTTTCGTGATGTTAACTCGTGAGCTCTGCTTTTGTGTTTACGTGGATCGTCTCGATGATCTCATCTCTCTAGTTCAGTGTAGGAGCCCAATCTACATCATCGTCCTTGTAAAGATAGCTCAGACGTCCTGATAAATAAAGTGAAAACATGCCCATTAGTTTACAAGATGGGAACCATGGTCACACAGTAAACAAAAACACGTCTGAGGACTTAAGCCTCTCCTGAACTTCAGAATATCACGAAATAACGGAAAATGGTGAGAAAAGTGATTTGTGAATCCCAACAAAATAAATCAGAGGAATTTACAAACCTTTCACAAAGTGGTCACTGCAAACTCGGGTGTTCTTTGACTTAGCTGCCTTTCATCGCAGTAAAAGGTTCAAGAGCCACCTTTCTCGTCATCTTTTGGTAAAAGCCTTTGCTCTTTCACCCTTTTTATCACTTCATGTGGAACCCAAAAGAAATTTTCATCAGTTTCATAGGGTTTTTTTATTCAAGCAGCCCAAAACAACACAAGCGTAGGGCATTTTAATGATTAGCAAGGTATCCCAGCAATAGTAACGCTTTGTAAACATTGAGCTCAGCTGACCACCACTTCATGTCCTGCATGTCTGATGAGGCGGATGTGACGTTGGATGCAACCCACCTACATGACAATTTCCTTCCTTCCGACTAATAATTATTAACTTTGCTTCACATAACAGTTAGTTCCACTCCACTAATTTGACTGGTCGAGCAGCGTTCTGAGAGTGCTGATATTTCACATAACGGCACTGGGATGTTTCAGTGTGTGTACATCACTCCAGTCTGTGTCGTGCACGTAAAATTTCACTTCCTAATTTGAAACGGTTACTGCAGTGTACTACAGATACGGCAAGTGATGCTTTACTTTTCAAGAATATAAAGTATTAAAGCTCATCATATGAAAATGAAAAGGAAGAAGGGAAGTCAATTTTACCAGAAACACCTTTAACATGAATGTACAAATCAGTGTGAGCTAGCTAGCCAGCTAGGTGACATGCTGTAAAGAGAGTGTGACTTCTTCAGGATCTGTTTCCGCTAGTGGAGCAAAAATAAACTGAATATGTAGCCATATTGTGTCCAAAATTTCCCTTACCTGATATCAATTTCTTGTTTATAGAACTGTTGTATAAAAGCAATATTACACTTGAGGTTATGTTGTTGTATGGAGCACTCCCTTCTCATGTGATATTGCTTAAAGGTTCTGACTGCAAAGTTGAATTCTGGAAAAATGTTCTATTTCTATAGCTGTTGGAGTTTCAAGATGTTTCGCTGCTGCACACACCATGTATCCTATGTGTAAATATTTTGCCAAGATGAAACGCGTCTCGCATTTTACGATTCCGGAAGTTGCCAAAGCAAGTAAGCAACAATATCACGTGACCACCATGGGGCGTGTTTGACCTACTTTTAACCAAAACATGTTGGCATGGACAAACATGGCAGACTCTGCTCTCCCGCCAGCTAAAAGCCAGCGGAAAAGAAAAGGAAAGCCTGCCTAGTGAGTGCAACTGCAAGATAGAGCAAGGTTAGATTACATAATTTTTCTGGACAGATAACGAAATTATTCTAGCGAGTGCTTAGCTATCTTAGCTTTAGAATGCATGGACTCGACTCCACGGTAGCGAGTATGGAGTTATACACCTAATGTTTTGATCTTACAGAGAAAGAAACGATAACACAAAAGCAGTAACAGAGAAAAGATATATACGTCTTTTTTCACGGATCTATTCACAAATGTCAACCACAAATTACATCCCTGCGACTCAAAACTCTCCGAGGTCGATGCAGAGTCACGATGTTTTCCACATCTTGGTGTGACGCAGTTCCATAGTTATGCTAATTAGTTAAAGCTCCTCGCGTCCGGCTGTTTCCGTAGGGCCATACTGTTTACCTCAAGAGGGAGGATATTCAGTCCCAGAATGGAGGAAAGTGACCCTCGGCACATCAAAATGATCACATCTTGTCCGCATGATATTGTTCTTGCAGGACATAGGAAAATGCCAGGCACAAAAAAAATTTTTAATTTCAGATGACTTTGCAGTCAGCACCTTTAACTTTACTTGTCACTTCATTCACTTTCATTATTTATTTGTTCATTCACTCATCCTACCATCCCAGTGTAGAAATGAACTAAACGACTAAATTGAAATTCTAGACCTGAATGTTAGTCTGACAGTAGACTCTTCTTGGAAAAAGAAAACAAAATGATCATTACTTTCAAGATATTTATTATGAGAACATCTCATATGTGTTCATCCTGTGACAACAAATACTGTCACCTTGTCCCTAAAAACAATAGTGTTTGAAGGTAAAAAGTTGTCCGATCTGACCTGGAAAATACTTTTAGAGAAATATAGATCAGCAAAATGCAGCCCGGGTCCTTCCACTTAATGCTTAACACCATAAAAACACAATAAAAGCCTTTAAAAAAATCAACAAGAAAAGTCTCAGTACCACTCTTTCCCACAAGACAAGCTCTAAAAATAACCAGAAACATACCAGTTTGTATATACACTGATTAAATGCATACTAGTGATATTCAAGTAGGAAAGTCTCTAAAAATGATCAGGGGTTTAAACATGGTTAAAAACCCACAGACCCTCGTAAACCCATACACGTTTTTAAAGTTTCAACAGAGGGAATGGGTTCTAGTGGTCACTCCCACATCAAGAAATAACACAGGAGGTGAGAGAGAGCAAAAAGAACTTGGGTAAAAAAAATAAAAATAAAAAATATCACAACGAGACACGGTAATGTGCCTTACAGTTTCTGCAGATTGGTGATTTCCTTTTATCAGAAATTTGCTACAAAATTTCTGTGTTTCGGTATTTGGGATGGATGCTCTTAACCAAACGGCTTGGGAGTAAAACAAAACCAGGAGTTGAAGGTTATGTGCCTTGCTCAAGTGGCCAACAGTGGCTCTTTGGCAGTCCTGGGATTTCAACTCAACATTCTAGTTACAAACATAGAGCTTTAACTGCTAACAGTGCCTAATTTTACAGAACAAGAAGGTGAAAACGGCTTGGAAAGTAGTCCTACTCTTGTGGTGCAAATACAATCAGAGTAATCCATGTTATGTGTAATGCAAACACATAATCCAAGTTACTGAAAATTAACTCTGCAACACTTATTACAATACTGCAGTTATTTCATTACTAGTACACGTATTTAGTTATTATACGCATCCTTTTAGCATTACACATAACTGTCCTGTGGAACAGATGACTAAGGTTCCTGCTGCGCTCTCCTGTTTCCAAGACTGTTGGTTCACTTTGCTCATGAGTCAGAACCTGCATTAAACCAATGCACACTTGCCTCTACACCAGTAATCTCATGAATCGGCAAGTCTCCGTTTGTGCTCAAAGCAAAGGCACTACACAAACAAGTGAGTCATTCCACAACACCTTGAAGTGAGAAACTAAGAATGATCACAGAACTGGTCTGAAGAGAAAGCAAGTGAGTGTGACAGCTAAATCTTGTGAACCAACTCCAAGATGTGGGTGGGGGTCTTGTTATTATTTCTTGATTATGCTGTGTGCACATAATACATTCTGCCTTAAACGTGCTTCTTATCCTCTGGGAGGAAGTGTACATATCTATTTGCTCCACATTAGCATTGACTAATCACCATAAAGGACGTCATAAAAGCTTACCTCGAAGCATTTAGTAAAGCAATTTACCTCTTCTTTTTTATGATAATTTGTTGGTAATGGACTTTCGGTAATATTACATGGTAAATTGTGTATCGAGAGTACAGTGGTGTAATAATAGTCTCCGCTATGGTTATATGGTTATTAAAATTGAGGCTGCTGACAAACACAGGGTCCTAATTGATGTCAAGTGATGTGTTCTGTAACTGAATTAAATTATGCTTTCTTGGACTCTTGGACAGTGACTCATATGAGAGAAAAGCTTGTGAAACAGTTGAGAAACTAGAGTGTCAAGAGAGCACGAGTGATTTTAAACTGCAAAAGAAAGGATTATCACTTATTTCCCCATGGCATGATGTAAAAGGGTCCATCATTAAGTTCATTACGAGCACTGTGTTGGCAGTGAGCTGAGGGTGTGCAGCAGGTTGTCAAAGCCCCATAAATATCCATCCTCTCGGTTGCCCTCATGCCAGGGCTTATTGTGATCCAACATCTGTCCATCAGGGAGTGCTGTGGTCTTTCCGAAATCGATGAGCCAAACTTCAGCTCGCTCCGTGTGGTCGTGGATAAACAACAGTGAACTTCCAATGACCTGGGAAATGAAATGTTCCAGAACATGTCACTGAAGATGTATGTGTTCCTTGGAAGTGCAATCTACTCCATTACAAGGTTGCGTTTGTCATTTGAAAAGAAAGAAAGAATGTATTGTACGCCATGAGTTCACGCCACAAACACAAGGCCAAGGCGTAAAAGTAAAAGCGCTGGAATTTACCTCATGCTTCATGAAGAAGTCTGAAGCCTTCAGAGCCTGTCTGATATCGTCCAGCCTCCTAATGTAGGAGCTCTGTAACAGACAGATGGGAGAGAGAAACGGCATTAAACACTACACTATACGGTAAATACAAAAGAAAGTCAGTGGCCAGACTTGTTAGTAAAAACACAAATGCAGCCCATTTTTTAATGTTGTATTTTTGGGTGATGGTAAATTTCTGCTGTTCTAATTTTGTCACGACCTACATTTCACCGTATCATTGCACTGTTTGTGGTCCTACCTAGTTTTTCCGTCTAGTTTCCACTAGCCTCCATTTAAAACATTCAAATAATTAATTCCACTTCAACAACAGCATTTAACTCTGTTACTATAATTAATGTTTTAACCCCCTTAAAGTCAACTCACTGTATTCATTTCTTAATGGAATCGTTAAGAATCTAACAGGCTGTCTCAATTCACATACTTCCGTACTTACACTTGCTATTTTGAGTGCATAAGTGCGGTCACAATGATAAGTTTGGCAACATGCAGTACACTATGAGTACGCAATGAGATGGTGTACTCAAAATGGTCAAAATGTTGTGTACAACACTGCACCCTTCTCACCCTTAATAGTTGCCATCTTGGCTACATACCAGAAGGGGAGGGACAACCAACCTATTTTCAGCCAGTTGGAAAAGAGCATGTTTTTTGGCGGCGAAATGTTCGCAATTTCCAGTAAGTGCACAACTTCAAAGCTGCGTTTGGTTTGCGACAACACTACCCTGTCAAAATTCACACATGATGCAAGTACTAATGCATCTCAAAAAATTAGAATATTGTGAAAAAGTTATTTTTTCTCCGTAATTTAATTCAAAAAGGTAAACTTTCATATATTCTATATTCGTTACACATAAAGTGAAATATTTCAAGCCTTTTTTTGTTTTAATTTTGTTGATTATGGCTTATAGCTCGGGAAAATCAGAAATCCAGTATCTCAAAATATTAGAATATTTCATTTCTAGTTTGAATAAAACAGTATAAATACTGTGTATCTCTCGGTCTAGTTCAGTACACGCAACCACAATCATGGGGAAGACTGTTGACTTGACGCTTGTCCAGAAGACAAATATCGACACCCTCCACAAATCGGGTAAACCACAGAAGGTCTTTGCTGAAAAGGCTGGCTGGAAAAGGTGCACAAGCAACAGTGATGACTGCAGCCTTGAGAAGATTGTCATGAAAAAAACAATTCAAGAACTTGGGAGAACTTCACAAGGAGTGGACTGAGGCTGGTGTCAGTGCATCAAGAGCCACCACACACAGACGTCTTCAGGAAAAGGGCTACAACTGTCGCATTCCTAATATCGTCATCAGCTGTCCATTGCTAGTGATGATGACTACTTCATTAGGATGTGCAGAAATGCAGATGGGCCACAAAGCCCACAGAAGAGCAACAGTCGCTCACAGCGGTGGTAAGAACGGCCCGGCCAAGCTGCCATGGAATGTCTGGCCTCATGAGCTCTCACATACTGTTCTCTTCTCCTAACGAAGCACCTTGCACAGTAAGCAGTGTTCTCCCCAGCGCGCTTTTGCGTGTTGGGGCCGACACGCTTTAATTTCATGCTGACACGCTTTAAATTTGCTGACATGCTATTTTTGCTCTGACACTCGCTGAAAAATCATGTCAGAGTTCTACGTTGCAATGTTTGGGGCATATTTTGAAGGAAAATCAGTGTTTTGGGCTGGTTTACTGTCATGATACGCTCAGACAGACCAGAAATATCCTTGGGAAATCTCCAATCACAACAAATGGCCTCAATCACTTTGTTGCTGAACTGGTACCATGACACTTGAGTGCACGGGTGAGCACCCTTGCACTGCCATCACATTTCCCTTAGCAACCATTGTTACCCTATGCCTGAGGGCCAAACGAACTTTGTTTACATACTGTTCACACACTGAAGCCAAGCAAAGATGTCCGGCACCTGTTGTCCGAAGAAAACTACAGCTAAAAAAGCTCTACTACTGGATTACTTGGATAAACTTTGAAAGAAGCAAAGGATAGATATTTACGCGGAAATTAGAGTTTATTAGTGGTAATGATCCATACAAAATTCCTCAAAACTGCTGGAGTGTCAGTGCAGATTTGTGGCCTAGCATTAGCATTAACTACATGTTGGAATATTCCTTCTTTTTCCCAAAGAGTCCCAACACAGAAGAACAGTTTAAAAAAAAACTACAAAAGCAAGAACACCTTCTTTGTGTAAAGACTTTTTCCCGACATCAGCTTTTGGGAACAGAATGTTGCGAAAGCCAAAGCATTTACTCTCAAAGGACTCCAACCTGAACTGTTTGCTAGATGGTATTTTAGCCCTGCATGTCTCAACAACCACAAGGACATCCAGTTACACAACTATTTGCACTCTGTCATTTATACAGTGATGCTTATTATTGTTAAAACAATATCTGAAGTGTTATTTTTTTGTAAAATAACAAAATATCTTGCTCTAGACTTTTAAACAATATTGTAGATTTTATTTTAATTTATCTACTAGTGGCTGGTACAATAATGACATTATTAATTAGTATAATAATTACATGTACTAGTAGCAGTGTTATTGCTCAAACATGTTGTTTATTCTAAGGTGCTTTTGGTGTTTGAAGTATTAAGTCGGCCTAAGTATAAAGGGCATTTGTGCAGTAAATGCAGTCTGCAGAGGGTGTTATGATTTTTTTCTAACTGCAACAGAACTCATTTAAACTTTTGGTTAGTGGTGTTCTGGCAGTGATTCAGGTGATAAAACAGCATTATTATATCACACATTGTTGTCAGATGATGACTTTATTTATTGCTCATGTGAACCCCATGCTGCAAACCACAGCATCACAGACCTCCACTTGTTGTAGCAACCTTTTCAACCATGTTAACAGTAAAAAGTGACAGTGTCAGTACCACCATAAAATGCTCCTAAAAGTCACCAGATGCCACCAAATGAGCTCCCTTTTTTTTTTCCAGGGGGGCCCCCCCCCAACGAGAGGGGGAAAACCCCCTCTCGTACTCTTCCCCCCATGCGCCTACATACTCTTCACCCTATGGACCACGCAGAGTGGCCTGCAACCACCCAAAAGGTAGGCCTTTATTTTAATCCTGGGGAGAACACTAAGTAAGGTAAGACAAACGATGCCGTGCCCCCATCGTGTTTTCTCTCTGGACCACCAAACATGATGTCAAGTGGTGCACAAAAGTGTCACAGACCTGACGGGTATGGAAGTTGCCCCACAGTGACAACTGACTTGCTGAGTGATGCCATCCGTTGGCCATTTGAGTGGCTTTTCCACATGCCATCTGGTGGTGTGCCATTGACCCTGGGCTAGGGAGAGAAAGAACTGGACTGTCGTTCAGTGGTCCAAAGTCCTCTTTTCAGATGAAAGTAAACTTTGCATTTCATTTGGAAATCAAGGTCCTAGAGTCTGGAGGAAGAGAGGAGAGGCACAGAATCCAAGGTGTTTGAAGTCCAGTGTGACGTTTCCACAGTCTGTGATGATTTGGGGTGCCATGACATCTGCTGGTGTTGGTCCACTGTGTTTTATCAAGTCCAAAATCACTGCAGCTGTCTACCAGGAGATTTTAGAGCATTTCATGCTTCCATTTCATAACAAGTTTTATGGAGATGCTTATTTCCTTTTCCAGCAAGACTTAGCACCTGCCCACAATGCCAAAACTATTCCCAAATAGTTTGCTAACCATGATATTACTGTGCTTGATTGGCCAGCAAACTCACCTGACCTGAACCCCAGACAGACTCTATGGGGTATTGTCAAGAGGAAGATGAGAAACACCTGACCCAAAAATACAGGCGAGCTAAAGGCTGCTATCAAAGTAACCTGGGCTTCAATAAGACCTCAGCAGTGCCAGAGGCTGATCGCCTCCATGCCATGCCACACTGATGCAGTAATTCGTGATAAAGGAGCCCCAACCAAGTATTGAGTGTATACATGAATATACTTTTCAGATGTTGGACATTTCCGTATCCTTTTTTGATTGATGTTAGAAAATATTCTAATAATTTGAGATACTGGATTTCTGATTTTCATGAGCTATAAGCCATAATCATCAAAATTAAAACAAAAAAGGCTTGAAAGATTTCACTTTATGTGTAATGAATATAGAATATATGAACGTTCATCTTTTTGAATTCAATTACGAAAAAAATTAACTTTTTCACGCTATTCTAATTGTTTGAGATCCACTCGTAAGTACATTGTGTGCAAAGCGTACCACATGGAAGTGCACCTAACAGAAGTACATGAATTGAGACACAGCTCAAGTCAATGACTCCTGAGAAAGAAATGAAAAAATGGGAGTTTAAAATGTCTTCCTCATGAATCATTCTAAAATCCACTCAAGACAAACAAATCCATAACATAAATGTAAAATGCTACCTCTGGGGCAATCATAATTCTCTGTGTTAATACTAGCTGATATTTTAAGTGCATCTTTTCTCCTTTGATACTAGTGAGAATATTGGTCAGAATTGCAGTATGGCTGCGAAAGTGAACCAAACTTGTTGATCTGATTCTTTTTACTCACAATTATTTTTCCATTCCCGCTGACAAAGTCCTTGAAGACCTGTGTGACGTCTTCCCTTGAGTGAGTCTTCTTAAAGTCTGTGCGGCATGTTCCATCTGCTTTCTGTGAATTTAATATAAATAATAATAATCAGAACTCAGGTAGCAAAATGTATATGTATGACATCCTGACAAAACCCAACAAATATCACTGTGGCTGAACATCCAAAGAAAGCTGAAATATAGGTTTTGGCCAAAATAGGGTGTTTCTGCTTACTTTGACATCTCAGCTTCAAGAAACCATAAATATATTTTGCGCTTACAGTACCAGTCAAACTTGTAGACACACCTACTCATTCATAGGCTTTTAGGTATTTGGACCATTTTCTACACTGTAGAAAAATACTGAATACATCAAAACTATGAAATAACACATGGGACATGTATGGAATTATAACAAAAATGTTTAAAAAAAATAAGTTTCGCATTTTAGATTCTTCAGCATAGCCACCCTTGATGACGCTTTATATACTATACATAGTTTTCACATGACGTCACAGAGTCGGGGATTCCCTAGTAGCGGCCATCTTGTGGGTCAAGCTTACCGTACGGGTCACTGAGCACATATTGTAACGCGCGAGTACAAAGTCTTCAAAAGAACCCAAGCAGGCTATTTAAAGCTAGCAATGGTGCACACCTGTTGTATTCACGGCTGTCGTAATAGGTCAGATGATGACGTCAAGGGGAGCTTTTATGGAATTCCCACTGTACGGGAGCACGAAGGTGAGCAAACAAAGAAACTCAGCATTAGGGCTGAACGATTTTAAGAAAAAACTGAATTGCGGTTTTTCTGCCAGATATTGCGATTTCGATTTCAACCACGATTTTTTTTTTCTTTAAATCGAGTTTCAGTGCAAATTAATCCTGAGGAACAATATCCTGAGGAACAAGTTATAATAACTTAAAATAAAAAGAGAGCCATCTTTCTTAAGTAAACTTTTGCTTCTTGTACTTTTCCCATCTACAACAGGGGCTTCAAATTTTGGGAGAATAGCAGGGTACAAATAATTTACAGCAGGGTGCAAAATGGTAAAATGTCTGCCAGCGGCAGACTTAATGCACGCAAAGCGTGCAGGGATGGATATATATATATATATATATATATATATATATATATATATATATATATATATATATACAGAGAGCGAGAGAGAGAGAGAGAGAGAGAGAGATGCAAGTACGAATTTTTCATGGGGCGGGATGGTTTGGAACAGGTCATCTAAAATTGGGATAACATTTACCCGGGACGGGTATTTGAGGCAGGTCGTCTAGCTTAAGCTTGATTAGCGTTGTTATGCACGCCAGTGTTTCCCACAGAAATTTTGGAAACTATGGGGGCAGCCCATGGGGCGCGGGGTTGTTTAAAATTGAGTGATATGTTAAATATTAAGTTATTACTGAAAAACTATTGATTAAAAAAACAAAGCCACTGAGAAATGGTCCTATAAACAACTTTACCAATATAAAAGATTACCAGGACTACAAAAATGCAGAAAAATAGGCTTTACTTATCCAAATGCACCTGTTGGTTCAAAAGTTAAAGTGCAGAGAACCTCACAGCACAACATGAAGTTACCTTAAAATATAATATAAATGCCTCAGCTTTCATGTAAGAAAAAAAAAACTATTAATACTACTACTGTCTCTCCTGAAGACTAAATTAAACAATAATTATAAACTAATAAAATAAATGGCTCAGGCTTCATAGAAGAAAAAAACCCCAATTTGAACAGAATCTCACAGTATGATGCTGAAGCTGCCTAAACAATGGAAAATAAAATACCATTTTGGCAAAAACGTTGGCATCCATTAATTTCTTGTATTAAGTAAAAAAACATGTTGCCAGATACTGCTGACGTTTTACAGCCCAAAATATGTTCAAAACCCGCCAAAATGCACTTAAAACCGCCCAATCTGGCAACACAGGCAGTAATGGCTGCACTCATGTCGAGGATGTAAACAAAGCTGACGCGGCAATGGACATACATGACATAGTGGATGTAATTTACGTTCACAACTTTTTTTTGCCGTCAGAAATATTTAATATTAAATTTTGTGACTTGACTGACAATAGCCGGCGGCATAACTGGCCATAGACGGCGATTTGCCGCCGGTGACCGGCTACTTTTGAGACCGCTGCTACAACATATCAGACATAAAAAAAAGGTTGATCAATGGCTCAGCAGCATCAAAATATTGCACTTTTGTAAAAGAATGTACATAAGCATTATAAATTATAATAAACAACAAAGTATAGCAAAAAAGTCTTACCTTAAAAGTAGTGCAAGAATGGCTCAAGGGAGCTAGCTTATGAACATTAACAACATCAGCAGCAGTTACAGAAATGAAACCCCTGTACTCAGAAGCCTGTGATTCTTTTTCACACAAAGTGGCAAGAGGAAATGAAATGTAATGGTAGTAAAAATAAAACATAATAATAAAAAAAACGCACAAATGACCCTGCATTTTCCCCATCTACAAAAGATGTCAAACATTTAAAATTGGCGTAGAGCTGTGGGATGGCAACCTGATTGAAGTATGTGCGGGAGGGCAGAACACACCTCTTATCCATTGTGCGGAGTAAACTTTTAAATGAGTCTTTGGTGACCGTGTTTACAGGCACCATGTCCTTCGTGATGTAGTTTGTTACTGCAGCAGTTATCTCCTTGTGTCTTCGGTTACTTCTGTCATACGGAGTTACACTGGCAAAAGGAGTTGTAATTGTTGTCTGTTTGGCCGAAGTACTTTCACTACTACTAGACGTCTCATGGGTCTTTTTCGCCATGCACTCTTCATACAAATTCGCGTGGTGAACTTTCAAGTGGCGGTATAAATTAGTAGTGTTTCCACCGGATGTAGCCACTTTTGCACGACATGTTTTGCACAGCACCTGTTTCTGATGTTCGTCTGAGGCTTCAAATCCAAAATACTGCCAAATGGCCAACGTGCTGCTTTTCTTTGGGATCAAATCCCCTGACTCCGCTTCAGCTCCCACTTCAGCCATGTCTGAAATTGAATGACCAGCTACACTGATTGGAGTGGATAACACGTGACCTGTCCACGCGCAGCATGCAGCTTCTTGATTGGTAGCTGACACAGAGTGTTTTTACACCATGCTGGGGCAATACGCAGAGCATACATGTGTGAAATTATTGACGAAACAAAACATGGGTCAGTTTAGGAGCACTGAGCAAAACCGTGGCTTTGACGATCCCAAAATCGTGTTGTCCGAGATCGCGATTTTCGGTCGAAAACGATAGATCGTTCAGCCCTACTCAGCATACAAAAGAGAAATCTATGGCTTGCGAGAATCAACCGCAGACACTGAGTAGAAAAACTGCTCCATGTAAAGAAGCTACATTTGTAATCTTCACCTGATATTTGACCTTTGGATCTCGACACAAGAGAAAAATAAACAACAACAACAAAAAGTTTTTGTTTTTTCATTTTTCTTCCCTTTAGCCTGCTGTAGGCTAACAAGTGCTACAGATAACCAGAACCACTGAACTATAAGTTACTTTAGTTATGCCTGTAATTAGGCAGCACGGTGGTGTAGTGGTTAGCGCTGTCGCCTCACAGCAAGAAGGTCCTGGGTTCGAGCCCCGGGGCCGGCGAGGGCCTTTCTGTGCGGAATTTGCATGTTCTCCCCGTGTCCGCGTGGGTTTCCTCCGGGTGCTCCGGTTTCCCCCACAGTCCAAAGACATGCAGGTTAGGTTAACTGGTGACTCTAAATTGACCGTAGGTGTGAATGTGAGTGTGAATGGTTGTCTGTGTCTATGTGTCAGCCCTGTGATGACCTGGCGACTTGTCCAGGGTGTACCCCGCCTTTCGCCCGTAGTCAGCTGGGATAGGCTCCAGCTTGCCTGCGACCCTGTAGAAGGATAAAGCGGCTAGAGATAATGAGAATGAGATGCCTGTAATTAGAAATTAACTTAGTATGTCCTGTAATTTAATGTGTACAGATTTGCTAACGTGTCACTCACAAACAAACAAACAAAAACAAGTCGACACTGCACTCATAAGCTACTGGCTGTCTTTCTCTCAGCACACTTCGGCTTTTCAGATGTTTGCCCACTTTTTAAAGTTATTATTCATTTATTTACCTTACTGAAAACTTCCAAGTCCTCGTCCAGCTCCAGCATTCGGCCTGAGATATCTTCCGGTATCGTAGCACTTTCGGTAGCAGTGCCACCGCCGCTCATTATAACTCAAATCACTGCTCACTTTCTTTTCCTCAAACTTTCATTTCATGAATTTGAGTTTTACAAAATGCATCTTTGTCCACTTCGTAGGGGTCAATTCCCCCAATCAAGGCCAGTTTGGCTGCATACCGTTGTCGTGAGATGTCGTCCAATGTATCTATATACTTCCGTTTGCTTGATTTTGCCGACATTGATCTTTATTTTAGAAAACTAACTATATAACTTCATAAATTCGTCCGAGATAACATAGCCGGTAATGGCGATGGTCCGTTTTGTTTGCCCCACAAGATGGCGGCTGGAGGGCGTTCCCCAGAATGCCGTGACGTCAGTGAAAACTATGTAGTGGCATTATCTTAATCAGCTTCATGAGGTAGTCACCCGGAATGCTTTTCAGTTAAAAGGTGTGCCTTGTCAAAAGTTAATTACCGTATTTACCGGACTATAAGCCACTACTTTTTTCCCACGCTTTGAACCCTGTGGCTTGTACAACAATGCGGCTTATCTATAGATTTTTCTTCGCTAACTGCCATCAGGGGGCGCAAAAACATGACAGACGCAAGAGGTCAATATAAAGAAGAAGACGCAAGCAGCACGACATGCACGAACGCAAAATATTTTTCACACCCTCATCATGGAAAGTACACGAAGAAAAGCATATGATGCAGCTTTTAAGTTGAAAGCTATCGATCTGTCTATCCAGGAAGGAAATAGAGCTGCTGCACGTAAGCTTGGCGTTAATGAATCAATGGTGAGACGTCGGAGACGGCAGCATGAAGAACTGATTCAATGCCAAAGAACAACAAAGGCTTTCAGAGGTCATAAAAGCAGATGGCCTAAACTTGAAAATGTTCTTGAGGACTGGGTGAACACACAGAGAGCAGACAGCCGGGGTGTATCCACCGTGCAAATCCGACTGAAAGCTAAAACAATCGCCAGCGAAATGGGTATTGAAGCTTTTAAAGGTGGACCGTCATGGTGTTTTAGATTTATGAGACGAAAAGATCTGTCCATCAGGGTGCGGACGACTGTCTGTCAGCAACTCCCTCCCGACTACGAAGAAAAAGTTGCAAACTTCCACAAATTTATTGAAACAAAACTAGCCGAGAATTCCATCAGACCAGACAACATCATAAATATGGATGAAGTACCTTTAACGTTTGACCTGCCTTTAACTAGAACTGTTAACAAGACAGGAGCGTCATCCATTATGATGGAAACAACTGGCCACGAGAGAACGCATTTCATGTGTGTTTTGAGCTGTACCGCATCCGGACGGAAGCTTCCACCGATGGTGATTTTCAAGCGGATGACCATGGCAAAAGAAAACTTCTGAAGGGCATAGTCGTTAAAGTTAACAAAAAAGGGTGGATGATAGAAAGCCTAATGACTGAATGGCTGACGGAGTGCTACAGTAAGCGCCTGGGAGGATTTTTTCACCGGAAAAAATCATTGCTTGTTTTGGACAGTATGAGGGCCCATATAACAGATTCTGTGAAAGCAGCCATCAAGAGATCAAACTCAATTCCAGCTGTGATTCCTGGAGGTACAACTAAGTTTTTGCAGCCACTCGACATCAGTGTGAATCGTGCATTTAAAGCGGCACTCCGAAGTGAATGGGAGGCTTGGATGACCAGCGGCGAGAAATCATTCACAAAAACTGGCCGCATGCGAAGAGCATTCTTTTCTGAGGTCTGCCAGTGGATCCTAAAAGCGTGGAGCAGTGTGAAAGAATCCAAGGGGTTTCGAAAGGCTGGACTGCTGCGTGGAGAGAACAGCGCAATTTCATCGGTAACTGTACCTCGAGATGAAAGTGACATTGAGAGCGACACCGACAGAGAGACTGAAAAGGTGTGTGATGGAGATGTTCTGAGGCTCTTCAACTCCGACACTGAAGAAGACAACTTCAGTGGTTTCAGTGCACAGGAGGAGGATGAATAAAAACATTAATGAGTTTTCTGTTTTGTTCGATCAGCCGTTTTACTGCCGTGTTACAGGCACCGTTTGGAAACAATTAAGGTATGTAAATAAACATTTACAAAATCTTTGTGTAAATATCTCATTCACAACGTATATATCTGCGGCTTATAGTCTGGTGCGGTTAATGTAATGTAAAAATATTTTTTCTTTTAAAATTTATTCCGATGCGCTCTATAGTCCGGTAAATACGGTAGTGCTATTTCTTGCTTTCTTAATGCGTTTGAGATCAAACAGTAAATAGTAAATAATAAAAATACAGTAAATAGTCCTGGGTGGCACGGTGGTGTAGTGGTTAGCGCTGTTGCCTCACAGCAAGACAGTCCGGGTTCGAGCCCCGTGGCCGGCGAGGGCCTTTCTGTGCGGATTTTGCATGTTCTCCCCGTGTCCATGTGGGTTTCCTCCGGGTGCTCCGGTTTCCCCCACAGTCCAAAGACATGCAGGTTAGGTTAACTGGTGACTCTAAATTGACCGTAGGTGTGAATGGTTGTCTGTGTCTATGTGTCAGCCCTGTGATGACCTGCTGACTTGTCCAGGGTGTACCCCGCCTTTCGCCCGTAGTCAGCTGGGATAGGCTCCAGCTTGCCTGCGACCCTGTAGAACAGGATAAAGCGGCTAGAGATAATGAGATGAGTAAATAGTCCTATTTCACAACTGTAGTAATCCATATTGTGCCAAGAACCGCTCAACTGAGTAAAGAGAAATGGCATCCATCATTAATTTAAGACATGAAGTGTCTTTTAATTAGTAAAAATAAAGAAAAGCACTGAATTAGAAGGTGTGTCCAAACATTTGGCTGGTCCTGTAGATGATGTGGTAAAGTTCTTTATTTTAATCTCAGCTACGGTATCTTCCTGCAAAGATGATTTTGGGCAAATATGTGGTGATAAAAACTGTCAAAGACCTCTACAGCAAAACATCCCTGATGCTCCTGTGCGTTGATCACAATCTTTAAATGCAAATGTCCCTTTTTACTTTTTGGGCTGTTTGAAAATGATAGTGTACCTGTGGTTAAGATACAGTGCCCCCTTGGTGTTTGTCCTGTTTTGTTGCATTACAACAAAACAGGACAAACAGCTAAACAGGACAAACAAAACAGGACAACACCCCCCCCCCCCCCCCCCCCCCGGTCAATACTTTATAGAGCCACCTTTTGCTACAATTACAGCTGCAAGTCTCTTGGGGTCTGTCTCTATTAGCGTAGCACATCAAGCCACTGGGATTTTTGCCCATTCCTCAAGGCAAAACTGCTCCAACTCCTTCAAGTTAGATGGGTTGCGTTGGTGGACAGCAATCTTCAAGTTATGCCACAGATTCTTAATTGGATTGAGGTCTGGGCTTTGACTAGGCCATTCCAAGACATTTAAATGTTTCCCTTTAAACCACTCCAGTGTAGCTTTAGCAGTATGTTTAGGGTCATTGTCCTGCTAGACTGTGAACGTTCGTCCCAGTCTCAAACCTCTGGCTGACTCAAACGGGTTTTCCTCCAGAATTGCCCTGTATTTAGTGCCATCCATTTTATCTTCAGTCCTGACCAGCTTTTCTGTCCCTGCAGATGAAAAACATCCCCACAGCATGATGCTGCCACCACCATGCTTCACTGTAGGAATGGTGTTCTCAGGATGTTGGGTTTGCACCACACATGGCATTTCCCATGATGGCCAAAAAGTTCAATTTTTGTCTCATTTCACCAGAGAATCTTCTTCCATGTGTTTAGTGAGTCTGCCACATGCTATTGGGCAAACTCCAAATGTGATTTTTTAAACAATGACTTTTTTTCTGGCCACTCTTCCATAAAGCCCCACTCTGTGGAATGTACGGCTTAAAGTCCTATGGACAGTTACTCCCATCTCCACTGTGGATCTTTGCAGCTCCTTCAGCGTTATCGTTGGTGTCTTTGTTGCATCTCTAATTAATGTCCTCCTTGCCTGGTCTGAGAGTTTTGGTGGGCGGCCTTCTCTCGTCAGGTTTGTAGTGGTGCCATATTCTTTCCATTGTGCTATAATGGATTTAATGGTGCTCTGTAGGAGACTCAAAGTCTGGGATATTTTTTATGACCCAACCCTAATCTGTTTGGAGGCTGCTTGGTTCTCATGTTACTTGCTTAGTAGTGTAGCAGAGTCAGGGTCCTTCCAGAACAGATTGATTTATACAGACATCATGTGACAGATCATGTGACATTTTGATTGCACTCTGGTGGATCTTAATCAAGTAATTATGTGACTTATGAAGTGAATTGGTTGGACCAGCTCTTATTTAGGGGTTTCATACGAAAGGGGGTGAATACCTATGCACACTCCAGATTTCTGTTTTTTCATCTTAATTATTGTTTGTGTCACAATAAAAAAACAATGTGCACCTTTAAAGTGGTAGGCATGTTGTATAAATCAAATGGTGCTAACCCTCCAAAAATCCATTTTAATTCCAGCTTGTAATGCGACAAAACAGGACAAACACCAAGGGGGATGAATACTTTTGCAAGGCACTGTACATGCAAAAGAATAGCTTTTAAGTTTTGGTAGAAAATGTGAAAAATTCACCATGTGAAGGGTTTTCCCAGGCCATTGTACATATATGTGATATAAATACAGAATTACGGCTTTGTTCTAGGGCTGGGCGATTCACCCCCCAAAAAAAACCTTCGATTTTTTAATAAAAAACTCGATTCACGATTCACGATTCGATTCAATGACCACCTTCAAAATAAAATGACTGCTCACGGTAAATGTATTTCCAAAACACATTTATTTTCATAAGAGGCTTCAATAACTCTATTCAGCAAAAAAAAGTGCTTGTGCACTGTAGTTTTATGGACCCGCACTCCAATGAGCTATTAAAGAGCCCAAAGCCTGAGGTAACACATCCAATAAAAAAACTCAACTGTTAATTTTAAAGAAGTGCAAACATTCTTCATAAGGAGCCTAGCAATAACAGCAGGCTTCAAACATTCCATAAACATCTTAATAGAAATGTAAAAAAGTAAGTGCAGACATTCTTTGTGAGGAAAAGGAGCCTAGCAGCAACAGCAGGCTTCAAACATTCCATTAACATCTTAATTGAAAACAAAAAAATACTCTTGATGAACTGTATGTGTGTGAAAGTGCACGTGTGTGTGTGGGAGGGAGGGAGAGAGAGAACTCTGCCTCTGTGTGTGTGTGTGCATGAGAGAGAGAATTGTGGGGGGGGGACTCTGCCTCTGTGTGTATGTGTGTGCATGAGAGAGAGAGAGAGAGAATTGTGTGTGTGAGTGTGTGTATGAGAGATGTGCGTGTATGAGAGAGAGAGAGAGAGAGAGAGAGAGAGAGAGAGAGAGCGGGCAAGCATACTGTGTGTATGGATACTGTAGTGAATCCTTCCTCTTGTTGCAAAAATTTCAAAAGCTAGTGCAGACATTCTTTTTAAACATTTTTCGCAAGAAAAGTAAAGTACTTGCGGCTAGGAACGTTGTACCGAGCATCCAGAACCTTTAGCATATGCTGAAACCCCCTCTTCTCTACTGAATAAATCGGAAGCATGTCGGTGGCTATGAAGTATGTAATTGCATCCGTAATAGCTTTCCATCTTGCCCCACTCTTCTCGTACGGGACACAGCTTGAAAAGCTTTGCGGTAGAGTGGATTGTTTGGCAGATGTTGACTTAGCAGTGGAAGTACGGCTAGGAATGCTTTCTTTCCGTAGAACGCAGCATTTCTCCCATTCGGCGGGATGTTTTCGTTTCAAGTGTTGAAACAGATTTGTCGTGCTGCTGCAGGTAACGACAACTGGTTTCAGACACACTTTGCAAAGCGGTGTTGTTTGCTTTTCATCTGTTTCAGCAAAGCGGTACCAGTTCCAGATTACTGATGTAGTTGTGCCTATTTTGGGCAGGAGCCTCTCTTTCTCATCGTCTTCACTCGCCATGTTTGTTTGAACTAGAGAAACTGCAGGACGTGTACGGAAAGCCTCGAGGGTTCTTTGGCGAATGTAAAAATGCGTGCGCTGCGGGCTTGCGGCCTGGAAATTGATGTCGGGACAGTGGATTGGTGAATATAAAAATGACATGCGTGCACCATGGTCTTGGAAACATGAACGACAAAGGATAGTGCATTGGCGAATGTAAAAAATGATATGCCTGCGCCGTGGGCTATAAAACATGAGCGACACATAGACAGTGGATAAATAAATAAATAAATAAACCGTAAAACTCGAGTTTCTTAAAAAATGAATCGATTTCACGTGCCCACTCGATTTTAAAACCGCATCGATTTTTTGCCCAGGCCTACTTTGTTCATATGAGCTGGATGTGGTACAGGCAATCAATGGGTACTGCAAGTCAATATTTGTGGCATAACCTTTATGTTTACATTTACATGCACAAGATAACAATGAATAATTCATATGCTGTATCCTGTTTTCACTGATACTAAGTACCCTCCCTCATCAAATGTTTGTTTTCTGCCTGTGCAGGTACCTTGATGCCTTCGATGCGGAAGCCCAGGGTGCTGGTGGAGCTGATAGTCTCCCTCCACTGCATGTAACGTAGCTTGGTCACGGCCTGCTGCTTGTGTTCCTCGGCAGTGGGAGCCTCATTGTCCACCTCCAGCATTTTGCTATACAAATCCCTGCGCAGCTTGGGCTTCTCCCTGGCTCGCTCCAGCTCTTCCTCCAGATAGGTTCTGATGGAAATTGAGAGAAGACATAGTGAAGCGTGACTCACTCATGCTCTGAAAGAGGAGCTGTGAAGAGCTTGAAGATGCTTGTTGAGAAATCTGATGAAACCTTTTACAGCAGGCAAAACCCTTTTGTGCCTGGTTTTTTAAACATTTGCTGGGTTGAAATCAACTCTCTGAAGCTAAAAATTTTAGTATCCTTTTTTTATCAGGCCATTTTCAATGATAGCAAGTGATTGAAAGACTCTACTATAATTCTACTATGTAATGTAGTACATTTGATTCTCAGGCCATTTAATGTACCAAACCACTCAGTACAATAAGGTGGAAATCGCTGGCCTTGGAGTTGGAGCAACATTGTCGTTGCTTAAAACCCTGTTGTTTTTATGTTCATTATGCTTTTTAGTGTGATTTTCAGTTTCATTCTCATTGTGACTTCCTGTGTTTAAAGAGGAAGTCAGCAGGGGACTCCTCTGAGTACAAGCCTGAGTGTGTATGCGTACGTGTCTGTCTTGTGTAAAGTGTATGAGAAGGAAGCCCTAAGGGACACCCCGTGTGTGCTTGTGTATGTGTGCAGAGACAAAGAACGTGCTGTGTGCCGGAAATTCATGCCTCGGTCGTTAATTGTGAGTGGCTTCATTTTTCAAGAACTTTAGCTCTACTCTCTCTGCTTCGACAGGAAACAGACCAAGAGCTGAAACAGGTGTTTAAACAGGCTGAACATAACCACACACACACACACACGCGCGCACACACACAGTGACTCATTTCACAGTTTTACATGCATAAGTTTCATTAGTTACAAATACATCAAAAACATAATCATCATGATTAATCTTTTACTGATTAATCAGTTGCTTGGAAAAAAAATTATTTATGGAAAATCTCCTACTTATATGTATATGTAAGTGTTAAGAGTGTAACACAATAGCAATATCTGTATCTGTGTAGTGCTTAAAATATACATATCTCTATCTGTATATGGATTTAAATCTGAAGCAGGTGAAGCCTAAACCAGTTTTTTTTAATTAAATATAAACCCTAACACTCTGCCTGCAGAAACACTTGTAAAAACACTGGAATGCCAGCACTGTCGGCATGATCTGTGAATTCTGGCTCTGACAGCTCCTCAATTTCAGCTATATCACTCGAGTTCTTAACTGGTCTCGATTAGAGATGTGCACCCGACTGTTTTTTTTTTTTAAATCCCACTAATTTTTAAAATTATTTTTATTATTATTTTTATTTGCGGGCGGCACGGTGGTGTAGTGGTTAGCGCTGTTGCCTCACAGCAAGAAGGTCCTGGGTTCGAGCCCCGGGGCCGGCGAGGGCCTTTCTGTGTGGAGTTTGCATGTTGTCCGCGTGGGTTTCCTCCGGGTGCTCCGGTTTCCCCCACAGTCCAAAGACATGCAGGTTAGGTTAACTGGTGACTCTAAATTGACCGTAGGTGTGAATGTGAGTATGAATGGTTGTCTGTGTCTATGTGTCAGCCCTGTGATGACCTGGCGACTTGTCCAGGGTGTACCCCGCCTTTCGCCCATAGTCAGCTGGGATAGGCTCCAGCTTGCCTGCGACCCTGTAGAAGGATAAAGCGGCTAGAGATAATGAGATGAGATGAGATGAGATGAGATGAGATTTTTATTTGCAATGACTCATGATAGAACAACTTTAACTGGTTCTAGTTTGCAAAACATAAACACACAAATAGCCTGATGTAAATCTCCACGAACCTGACCACAGAGTAACATCAATCTGAGAAATGTATTCATATTCAGTTCTATCCCTAATGTGAACACAGCGCCCCAGCTTAACAAAAAGCACAAACCAACACCTTTTAACTAGCATTCCAACTTATCCACTTCATATTTAAGCACATATTTAAATTTAGATTAATTTGTGGGCAGAGTCGAACCTGTATGTCTGAAATACAAACAGTATGTACAACTCGCTGTATACTGAAGGAACAGCTATTTACCGTAGCACTAGCAGTTGGCAGACATGGCAAATGTAATCACGATGCACTGTTACTTAAACGTCACTCCTTCATCCACCTCGTTTTAACCACAGCACCTCTTTTTTACATGACATTTAATGACCACATGGATTTACAAACTGTTGTTCATTGCATAACAGACCATCTGCTAGCTTTAAAGAAGCAATTAGCACAGATATTAGTCTATATTTAACACTGCCTTTGAGATTACAGCTCACTACAAAAGTTCATAGTCTATAAATCTACATTTCAGGGCTGAACCACAAGGCAAATGTTTCCTATTTAGGCCCTGTCCACACGGCAACGGATTCAGGTGAATCCGATACAATTGTTTATCGTTTCGGCCTGGCGTCCACACGGCACCGGCGTTTTGGGTGCCCCAAAACGCAATCTTTTGAGAACGGGTTCCAGAATGGAAAGATCTGGCAACGTTGCCATTGCGAAGTCGTCTGGATGAGTAGAACGGATTTGTTTAGGATGACGTCACAACCACATGACTGTGAGTGCTTCACGCCGGGTAGAAGTGTAACGAACTCGATGCGAGTTGTCAACAAATCCTATAACTTGGTTCATGAAACGCGCTTACCAAATATTTTCACTGTGAATATTTATTGTGTAATGGTGCAAAGTGAGAGAGAGAGAATAGCCCTTAGGGCAGAGTCAATCCCGCCAGCAAAAATAGGGAAAAAGGAGCGATCTCACCTCTTCAGATGTTGGTTTAAGTCCTACAATACATTCCTCAAAAAGGGCATAGAAGAACAAATTAATCCATCAACGTGTAGCATTCAATTTATTCCTGTTGGTACAGTTAAATGCAGCACATGAATGAGGCATCTTTATTCTCCGCTTTGACCCATCCAATATGGCGGCGAGGATGACGTATGATTCTACGCGGAAGGCGGCATAGAATCATACGTCATCCTCGCCGCCATATTGGATGGGTCAAAGCGGAGAATAAAGATGCCTCATTCATGTGCTGCGTTTAACTGTACCAACAGGTTTGCCGTCCAAACGAGCTCACATGGGATTACCTTTCACAGGTGAGACTGGAAAAATACTTTTCATTGTATTTGGTCATTATAATGTAATTTTACGAACAGATTTTTCTGACTTTGTGGCTAATATGAAGTCTCGCGCATAATAGTTTATGCGCATGCGTCCTTACTTCTTCTATTGTTCTGGTGTCTCCAAAGGGACCGTCTTACAGCGCCCCTAGAGGTGTGGCATGTGTATTGCATCGTTTTCAGCAAGCGTTGCGTTGCCATATGGACCTGATATTTTACTGATCGTTGCCCATTTGGACGCGATATTTTTTTAAATAACATCTCGTTACCGTTGTCGTGTGGATGTAGCCTTAATTACTAACCTCACTCCCATTTTGCAGTCCATAACGTTTGGCCCATCAAAGCTGGTTAGCAGGTCACTCATCTGCAAGAAGAGCTCTCCATCCTTCTCAACTGTTCCGCGGTAGGTTGGTACAAATCGTTCCAGCACGTCTCCACTTAAGCGTTCGAAACATAGCTTCTCGTTCTCAGCGTACTTCTTCAGGATGGTCCCCTCTTCTCCTGCTTTGAAGCTGCCTGCATTAATTAAAAAAAAAACTAAATTATTAGAATTCACCGTTTATACTTTAGTATTGACTTTATTTTGGGATAAAGCAGTCCTACCTTTATGACCGGCTAACTGAACCCAAGACAACCGTTTTCTCTGCGAGGCAACAACATGCCAATGGACAACAGTCTTCAACGTCCACCACGGTTTAGCCTGCTGTGACACATTAAACACTACTCTCAACTTATTGGTTAACTGTACAATTTGCAAGTATTTGAATACTGGGAAAATTTTTTTTGTTATTCCTCTCATTTCATGAAGTCAGAGAGGAAGTATAATTTGTCATGACATTAAAAAAGGAAATTCACATCTAGCGATATTCTGATGCAGACAGCAGAACTGCTGGGCCAAGTAAGTAGGTTCGCAACACAAAAGTTGCTTATATAAGAACTTTCTGACTTCTCAAGTGCATTGCATATCAACAGAAAAACATGGGCTGAAGAACACGTCAATAATGAACTTCCTTACGAAAAACACTGTTCAGCTTGATGTGAAAGGTTCCTTGAGGAAAAATCATCAATAGTAGGGCACCACAGCTATATAAACAACAAGGCTGTATTGACATGTGATCACTTATGGAATAAAACATACACTAAAAATAATCAGTGGCTTCTGAGTGGTGTGAGAGGAAATTGTTCCTCCTGTTGTCATGAGTTCGAATCCTGCCAATGTCATCCGAGGGCCAAGGGATTGGCTGTAGTCTCTGGGTGAGAAGGTGAGCATACGCTCCCTCCCCTGTCAATCACAGTGACACAAGCCAATCGTTGGTGTTTGTGAGCTCATGTACGTATGTGGAAGAGACATACATGAGATGGCACTTATCTCTAAATGTGTTGCACTGCCCTGTGATGCAACATGAGCAGATGTTTGGAAACATGCATTTGATAAGCTTCAACTGTCTCGGAGGAAGCACGTGTTAGCTTTCACCTTCCCAAGTAGGTAGGTCACTGTCTTGTGAGCATAGACGTGGCTAGTGAATGGGAACTAACAGGTTCCCAAATTGGGAATGGAGAAGATGGTGGGTCATTTTCCCAATAACAGCACCAAAGGGTACAATTCCTCTTGTACCACAGCAAATTGCCAACTTTTTGGTAATTTTGTAATTGGCAAACTTTTTGTAATTGCCAACAATTACACTTTTTATCTATTAAAGAATGACAGGTTATTTTTTCTGTTTATAGCTACAGAAGCCTTGGCCTAATGGTTAGAAAAGCAGCTTTGGGACTAAAAGGTCGCTAGTTTGATTCCATGGACCAGCAAGAATGGCTGAAGTGCCCTTGAGCAAGGCACCTAACCCTCAACTGCTCCCCAGGCTGCTCTGGGTATGTTGTACATCACTCTGGATAAGAGCCTGTAATATAATTTAATACCATGAAACAAGTTAGTCTCTGGTTATCACTTACAGTGTCCAATCAAAAGTTTGGACACACCCTCTAATTCAATGTTTTTCGTTATTTTTATTAATTAATAAAAGACATTTCATATCTTAAAGTAATGATGGATGTCGTTTCTCTTTACTTAGTTGAGCGGTTCTTGGCATAATATGGATTGCTACAGTTGTGGAATCGGGCTATTTACTGTATTTTTATTATTTACTGTTTACTGTTTGATCTCAAATGCATTAAGAAGGCAAGAAATTGCACTAATTAACTTTAGACGAGGCACAGCTGTTAATTGAAAAGCATCCCAGGTGACTACCTCATGAAGCTGGTTAAGATAATGCCAATAGTGTGCAAAGCATCATCAAAGTACACGGTGGCTACTTTGAAGAATCTAAAGTATGAAACATATTTTGTTTTTTAACACATTTTGTTGACCACATAATTTCATATATGTTCCATATCTTATTTCATACATTTGATGGCTTCAGTTTTGTTCTTCAATGTAGAAAATAGTCAAAATACAGAAAAACCTATGAATGACAGGGTTCTCCGGAAAATTAGCGATGGCATGCTAATGCTAGGGGGTCTGGGGGCATGAAAATTTTTAAACATGCCTTCTGGTGCACTCTCAGCTAATAAATGACTAACCATTTCCTTGTAAAATACTTGCAAAATATGTATGAAATTTCCCTCCAGATGTGTGTGTGTGCTTGGCTTTCTCAGTTACCCTCTGTAGTATACTGCCTGGCTCTATAACATAACTACATGGTGTAACATAACTACATACGCTACAGCGTGGTCACGTGGTCTGGCTCAGCCAATCAGAGTGTGAGAATCGATCAACAAATATGGCGTCGCTTCCAGTCATGCTTGACCCAAATCGAAGACAATTCCGTGGTGGAATAATTGGATTTGCAGCAAATTATGGGTAGCGGAGACAATATAAATTGCTTGAACATTGAAAGGCAAGTTATATTTTTTCTTTCTGGGATCGAGTAGCCGGCGCAGACCGTCTGTGTAGGCGGAGAAAACCGCCGGTGCTTGTGGACATCTCTGAATGAGTAGGAGTATGCAAACTTTTGTGTGGTGCTGTACATTGTATCAACTACAAACAGTCATTCCTTCATCAGTCTTTCTTTTTCTATTTTTACTCTTTTACTTTTTACTTCCCAGTGAAGGAAACCTTTTTGACTGTTCTAAGATGTAACACTGGAAAACTTCAAGATCAACAATCTTTTGTCACTATTATAATGAGCACATTCAGGTCCAAGCTGTGCTGCAATAAAAAATTAATCAACACATCCCGAGCAGTCAGATTCAACAATTCAGCAGTACTGTGGTTATAAATGGATGCAATTCTTGTCGATATGTAGGTCCTTGTTTCCAAGTTATAGCACTGAGTAAAGTTCAAAAGAAAAAAGCAGTCAGTATGTCATTTATACCCTGTCCACACTAGGGATTTTGTACCGATACGATACTACTTTCGTACCGCAACACCTGTCCACACTAGCAACTATACCGGTACTGTAGCGGTATAACTGTATCGGTACGAAACCCACAAATGTATGGGTTTCGTACCGGTACAGTATCGGTACTGTAGCGCTTCGCTGTAGTGTGGACAGATGAAGCGGTTCTGTATCGATACAAATATAATGCGCATGCGCAATGAACCATTCCTACTTCTTCCGGGTTATTCATACAATACAATACGCACGTGCTTTCCAGCTGTAAATAAAACGTCAAAATGGCTCAAAACGACCGTGGAGCTACATGGAGCAAAGACGAAGTTATGCGTTTGTTGGAGCTTTGGGGAGACGAGCAATGCCAGGAACAGTTAGTGAAGAATGGAGATTCGTTTTCTTTGTTTCTTTCTCAACTGCCTCGCGCGTTTTATACGATTCGACTGAATAAATGACCACCAGAAATACAGACTGTACAGTGACAACAAAAAGCACACACACGTTGTTTCATCCGCCATATTCTCGGAAGGAAGTTACTCGGTAACCACGGAAACATTTCGCGCACGCGCATTTCAACTACCATGAAAGAAAACCACAAACATTTCTCGCTAGTGTGGACAGATGCACTAAACTGTACCGGTATACTTTGTATCGATACAGTTATACCACTATCATACCGGTATATATGTGAACACAGCTTTAGACACACATCTCAGTCATCTACTCATGGAAAGTCACGGTTGCATTGACAAACACCTTGAAGAGCCAAATGAAGTGTTAATTTTGTCTAGGATTAACCTGTAAATATTTGCTCACCAATCTACGAGCACTTAAGCTGCATAACGGCAAAAGACATAAACATTAGTCAGACTTCATTGTTGGTCATCATGGAGCAATATTTCACATGTACTCCTCCAAGATTATCATTTGTAAAATGTTCCATGTGCAGCACTGACAGTGTTTTATGATGACTCGACTTCTTGAGCCACGGAATCACTTATGCCCCTTTTCCACCAAAGCAGTTCCAGGGCTGGTTCGGGGCCAGTGTTTAGTTTGGAACCGGGTTTTCTGTTTCCACTGACAAAGAACTGGCTCTGGGGCCAGAAAAAAATGGTTCCAGGCTAGCACCAACTCTTTGCTGGGCCAGAGGAAAGAACCGCTTACGTCAGCAGGGGGGGCGGAGTTGTTAAGACCAACAACAATAAGACCGCGAAAGATCGCCATTTTTAAGCGACGAGAAGCAGCAGCTGTACAAACGCGAAGTCATCTATTATTATTATTGTTGTTGCTGCTGCTGCTGCTTCTTCCCTGTTGTTTTTGCTTCGATATTCGCACCAAGGTTTATGCAAACGTAGCGACGTAACTGACGTATACAGTGATGTAACTGACGTATATAGCGACGTAATGACGTGGCTTCCCTTAGCACCGCGAGCTATGGAAAAGCAAACTGGTTCTCAGCTGGCTCGCAAGTTGAACGAGTTGTGAACCAGCACCAGCAGTGGCCTCGAACCAGCCCTGGAACTGATTTGGTGGAAAAGGGGTATCAGTACCTCAGCTGAGCACACAGGTCTTTATGGTCCTGCTCATTACCAAAGCCAACAGAAAAAATTTTTTTTCAGTAAACACGGCCAGCATGTCAGTTGGCATGGAAATAATTCCTTTTGCAATTTCACAGCCTGGCCATTCAATTCACAGGGCCATCAGTAATTAGACAAATTAACAGATTCTTAAATAAAATTGTCTAATTAAGCACATGGTCGCAAATCCTTTTTAATTAACGACTGCTTAAAGTATGTGACCCATAGACCTAACAAATGCTGGCAAACATAGCCAGGCCTATAACACAGCCATCTTTTAGTTTTTCACAGAAGCCATTTGTAAAGATGTAAATCCCCTCAAATGAAAGCAAACATCCTGCAACTGAGCTTCATCATAATTATTCCATTTTAAATCCAATGTGCAGGAGCAATGAACCAAAATCAGCCAAATATTCACAAACTGCTCTGTGATATTTGAACTACTCGTGCTTCTTATCACATGATTGAATACTGCTTTAAACTTAATATAGGTTATTATTTCATAGTTACCATGTTATTAACACTGCACAGGGTCCCTGCAGGCATCCATGAGTTAAAAATAATACTTTTTTATGCTACCCGAGACATCATTTAAGACAAAATATCCAGTGATGATATTTCAAATATTATTAGTCTAAAAAAACCCCCGACAGAACTCCATCTTCTAAAAACTATTTTCCATAAATCCTGACTCTAAACTGTGCTTAAAATTACACAGGTTTTAATCAGCAAGCCGTCTTTTAGTTGAGTTCCTTTATCAACTCTGTGTGAGCACTATCTCAACAGCAATCATTGTACGCGTCACAATTTTCAATTCTTTCAATTTCCTGTTAAACGTGTGTCCTAATTTAATTATATTGATACTGTGTACTTGTTTTTTCATCAAACATAATGTGACCTGAATGAGAGCAAACATGTATCATAACCGATGGAAAGGAAGCAGTAGTGGAATTATTTCATACTGAGAAACAATGAGGTCAAATGTGACACATTAAATGGTTCCTGGAACTAATAACATCTGTATTTTTGTTTAATTATTGTTGATGATTTTAACTGAGTGGATTAGCCTGCATTTTCAGTTGACTTTCAGAACCTATGAGGAACTGAACATATATAGTTTTGTTTTTTCACAGTAGCTGTCTTGAATTGTTTTTCACATATAATTCTTGACATCCATGTTTACAAATCCTCACAGCTGAAATTTCCTCTTTTTACATGCAGACTCAAAGTATCAGTATCAGTACCGGGATGGTAGTCTTGTACTTTGTACTGAATCGTGAAAAAATCTCTAGTTCTAGTTTCTCGGTCACATGACAAGCTGCATGTTTTTTACGTTCAAGAGAAAGAAAAAAGAGCGGGAGTGACCGTTTATGGCATAATCTAAGTGATTTCATTATTTAATTTTTTTACAAAAAGAAAAGAAAATATTGTTTGTGCTGAAAACTTGCTATGATATAAGAGGAATAAAATAGTTTGCTGTTTTTGGAAAATGATCAGCGTTGAGGTGATAGCCTGTTACACCACCTTGTTGTTAATTATTTCCCTATAACATCATGTCCTGTCTTGTTTTATTCCTTACATATGAAAAGCTGGCGACATTTCAGATTTAGACACTATTAACCTTCCTGAATTCAAATGTCATTTTCTTCTGCAAACATGTGCATACTCCTACACACTCTCCCCCACCTACACACACAAAACACATTCTGACATGTAACAGTGTTTATAGTAAAAGGTCACCGCTGAAATGCTGAGCACACAATTTGCTCTTATTGTGAAAGACTTGTCAGTTGTACCTACTTCTAAATAATTGCTCATGCCGTAGTTATGCATCTTCACAAAGTTATGCATCTTTATAAAGATGGTAGACATGGCTGTGCAACATTAACCTCAGGAGTCTTGGTATATGGAACACCGAAGGTAAAAAACAAATGATCAGGTAAGCCATTTTTCAAATGATATCTTCTTTCCATGACAGGAGTTGGACGTGGATTTGTACAAAATCAGTAAAGAACTCCCATCTGTACAGATAAGCAAGAACAATCAAGTTTTTGCACAGCATTAAACCTTGAACCTTGTACAACAGAAAATGCACAGATCTGTTACACACCCATAAGTCAAATATTGAATTCTACAGTCATATTGGATGCAAACATGACCAAGTCAGCTTTTAAACTCTTATATATCTTGGGTGGGAGAACAAAGTGTCTGCAATGCTTGTATTTAAAAAAAAAAAAAAATTGTCTGCAGCAAATATTTCATCATGTACTCACCAGGAAATATCTTGCCTAAAAATTCTCTGGAATTCTAGTACAGCAAACAAAGTTTCAAAGGTGTGTGTGTATATATATATATATATATATATATATATATATATATATATATATATATATATATATACACACACACAACTCTGGAAAAGTCTTAGGCACCCTATTTTTTCATACGAACTTTGTTACAGATTTCTATTTTATGACTTCTACATTATCAAGTCAGCACAAAAGCATTTTAGAGTTCCAAACGTTCGTTTTCCCACACAAAATTAAATGTCACAGAAATTAAAATGTTTGTATCTGAGCAGCATATTACATAAGAGACCACTTTTCAGATTAAAAAAGAAAACATAATGAAGGCTGCTGGGTTTTGCTGCAAAATGAAGAAGCGAGTGTGACAGTCAAAGTGTCCAGAAGAACTGTGGCTGGTTCTGTAAGATGCTCAGTGAAACCTACAGCTCATTTCCTTGTAAAACTGCACTCATTGTACCTGAGACTACTATTTTTTTTTAAGCAAAGTGTCGTCTCACACCAAATATTGACTTTAATTTATTATGGCTTACTGCTGTTTAAAGTATTTTTTTTATGTTGAAACATTTCATTTCATTATTTTTGAAGCCATTTTTGGTCTACAGCATATATATATATATATATATATATATATATATATATATATATATATATATATATATATAAAATTCATCTGTGTGTGTAGTGTGTGCGTGCACACAGAGGAGGCCTAAGACACTTTTTGTAAACTCACTGGACTTGACCAAAATGTCAGCTCACACTCAAGCTGTGAATAAATCATGTTCTGGTTTGACGTGCGAACCCGCTGCACTGGACAGTACACAGTCATTTTACTGAAAATAGCTCACAGACTGACACTTTGTTTGAATTAACTGGATGGACTTGTAGGCTCTGGGACGAAAAAAAAACCCTCCATGAGACTAATCGTTCATTCTGCATTATGCGCACTTTTCAACAAGAACAAGCTAAAGAAAGAACTCTTTGTTGAGTCAAGTGTGGAATATATGAAGCACTCTTATTTTAATCACTGTCATCATCAGCTAAGTGGCATTTCAACAGACCTGAAGTTGTTCCTTTTTAAAGAGGTAGTGAAAATGTTTGCTGAACGATGTGGCTTCAGCTTTAAATGTCACAACGTTAATGGTTTGTTTTCTTCAAATAAGCCAAGATAAGATCAGGGGTTCCTTACACAGCCTGTGTGTACTGCTAGATTCCTCAAGATATTTGAGAACAAACTACTCAAATGCCCTTTGTAAAGTAAACACTGAGGACTTTTCTCTTTCTTACTATTAAAGGGTCAACAAATAAGCTCATCAAGCAGAAGGTGATGAACTTCGAAGTGCTCTGAAGGCTCAGGTTGGATATTGTGCAGACATGCCTTCCAGACTTCGAGACGCTGCATGTGTTTAAAGTTCTGTGACTGCTAATACCTTCTATGGATGTGATCAACCAACGGGATTCTGAGAACAGTGCGTTTATCCAAAACGACAGTTGACACTTGGCAGATAATGGAACACACACTTCAGATAAAATACTACTTTGTTATTTCCAGAGAATATATTCAATGTTGCTTTAAAATTCTGAGGAGACTACGACAGACCACCTACATTTTGTACAAGAAAGCTTGTACTATATTTAGATTTAACTTTTAGGATACAGCTCCTAACCTCTGTCAAATGAATTTCTAAGCAATAAATTAATAAATATATTATAAACAAGTGATGTTTATCAGATAACCCCGATCTCAGAAATATTCAGTCATAGTCATATGTTTTAGTGTACAGTCATGCTGAAAAGAATTAAGTTTGCTTCTGTTGTGGCTTCAAACTAATCAGTTTTCACACTTTTGTCCATTACAGCTGTTTTTGCAGATTGTAAACATGTTGTACAGCATTTATAAAGTATTAATACCTTCATGAATTTGGCTTCTTGCTCCAAAAAGCTTTATCATACACTTATATAAATAAATGTACCTTCTTCTCCCCTCCCTTACTTTTCCTTGACACTGGAGTGGTACCATCAAGCCAAAGAACGAAAGAAAGAAAGCACAACTTTATTCATCACACACTTGTGAAATTCCTCACTGCATTTAACCCATCTGAAGCAGTGAACACACACGTGAGCAATGAGCACACACACATACCCAGAGCAGTGGGCAGCCATGCTAACAGCGCCTGGGGAGCAGTTAGGAGCCTCGCTCAAGCGCACCTCAGCCCAAGGCCGTCCCATATTAACCTAACCGCATGTCTTTGGGGGAAACCGGAGCACCTGGAGGAAACCCATGCAGACATGGGAAGAGAACATGCAAACTCCACACAGAAAGGCCCCCGTCGGCTGTTGGGCTCGAACCCAGAGCCTTCTTCCTGTGAGGCGACCGTGCTAACCACTAAACCACTGTACCGCCAAGGAGACATGTTCTGTGCCTTTAGTGTGCATCTTCTTCTCCAGGAAGGTGCATGTTGTTGTTGTTGAACACACACATGCGAGCAATGAATGCACACGCATACCCAGAGCAGTGGGCAGCCATGCTAACAGCACCCAGGGAGCAGTTAGAAGTTAGGTGCCTCGCTCAAGCGCACCTCAGCCCAAGGCCGTCCCATATTAACCTAACTGCATGTCTTTGGACTGTCAGGGAAACCCACGCAGACATGGGAAGAGAACATGCAAACTCCACACAGAAAGGCCTCCGCCGGCCGCTGGGCTCGAACCCAGAGCCTTCTTCCACCATTACACCACCATACCACCAAGGAGACATGTTCTGTGCCTTTAGTGTGCATCTTCTTCTCCAGGAAGGTGCATGTTGTTGTTGTGTACCTTTAAGTAGCTTGTAGCGTAAAGCTGTAAAAGGTACATTAGTAATCTTTAATGTCCAATTATACACTACCATTCAAAAGTTTGGGGTCACCCAGGCAATTTTGTGTTTTCCATGAAAAGTCACACTTTTATTTATAAGTTGTAAAATGAATAGAAAATATAGTCGAGACATTTTTCTGGCCATTTTGAGCATTTAATCGACCCCACAAATGTGACGCTCCAGAAACTCAATCTGCTCAAAGGAAGGTCAGTTTTATAGCTTCTCTAAAGAGCTCAACTGTTTTCAGCTGTGCTAACATGATTGTACAAGGGTTTTCTAATCATCCATTAGCCTTCTGAGGCAATGAGCAAACACATTGTACCATTAGAACACTGGAGTGAGAGTTGCTGGAAATGGGCCTCTATACACCTATGGAGATATTGCACCAAAAACCAGACATTTGCAGCTAGAATAGTCATTTACCACAGTAGCAATGTATAGAGTGCATTTCTGATTAGTTTAAAGTGATCTTCATTGAAAAGAACAGTGCTTTTCTTTCAAAAATAAAGAAATTTCAAAGCGACCCCAAACTTTTGAACGGTAGTGTACACCTTTAAAGCATTACTCAGGATTTTTTTTTTTTTTACAAAATGCTTTCCAATGTTGTGATTTAATATCCAATGATGTAATTAAATTATTTTAAAAGGTATAGTATATGCAAGTTTCCAGGTAAATTATGCACACTAGAGGTACAAAAGGATGTCTCGTTGATGTTAGGACCACAGCCAGAAATTACATTTGGTAGCTTCATTTCTGAAAGTGTAGTTTGATAAAGTATTAAAGTCAGCATATCAGCTGTAGTCTTTTCACTCATGTTTAATATCTCTGTGTGTAAAATAACTGAAGGGAAGTCAGAGAGAGAGAGAGAGAGATTCACTGCATGGTGGAACACTTTTACAGACATTTGTTTTCCCCCTGCAAATCCGATCCGAGTCCTGGATGACTGAGTGTGTGAAAGCAGCAGTGATAAAGCGCGCCCGGCCTGACCCACCTCTCCCCCGTCTCCCAAATGCTCCAGAGTAACGATGCCTTTGCTCTTCGTTTCGTTGTCGCTCAGTATGTCGTCCTCGGACTCCTCGAACACCACGGACGAGCCGGTGGACGACACCGACGAGGTGGAGAGTTTGCGGCGGAGCGGCGCGCCTCCGTTCAGCGCCTCCGCCTCCTCGTAGCCGAGCTCCCGCGCGCCGCTGCCTTCCTCCGCCGTCACGGTCAGCTGCGGCACCGGGCGCGCGCTCGCCATCGGCAGCCGCTCATCACAGGCGTGCGAGCACGAGCAGTGGCCCTGACGCTCTTTCCCGCTGCTGAGGGGAGAGGAGCTGCAGGGCAACGCCTCCTTCAGAGACCTCCGCCTCTCTTTTGGCATCGATAATGGACGAGTCTGTTTTAAAAGGAAAAGCTCGCTGCACTTTTACACGGCGGCGGCGGCTCGAGCTGTGATAAACTCCTCTGATCAAACCCGCGGGCGGGAGGTCAGGTCCGTCACTGTGGCACTCCGGAGAGCTGAGGGAAAGTCCAGCTGGTCATGTTTGCCCTGGTGCAGTGCAGCAGCGGTGGGGAAGCCCTGGGACACACTTCACCTCAGCGCGGTTCGCTCGGCCAAACGGGATCTTCCGCCTTTCAGTCTCTCTCTCTTCTTCTACTTCCGGACTCGGCGCGGCTTTCACTCATTTCCTCGTTGGCACCTGCGCGCTTCATCTACTGCAAATCACCTACAGAGGCTTCCCTCAGCTAGGGAGCCAACATCACCAATCACAACACTGCTCACTACTGCTATTAACAACAACAACATCATCAATCACAACACTGCTCACTACTGCTATTAACAAGAACAACATCATCAATCACAACACTGCTCACTACTGCTATTAACAACAACAACAACAACAACACCAATCACAACACTGCTCACTACTGCTATTAACAACAACAACATCACCAATCACAACACTGCTCACTACTGCTATTAACAACAACAACATCATCAATCACAACACTGCTCACTACTGCTATTAACAACAACAACAACACCAATCACAACACTGCTCACTACTGCTATTAACAACAACAACAACATCACCAATCACAACACTGCTCACTACTGCTATTAACAACAACAACATCATCAATCACAACACTGCTCACTACTGCTATTAACAACAACAACATCATCAATCACAACACTGCTCACTACTGCTATTAACAACAACAACATCACCAATCACAACACTGCTCACTACTGCTATTAACAACAACACCAATCACAACACTGCTCACTACTGCTATTAACAACATCACCAATCACAACACTGCTCACTACTGCTATTAACAACAACATCATCAATCACAACACTGCTCACTACTGCTATTAACAACAACAACATCACCAATCACAACACTGCTCACTACTGCTATTAACAACAACAACAACAACACCAATCACAACACTGCTCACTACTGCTATTAACAACAACATCACCAATCACAACACTGCTCACTACTGCTATTAACAACAACAACAACAACAACAACACCAATCACAACACTGCTCACTACTGCTATTAACAACAACAACATCATCAATCACAACACTGCTCACTACTGCTATTAACAACACCAACATCATCAATCACAACACTGCTCACTACTGCTATTAACAACATCACCAATCACAACACTGCTCACTACTGCTATTAACAACATCACCAATCACAACACTGCTCACTACTGCTATTAACAACAACAACATCATCAATCACAACACTGCTCACTACTGCTATTAACAACAACAACAACAACACCAATCACAACACTGCTCACTACTGCTATTAACAACATCACCAATCACAACACTGCTCACTACTGCTATTAACAACAACATCATCAATCACAACACTGCTCACTACTGCTATTAACAACAACAACATCACCAATCACAACACTGCTCACTACTGCTATTAACAACAACAACAACAACACCAATCACAACACTGCTCACTACTGCTATTAACAACAACATCACCAATCACAACACTGCTCACTACTGCTATTAACAACAACAACAACAACAACAACACCAATCACAACACTGCTCACTACTGCTATTAACAACAACAACATCATCAATCACAACACTGCTCACTACTGCTATTAACAACACCAACATCATCAATCACAACACTGCTCACTACTGCTATTAACAACATCACCAATCACAACACTGCTCACTACTGCTATTAACAACATCACCAATCACAACACTGCTCACTACTGCTATTAACAACAACAACATCATCAATCACAACACTGCTCACTACTGCTATTAACAACAACAACAACAACAACAACAACACCAATCACAACACTGCTCACTACTGCTATTAACAACAACAACAACAACAACAACATCACCAATCACAACACTGCTCACTACTGCTATTAACAACAACAACATCATCAATCACAACACTGCTCACTACTGCTATTAACAACAACAACATCATCAATCACAACACTGCTCACTACTGCTATTAACAACAACAACATCACCAATCACAACACTGCTCACTACTGCTATTAACAACAACACCAATCACAACACTGCTCACTACTGCTATTAACAACATCACCAATCACAACACTGCTCACTACTGCTATTAACAACAACATCATCAATCACAACACTGCTCACTACTGCTATTAACAACAACAACATCACCAATCACAACACTGCTCACTACTGCTATTAACAACAACAACACCAATCACAACACTGCTCACTACTGCTATTAACAACAACAACACCAATCACAACACTGCTCACTACTGCTATTAACAACAACATCACCAATCACAACACTGCTCACTACTGCTATTAACAACAACATCATCAATCACAACACTGCTCACTACTGCTATTAACAACAACAACAACACCAATCACAACACTGCTCACTACTGCTATTAACAACAACAACACCAATCACAACACTGCTCACTACTGCTATTAACAACAACATCACCAATCACAACACTGCTCACTACTGCTATTAACAACAACAACACCAATCACAACACTGCTCACTACTGCTATTAACAACAACAACACCAATCACAACACTGCTCACTACTGCTATTAACAACATCACCAATCACAACACTGCTCACTACTGCTATTAACAACAACATCATCAATCACAACACTGCTCACTACTGCTATTAACAACAACAACAACAACACCAATCACAACACTGCTCACTACTGCTATTAACAACAACAACACCAATCACAACACTGCTCACTACTGCTATTAACAACAACAACACCAATCACAACACTGCTCACTACTGCTATTAACAACAACATCACCAATCACAACACTGCTCACTACTGCTATTAACAACAACAACAACACCAATCACAACACTGCTCACTACTGCTATTAACAACAACAACAACAACATCACTAATCACAACACTGCTCACTACTGCTATTAACAACAACAACATCACCAATCGCAACACTGCTCACTACTGCTATTAACAACAACAACATCACCAATCACAACACTGCTCACTACTGCTATTAACAACAACATCACCAATCACAACACTGCTCACTACTGCTATTAACAACAACATCACCAATCGCAACACTGCTCACTACTGCTATTAACAACAACAACATCACCAATCACAACACTGCTCACTACTGCTATTAACAACAACATCACCAATCACAACATTGCTCACTACTGCTATTAACAACAACATCACCAATTACAACACTGCTCACTACTGCTATTAACAACAACAACATCACCAATCACAACACTGCTCACTACTGCTATTAACAACAACATCACCAATCACAACACTGCTCACTACTGCTATTAACAACAACAACATCACCAATCGCAACACTGCTCACTACTGCTATTAACAACAACAACATCACCAATCACAACACTGCTCACTACTGCTATTAACAACAACAACATCACCAATCACAACACTGCTCACTACTGCTATTAACAACAACAACATCACCAATCACAACACTGCTCACTACTGCTATTAACAACAACAACATCACCAATCGCAACACTGCTCACTACTGCTATTAACAACAACAACATCACCAATCGCAACACTGCTCACTACTGCTATTAACAACAACATCACTAATCACAACACTGCTCACTACTGCTATTAACAACAACAACATCACCAATCGCAACACTGCTCACTACTGCTATTAACAACAACATCACTAATCACAACACTGCTCACTACTGCTATTAACAACAACAACATCACCAATTACAACACTGCTCACTACTGCTATTAACAACAACAACATCACCAATCACAACACTGCTCACTACTGCTATTAACAACATCACTAATCACAACACTGCTCACTACTGCTATTAACAACAACAACAACATCACCAATCGCAACACTGCTCACTACTGCTATTAACAACAACATCACCAATCACAACACTGCTCACTACTGCTATTAACAACAACAACATCACCAATCACAACACTGCTCACTACTGCTATTAACAACAACAACATCACCAATCACAACACTGCTCACTACTGCTATTAACAACATCACCAATCACAACACTGCTCACTACTGCTATTAACAACAACAACATCACCAATCACAGCACTGCTCACTACTGCTATTAACAACAACATCACTAATCACAACACTGCTCACTACTGCTATTAACAACAACAACATCACCAATCGCAATACTGCTCACTACTGCTATTAACAACAACATCACTAATCGCAACACTGCTCACTACTGCTATTAACAACAACATCACCAATCACAACACTGCTCACTACTGCTATTAACAACATCACCAATCACAACACTGCTCACTACTGCTATTAACAACAACAACATCACCAATCGCAACACTGCTCACTACTGCTATTAACAACAACAACATCACCAATCACAACACTGCTCACTACTGCTATTAACAACAACAACATCACCAATCACAACACTGCTCACTACTGCTATTAACAACAACAACATCACCAATCGCAACACTGCTCACTACTGCTATTAACAACAACAACATCACCAATCGCAACACTGCTCACTACTGCTATTAACAACAACATCACTAATCACAACACTGCTCACTACTGCTATTAACAACAACAACATCACCAATCGCAACACTGCTCACTACTGCTATTAACAACAACATCACTAATCACAACACTGCTCACTACTGCTATTAACAACAACAACATCACCAATTACAACACTGCTCACTACTGCTATTAACAACAACAACATCACCAATCACAACACTGCTCACTACTGCTATTAACAACATCACTAATCACAACACTGCTCACTACTGCTATTAACAACAACAACATCACCAATCGCAACACTGCTCACTACTGCTATTAACAACAACAACATCACCAATCACAACACTGCTCACTACTGCTATTAACAACAACAACATCACCAATCACAACACTGCTCACTACTGCTATTAACAACAACAACATCACCAATCACAACACTGCTCACTACTGCTATTAACAACAACAACATCACCAATCACAACACTGCTCACTACTGCTATTAACAACAACAACATCACCAATCACAACACTGCTCACTACTGCTATTAACAACATCACCAATCACAACACTGCTCACTACTGCTATTAACAACAACAACATCACCAATCACAGCACTGCTCACTACTGCTATTAACAACAACATCACTAATCACAACACTGCTCACTACTGCTATTAACAACAACAACAACATCACCAATCGCAATACTGCTCACTACTGCTATTAACAACAACATCACTAATCACAACACTGCTCACTACTGCTATTAACAACAACAACATCACCAATCGCAACACTGCTCACTACTGCTATTAACAACAACATCACCAATCACAACACTGCTCACTACTGCTATTAACAACATCACCAATCACAACACTGCTCACTACTGCTATTAACAACAACAACATCACCAATCGCAACACTGCTCACTACTGCTATTAACAACAAGAACATCACCAATCACAATACTGCTCACTACTGCTATTAACAACAAGAACATCACCAATCACAACACTACTCACTACTACTACTGCTATTAACAACATCAACAATCACAACACCACTCACTACTCCTGCTATTAACAACAACAACAACAACAACACTATTAACAACAACAACACTACTCGCTACTACTACTGCTATTAACAACAACAACATCAGCAATCACAACACTACTCACGACTACTACTGCTATTAACAACAACACTATTAACAACAACAAAAACACTACTCACTACTACTACTACTGCTATTAACAAAAACAACACTATTAACAACAATAACACTATTCACTACTCCTACTGCTATTAACAACAACAACAACAACAACAACAACACTATTAACAACAACACTAGTCACTACTACTACTGCTACTACTATTAACAACAACAACAGTACTCACTACTACTACTACTACTACTGCTATTAACAACAACAACAACAACACTATTAACAACAACACTACTCACAGGGGTGTAGTGGTAAAAAAAGAGGTGGGTAAACTATAAATTTTGGGATCGGGGGACCACGACGTTGTAAGGGCCAATTCATAGTCGACGCAAGCATGACGCAAGGATGCTACGATGCGTATTGTATGAAACAACTTTTCTGACACATAGGAGTGTGTGTGTGTGTGTGTGTGCATGACAGTGCATGTGTGTGTGTGTGTGTGTGTGTGTGTGTGTGTGTGTGTGTATATGACAGTGTTTGTGAATGTGCATGTGTGTGTACTTGTGTGTGTGAGTGCATGTATGTATGTGTGTGACAAGGGTTCCCTGAGGTCTCTACTCTATATCATTCATAAAACAAGATACACAATAAGTATGTTTGAGGTTTATTAAATCTTAATAAAGAGAAATATATTGTCAGTGTGAAAGAATGGCAAATTACACATACCAACAGTAGGCCATATGAAATCCATAAGCTGACAGATATATCACAGCAGTAGACCTTGCACTAGAAGAATGTTAACTTTTGTATGTGTGTGTATGAAAGTGTTTGTGTGTGTGTAGAAGAATGTTAACTTTTGTATGTGTGTGTATGAAAGTGTTTGTGTGTGTGTGTGTGTGTGTGTGTGTGAATGTGCATGTGTGTTTACTTGTGTGCATGTGTGAGTGAGTCCAAGCATTTGTGTGTGTGTGTGTGTGTGTGTGTGTGTGTGTGTGTGTGTGTGTGTGTGTGTGTGACACCAAGTAGAGTGGTGTTTATGAAATCTAAATAATCAATAAAGAGAGAAAAATAAAGACTGTGTGTAAGAATGGCAAATTACACATACTTTCAGTCCAGATGTGTGGATGGCATCTGATGCTTTCTGATACTGTCTCAGTTTCCTCTGCCTCCATTTCGTCTGTCTCTGCATCTTCTCTGTCTGATTCTCCTCCCTCATTTTCTCTTCCTTCTGTTCCGTCTATTTCTGTTTTTCTTCCCTCATTTTCTCCTCTCTCTGTTTCTCCCTCAGTTTCCTCTATCAAAGTTTCTCTTAAAGGCCTATCTGATTCTCCATCCATTTGCCTTCTCTCTTTTCCTCCCTTTTCTCCTCTTGTAGTTGATCCTGTTTCATCCTCTCTTTGCCCTATTTTCCTCCTCTCACTCTCTCCTCCTTCTGTCTCTCCTCCTGCTGTTTCTCCTGGCCCCGCAACACTGTCTGTCTCTCCACCACTATCTGTAAAATTAAATTAAAACGGCTAAGTACACCAATCATGTGGACAAGTATTTCTGCCCAATCTGAATGCTATAGCCTTCTTTAAAAAATAAACACACACCGAGAAGGGCGGGGAGGAGTGACCTGCCTAACGTTACTTTAGGCTAAGTTCTCTATATTATGTCCGTGCCATGAAGCTAGCATGCTGTCATCATGACTTCGAGATTAACATGAAATGACAACTATTTGTCTTACAATGCGCTACAAATACTGAATTTATGTTGATATAATAATTACCAAAAACTTTAGACTGCACTAACAACGTCATTTGTCTGGCAGAAAGGTAGGCTAATTTGTTGGCACAAGTTAACAACCTAACGTTAGTTAGTGGCATGGTTCACAAACCAAAACGATGGGGAGTTTATCCTAAAAACGTGAAGTTCAGGATTCTTTTTGGACTCACTGTGTCGAGACGTTTTGCTGGTATCAGCTGGAAGGGTGATGCTCCGACGCTTCAGAAATCGCCTAATATCCATTTCTTCACCATTTCTTCACACACGTAATCAGTGACTAATGAATGTCGCAGTCTGCTGGCTCCCGCAAGAGGGCGAGCGGTAGACAGACAATTATTACGCGTAGGCTACGCAGTGTTGATAAAACCCACAAGAACTTGTGCAGGATCTACTAGGTGTAGGCAATTGAAAAATAACGGAAAAGCTGTTTTAATATCTGCATAAAACAAGAGACATACGTGCGTAAACTGTATTTAGAGGTGGGTAAACTATGCTTGGACGTGCGTAAACTATATTTAGAGATTCATAAACGCTATTTCCTAAAATCTGGAGGTGGGTAAACGGCGTTTATGTGCGTTTACGCACCACTACATCCCAGAACTACTACTGCTATTAACAACAACAACAACACTATTAACAACAACAACATAGTCACTACTACTGCTACTACTACTATTGCTATTAACACAACAACAACAACAACACTATTAACAACACTACTACTACTACTACTACTATTAACTACAACAACAACAACACTAGTCACTACTACTGCTACTACTACTATTGCTATTAACACAACAACAACACTATTAACACTACTACTACTACTACTACTAACTACTACAACAACAACACTATTAACAACAACAACACTACTCACTACTACTACTACTATTAACTACAACAACAACAACACTAGTCACTACTACTGCTACTACTGCTACTACTACTATTGCTATTAACACAACAACAACAACACTATTAACAACACTACTACTACTGCTACTACTACTATTAACTACAACAACAACACTAGTCACTACTACTGCTACTACTACTATTGCTATTAACACAACAACAACAACACTATTAACAACACTACTACTACTACTACTATTAACTACAACAACAACAACACTAGTCACTACTACTGCTACTACTACTATTGCTATTAACACAACAACAACACTATTAACACTACTACTACTACTAACTACTACAACAACAACACTATTAACAACAACAACACTACTCACTACTACTACTACTATTAACTACAACAACAACAACACTAGTCACTACTACTGCTACTACTACTATTGCTATTAACACAACAACAACAACAACAACACTATTAACAACACTACTACTACTACTACTATTAACTACAACAACAACAACACTAGTCACTACTACTGCTACTACTACTATTGCTATTAACACAACAACAACAACACTATTAACAACACTACTACTACTACTACTATTAACTACAACAACAACAACACTAGTCACTACTACTGCTACTACTACTATTGCTATTAACACAACAACAACACTATTAACACTACTACTACTACTACTATTAACTACTACAACAACAACACTATTAACAACAACAACACTACTCACTACTACTACTACTACTACTGCTCTTAACAACAACAACAACACTATTAACAACAACAACATAGTCACTACTACTGCTACTACTACTATTGCTATTAACACAACAACAACAACAACACTAGTCACTACTACTGCTACTACTACTATTGCTATTAACACAACAACAACAACAACACTATTAACACTACTACTACTACTATTAACTACTACAACAACAACACTATTAACAACAACAACACTACTCACTACTACTACTGCTCTTAACAACAACAACAACAACAACAACACTATTAACAACAACAACACTATTAACAACAACAACATAGTCACTACTACTGCTACTACTACTATTGCTATTAACACAACAACAACAACAACACTATTAACAACACTACTACTACTACTATTAACTACAACAACAACAACAACACTAGTCACTACTACTGCTACTACTACTATTGCTATTAACACAACAACAACACTATTAACACTACTACTGCTACTACTACTATTGCTATTAACACAACAACAACAACAACAACAACAACACTATTAACACTACTACTACTACTATTAACTACTACAACAACAACACTATTAACAACAACAACACTACTCACTACTACTACTACTACTACTACTACTGCTCTTAACAACAACAACAACAACACTATTAACAACAACAACAACAACACTATTTACTACTACTACTACTACTACTACTATTAACTACAACAACAACAACAACACTATTAACAACAACACTACTCACTACTACTACTAACAACAACAACAACAACACTATTAACAACACTACTACTACTACTACTATTAACTACAACAACAACAACAACACTATTAACAACAACAACAACAACAACAACACTACTCCCTTCTACTACTAACAACAACAACAACACTATTATCAACAACAACACTACTACTACTACTACTACTGCTATTAACAACAACAACAACAACAACACTATTAACAACAACACTATTTACTACTACTGCTATTAACAACAACAACAACAACAACAACAACACTATTTACTACTACTACTACTACTACTGCTATTAACAACAACAACAACAACAACAACAACACTATTAACAACAACAACACTACTTACTACTACTACTACTACTACTACTACTACTGCTATTAACAACAACACAATTAACAACAACACTATTTACTACTACTACTACTGCTATTAACAACAACAACACTATTAACAACAACAACACTACTTACTACTACTACTGCTATTAACAACAACAACAAAAACCACAACACTACACTGTAAAACATTTCAAATTGGTTTAACTTGGAAATGCAAGGGGCGGCACGGTGGTGTAGTGGTTAGCGCTGTCGCCTCACAGCAAGAAGGTCCTGGGTTCGAGCCCCGGGGCCGGCGAGGGCCTTTCTGTGTGGAGTTTGCATGTTCTCCCCGTGTCCGCGTGGGTTTCCTCCGGGTGCTCCGGTTTCCCCCACAGTCCAAAGACATGCAGGTTAGGTTAACTGGTGACTCTAAATTGACCGTAGGTGTGAATGTGAGTGTGAATGGTTGTCTGTGTCTATGTGTCAGCCCTGTGATGACCTGGCGACTTGTCCAGGGTGTACCCCGCCTCTCGCCCATAGTCAGCTGGGATAGGCTCCAGCTTGCCTGCGACCCTGTAGAAGGATAAAGCAGCTAGAGATAATGAGATGAGATGAGATGGAAATGCAAGTTCACCTGCTGCCTTGAAAATGCAAGTTAACTCAATTTGACAATTATCTTTGTTTCAACTCAGAAAGTCTCAATTAGTCAAGACAACTAAGTAATTCAAGTCTAACCTTTGAAAACTTGCACAGATTAGTTCAAATTAAAACACTTTTCAGAGCTCATTGAATTAAAGAGAAAAATTGTACATAACTAAACAAGGCTAAAATGTTTTACATTGAACAGTTAACAACAAACAACAACATTATTATTAACAACAACACTACAATTAACATCACTACTACTATGAACAACAACACTATTAACAACAGCAATACTACTATTATTAACAACAACAACAACAACAACAACACTACAATTAACAACAAACAACAGAAGACGAAGCCTTTATTTGTCACATGCACACTCAAGCACAGTGAAATTCATCCTCTGCATTTAACCCATCTGAAGCAGTGAACACACACACACACACACACACACACACACACACACACACACACACACACACACACACACACACACACAGAACAGTGGGCAGCCATACTACTGTGCCTGGGGAGCAGTTAGGGGTTAGGTACCTTGCTCAAGGGCACTTCAGCCCAAGGCCGCCCCATGTTAACCTAACTGCATGTCTCTGAACTGTGGGGGAGCCAGAGCACCTGGAGGAAACCCACGCAGACATGGGGAGAACATGCAAACTCCACACAGAAAGGCCCCCTGTCAGCCACTGGACTCAAACCCAGAGCCTTCTTGCTGTGAGGTGGCAGTGCTAACCACTACACCATCGTGCCGCCAAAAAATGTGTTAATGTGAGTGGAGCGGACCTGGTGAAGGGCCTGTCGTCCCCACAGCCCAGAGCTCAGCTGGAGAAACTCAGCCTCAGGAACTGCACCAGTTGTTGCAGTGTTGTTGTTGTTGTTAATAGTAGTAGTAACAGTAGTGTTTTTATTGTTGGTGATGTTGTTTTTGTCGCTGTTAATAGTACTGTTATTGTTAATAGTAGGAGTAACAGAACTGTTTTTCTTATTTTTGTTGTTGTTGTTGTTGTTGTTGTTGTTGTTGTTAATAGTAGTAGTAGTGTTAATAGTAGTAGTATTGTTGTTAATAGTAATGTTGTTGTTTTGTTGTTTTTGTTGTTAATAATAGTAGTGTTACAAAACAACAACACTACAATTAACAACACTACTATTAACAACAAAACTACTACTATTAACACTATTACTACTACTACTAACAACAACAACAACAACAACACTATTAACAACAACAAAAACAACAACACCAATGACAAAAACAAGAAAAACAATACTGTTACTACTACTATTAACAATAACATTACTATCAACAACAAAAACAACAACACCAACAATAAAAACACTACTGTTACTACTACTATTAACAACAACACTATTAACAATAAAAAACAACAAAAACAATAAAAAACACTCCTGTTTCTTCTACTATTAACAACAACACTATTAACAAAAAACAATAAAAACAACAAAAAACACTACTGTTTTTACTACTATTATTAACAACAACAACAGCAGCAGAAATAAAAACACTACTGTTTCTACTACTACTACTACTACTACTACTACTACTACTATTAATAGAAACAAAAAAAGATAAAATAATAATAATAATAGGGATGGAGTTTGCATGTTCTAATTGTGCCTGTGTGGGTTTACTGTGGGTGCTCTGGTTTCCTCCCACAGTCCAAAGACATGCAGAGTAGATCAGTTGGCTACTCACAATTGCCCATAGATGTGAATGTGAGTGTAAATGTTTGTCTGTCTCTCTGTATTAGCCCCACAATAAATTAGCAACCTGGCCAGGGTGCACCCTTTCTCTTGCCAATGTCAGCTAGGATTAGCTCCAGCTCACCCACGATATAGAGAATGAATGACTGAATGGATTAATAATAATAATAATAATAATAATAATAATAATAATAATAATAATAATAGGTGAAAATATTTGATCACCATTTTAACTTATATAAAACCTGCAGAAAAATGAAAATGGTCCCTTAAATCCAGCTGTGTTATGTGTGTCTGTTATTTAGCACATTAGCCCAAGGGGATCATACCCTTGGAATAAGACTGGATGATCTGCATAGGAATAATAGATCAAGTCCAAGATGGGGTGGCAACTGGGGTACAGACAGCTTGTATTTCAAGGGTAGCATCAGCCAATCTGGCCCACCTGTGTACGTGACCATGCTCTTGGTTCATCTACACAAGGTTGGAATGCATTCAATTATTTATTTAGAGCACATTAATTTATCATCAGGGTCGCAGTGGATCCAGAGCCTATCCTGGCACACTGGGCCTGAGGAGGGGGAATAAAGTCTGTATGGGACCCCAGGACCCCATGTACACACATTCACACCTAGGACCAATTCTAGAGTAGCCAGTCTGCATATCAGAATGTTTTGGGCAGTAGGAGGAAATCAGAGAACCTGGAGAGAACCCACTCGGATGCAAGCACAGAAACTGCACATGGACAGGAACCCGAGCTCAGAATCAAACCAGGGACCTTGGAGCTGTGAGACGACAATGCTACCTTCTACACCACCATGCTGCCCTCATAAAATAATAATAATTACCATACTATATACGTATATAGGTATGGTAGTAAATAGACTACGACTGATGAAAACCAACCAATTTGCATCTGTGATGTTATCCAGTCTTTTAGTTATGTGGTGGCAAAAAAGGACAAGAGCTAATATAACCTGATGTATGCCTTCACAGAATATGCAGTGATTCTTGACTTCATTCATTGTTTTATAGTTCCTCAAGTGGATTTACTGGATTAAGTCTGTATGAACTGTAAATCTCCATGTTGGAGCAGCAAGGGTTCGGTTTCAAATCAATGTCACCTTGACACACCCTTGTGGCCAGGTTTACATAAACAATGCTGGAATGCAGTTCCACATTTTTAACTTTGAAAAACAAGCCCTGGGCAGCAGTGCATGCAGTGGTTAGCACTGTTGTCTCACAGCAAGCAAGTTCTGGGTTCAAACCTGGTGGTCGACTGGGGCCTTTCTGTGTGACATTTGTATGTTTTGCTTGTGCATGTGTGGGTTTTTGGGTGGCACAGTGGTGTAGTGGTTAGCACTGTTGCCTCACAGCAAGAAGGTTCTGGGTTCGAGCCCAGCGGCCAACAAGGGCCTTTCTGTGTGGAATTTGCATGTTCTCCCCGTGTCTGCATGAGTTTCCTCCAGGTGCTCTAGTTTCCCCCACAATCCAAAGACATGCAGGTTAGGCTAATTGGTGGCTCTAAATTGAGTGTGAATGGTTGTTTGTCTTTATGTGTCAGCCCTGCGATGACCTGGCGACTTGTCCAGGGTATACTCTGCCTCTCGCCCATAGTCAGCTGGGATAGGCTCCAACTCACCTGTGACCCTGTACAGGATAAGCAGCTACAGATGATGGATGGATTAGATTCGATTTAATTAGATAAAACTTTATTGATCCCTTTGGGCGGGTTCCCTCAGGGAAATTAAGATTCCAGCAGCATCATTACAGATAAACAGAGAAAAGAAGTAGAGAAAAACTTCTAGATAAATTAAAATAAATTAAGTATTTACATATACAAATATAAAATAATGAGATATGGGGAAAAGAGGAGGGGGGAGAAGTGGGGTTAGGGTAAGTGTGTGTGTGTGTGGGGGGGGGAAGCAGGAAAGATATTGCATATTATTATGGATGGATGTGTGGGTTTTCCTCAAGGTGCTTTATATTGCACTTTATATTGCACATTATTATGGATGGATGGATGGATGGATGGATGTGTGGGTTTTCCTCAAGGTGCTCTGGTTTTGTCCCAGCTCAGGCAGCTGGCTAGTCTTAATCGCCCATTCAGTGTGAATGTAAGTGTGTAAGGCTGTCTGTCTCACTGTGTTAGCCCTGTGATTGACTGGCGACCTGTCCAGGGTGTACCTCGTCTCTCGCCCAATATCAGCTGCGATTGACTCCAGTTCACTTGCGACCCTCCATCCATCCCTCCATCCATCCATCCATCCATCCATTATCTGTAGCCGCTTATCCTGTTCTACAGGGTCGCAGGCAAGCTGGAGCCTATTCCAGCTGACTATGGGCGAGAGGCGGGGTACACCCTGGACAAGTCGCCAGGTTATCGCAGAGTGGACACATAGAGACAAGCAACCATTCACACTCACAGTCAATTTAGAGTCACCAGTTAACCTAACCTGCATGTCTTTGGACTGTGGGGGAAACCAGAGCACCCGGAGGAAACCCACGCGGACACAGGGAGAACATGCAAACTCCACACAGAAAGGCCCTCGCCGGCTGCTGGGCTTGAACCCGGACCTTCTTGCTGTGAGGCGACAGCAAGATAATGAATGGATAGATGGATATGTGGGTTTTCCCACACAGTGCTAACCACTAGACCACCATGCCTCACTTGCGACCCATAACGGATAAACTGCATAGAGAATGAAGGAATGACAAAAAGCCCTGTGGTGAAGTAATTCTCCTGTCCAGTAGATGGCAGTGAAGGGTCACGTGTTCACATAATGCCTGACCGAAGAAGTGACCGTTTTGTGATTGCAGTTGTATAAGTAGTCGGTGTGTTTGTACGGACACGGTTTTTGTTTGTTTACTTTCTTATTAATATTGTATTTTTGGCATTAAAATGTTTGCAGCCAGAGGAGTGTTGCGGCTCGCACAGAGGTTGGCCGGTGTTGGTGTGTCGCGGCGGGGATGTGCCGGTGCTGTTCCTGTGGACGATGTTGTAAACGGACTTACAGATGAACAGATTCAGGTGAACTAAATAAAAACATTTCGGTATTTTATTTACAGCAGTGCAATCATTATATTGATGGGTATAATGGAAGTTAGCTGTGCAACAACTGCACTGTCTCTCAGTAAGTGATTACAAAAGATAATAAATATTAGACCTAACAGTCTTTATTACAGACTTCACCACTCAGTGTCAGTAACTCGCTCTGAGGCTAGCTAATCATGTTATTTCCTTTTTAAACACCTTTGCACAAAGTAATTATGCTAGTAACTGTAATAATATATTTACCCCTTGAGTAAGTTAACTGGTAGGTTAGCTTTAGCAACATGTGACGTCACTCCTGACCTTGTATAACACTCGTTAAAAAGTAGACACCTAAAATACGAATAACTTCCTACAGATCAGTGAACAAATACTAATGTTTATGTCCTTGAGCATCACTGGTGCTTTTAGACACAACTGAGGTCTACGTCTATAAATCCAAACCACTGTACCATACTAATTATTATAGGAAAATAGGACGCCCCCTATTGTGTGCGTCAAGTATGCGTTTCTACAGGTTCGCCATTTTCCCTAGGGGGTGGGGCGTGGTCGGAACGCCTTTTCTGATTGGCTGAACCTTTTTTTTTTAAACCTTCAGATAGATTTGCATAGGGGCAAATTAGCTGCATAATGAAAATACACATGGTTTACACCAGGGGTTTCAAAGTGTGGGAGAGTCAGCCCCCCCTCAGAGAGCAAATAAACAACAGCGCCCCCCCCTTACAATTTTTGTTAGAATAGAATGCCTTTATTGTCACTATACACATGTACAACATTGTTGTTGCTATACTTAATGTTCCATTCGTATTTTAAAAAATGGTTGTCTCATCTCATCATCTCTAGCCGCTTTATCCTTCTACAGGGTCGCAGGCAAGCTGGAGCCTATCCCAGCTGACTATGGGCGACAGGCGGGGTACACCCTGGACAAGTCACCAGGTCATCACAGGGCTGACACACAGACACAGACAACCATTCACACTCACATTCACACCTACGGTCAATTTAGAGTCACCAGTTAACCTAACCTGCATGTCTTTGGACTGTGGGGGAAACCGGAGCACCCGGAGGAAACCCACGCGGACACGGGGAGAACATGCAAACTCCACACAGAAAGGCCCTCGCCGGCCACGGGGCTCGAACCCAGGACCTTCTTGCTAACCACTACACCACCGTGCCGCCCAAAATGGTTGTTGTACACATTTTAATTTTTTTCTTTTACACATTGAAAACATCTTTTTTACACATTTTAAACATCTGTGCTTTTTTAAAACATCTTTTTTTGCACATTTTAAACATCTGTGCTTTTTAAAACCTCTTTTGTACACATTTTAAACATCTGTGCTTTTTGAAAACCTCTTTTTTACACATTTAAAACATCTGTGCTTTTTTTAAACATCTTTTTTTGCACATTTTAAACATCTGTGCTTTTTTTAAAACTTTTTTTTACACATTTTAAACATCTGCTTTTTTTGAAACATCTTGTTTTACACATTTTAAACATCTGTGCTTTTTAAAACATTTTTTTTTTTACACATTTTAAACATCTGTGCTTTTTTAAAAAACATCTTGTTTTACATAGGGCTGGGCGATTTTACGATTACGATGTTATTCACGATATAAAATCTCTACGATTAGAAATTAGACACGTATGATATGCCTACGATAAGCCTACGCCTTCAATAAAATTACTTCATCCGAAGTTTTGACAGACACGCGAATAGCCAATCATAACTAAACAGTACCGCACGTAACCAATCAGTTGGAAGAGAGCCACGTCAAGTTAGGTTGCGTGCACATACAAACACACACACGTACAGCAGCAACGCACAGCATGGCTGTGGTGAAGTTTGCAGGAGCGCGGCATTTCTCCAACAAAGCGTGAAACAAAGCGATTATAAAAATGAGCGAGAAGCCGACTGACCGGAGTTCTGAACAGGAAAGTCAGAGCACTGCCCTGGAGGACATCGTTGAAAAGAAGGGCCAGAGATCTTCGGTTGTGTGGAGGTATTTTGGATGTTTAAAATCGGACATACAACAAAGTGTTACACAAAACCTTAAACACACTGACGTACAGGATTGCACTTTTTTTCTCCTTGCAGCATAAGGTTTACATGTCAATATGTCTTTTTATGTTTATTTGAAAGCTGCTAGAATTTGCACAAATGATTAACAATGGTATATAGTTTTTATTTTTCAGTTTATTCATTTGAACAAAAAGAACAAAAGAATGTGCATCCAGTTTGTTTTGGTTCTGTGAAACTTGAAGGCTTGTTAAGCTATTTTTGTTAATTAGGAAGGAACTACTAATTTGTAATGTTCATATTTTGAGCAGAAAATTAAAGAAAATACAAAAATGGTGATTTGATTTATATCGTGATGTATATCGTTATCGAAAATTTTGAAAAAATATATCGTGATATAATTTTTTTCTCATATCGCCCAGCCCTAGTTTTACACATTTTAAACATCTCATAGCATCGTTAGCTAGCACCTCTTGGCAGACAACACACTCAGTGCGTTTACATGCACATAGAGAAAATCGAATTTCTGCCGTTGCTCGACTGAAATCGAAGTTCAAAATGCCATGTATACACCTTAATTTGGCTGAAATTGAACCGAACTTGATTTCTCGGAATCGAGCTACACGACCTAGATTATGCGATTTCTGCCGAGCTACTTAGTGCATGTAAACCCTATTGAGCTACGTATTCGAGCTACTTGCTTCAGCACTGCCCCTTCTGGAAGTGACGAGTGACGAGACCACAAGCGGGAAACACAACAGCCTCGGTCGGCATGACAACGGCATGAATCTTTTCTTTTTGTGGCATTGTTTGCACTGTTAAAATTTAGCTCACTTACTGTATCACCAAATACATCTGTACAGCTGTTGCATAGCTGTGAATTGTGTACATAAACCAGTCACTGTATTTGTGTGTGTGTGTGTGTGTGTGTGTGTATAGATGTCCAACATCTGAAGAATGTCAATAAAAACAAAACAATTGAACTTTGTGTGTTTATTAAGACACAAGTTAAATTGTAAGCAAAAAATGGACTTTAGAAAAATATTTTTTGTAAGCAAAAAAAAAAAATTTTGTAAGCAAAAAATGGACTTTAGAAAAATATACAATTGTGCAAAATAAGTTGTCTTACAAAACAGTGGTCTGTGCAGGACAGTTTGTAGCCATACAGTCTGTTAGAGCAAGCCTAACAGCTTGAGCACGGAACTTGTGAACACAGAACTGCCAGTGTTGCCAGATTGGGCGGTTTTAAGTGCATTTTGGGGGATTTGAACATGTTTTGGGCTGGAAAACGTCAGCAGTATCTGGCAACACTGCTGATAACTTTGTTTATACTCTTGAATAGCTCTTCTTCATGACGACAACCGGAAGTGTACCAACACGATGGGGCGTGTAGTGCCACCTGTGGCTCGGGTGCACAATGCACCTCACACAATAGCTCGATTTCATTTTGTGTATGTACGATTGGATTTCTCTGGCACCCTGCTGGGACCTTCAGCTCGATTTGGATGTGCATGTAAACGTAGTCACTGTGGCAGTGTAGCATCTTCAGATCCAGTCCATGAAAATCCAAACTTTAAACTAGACAGGGACACTCTAACGAGTGCAAACCCCGCCTTTTCCCTATTAAAATACATTGAGCGAAAATTTCGAAGTTCTGCCATGACCTTGACCTTTGACCTCCAAAATTTAATGGTTTCCTTCCTGGGTGATTGGCAACACATGTACAAAATTTGGTCCAAATCGATCCATTGGTTCTTGAGATATCTTGCAGACACACAGACAGATACACACACACACACACACACACACACACACACACACACACACACACAGACTGACGCAGGTGAAAATAATAACCCCTCCGACTACTGTCGGTGGGGTTAATAATCGTGGTCATACTTCCTTCTTTTTTTGCTTGGCCCAGACTCTGTCTCCTCACTCACTGTAGCTTTAGGTACTAAAAATTGATCCATTTTGTCTCTGGCAAAGGCTAGCTGAAGTTCGCTAAATGTCCGCAATAGTAACTTATGGCCCTTTTCCACTACCCTTTTTAGCTCACTTCAGCTCGCTTCAGCCCGACACGGCTCGCGTTTCGACTACCTTAGAGCAGCACGACTCAGCTCGCTTCAGCCCTGCTCAGCCCCCAAAACTCGCACGGTTTTGGAGTAGGGCTGAAGCGAACCGAGCCGAGTGGGGCTAGGGGCGTGAGGAGACACTCCCATGTGCACTGATTGGTGAGGAGGCGTGTCCTCACATGCCCACACATGCCCCGCGAGCACGCTGGGATCTGTAAACCCGGAAGAAGAAGAATTACGAGAATTTCTGAAGCCTTATGCGCCTCGCCTCATCTATACGCTCTTGACAGTATCTGTTGGCGTTGTCGGTGACAACAAGCCACAGCACCAAGACCAGCAACACTAACGACTCCATGTTTATTGTTTACTATCCGGGTTGAGACTACCACTTAAAAGATCACTGATGTCACTGTTTGCGCTGCCTAACGACATCACGTGACGTCCACCCACTTCCAGCCAGCACGGTTCAGCGCGGTTGTAGTCGAAATGCAACTCCAACAGCCCCACTCAGCTCGACTCAGCACGGCTCAGCCCAACTCAGCCGCGTTGTTAGTGGAAAAGCGGCATTATTCTGGTTTATTTTTCCTCACGTTGCGCTCCCTAGGGGAGGTGCACCCCACACTTTGAAAAGCCCTGGTTTACATCATTAGGACTGAAGATATGCTTCTATCTTTGAGTCAAATGCTTGTGCATTAGTTGTTTGAAACTATGCTAGACTTTAAACTTTTTGAGCTCTGTTTCCTCTAGGGCTTAGGCATAAAGGCCATAAAATGTGGTAGTTTTATACACCATATATGGCCAAAAGTTTGTGAACACCCAAATATGCCCAGAGCTACATCCTATAGATGATCCCATTGACTTAAGTCGTTTATTTGCATAGCGCTTTTAACAATAAATTGTCGCAAAGCAGCTTTACAGAATTTGAACGACTTAAAACATGAGCTAAGGGGTCATCCATAATTTTCATCATTATCATGAGTCTACAAAGAGTAGACTTTTGAGCAAACCCCCCCCCCCCAAAAAAAGTGTACATTAGCAGACAAAAAAAATGATGATGGATCTATGTGGAATAGGAATTCAAAATAAAACCATGTCTTGTATTACTTTTTTTATTAAAATCGGATGACAGGACAATACAAAGATTCACAAGAGAAGAAAAGAAGACACAAGACGGGTCCAGAAGTTTTCATAGAAAGCAGGCGATTCATTTTTGAAAATTAGGGACTCTTTTTAAGGGGAGCTGACTGACTGTATAAAATTTAACTGACTGCTGACGCAAGTACAAAATGCCCATATGATATCCTACGTACCGTTTTACGAGAGAAATGATCCTGAATTGTAAAAGTCGACTTGATTTTTTTCCATCCGGACGATCGCTTGCCGGCACAGCTCAGCTTGCTTTGAAACGTTCGTTTTTGATTCTTTCCAAGCAGCCTGTCCTGCCCTAACTGCCTCCTGCTGCTTCTCAGATGAATGCAGGAAACAATAAACGTTTAAAAACTGCTCGTACTTGTTTGAAGGAGTCTTGTGAATAGCGATATTTCTGCTATTCACAAATTTGTAAATGCGGTCAAAATCTGGGTCAGCCATTGTTGTTGTATTGAAGAAAGTAAGTGTGTAGAGCTAGCTGGCAACACTGATGTGGCGCGAAACTTTTAACATGGCGGCTGCCGATTCGCACATTGACGGATCATAATTTTTTCATTTTTAAAAAAGTGTATGCCTGGTCATTAAACAACACCCCCCCCCCCCCCCCCCCCCCCCCCCCCCCCCAACGTACGGTTTGTACACTTGTGATAATGATATAAATTATGGATGACCCCTAATTTGATCCCTAATCTATCCCCGATGAGCACGCCTGTGGCGACGGTGGCAAGGAAAAACTCCCTCAGCCGACATGAGGAAGAAACCTCGAGAGGAACCAGACTCAAAAGGGAACCCATCCTCATCTGGGCAACAACAGACAACGTGACTATAACATTAACAGTTTTAACATGAAATCAGTTTCGTTGATGTTGTAACTCTTCATTGATGGAAACTTGAGTGCAAAACTGTTCATGACAACTGCAGTCATCAGCCATAAAAGCATTACTGTAAGTGTCCAGAGCGTCTTCCAAGTGCGACTTTCAACTGTCCATATGGGGCCATCCTCCACAGGAGTGATGCAATGAGACTCCAACCAGACATAGGGCATCAGGATGGATCAGGCAGGTCCGAAGAGTAGAAGAGGTCAGCATCTCGATCTCAGGATTGACATGCAAGTCAGAGGGACAGATTGGGGGAGGAGAGAAAGCACAGGTTGTTAAGTATGCCCAATGTCACCTGAATAAGTAGGAGCAGTATACATATTGAGGTATTTCACCCATGTGACCAAGTCACGTGACGCAGCCATTTTTGGACGGCACGCTTAAGTCCTTCAGTGCAAGGCGGTATGAGATGGTGGAGACCTTTGCACATTTTAACAAGAAAGTAAGCTGTGATTCGTGTTAAATTGGATCTGTCTTTTATCACAAACACTGTACCCAGACTTGGTATGGAGCCCTGTTTATTTATTTCCGTGTCCCGTTTCTTTCTAGCCTTTGTTATTGCGTTTTATGTCTGATGTCTGCTACATGCAACCCTAGACAAATTAACACTGCCTTGTTTCACTGCTCAGATGGGTTAACAAACACTGACCCATTTACTTTTTGCTATATATTTTATCAAAATTGCGTTAACTGATAAACTAACCTGAAATGAAATGATCACTGCAAAGTCTGGAGTACTCTGTTGGCTTCCAATCCTGTCTCTTCACAGCTGCAATCCATTTGGCCCTCTTGTCTGGGTCAGTAGGAAACCGGTAGTGATGTGTCGGTTGCGAACGATCCGGTTCAAAGAGCCGGCTCTTTGAAGTGAACGACGGGAGCCGGCTCTTCGGTGGGAGCCGAGTTGGGGAGCCGAATTAGTTTTTTGTCCTTAGGTGCCTCAGAGAGAGAGACTTTCACAAAAAAAGTTGCTGTCCGATTGCGTCTTTGTGTTGTCTATTACCATTCAAAGGAAAAAAAGTAGCATGGCGTACGCCTACTTTTTTTGGTTGGGGGGGTTGATGTCATTCACAGCTGCGAAAATACGAAAATTGGTGTAATGCTTAAAGCTGTGGAGCGCAGGGGAGAGGAGTCTGTGAGGCACCTGAGGAGGGGAAAATCAGCTGTGTATTTTATAGTGGTAATATAAGGCAGCTGGGCCATAGAAGGTTCACGCTGCATGCTGCACGCTACACGCTACACGTTCACGTGAAGAACCGGACCCTGGGCCATTAAACTTCATGCTTGGATGTTCACGTGTTGCGTCTGTTCTACTTTGACCGAGTAACCAACAATATGGACTCTTCGGATGACGACGATTGCCTCATTCTGCTTTTACTGAGACAGAGGAAGAGAAAAAGGAACAGAATTTGGAGCCGAGAACACTTCCTTCTGAGAGAAACCCGTGGTGAATTTCACCGAACATTCTATAATCTGCTTGACAATCCCGATGAAGAACTATTTTTCAATTATACCATTCAATTATATTTTTTCTGAAGTTTTCCCCTGAAAGCATAGAGTTATCTCCCTAGACCCGTTCTGATTGGCTGGCGCGGCGGTGACCGCATGCATTGACTGGAATTTCCATCTTCACGCCTAGAAAAAAGTGTGCATGTTCATTTCTCGCTTCACGCGTGAAGTGTGCAGCGTGCAACGTGAACGCCGTTCTATGGCCCAGAGCAAGTCATGCTACGTTTGTCCACTTTTCTTTACACGCGTGTAGCGTGCAGCATGCAGCGTGCAGCGTGAGCCTTCTATGGCCCAGCTGCCTAACACAGTTTTGCATTGTTTGTGAGAAAATAATTTATTAATTGGTAAGTTTTATTTCTATAGCTAGAACATTGTTACACTGCTATACTTTACAAAGCTTTACAATGGCTACAAAAACTAAATAAAATGGAAAACATCCTATTGATAAAATATAAATAATAATGTAATTAATTAACTAGTTAATTGCAGCAATTAAATCAAAAATAAAATCTCAGGAGCCGTTTGGGAGTCGAAAGAGCCGGCTCCTTATAGTAAGAAGAGCCAAAAGAGCCGGCTCCCGAAAAAGAGCCGAAATTCCCATCACTAGAAACCGGTAAAAGGAGCGTCCTGCATGCTGTCCCTGTCTGTTGTGGCAGCCCACAGCACAACAAGCAAACACCATGGTTATTTATAGAGTGCTTACTGACAAATTAATCTATTCTAGGTGTCTGTAACACGTTTTTTTTCAAGCTGGTTCTCCCTCTCTGTCTGCAGCGTTAGTATGTAGCTTGGCGTTCAAATGGCGGACACCGGGGCGTCACGTGACCCTGTGACGTCAGGTGAAATGCCTCAATTGCACTGAGTACAAGCAGGGACTCTGGCAAAACTAACTATGACAGCATAACTAAAAGGGGAGAGCCAGAAGGTCACACAGGCATGAGAGAGCCCTGGGACATAAAGCAGCCAGCCACTACACCGTCAACAAACTCGAGTGAGCAAGCGAGTGGGGGATTGACAGCATCCATACATCCCAGTTTACCAAAACACACTCACTACGTTTACATGCACATAGAGAGAATCGAATTTCTGCCGTTGCTCAACTGAAATCGAAGTTCAAAATGCCATGTATACACCTTAATTCGGCTGAAATTGAACCGAACTTGATTTCTCGGAATCGAGCTACACGACCTAGTTTATGCGATTTCTGCCGAGCTACTTTGTGCATGTATACCCTATCGAGCTAGTTGTCGAGCTACTTCCGGAAGTGACGAGTGACGAGACCACAAGCGGGAAACACAACAGCCTCGGTCGGCATGACGACAGTAGTAGCGAGCAGCAGAAGAGGTCAGGAGGAACAAACGAAGAAGAGAAAATGGCGATGTAGAGCTCTCTGAAGTGTGGGTGGAGCACAGAGGACGGCAGGACAAAGCTTCTGGTACTAATAGGCTTTTTATTGTCAGACTTTTCAGTTTAACAGCCTACTTTTATTCTTGAGAGAAAAACACACACGCGCGCGCTGTGTTCTAGTCCCGGGGTGAGCTGTCCCCTCTGCTCTCCCTCTGCCTCCTTAAATAGGGCGCGGTTACTGGGAAGACACACAAACACAGGTTAATTACCGTCAGGTATAGTGATTCTGCCACTCACCTTCCCTGGCTCCGCCCTCCTGTCACAGACCGGCGCTTGACCACGCCCCCACTGCCACAGGCAAGCAGAAACGTGCACTTCTGGAGCAATGAGGAGACAGAGTTCATGCTCATTCAGCTTAAGGAGCTGAATATATTAAAATTCATGGACGGGAGAAAAACGCGCAATGGAGAACACAGAACTGATAACTTTGTTTACACTCTTGAATAGCTCTTCATGACGACAACCAGAAGTGTACCAACACGATGGGGCGTATTGCGCCACCTGTGGCTCGGGTGCACAATGCACCTCACACAATAGCCCGATTTCAGTTGTGTGCATGTACGATTGGATTTCTCTGGCACCCTGCTGGGACCTTCAGCTCGATTACCGACAGCAGCTCGATTTGGATGTGCATGTAAACGTAGTCACTATGTCTGAGGACCCTCCAGATCTACACCTTTACCTCATAAACACCATTAACAAAAGGCTTGACTAAACTGATGTGTTTTCAGCCTAGACTTAAATGCTGAGACTGTCTGAATCCCAAACACTACTTGGAAGGCTGTTCCATAACTATGGGGCTTTGTAAGAAAAGGCTTATGATTATGGATCATCTCATTCAGCCACAAAAGCATTAGTGAGATCAGACACTATCAGATTAGTTTGAGTTCATCCTAAATGTGTTCAGTAAGGGAAGTCCGTTCCAGTGAAGAGAACTTGCAACACGAGACCATACAGAGACATCCCACACGCTTGTGTGCTTCCAGCTTTGTGCCAACAGTATGAGGAAGGGGGAAACATATGAGGGAAGCTGTGCCATAATGGTTAGAGAAGCAGCTTTGGGAGCAAAAGGTCACTGGTTCGATTCCCTGGACCAGCACGAATGGCTGAAGTGCTCTTGATCAAGGCACCTAACACCCCCACCCACCCCCAAACTGCTCCCCAGTCTGCTCTGGGTATGTTGCAGATGCTCTTATCCAGAGCAACATACTAAATGCCTGTACTGGGAGTGTGGTGGTCAGATGTCCACAAACGTTTGGACATTTGAGGGATGTTCACACGGCAACTTTTACTCCGGTGTAGCACCGGGGCTGCCCCGGTAGAGCGTTCACATGGTACAAAGTTATACCGGTGTAGCCCCTGAAAGCTGCTTAAACCGGTGCAAATCTAACCCTGCTCGGGAGGTGGTTTAAGAAATTTACTCCGGAGTAAATGCTAGTTTGCGGGGCAGCACCGATATAAAATGGGACGTCTGAACGCTACAGGGGTAGACTCGCTACGTGTGAGGAGAGTTAATTACGTACATACGGGCATTGCATAATTTGCATCCTGGTATTTTGCGCTTCCAAAATGGCAAATATCAACAACAACAGAACTGCGTGTCTTCCAGTGTTGCTAGATTGGGTGGTTTTAAGTGCATTTTGGCGGATTTGAACATATTTTGGGCTGGAAAACGTCAGCAGTATCTGGCAACACTGGTGTCTTCATCCACATTGTTTTCCCGGCGCTTGGTGATGCCATGACAACCGGGAAAAGGAAGTACATTTTCACGCATGCGCATATTTCATTTCCGCATTATTACTATTGTATAGCACGGTCGCAAAAACTGCCGTGTGAACGCAAGTGGGGCTGCACCGGTGCTAACACGCTTCTCTCTAGTAAGCAGGTTTGTGATGTGTGAATGCTCCATAAAATTTACACCGGTGTAAGATATATCGCAACAAAATACATCGGTGCAGCATCGATGCAAATATGTGCCGTGTGAACACCCGTTTAGACACCTAAATAAATACGAGGTGCCCTGTAACAACCTGTCAGATATTGTTTTTTTTTTTTTTAATTAGGTTACTTTCCGTTTTCTGGCAACATAGCTTGGGTAGCAAGCTAAGTTTAAAAAAACGCTCCAGTAAGTCATTCATGTCTGCCTTAAAGATGGATGATTGTTTCATATCAGTTTAATGGTTTTTGGATAGTTAATTAGTGAAATGGGAATGCACCTAATCAGAAACTGGTTGTGAACATCGTACAGTGCTCCTGTACCATTGCACTGTAATCAAAGCAGAGAGAACTGCTTACACACTCTGTACAGGTGATGGTGGACAAAGTTGTTTAAATGACCTAATAAAATTCATTAATGCCATGAAATTGAGAGAACACAAGAGTGAAGGGACATCACTGAGGCTCTTGATGAATTGCCGCAAGTGACCTTTACTTCAGGTGATGAGACAGAGACTGATCTCTGTGATGCTGATAATCGAAGTGAAAACACATTCCCAACTCTAAACGTCTTTAAGGTCTTCTTATTCTTTAAAACATGGCAGTAATTTGTTTGTTCCATGAGTAGATTAAAGTAATACAGATGCCTAAATACATGGGTGCAAGTTTTCCGGCATGTGCCGGAAGCTCCGTTTTTGTTTTGTTTTTTTCGGTTCTGCAAAAGTAATTTTTCCAAATCGTGTAAATCCGTTGAGATTTTCGGGGGGGGGGTATAGGGGTGGCCCTCTCACTGTCTCACTCTCAGTGTATTACCGGGTTACCGCGGTACAGTCTCTGCACGAGACAAATCTTTTCATCTCGTCTTCGCCACAAACCTCATTCAATTTATACGCCGCTCACCGACGAGCGGTTCTGACTATCCCATTGTTATGCATGTGTGATATCCTGTTTCACGCACGTAGCACGTTGTTCGACCAAATCAACACAGCTATTCCCATGAGTCGCCGTTTCTTTTGGTGCAAGTTAGAACGGCGCTTTTGATTAGCTCATTGTTAACTGCCGTCCAATGAAACTTCAGCTTTTATAATAAGCCTTATTTCACTTCCCTCCCTTGCGACAGATCCACGTGCTTTGCTTCTGGTTGCTGATCAAAATATGTCAAAATGAAGTTTTTATCGGAAGGCTCCAATACAAAAGAATTAGAAAAGACGTCTAGAAATAAATGGAGATGGGAATGGTTAAGCAAGTGTGACAAAAACGGTGACAAATGGGGAATATGGCTGAGAAAACCGAACGTCCCGGGAGTTGCGTATTGTGATTGCTGTTCAAAGACTATCAAGTACGGCTCCAGCGGGAAGAAGGGACTTAAGTCACGCCGATGAGACTAATCACTTTTCTGATTTTTGTGCTATGTAGTAATAAGTGAAATCAAAACATTTATTGGTGATTTAAATTGTCATCTGATATTGTGTGATGCGCAAATGCGATGTGCTTTCTTCTAGAATTGAAATTATTCATCACAAATATCTGCTTTAATAAACTTTTTATTTTTTATTTTTTTACATTTGATTACCTTTCAGTTATTAAATAGAAGTAAGGTAGGTCTTGAAATAAGTTTTTTTTTTAGCTTTATCATCTTTTCTAATGTGGTTGTTAGGTTGAAAACTCATTTGTAGTCAGTAATGGATTATAAAATCTAGATATTTTTGTATATAGAAAAAGCTGAATCTTATTTGCTAAAATCCAGGAGTTTCTGAGGACATCAAGACATGTGGCCCCTTATTTTAACTCAAGCTGTGTATATATTGTAAAAAAGGTATCACAGCAAAAGCATATTAAAAATGGTTGTTTCAACATTTAAATTAGTAGTTGCTAGATGTTTTGAAATATCAAGCTTTGTACTTGAAATATTATTTCAGATGAATTGAAGTGTATTAAACATTTGATGCAAATCATATAACTATTTATTATAAATGTTTGCATGAGATTGCATGAGAGACAACCATTTTAACTTGTAATTTAAATTTTTTTCAAGCCCTAAGGGGGCTCACCCCCCTTTGTAACACCCCCCCCCCCCCCCCCCCCCCCCCCCCATAGCTGCGCCATGCACGTCTGACTTTGTCAGACTTTCCAGGTTTTTGAAAATTTTATACTTGCACCCATGTAAATAGATTCACTCTTCCCTATGACTCCGTGAAAATATAGTTATGATAATTTTCACCCACCGTGTGATTGCAAATAATAAGCCTTTGATGATATTTAAAAAAAAAACAACAACAAAGTGGCACGATGGAGCAGACAGGAACTGCGGCGCCTTGTTGTGACATGGATCAGGGAATCTCCAGAAACCGGAAGTGTGCACACAGCGTCTAAATCCAGGACTCTTAAACATCATTTTCCGTAACTGCCAAAGGAATACAGACAAGCCCAGTCACATAATAACATGGCAGTTTATTTACAAATGTTATGGTATTAATGCAGTATTCATTTGTGGTACTTTACAATACTGAAAAGGTTTTAAATTAATACTGAGACCTAAATAATTTCACTCTGCTCTATGACTCCGTGAAAATAAAGCAATCTGGCAGACAGATGGCGCACTCTATTGTACACATACTCCATTACTCCAGAGTGTTGAAAATGCTTGAAAACGATGACGAGCACTAGGTAGGTACTCTTGGGTAGCTGGGAAAATATTTTATTTTAGCCTTCAGGTAATAAAATAAGTAGAGTAACGCTACACTAGCGTTGTTCTGGTACACTGGCTGCAGTCTAGTGACTACTTTCCACTACACTTGTCTACGCTAAGCGACGTATCTCTGTGCCACACTGTGCTTTTGGGAGGTCGGTATTCAATAGGCAGTTGCTGAATCAGAACAAAAACAATTTTATCTTGGCCTGAGTTCTAACTTATTGACAGGAATTACTATTATACTAAATTACGTCAGTAAAAGATTCTAACAACAGCTGGTATTGGTAATTATTAATGTAAACAAAAACAGGTGGTCTGTTACCATTATCACTCCACCATGTCCACTTGTCAGCTTGCCGAGATCTGAGTGGCAGTCACTCACCCCGTTGTGGCTCAGGTGGGGTTTACATTAGACCATATCAGCGGATCATCAGATTAACGTTTTTAAAACGATTAGCGTGCACACAGCAACACAATACACGATTCGCGTGCACACAGCAACACCAGTACACGGATACGCTCGGCTCCGCAGGCATCCTGCGCTCCAAATCACTCCGCCCTGAACAGGGAGTGCCCTCTGGAGGGTGCGCACTCCAGCCCTGCGCAGCTCACAGAGTGCGCAAGTGAAGCGCACAAGCAGTGATTCGGGACTGAGCCGCTGTGTGTGTGATCCCAGTGCATATCACTTACCACTTGCAAGTGGAATGATGGCAAGCCTAAAGACAATCATAACTACACAATGGGCAGTATTTGCATCAGTATTTGCAGTATTTTCATACTTTTATACTCTTTAATGAAAGGTGATACAAGGCGGAAGTCCGCGCCGTTTTTCAGCAGTCGCGTCACATGACCAACGCCAGCGAATCAGGAAGGTGGATGTCACAGTGACGTTGTCCAATGACGACGCCAGCTAGAGCTCAGCACAGCGTATCCGCGTATTCTCAATGTTTACACAGCACCGGAGCTGACACGATCTAGATTGAATACGTGGACCCTGGCGGATTCCCGTTTCCCGGCGTTTCCAGGCGTTTTAATGTAAACGGACAGTGCATCCGCGAAGAAAACGAGACAGATACGGTCTAATGTAAACTTGGCCTCAGTGTGACCGTCCTGGTACAGCTCAAACCAGTAGGGCTCTATCCCGAGCCCTATGTTCTCCCTCTCTTCCTCTTCAGCCCCATCACACTAGATATGCGCTGTGTCTGGAATCACTCACTACATAGTGGACTATATAGTGAATTCGCCATTTTGTAGTGCTGTTTGAATGTATAGTGAGAATTATTACACCTTATATAGTGGATTCATAGTATCCCACAGTGCACCATGAAAAGTAGTGTACAACTGATGGTCACCGACCAAACAATCCATACCATCATGCACTGCGGTCGCGCTGAAAGAAAAATGGCAGAAGACCGAGAGGAGCACCCGGTGCAGCAACAAGAGAATATTTCATTCAAACTAATAAGAGAATAGGAAAAGAGAGATAAAATACCAGAATAAAAGTTACAGTGTAGAGCAAGGAATTAATCAAAAGCCTCAAATTTGATTTAATAAAAGACAGCGGCAAAGAAGAAAGCATTCGGTGTTGATTTAAAAGAACTGAAAGATGCAACAGACACAAAGTACTCTGTATTTATTAATGTGGGGAAATGCGCTCAGTATAATATGGATTTATTATTTTGAAAACCCACCAGCCGACTGATCTGGTACGTTTTAATTGTGTGACAGTAATGACGTAAATAACGGCGTGTCAGAGTAGTGTTTTTTTTTTTTTTTCCCATTTTTCATTTTACTAATGAGCTGACTATGTAGAATTCCCTATATAGTGAATAGGGAGTAGTGAATGAGTGAGTGATTTTGGACACAGCTCATGTTCTGTCAGCTCACCTTCCAGGCAGGGGTTCACCGATCTACATCACTTCCGGTTTGGTCTATTCTCGGTGGAAGGGAAGGGCATTCCAGGCATCGCTTCATGTCGGGAGGTTTAACCCTTTGGTGACTGACCCCTTGAAAATGGTTCGTCCAGGAACGATGACATTTCAGTTGTCAAGACAACGGAAAAACTAAAATACAAGAGCATTTTGTTTTGTGCACAAGAGCATTGTGACGTATCTTTCTGTTTTTGTATTTTAGTTTTTCCGTTGTCTTGACAACTGAAAAGTCATCGTTCCTGGAGGAACCATTTTCAAGGGGTCAGTCACCAAAGGGTTTAAATGTTCTGTTTTGTTGAGTTTTCATCTCTACACCTTGCAATTACATCTAAAATTAAAAGTTTGTTTATATGTATAAACTGACACTGAGGAGATCTGTTCGTGTCGGTATCACTTTAATTTACAAATGTACACACGTGCAGCATCTTTCCATGGTATTGGAATGGACTCTTAAAATGTGATTTTTCTCCCTTTTCACTTTTTTGGGTAATTGGCTTTTAAAATGCAAAATTTTGCTTGTGATTGAGAATTGCAAAATAGTATTATATTTCAGTGTTTGGAAAACCTGTAGTTTTCAGAACGATATAGTACAAAATTATCAAGGTTTGATCATGTGAAAAGTTTTTGGTGCTGCATGTATAGGCTGTTTTAAAGGAAAAACACTGGGATTTCTTTTAACGTGGGGTCCGAGACCTGGCTGATAAAATGATAGCGATATGTACCATTGATGGCGATAAGAAATTCGTCTCATCTCATTATCTCTAGCCGCTTTATCCTGTTCTACAGGGTCGCAGGCAAGCTGGAGCCTATCCCAGCTGACTACGGGCGAAAGGCGGGGTACACCCTGGACAAGTCGCCAGGTCATCACAGGGCTGACACACAGACAACCATTCACACTCACATTCACACCTACGGTCAATTTAGAGTCACCAGTTAACCTAACCTGCATGTCTTTGGACTGTGGAGGAAACCGGAGCACCCGGAGGAAACCCACGCGGACACGGGGAGAACATGCAAACTCCGCACAGAAAGGCCCTCGCCGGCCACGGGGCTCGAACCCGGACCTTCTTGCTGTGAGGCGACAGCGCTAACCACTACACCACCGTGCCGCCTCTCGTTTAAACTTATTAAACGCAAATTGCCAGAAAAGCACAGAGTGAATATGCAAAGTTCGGTTGCATGAACAAACCCCAGTCGTGCTCCTGCCCCGCCCTGCTCTGCCCTGGCTCATAAACAGTTTATCATATCGCTTGATAATGGAGCCTAGTGACACACAAACAGGCAATCATTTAACAGGTGTATTGTGTGGTTGCATCATCGACACGTGACAAGAGAAACAGCATGAAGGGAGAAAATGAGCAGTGTTTCCCACAGACCTTAAATATACTAGCAGGCAGAAAGGGGCTGCATGACCTGCTGGTACAGAAATACTCTCCCTCAGCCTTTCTCAACCGGGGTGCTGTCTGGCTTCGTTAGGGGTGCTGTCAAAAAATTATATATTTTAACATTGAAATAAATAAAATGAATTAAAATTCCAAAAAACGATAGTTACACTAATGCAGATCATCGCCGCCTCATGCATCATCAAAATTTGTCTCACGGCCCCCTTTCCCATGTCACAACGTCACTGCCGGGGTCAGCGTATGGTCAGCGTGACTGCGTATATTTTATATGGGGGTGCCGTGACTGAAAAAAGGTTGAGAAACGCTGCTCTACCTCATGTGAGTTCGGATTGTGTTCAAGTCCAGGAATTTGCTCCACTCACGCTGCTCAGTAAATTGTACATGTTCTGCATCAGTGACCAGCACGGTTTGCTGCTGTTTTTGTATCTGCGATTTCTGATAATAAAAACAAAAATGGCCTATTAATATGTTAGTGACACAAAAATATAATGACACTGTACATGGACCATTAATGTACTTTTAACGATCGGTTAAATAGGATGGGGGGGGGCACTGTTAGAGTGCAAAGCTGAAAGCGCTGACTGGACTCGCTCACTTCATGTTGTCATGCTAACTCTGACAATAACATGTAATGTGCATACTGATTGTCTACGGTGTGAAAACTGTCTGTTCATGTGGTCAGCTGTTTGGCCAGTTGTTCCAGCGCAGCACCGTCTCTTTAAGTGATGCAGTACATTATGTTCATTTATTATTTAATCTGTCGCTCACAGAACATTCTCGTCCTTCATGCTGATTTCCTAAAACGGGTCGGCAGATGTGCTTTAGCAGCTGTTAATATACCTGGGCGGCCCACCCAAGTAAAGTCTATGTGGGAAACATTGTTGGGTGTTAAAAGTCAAAATCGAATGATTAAATTAAACCTTTTATTTCTCCTGGTAATTATTAAAAATAGTTAATTAAAATTATCAATAATTTTCAGTTTTGACTGAAATTAAACCTTTTCTTGTGGTAAATTTTTCACCCAGTCTTAATGGCCCCTCTTTTCCCATCTCTTTTGCCCCTTTTCCACCAAAGCAGTTCCAGGGCTGGTTCGGGGCCAGTGCTTAGTTTGGAACCGGGTTTTCTGCTTCCACTGACAAAGAACTGGCTCTGGGGCCAGAAAAACCGGTTCCAGGCTAGCACCAACTCTCTGCTGGGCCAGAGGAAGGAACCGCTTACGTCAGCGGGGGGCGGAGTTGTTAAGACCAACAACAAGACCGTGAAAGATCGCCATTTTTAAGCGACGAGAAGCAGCAGCTGGACAAACGCAAAGTCATCAATTATTGTTGTTGCTGCTGCTTCTTCCGTGTTGTTTTTGCTTCGATATTCGCGCCAAGGTTTAAGCAAACGTAGCGATGTAACTGACGTATACAGCGACGTAATGACGTGACTTCCCTTAGCACCGCAAGCTATGGAAAAGCAAACTGGTTCTCAGCTGGCTTGCAAGTTGAACAAGTTGTGAACCAGCACCAGCACTGGCTCCGAACCAGCCCTGGAACTGATTTGGTGGAAAAGGGGTATTTGGGTCCAGATATTTACTAGGGACAAAAAATGATTGAAATTGGTCTATTGAGTTAGAACACTATAACTAGCAACCGCAAAATGGCTATCCGGTGTAATCCTACAGCGCAGTCACTCGCATCAAACTAAACCACTTGTTTTCACCACCGACAGGCTCATAAAGTGTCTGACAAAATGGAAGGGATGCCTGCAGAGATGCACCTGTGTGTGTGTTTACCTCAGTAACTGTAGAGATGATGACTGTTTCTACACTCAGTGTCTTTGCCTTTCTCTTCTTCAGGTCTCAGCGCCCCGTTCAGTGCCTGTAGTCGATTATCACATGGGGGCTGTTTTCTGACCTTTCCAAAAGGAGAAGTCGAACAGAATTTGTGAAGAAGTCTATTTCCAAAGTGATGTCTGAAAATTTAGCTGATTACAGCAGTATGGGTGAGGCGTTTGAAATTGATAGCTGCTCCTATTTATTTATAACCAGAAAACAGCCCCGTGTGATAACTGACTACAGATACCGAATGGGGCACTGCGTCAGAGACCGGAAGAAGAGAAAGATAAAACAATGAGTGTAGAAACGGTTATTTTCTACAGTTTCTTTATAGGTAGTGAGATAAACAGACACCGGTGTATCTCTGTAGGGATCTTTTCCATGTTGTCAGATATTTATAACAACATTATGAGCCTGTCAGTGGCAGAAACAAGTGGTTTACTTCGATGTGGATGATTTCCCTGTAGAATTACGTTATATAGCCATTTTGTGGTTGCCAGTTAAGAAGCAGCTTTTATTGGTCACATGTACACTCAAGCACAGACTTGAGCATAGAGTGAAATTTCTCCTCTGCATTTAAAGGAGAACTGAAGTCATTTTTAAACTTGCTTTATTTTTTAATTAACGTGTTATTCAATTACGTTTTCGGTTTTAGTAACCTTATATCGTGACTCGTATTGGCAACTAATTGCAATTAAATATTATACTTATCGGCCTATTCGGTTTTTAGCCATGTTGAATTTAGTTCATTTGGTCGACGGCAGGCGTCACTTATCCACGCGATCTTCACGAAACTTGTGCGAGACTTCGAAACGTGAAGTGCCAGCCAGGTGTCAGTGCCGCCATTTTGAAAACTTTTTTCCAAACGAAATACTGCACAAAAACGAGTTTAAATGACGATTACTGCCTACTTTTTTCAAACTTTTCTGATTGCTGTCAAAACAAACAAAACTTCTGGCTTGATTACATCAGCATTCGAAAGAGGGCGTGCGTGTCTTTTGACAACGTTGGCAGATGTTGGTCACTTTGATTTCCGCTGTACGTTTTACTTCCGTCCTACGAAGTCTCGCACAGGTCTCAACGAATCTCGTTTACGGCCATTGTTTTGACATATGGACTGATATATTACATAGCATATTTCAAACACTCATAACTTGCTATAGCAGTGACGAAATGGCGATCAAAAATTTATTCCTGTATTTAAAATGAAATAAATAGAATTTTGATAATAAATTTGCTTTCAGTTCCCCTTTAACTCATCTGAAGCAGTTACCACACACATGCACCAGGGCTTTACATTAACTTTTTTGCTCACCGGCCACTGTGGCTAGTGGTTTTCCCGAGTCACTAGCCATTCAGCTTTTTCACTAGCCACAATTTTTTGTTGCCAGGAAATTGCAGTTTTTATTCACCATGATGCGTTAAAGTTCGGAAGATCGAGACTTAATTATGAATGGCAGCGTATAATATATCTCTACAGTAGCACTCAAGTATTCAGTGCTGTTAAGGTAGCTCCCTATATGAAAACATGCAACCAATTCAGACAAAAATATGAACAGAGTATTCTGTTTATTGAACTCAAATTCAAGCCCCTTACAATATGAAATATTGTATAATATGAAAAATAACATTCAGTACAACTGAACTGATTCTAATATTAAAAGTCTAATTCAAAAAATTTATCATTGAAAAACATTTGATGTTTTGATATGCAAGTATTGTGTATTATCAAGTATTATTATGTAATATCTATTAATAGTGTGTGTGTGTGAGAGAACATGTGTAAAGAGAGACATTAAATGTCCTCATTACATTCATCATCAGATGAGTCTGAATGGTCCATGAAAAATGTTCTTCGTGACCTGAGGCTTCCAGCAGGCCATAAGTTGATAGCTAAGGCGGGATCAACTTTACAATCGTGTGAACGTTTCTAAACAGCAGCTCCATCCTCTCCAGCTCAGCCGACTTCATAATAGCCAGGGGCTGAAAGCAATGGTGTCCTGTAGTGAACCAGTTGTCTTCGCCTGTTTTGATGTTATAGTACTGATGTGTGCATTTGACTTTTTGTGGTCCTTTATAGTTTCAAGTTTAAAATTACTGGTGCCTGTCTTTGCCAGACTTTCTACAGTATTTTCGGTTTTGCTATGAACTAGCCAATTTCGCCCGAACTTCCATTTGTCATTGAACTGTCTTATCTTCCTATTAGCATCTTGTTCATCTCCATGGCCGCAGCCAGCTCTGAGGCCACCGCGGTCCGGACCTCGGTCATTTTTAAGAGCTGAAAATACATTTGTACGCTAAATATTCAACTGGATAAAAAAAAAAAGAATAACATTAAAGCGTCTCCATAAAAAGTGCATTGTTAATGATGTTAAACGTTGATTCTGTCTTCTGTGTCTGTTTCGTGCGCGTGGCTCTGAGACCAAGAACACAAACGAATGAGCATGCGACTCGGGGAGGAACACAGTGCAGGAGACTCGGGGTTTCCATGGGAACCATCAGCACACTTTCATCAAGCTGTTAAATTTACATTTTCGAAGCAGCGCAGTTGTAGCCTGCCTTGTCTGTGATTTTTAAAAAATAAATCATTCAATAAGCCAAAGCAATAGAGTGGAAAGTTTAAACTTATGTTTGCCTTGGATAACTTTGTCTAAAACATGGTGGTGTATACTGATATTTTTTTTTTTTCCCCAGAATTTTTTTTTTGTGTAGGTGTAACGGATGCCAGATTGTTAATGTATCTTAGTTCCATAGGCTACATGGTTAGGGTATCTTTTGTCCTCATTGCTTGGGCCAGATCAAACCATTATCACAAGCTTAAATTATTCTTACTCTTGCTACATACATGTTTTGTTTTGGTTTTTTTTCCAGAACTGATGATATTCAGTTCAAACACCATTAAAAGTAATTTCAGGAATAGATCTCGTGTGGCGTGTAATTCACCCCCTCATTTAAATATGTTGAACATTTTTCAGCGCGCGCTTTGCACATCACGGACCTCGGTGATTTTAAAATGCTGTTCTGGCCCTGCTCATCTCTGCCCCTTTTTCCCTGAGCAGCAGGGTTTGAAACTCCAGCTATATGCCGCCACATAGTGCGCTTGTCAGTTGTCAGCAACTTTGTTGCTTCGTTCATCATGCATGAAAATCCCTCGCCTTTCGGCGAAATTCGCCGTTTTGAAACCAAAATGGGTGACCTACGTGAATCGTGTAGATCCGATGAGAAAAAAATGGGGGGGGTTGATATTGACCCAAAGGGCAAGGAGGTCGCTTCGCACCCATAGACAGTTCGTGACGGTTTGCGCCTCCTCCTCCTGCTTTGATATTGACGCCATAGCGACTAGTACATCTCGCTGCGAAGGGCAAGCAGCGTCATTTCGCGCCTCTTCTCCTGCTGGCCAGAGCGTGCACGCATGAGTCAGAGTGCAGACCAGACCGCTGGAAGCTGGATTGAGTCATCGGACTGAATTTCCTACTTTTTTCAAACTTTCCTGATTTGCCATCAAAACAAAACTTCCGGCTTGATTACGTCAGCATTCGAAAGAGGGCGCGCGCGTCTTTTGACAATCCCTGTGTCCGAAATTGCTCGCTACTCACTATATAGGGCACTGTATAGTGGAGACACCATTTTGTAGTGCTGTCCGTGCTGAAAGAAATCAAATTAAAAGTCTCAAATTTGATTTAATAAAAGACAGCAGCAAAGAAGAAAGTATTCAGCCTTGATTTAAAAAGAACTGAAAGCTGCAGGTACTTCCATATCTTGGCAGGCTGAGTGGTATGCTGGGACACCTCTTGCCAGCAGACCAGGATGTCCAGAGGGAACTTGTGTGGTTCAGTGTTGACCTGACCATCCCCAGCTTCAAGGAGGGAGAGAGCATCGTGGAGTGGTGGGGTCATGTCTTCGACAAACCAGACAAGTACCCCTCCCTGGGTGCACTGGTTAAGTGTTGCCTCTCCATCTTTCATGGACCTAGAGTCGAGTCCTCGTTTAGTCTGATGAATGATGTAATTGATCAAAGGAGTGGCAACATGAATGTGGAAACATTTAATGCAATACAGACGGTCAAGTACACGCTGATGTCCAGGGGGAAGACAGCTATGCAGCTCTTTAGAAGGGAGGACGTGAAGTTTGGGGAAGTGGACAGAACGTTGTGCAAGAACATTAACTCTGCAGCAGCCACATACAAACACCAGCAGAGGGTGAACAAGGAGGAAAAGCAGCAGCAGCAGAGCAAGTATGGCTCTCAAGCAACTTGCAGTGCTCAGCAGGCCAAGAAACAGACTGCTGAAGGAGAGAAGCGGGCAAGGCTGAAACGTGGCAACTCGGCGAAAGCGGGCCATGGAGACACTGGTGGTCCAGGCAAATAAAAGGAAAAAATGATCAGTATTCCTTGTGTGTTCTCCACTTTCTTCGTTCTATTATTCGCATTTTTTTCCAGGGCATAATTTCACTATTGCTACATGTATTTGTACTGTATGTCCTTGTGCAAATGTCAATACAGTATACTTGGTAAGGAGGCTATAATATTTATTCTGGGGGAGGACCCCGCAAACAAAACAAAACAACACCAGAGGCCACGTCACCACTCGCGCACCCTTCTCACCTTTTTCACCCCGACCCGTTTTCATGCCTGGTTCATTAACCACAGGTTACCATATCATTGATTTTATCTGAGACGTTAACGAACGTTCTAAACCAGGGCTTTTCAAAGTGTGGGGTGTGCCTCCCCTAGGGGGCACCAGAGTTCTTCGGGGGGCACAACGTGAGGAAAAATAAACCAGAATAAGTTACTATTACGGACATTTAGCAAACTTCAGCTAGCCTTTGCCAGAGACAAAATGGATCGATTTTTAGCACCTAAAGCTACAGTGAGTGAGGAGACAGAGTCTGGGCCAAACAACAAAAGAAGGAAGTATGACCACGATTATTTAAAGTTTGGATTTTCATGGACTGGATCTGAAGATGCTCCACTGCCACAGTGTGTTGTCTGCCAAGAGGTGCTAGCTAACGATGCTATGAGATGTTTAAAATATGTAAAACAAGATGTTTTAAAAAAAAATAACACCGATGTTTAAAATGTGTACAAAAGAGTTTTTAAAAAGCACAGATGTTTAAAATGTGTAAAAAATGTTTTAAAAAGGCACAGATGTTTAAAATGTGTAAAACGAGGTTTTAAAAAAAGCAGATGTTTAAAATGTGTACAAAATGTTTTAAAAAAGCACAGATGTTTAAAATGTGTAAAAGGAAAAAAATGTGTATAACAACCATTTTTTTTAAATACGAATGGAACATTAAGTATAGCAACAACAAAAATTGTAAGGGGGGGGCTGTTGTTTATTTGCTCTCTGAGGGGGGGCTGACTCTCCCACACTTTGAAAACCCCTGTTCTAAACATTTCTAACATTGTCAGAATGTTTATGCAGGTGCTCATGGGAGTTGTAGGCGCGTAATATTACATTGCAATGAGTTTATTATATCAGATGCCTTCAGAGAAAACTACAGTTAAAATATATTGTGATACCACAGAATAAACCACCCGCCAAAGTGGCTAATGGGACTAAAGTCATTACCCGCCAAAGCCGAATTTTACTCGCATTTGGCGGGTGGGCAGGTGCTAATGTAAAGCCCTGACATGCGCACACAAGTGAACAATGAGCGCACGCACATACCCAGAGCAGTGGGCAGCTATACTACAGTGCCCGGGGAGCAGTTGGAGGTTGGGTGCCTTGCTCAAGGGCACTTCAGCCCAAGGCCGCCCCATGTTAATCTAACCACATGTCTTTGGACTGTGGGGGAAACCCGCGCAGACATGGAGAGAACATGCAAACTCCACACAGAAAGGCCCCTGTCGGCCACTGGTCTCGAACCCAGAACCTTTTTGCTGTGAGACGACAGTGCTAACCACTTACACCACTGTGTTGTCCTGTAGTGGTCTAATTATAGTCATCTAATTCAATACTGGACTGATTTCAGTTGTTTTTTGTCTTGTCATAAATATTTGAACACAAAGAGGGAGGCAAATAGGGCCCAGGTTGAAAAAAATCCCACCCTGTGTCCAAAAATGCTCACTTGTTCACTACTCACTATATAGGGAATTACTATATAGAGGACTATACAGTGAGCTCATTGATGAAATGAAAAAACGTTTTCAGGCACTAGTCTGTCGCGCTGGTATTTAGGGCATTACTGTTGCACAATTAAAACTCGCCAGATCAGTCGGCTGGTGGGTTTTCAAAATAATAAATACATATTAATAAATACAAAGTACTGTGTGTCTGCTGCATCTTTCAATTCTTTTAAATGAAGGTGGAATACTGTCTTCTTTGCCGCTGCCTTTTCTTAAATCAAATTTGAGGCTTTTGATTTTTTCAGCACGACCACAATGCATGATAGGATATATAGTTTGATTAGTGACCATCGGTTGTACACTACTTTTCATGATGCATTGTGGGATACTTTGAGTGCACTATATAGGGTGTAATAATTCACTGTACATTCAGACAGCACTACAAAATGGTGAACTCGCTTTATAGTCCACTATATAGTGAGTAGGGAGTGATTTCGGACCCAGGGCCAGAGTTTTGCTTTAAGGAATTTAATTACATTTTTTTTTAATTATAACTTTTGAGCAATGTAATTGCAGCTGCACAAACATTTTATTAATCTCGTGTTTCACTTCAGCTCAGACAGACGGTTCAGCGGTTCTGTCAGGAAAAGCTGGCTCCCTATGCTGATGAAATAGACAAGGCAAATGAGTTTCCACGGATGAGAGTAAGTCCTGATACAAATCCTACAGTTCTAGGCTTTTATCCTTAAACAATGGGTTTTACATGTAGAAATATCCCGTGTTTTTTTTTTGTTTGTTTGTTTTTTTGCTGTAGGACTTTTGGAAAGAGGCAGGTGAACTTGGATTGCTTGGGATCACAGCTCCAGGCAAGAACTATTTATTCATTGATTTCATACGTTTTTGGGCAGCAACCTGCGTGAGTCTGAAAATATAACTATTCTCTAAATTTAGTCGTCAAAACAATGCCGTCATCAGCCATGTTTTCTGATCACAGTGGAGTTGGGTGGCACAGGATTGGGCTACCTTGATCATGTCATTGTGATGGAGGAGATATCACGGGTGTCAGCGGCTGTAGCGCTCAGCTATGGCGCACATTCCAACCTCTGTGTCAATCAGCTTGTGCGCCATGGCAACCAGAAACAAAAAGAGAAGTACCTCCCGAAGGTAGGAAGTTAAACTTTGCATACACTCCTACAAATGGTGATCTTCTCTCCTATCTCTCTCTTTCTCTTTTTCTGTTCTCCCCCTCACATTTCCCTCTTAATCACTTGCTTCCAGGCATCTGTTTTCCATAAATTATACTGCGTCAAGTGGATTATTTAGTCTGGATCAGTTTAATTACACTCTACTCCAGAATTGTTGTGATGATTAATGAGGAGTAAAAAAAAAATCTGGTTCATTAGCTTGATCTCACACTGAAATATAAGACGAATTTTAGCTTTGTTCAGATTAAATTTATTGTAATTTTTTTTTTTTTTAAATGATGCATTGCTTCACAATTTTTTTAAATTGTGGCAGTTATTGGCCTCCCGTAGACATTCTTATGAACAAAATGTACCACGATACAAGCCTGTTTCCATCTTAATACAGTTCAGTTTCCATAGAAATTCTATGTATATTCTACTTCAAGTTCACATGAGTGTTGAGAAGCTCTGAACTGTTCAGCCATGACTTCCTGTGTCACTGGGTTATAAATGAGGTTCCACAGAAGCCAATTCCCTTATGAGTCAATGTTTTAAACCAGTTTTGTCAAGGGTGATTTTACATTTGACTTTGTTGTCCTGCTCTAAATGTCACAAGGGAAATGATTTTATTTTCCGAGTACTGTGGATGATGTTTTTTAACAAGGTACCACTCCAAAAAAAAGTTTTAGAATTTTCATGTGTATCTGAAGCATCTCATTTAGTTGTTTGTTTTTATGTAACTTATTTATGAATAAATTATAGTACCTTTTTAGAAATGCTCTTGCCATGAAATAGCTTTGGGTGCTGATGTGGCTTTAAAAAAAAAAAAAAACACTCCCTCACTACCAAGGGTGAAAATATTCTGGAGCCGGCATAATATTCAGAAGATAATATTGTTTAGGCAAACACCTTTAAAAGCAACCTTAATGGTATTTCTACTCTGCAAAAATGTTTTGTCAGAATGTTTTCCAGTAGATTTGCCTGTTCCACTCCTTTGTTTAAATCCCTATGTATTCTCCCCATTTTTTAAATTTATTTAAACCATTTTTTAAAAAATCTGTTTTGTTTTTCAACCAGTCCACAACCTACTCCCAGTTTGTTTGTTTGTTTGTTTGTTTGTTTTTGGTTGGGTTTTTTGTTTTTGTGTTCAAAAAATTTTCACTTCATCTTTCAAATTCATAATTACAATACATGGTCAGCCAATCATCTCCACCCCACCTTTCCTAGGACACATTTTTCTAAATTTTCAATTAGATTTAGAACCGATTACCAGTTCATATTAGAAATTCCACCAGTATAAAATCATTAAAGAACTTAACCATTATCTTCTTGCTGGATCAGTAAAGTAATACATCATCATAACTGCTCTCACCATCATATTCTATGTGCCAATACATTGTCACTTTGCTTGTTACACTTGTCACACCTTAGTTGTTTTATCCCCCACTGGCCGAAAGGCCCGAAGAGGGATTATGTCATGGCAACATCTGTCTGTCCGTCCCAGGAAGGGTACTCACCTGAAATCAACTCCTCTCACGATCTTTGGAGGAATTTCACAAAACTTGACAGGATCCTGCGTTATATGTTGGTAATGTGCGTATTGCAGTTTCGTTCAATTTATTCGTATGTTACCAAAGTTATGGCCCTTGATTACCAAACTTGTACTTTGACAATTTCATGAGGGTGTGCTCATCATCTGAAATGAACTCCTCTCTCAATTCTTGGAGGAATTTCACGAAACTTAGCAAAAGGCTTTGTGTCAGTAATGCGCATATTGCAATTTAGTTCAATTCAGTCGAATTTTTTTCAGAGTTAGGGCCCTTGATTACCAAACTTGTACTTTGACAATTTCATGAGGGTGTGCTCATCTTCTGGAATCAACTCCTCTTACAGTTTTCCAAAACTTTGCAAAAGGCTTTGTTATACTGTATGTCAGTAATACGCATATTCCATCCATCCTTCCATTATCTGTAACCGTTTATCCTGTGCAGGGTCGCGGGCAAGCTGGAGCCTATCCCAGCTGACTATGGGCGAGAGGCGGGGTACACCCTGGACAAGTCGCCAGGTCATCGCAGGGCTGACACATAGACACAGACAACCATTCACACTCACATTCACACCTACGGTCAATTTAGAGTCACCAGTTAACCTAACCTGCATGTCTTTGGACTGTGGGGGGAAACTGGAGCACCCGGAGGAAACCCACGCGGACACGGGGAGAACATGCAAACTCTGCACAGAAAGGCCCTCGCCGGCCACGGGGCTCGAACCCAGGGCCTCCTTGCTGTGAGGCGACAGTGCTAACCACTACACTACTGTGCCACCCCATGCATGTTACAATTTCATTCAATTCGGTCACATTTCACCAGAGTTATGGCCCTTGATTACTAAACTTGTACTTCGACAATTTCATGAGGATGTATTAAGCACTTGTAGCATAGATATAGTTGCCAGCGGGGGATAATGTGCTCTCCGAGCACTCTTATGTTTTTGCTTAGCTTTTTTATATGCATTTGTCTGTATTTCCTTACTTTCAAGTTGTGTTAAATGTCTCACCATAGGAGCCACTCGACAAGCCTTTATGGGTTTTATTGGCTCCTCCTGCACATTTCTTTATTGTATTTTGTTTTCAATGTTAATTTGCATGTACTCCCTTGTTTTGTATTATGTATTTTTTATGTGCAAATAAATAAAGATCACCGCAAGTAGCTGGTTTTCTTGAATTACTTTAAGTTCGCCACATCCCTTGTTAATGTAATCACTCCTCCTGCTACTTTTAATTAAAAAAAATTCTTTATTAAAATGGTACCTTGCTATCAAGAGTCAGATGATGACATGATGATGTATTTTCCAGTTAATTACAGGAGAACACGTAGGCGCCCTGGCCATGAGTGAACCCAACGCTGGCTCTGATGTAGTATCCATGAAACTGACAGCAAGGAAAGAGGGTGAGCTGAATGTTTTATAACGCACAGTAATCTGATTTAGACCGTGATTATTGTATTCTTCTTTGGAGCACATTGTGGTCCTATAATCTGGATGCAGATTAGCTACACTCGTGGCAGATCTAGTCTGCCCTTAGAGATGATGTGTTTTAGAAATGTCTCATCGTGTAGCTTTGAAATAAACCTCTTTTGCATTTGTACGCATGATGGGCTCTCATGTCTCCTTTCCCTTTTGCTTTGATATGCTGTGCCCTTTAAGGTGACCACTATGTGTTGAACGGTAATAAATTCTGGATTACGAATGGACCTGATGCAGAGGTTCTCATCGTGTATGCGAAGACCGATGTAGGTGCAGCTGCACGTGGAATCTCTGCGTTTATTGTAGAAAAGGTTAGAGATACATGTCACTTTGAACTCGTTCTACATCCAGCTGGATCAATGCTCGACCCTGTAGAAAATCCCAACACTCCATAAGGAGTAATCCTTTTACAGCTACGTATTCACTGTTTCTTGAAGGGAATGCCTGGTTTCAGTACGGCACAGAAGCTGGATAAACTGGGAATGAGAGGCTCCAACACGTGCGAGCTCATCTTTGAAGACTGCAAGGTTCCAGGTCTGTGTTTGTTCAGGCCAGTGTTGAAGTGAAGGAAACAAAGTCAGATTGTTTCTGTTGCTTGTTGTGCATTATTTTAAAACCTATGGCTAATTTTAGAGAAGAACATGTTGGGACCGTTGAACAAAGGAGTGTACGTACTGATGAGTGGACTTGACCTGGAGAGGCTTGTGCTCTCAGCTGGGCCTATTGGGTAATTTTAAGCATTACTGACTTGCATTAAAATGGACTTCCTGTTTTGTGAATAGGTTGTTGATGCCTTTTATTTTTCATCTTGCAGCATTATGCAAGCTGTCCTCGACCATGCTGTTCCTTATCTGCATGTCCGAGAAGCCTTTGGGCAGAAGATTGGCCACTTTCAGGTTCGGTCTTGGGTCTAATTAATGTTTTTAAAGTTTAAAAAAAAAATACATCTCAATACATCTCAGTGTGGGAAATAAGGAATTTTAAGCAGACTGTCACAGGACAAACAAGCCTGAAATGTCTGTCTGTCCAAATTTCAGCCTGTCTGAATGGCAGGCCACAGGCCTGGAACAATGTGACAAGGGGTCCGGCGCCTGCCTTAGGGCCCCGGAAACTGAAGGGCTTTAGATGCCTGGAGATGGCTTCTCTGCTATTTCCAGGCGCATTTTTGTAATCTTCAGAGGCCAAATTACATTAGACATTAGTTGCTAATTACACTATAAATTGAATCTAATTTACAAGAAAATGTCAGAAGATTCAAGAAAAACATGCTGAAAGTTGTACCCAAGAAAACAGTAGCACACGGAGGTCAGTTCCATGTCTAGAGGAGGGGGAAAAACAAAAGTATGGAGGGAAAAGATGTTCCACTTGGTTACAACTTACTGGGACTCAATATATAGGTACTATAATAACACTCATGAAACATTGTCAGTAATGACTATTTTATACTATGTTTATAATATGTCTATCAGGAATGTAGTAATTAACAATACAACTATTCTTACATAATAGTTAAAACTGAGTACGGGATTCCAAGTAACTTTGGAACAAAATGACTTTAAAATGATGCAAAACTAGACATGGTCATATCATTTGGCATTCAGACTTAAAATCTGCCGGACTAGAACTTGGAAGAAAATAAAAAGTTTATTAAAACATAAATCTACATCCTCCAAAGCATATGACCGGTCATTCTTATTATGAATAAATAAATGCACATAATAATAACACAACCATTGATTGGCAGTTTGGCACTTTACATAATACTGTACTGCAAAGTTTCATGTAAACTGAACTCTTAATCAACTGACTGGATCAATCAGATACTGTCAACCCTAAAACACTAGTTCAACTGCATCGTGCAATAAAAACAGTGACTACTCAGTGTATTATTATTGTCTTGTTTAGTGTGCCGCTCAGGGAGAGGCCTGTAAATTTTGGTGGGGCTTGGACCTTTGGTGGCAGAGTTATGAATTTTTAAAGCCGTTACGACATAATGTATTCGGCCAGTGTAACATTTGGAAGAAAATTGGAAGTAGATTAGGTCCATATCTTTACAATTTTTTCCATGGGCCATCCGGTCCGATGCTTTTGAAATGCAGACGGACAAATGCGAAAATTACTGGTACGTGTCTGCCAGTCTGTCCTTATTTCAAACACCGCATCTGCTATTATTACATCTGTGATCTATGTTAGTTTTATGACCCAAGTGCAGTACTTTCTGTACTCAGGTCTACAATATACAGCAGGTGAGGAATCATCTGTCAACCTCCAAAACCTGACATGCAAAGAAAAACATTTTTATGATTAACATGTTGCTTTAATTATGTAGACTGCAGAAAGTGAACACCATTGTAGGAAAGGTGCAGTTTCAGTGTAAACAGCTCTGTTTTGTAAAAGAAAGTTGTACGGAGAAAATAAAGTGCTTAGAATCTTTTTCTTTTTTTTCCTAAGTACTGCAGGATCACAGAACTGCATGATGTTTTTTCCTGTTTCCTGGTTTAACACTTAATTCAGCTTAGAAAGGGCTTTGAAAACAGTCGAGCTGTTAAATCTGGTATACTCGAGCAGGCTCAACATGTTTTGATCACACTGGTTTTGGATTACAGTTTTTGATTAATGCTTTTTTTTTTTTTTAAATGAAATAAATTGGCTAGCTGATGCAAGGAAAAATGGCTGACATGTACACCCGACTTAATTCGTGTCGGCAGTACGTGTATAACGTGGCCCGTGCGTGTGACAAAGGCCACTTCAATGCCATGGTAAGTTTGTTAAAATAATTTTCCTCTCTTTGAATTGAAGCATGCAGCTTTTCAAAAGCACTGTAATTGCGGTATTGATCTTTGTTGTGGTGTTGTAGGACTGTGCTGGGGTAATCCTTTATTGTGCTGAGAACGCGACTCAGGTTGCTTTGGACGGGATTCAATGCCTTGGTGAGGTTTTTTTTGTTTTGTTTTGTAGCTTTGCACAGCAAAAAATGGAAATAGGAGTGTGTGTCTTTCAGTATGCGATTGTTGATCAGGTTTAATCCATTAGTGCCTAATGCGTTTAAAGCATGGACGTGAAGGAATGATGAACAGGGGCTGCTTTGAAGTATTTGCTTCAAGTTTTAATTTTAAAATACTTAAGCTTTCAAGCTATACTGTTAAATTTCATTTGAACATTTATCACTGGTGCATATGTCTGAAGAATAATATAATAAATATGACAGTATTATAGTATTCAGGAGAACTTGATATCGTAGAAGATCATAAGATTCATAATATTGTATTAAATCATAGTAATGTACAAACAGTTTAAATGAAACAAATCTGACTTTGTAGTGTTTAATTTTGCTTCATTATCCAGTATGTTCCTTGAATCTACCCTTAGCTAATGCTTATTAAATATATTAGACCTTTAATTCATAAAATTAAATGGTTTGAAAATAACTGACTGGCTTGTATTTAATTGGTATTTGGTTTATCCTTGCCTACTACTTCTCTGTGACTCTAACAGTGTGTTTGTATCCACAGGTGGAAACGGTTACATTAATGACTACCCAATGGGCCGCTTCCTGCGAGACGCTAAGCTCTATGAGATTGGTGCGGGCACCAGTGAGGTCCGAAGGATGGTTATTGGCAGGGCCTTCAATGCCATGTTCAAATAAGACTCCAACCGAACAGAAAGTTATCACCAGGGATATGCTTGATGCCTTTCAATGGTTTCTGTTCTATTACAATATGCACAGATTAAGCAAGGAGATAAACTTGTGAGATGAATGCTTTAGATGGTACTGGACAAGAAAACAGAAATGAAGACTGATCTGCATGTACATTTAATTCCAGTAGGAGAAACATGGTGAGCAGTTAATGATCTGTCTTCACATAGTACGTGTTACAAACCTGGTAAAGTTGCTGGACCTTCTAAATGAACATTACTGAGAAACTGTAGTCTATAAAACAGACCGATCACACTCACACTAAAATGTTTGTTCGTGTAATTTAGACAAAAATAGAGAGAAGTGTTTTTTGGGTCTGGACACTGTTTCTATAATGTATAAGGAGCTATGTATAAAAAAAATGGATTCAGTGATTTATTTTTCAGTATAATCATCAGTTGCAAAGTATTTTGTATGTCATAGTGTCTTTTAATAAGAGCCTTAATTAAAGACTGTTGGATATCTTATTTTAAGCCATATCAGCAACTATTTTATGGCATGTTTGGGTTTTGCTCATTGAAATGTCTTCTCCGAGTGTGATATATAAGTTTGGTTTTTTTTGTTTTGTTTTTTAAACAAATATGAAATATCATTTTTCTTTCTAGTCTTGTCTTCCTTTTTATGTAATAGTATCTGTTCATCCTTTTTTTTTAAATGGTAACTTTCCACATTTCCAAACAGTATGAATGATAATCCCCCCCCGCGTGTGCTTGCTCTCAGAACAGCCCGAGTTCTTTATGGCATGGAACTGTGTTGCCACCAAGTTGTTGGAAATGTTCCTCTAAGCTTCTGGTCCATGTTGACATGATTGCATCACACAATTATTGGAGATTTGTCAGCTGCACATTCATCCTGTTCTACCATGTCCCAAAGGTGCTCTATTGGAATCAGATCTGATGCCTGAGGCGGCTATTGAAGTACACTGAGCTCATTGTCATGGAACCATTTTGAGACAAATTGCGGCCATTATCATACTGGAAGTAGCATTTATAAAAATGGCCAAATTTGTGGCCATAAAGGGATGCATGTGGTCAGCAACAATACTCAGCTATTCAAGCGATGCTTGATTGGTATTAATAAGCTGAATATTTTCCAAGAAAACATTTTCCCACACCATTACACCACCAGTAGCCTAACCTGTTGATAGTGTTGGTTGAATTTATTCTAATGATGCCAAATTCTGGCATATTGCAGGAGAAATCAAGATTCATCAGACCTGGCAACATTTTTTTCAATATTCAATTTGTTTGGTTAGCCTGAACCCCTTGTTTCCTGTTCTTTTCTGACAGGAATGGACCCTGATGTGTTTGTGGTTTTTTTTTTTTTTTATTTGTGTGTGGTTTTATAGCCCATTCACCTCGAACTTCAATGCATTGTTCATATAGAGATTCTTTTTTGCTCACCACGGTTGTAAAGAGTGGTTATTTGAGTTACCATAGTCATCCTGTCAGTTCATATTAGCCCGGCCGTCTCCTATGACTTCTCCTTTCAACAAGAACTGCCATGGATGTTTTAGGTTTCTCGCACAACTCTAGAAACTGTTGTGTGAAAACCTCAGGAGATCAGCTGTTTCGGAAGTAATCAAACCATCCTGTCTGGCACCAATAACCATGTGACTGAGATCACACTATTTTCCTATTTTGATGTGAACGTTAACCTGAAGCTCTTGACCTGTATCTGCCTTGCGCTGCTACCACACGATTGGTTGATGGCAGTGGGCTTGGAAAGTATTCACACCCTTTGTTTTTGCACATTTTATTGTTATAGATTTAATTTAAAATGGATTCAATGTATTTTTTTGTGTTTATTTTACCAATCTACTAAGCTTCTGTAATTTACTGAATGAAGGGTCTGAATGCTTATCTATATGATATGCTATTGGTTTTTAATCAGTAATAAATAAGGTGCTTTGTCATTATGGATTTTTTTTGTGTGTAGAATGATTTAGTTTTTGATTTTTAATAAATATGCAAACATTTCTAAGAACATTTTTAGCTTTGTAATTATGGATTATTGTGTAGATTAATAGCCGAACAAGTCAATTGAATCAATTTTAAATAAAATCTAACGCAGTGTGCAAAATGAAAGGGTCTTACTATTGTCTGAATCCACCGTACTTAGATGTTGATAAATAGCTACACTTTACATGCAGTATACACCAATACATACTGTAAATAGCTAACAAACTTGACTAACAGGAGAAAGAGCAACTTTCCTTCAGTTGGTATCGATAAGTATTCTTTCAAAGAAATCCATCATTTGTTTGCTGAAATTCAGCTTTAGAAGCACTGTTGTCATATTTTGTAGGATTAGCTATTTTCTTTATCCTATAGTTTCTTTTACTGTGGTTTTTGTTTTAAGATTAAAGACACTCCATTCTCTGCACTCGAAAGAAAGATGGAGTACATGTGCATGAATGAGGCTGTGGACAGGGGAATGGTACAGCTACAAGGAATAGAGTTGGTCAAAGCAGATGAGTTTAAATATCTGGGTTCAAGTGTAGAAAGTAATGGCAAGTGTGGAAGAGAGTGCAAGCAGGTTGGAATGGATGGAGGAGTGTCAGGAGTGATTTATGACAGAAGGGTACCAGCAAGAGTGAAATGGAATGTGTACAAGACAGTAATAAGAGCAGCGATGTTGTATGGTTTGGAGACAGTGGTACTGAAAGACAGGAGGCTGAACTGGAGGTAGCAGAGCTGAAGATGCTGAGGTTTTTATTAGGAATGACAAAGTTTGACAGGATTTGAAACAAGAATATTAGAAGGGCAGCGCATGTAGGACGGCTTGGAGACAAAGTGAGAGAGTGAAGATTGAGATGGTTTGGCTACGTACAGAGGAGAGATCCAGGGTATATTGGGAAAAGAATGCTGGAGATGGAGCTGCCAGGTAGAAGGAAAAGAGGAAGACCATAGTTGAGATTTATGGATGTGGTGAAGGAGGACATGAGGACGATTGGTGCAACAGAAAAAGATACAGAGGAGAGGAGCTGGAGGTACATTATCCGCTGTGGCGACCCCTAACAGGAACAGCTGAAAGAAGAAGGAGATTAAAGACACTCCAACAAAAACAATAATGACCTCCACTGCCTTAGTTTTGCGGTTCTGTTTCAACACTCCTAACTCCCAAGGGCGATGAAAATTACCTGGAAAATTACACACATGCTTAGACCTTTAAACAAAATCACATGTATGGGCGGGCGGCACGGTGGTGTAGTGGTTAGCGCTGTCGCCTCACAGCAAGAGGGTCCGGGTTCGAGCCCCGTGGCCGGCGAGGGCCTTTCTGTGTGGAGTTTGCATGTTCTCCCCGTGTCCGCGTGGGTTTCCTCCGGGTGCTCCGGTTTCCCCCACAGTCCAAAGACATGCAGGTTAGGTTAACTGGTGACTCTAAATTGACCGTAGGTGTGAATGTGAGTGTGAATGGTTGTCTGTATCTATGTGTCGGCCCTGTGATGACCTGGCGACTTGTCCAGGGTGTACCCTGCCTTTCGCCCGTAGTCAGCTGGGATAGGCTCCAGTTTGCCTGCAACCCTGTAGAACAGGATAAAGTGGCTAGAGATAATGAGATGAGATGAGACATGTATGGGCAATAAATACTGCTGATATACAGCCATCTTTCCCTTTCTTCTTTTGCTTCTGTTTTTTGGTGAATCTTGGCTATCAGGCTAAATCACAAATTATGCTTTCAGAAATAGACCCCAACCTATTTTTTTATGGTTGGAAAAGAAGCTTAAGATATGCTATACATCAGTACAACTGGTATCTTTAATTGATAGACATGAAAATAACATTCTCAGCCAATGTCTGTGAAGGTTCTCAGTCATCCAGGTCATAGTAAACCGTAGGTGCTAAAGAAGGCAACTGGACTTGCTTGAAATTCTTGAAGACGTTTCACCTCTCATCCGAAAGGCTTCTTCAGTTCTGTCTGACGTGGGGCATTCCAGGTATTTATCCTCTAGTGGATCAAAAGCACCCCTAAGGAGAGGAGAGTCGTTGACTCAAATTTTCCTCCCTTTCCTCCTCATGCTGATTTCACATTTAAAGGTCAATGACAATTTCATTCGTGCTTATTATTATTATTATTATTATTATTATTATCATTATTATCCATTCATTATTTTCCTTCCACTTTTCCATGCAATGGGGTGAGAAAGTCAGATCAGGCTTCTCTCTCCCCAGTCACAGATTCTAGCTTGTTCCCAAACCAATGGAGAGCGTCTGTCCAGTGGATTCTGGGTCTGCTCCAATGTTGAGCCAAGAAGCCTTTATTTATCACACGTACACTTAAGCACACAGTGAAATTTAACCTCTGCATTTAACCCATCTGAAGCAGTGAACACACACATGCACACACAAGTGAACAATGAGCACACACACATACCCAGTGGGCAGCTATGCTACAGCGCCTGGGGAGCAGTTGGGGGTTAGGTGCCCTGCTCAAGGGCCCTTCAGCCTAACCTCAGGCCATAGCTGCCCCATGTTAACCTAACTGCATGTCTTTTAACTGTGGGGGAAAACGGAGCATCCAGAGGAAACCCACACAGACACGAGGAGAACATGCAAATTCCACACGGAAAGGCCCCCATTGGCCGCTGGGCTTAAACCCAGAACCTTCTTGCTGTGAGGCAACAGTGCTAACTACTACACCACCATGCCGCCCAGTCTGTCCAGTGGGACAATCGACCAGAGTGCATCCTTGTAAGATGCCCAAACCACCTTTGACTGGCTCCACTCAAGTGGAGTCAGTCACTGGCTCCCTCAGTGGTTTTCCTTGACAATTTCAAATGAGTTGTAAAATTTTAAAAACTGGTCATAAAATGCAGATGTTCTCAATGATGTTTGTGTTGACCTGTGTTGTAAATGTACAGTACAGGACCAAATTTCACAATATAGTTCTGGAAAACCCATTAAAGACTTGCGACAAATCCAGTCTCCTCTTAGATCAGTGTATGCTATGATGACTTGTTTGGATACCAACACATACCATCAAGCATGGAATTATGGAAACCTTGATTAATATTACTTGCAAAATGAATAACACATGCAATTAAGGGTATTTTAGCAAAAAATAAATGTTGCATAGTTCTATATTAACACAATATTTTATAACAATAAAAGCTTTCCTGGGCGGCACGGTGGTGTAGTGGTTAGCGCTGTCGCCTCACAGCAAGAAGGTCCTGGGTTCGAGCCCCATGGCCGGCGAGGGCCTTTCTGTGTGGAGTTTGCATGTTCTCCCCGTGTCCGCGTGGGTTTCCTCCGGGTGCTCCGGTTTTCCCCACAGTCCAAAGACATGCAGGTTAGGTTAACTGGTGACTCTAAATTGACCGTAGGTGTGAATGTGAGTGTGAATGGTTGTCTGTGTCTATGTGTTAGCCCTGTGATGACCTGGCGACTTGTCCAGGGTGTACCCCGCCTTTCGCCCGTAGTCAGCTGGGATAGGCTCCAGCTTGCCTGCGACCCTGTAGAAGGATAAAGCGGCTAGAAATAATGAGATGAGATGAGAAAAGCTTTCCTTAACTTACTTTCATCTAACAATGGTTTCAAAATTATCTGCACCCCCCTGCAATTAATATCTGATAAGCATCTTCCTGTGTAGTCCAACACTGGACTACACTTTCTGGTTAAGATCTATGTTGATTTGGATGCGTGATCAGATAATTCTTCTTATCATTCATCTATATTCCCATTTCTCTATGGGGTGTGTGTGTGTATGTTTTATTTCCCCCAGTTTTTCCCATTAAATTAGTTGTGGCCAATTCCCACTCACTAGACAGGTCTCCTTTATCACATGACAGCTATCAACCGGGGGGGGGGCAAAGGCTATCACATGCTTCCTCTGAGACACGACACCAAACCACCGCATCTTTTCCAACTACTGCTTGGGCAGCATAACACCCTTGAAGGAAAGTGCAATCTGCCTACTTCTGTGTGCATGAGCTCAGAGGTGCCCATGATTGGCAAGCGGCATTGTAATTGACAGGGGAGAGAGTATGCCACCCCTTCTTCCCTTACAGCACAGGCCAATATTGCTCTCTTGGGCTCCCGGGCACTGATGGCTATGGCATTATCATGATTTGAACTAGCGATCTCCAGATAATAAGGGTGGATCAGGTTGAGCAGATATGGTTAAGATCCTTGCCCAAAGGCCCAACAGTGGCAGCTTGGCAGTGCTGTGGCTCAAACTCCTACCCAGAGCCATCGATAGCCAAATTCTTATCTTCTAGTAGAGTCATGAATGGCATAAAACATTTCATGATGCCATCCACACAACCGCCCCTGGGATACTCGCTGCAAAACAGCCCACAACAAATCATCATGTGTTATGTGCTTTTATTTATACATCACCCTCATTTTTTCTCCAACCATCCAGATAGTGAGCATGGCCAAAAGGTTTGATATTCATCTCATCTTTCCACAGCACATGATTTAGCTTCAATGATGCTTGAAGTTCTTGTTTTGCATTTTGTGCACTGCTTTTAGGAAGGGCCTGCTTCATGCAACCCTTCCAAACTGTTAGTTCTTAAGGAAGTGGAGGCTCTGAAACCCATAGAGTCAACAAAACTGCAATTCTGAAATGGTGATCTTTATGTTCTTCGTGATCTCTCTCAGCATCCTCTTCACTGTGTGTGAGGACAGTATACTCCTGGGTCCTCTTCCTGGCACATTGCTAATTGTTCCAGACTTTTGAAACATTCTATTATTTCCATGATTGTGCTCAATAGTGATTTCACTGTACTTAAGAGCCATTTGTATTTCTGTGTTGAAATATTCTTGTTTTGTTTCCCCCAGCATGATGGATGATGTGAGGATTTTATGCCTGATTAATACCCCAGGGAAGAATAGGCACAAGCTACAACAGAGAACATGGGGACTGGAAGCAATTAAAAATAAATAACTTGCTTTGGGATGACAAGTTGGTGTATTAATGATTAATGCAGTCTACATGTGTCAATAATTTCACCTCATCTTTTTGTTCATGAATCCTTCGTACAAGGATTTACACAAGAAATTTGGTATTCACGAAAATCCCATAATTTTGGTAAAACGTTCATATTTGACTCATGCTCCTGAGTGTGTGAAAATTCATGCATAAGACTAACTAATGTAACCCTTGACTGTCTTTAAATCATATGATTTGTGATGAATTCTGCACTTTTATATAGCGATTACACTTTCAAGTTTAAATAGCTTGTTCACAAATTTAATGAAACGTTTTGAAGTGTCAATCATTTCAGATTAATGGCATTAAGTAAAGATATTAAACATGGGGGGAAATAATGAAGAAAATAAACCAGCGTAAATCCATAAATTATGACAAATAAAGACCAAATAAAGACCAAATAAAGAATGTGGCTGTATAAAAGGACGATGGGCTGCAATGGCTCAGGCGGTGGGTAAGTTGGTTCCATTTGCCACAACATCATCTTTTAATGCTGTGCAACAGTTCATGAAGCCAGCACTAAGTGACAGATAAGTGACCAATCTGGTATAGCTCAAGCTGCCATATACTCCCAAGTGTGCTTTGTGCCAACACTGACTTGCTATGACACATAACCTCCTGCTTTTCCAACACAGCATTAGGAAGGGTGCATCAGTATGCATGAAATTTCTGACCAAGGCTTGCCAAGACATTTTGCTTCACATAAAAAAAGCAGTTTCTTGCTTTTCATTGTCCATTCTCATGTTCTCATTTTGTCACCTCAGTTAATTCACACCTAATTAACCTTTTCTGTAATTTGGCTTCCGATTTTGGTCTTTTAAAGGGGTTATTATGCTGTTAAGTAATATATATTTTATTGTCATATAATAATAATAATAATAATAATAATAATTTATACCACACAAATGTAACTATACAGTTTTCAAAAGCAGCTAACAACTAAAACAACTTATTAATATAGCTAATAATAATAATGTACAAAAGTAAATATACCTACATTTAAAAAAATATAGAAAAATGAGTTAATTCATCCAAATGCCTGCCGGAAGAGGACTGTTTTTAGCTTACTCTTGAAAACATTAAACTCAGTGGTGCATCTGAGGTTGTATGGCAAAGAGTTCTATAGTTTCGGTGCAGCAGCTAATATACAGATTTAGGCACTGCCTAAAAGCAGAGCTCCCATCTGTTTCTGGGTTGTAGAATTTTCTTATATCATAGCCAGCCTCTTTTATTTCTTTACCGTTATAGTGACTATACTGTTTCCTTATGTTGTACAAAACATCAGGAAACAATGATAAGTTACTTGCTACTATACTGTCCCGACTACTACTCTACTTCACTACTCACTTCACGAGTTGTTGGATTTCCTGTGGTGGCAGGCACGCACGCACAGGACCGAAACAATCAGAAAACAAATCGATGGGTTTCTTTATGTATCCACGCTCTATTCCTACAGGGTTCTGCTTGCACAGGCCAGAGCTCCGCTAACACAGGCCACTAGGTGGTGTGTCTCATCTCATCTCATTATCTTTAGCCGCTTTATCCTGTTCTACAGGGTCGCAGGCAAGCTGGAGCCTATCCCAGCTGACTACGGGCGAAAGGCGGGGTACACCCTGGACAAGTCGCCAGGTCATCACAGGGCTGACACATAGACACAGACAACCATTCACACTCACATTCACACCTACGGTCGATTTAGAGTCACCAGTTAACCTAACCTGCATGTCTTTGGACTGTGGGGAAAACCGGAGCACCCGGAGGAAACCCACGCGGACACGGGGAGAACATACAAACTCCACACAGAAAGGCCCTCGCCGGCCATGGGGCTCGAACCCAGACCTTCTTGCTGTGAGGCGACAGCGCTAACCACTACACCACCGTGCCGCCCCTAGGTATTACCAGTCATACACACCGCCTAGTGGCCAGTGCTAGTAATTACCAGTCATACACACCGCCTAGTGGCCAGTGTTAGTAATTACCAGTCATACACACCGCCTAGTGGCCAGTGCTAGTAATTACCAGTCATACACACCACCTAGTGGCCAGTGCTAGTAATTACCAGTCATACACACCGCCTAGTGGCCAGTGTTAGTAATTACCAGTCATACACACCGCCTAGTGGCAGTGCTAGTAATTACCAGTCATACACACCGCCTAGTGGCCAGTGTTAGTAATTACCAGTCACACACCGCCTAGTGGCCAGTGTTAGTAATTACCAGTCATACACACCGCCTAGTGGCCAGTGCTAGTAATTACCAGTCATACACCCTAGGCGGTGTGTATGACTGGTAATTACTATGACACAGGCCAGTAGGTGGTGTGTATGACTGGTAATTACTAACACTTGCCACTAGGCGGTGTGTATGACTGGTAATTGCTATACCACATAGTGACTAGGACCTGGCGACTTGTCCAGGGTGTACCCCACCTTTTGCCCGTAGTCAGCTGGGATAGGCCCCAGCTTGCCTGCGACCCTGTAGAACAGGATAAAGCGGCTAGAGATAATGAGATGAGATGAGATAGGTGGTGTGTATGACTGGTAATTACTATAACACTGGCCACTAGGCGGTGTGTATGACTGGTAATTACTATAACACTGGCCACTAGGCGGTGTGTATGACTGGTAATTACTCTAACATTAGCCACTAGGTGGTGTGTTTGACTGGTAATTACTAACACTGGCCACTAGGCGGTGTATATGACTGGTAATTACTAGCACTGGCCACTAGGCGGTGTGTATGACTGGTAATTACTAGCACTGGCCACTAGGCGGTGTGTATGACTGGTAATTACTAACACTGGCCACTAGGCGGTGTATGACTGGTAATTACTAACACTGGCCACTAGGCGGTGTGTATGACTGGTAATTACTAGCACTGCCACTAGGCGGTGTGTATGACTGGTAATTACTAACACTGGCCACTAGGCGGTGTGTATGACTGGTAATTACTAGCACTGGCCACTAGGCGGTGTGTATGACTGGTAATTACTAGCACTGGCCACTAGGCGGTGTGTATGACTGGTAATTACTAACACTGGCCACTAGGCGGTGTGTATGACTGGTAATTACTAGCACTGGCCACTAGGCGGTGTGTATGACTGGTAATTACTAGCACTGGCCACTAGGCGGTGTGTATGACTGGTAATTACTAGCACTGGCCACTAGGCGGTGTGTATGACTGTAATTACTAACACTGGCCACTAGGCGGTGTGTATGACTGGTAATTACTAGCACTGGCCACTAGGTGGTGTGTATGACTGGTAATTACTAGCACTGGCCACTAGGCGGTGTGTATGACTGGTAATTACTAACACTGGCCACTAGGCGGTGTGTATGACTGGTAATTACTAGCACTGGCCACTAGGCGGTGTGTATGACTGGTAATTACTAGCACTGGCCACTAGGCGGTGTGTATGACTGTAATTACTAACACTGGCCACTAGGCGGTGTGTATGACTGGTAATTACTAGCACTGGCCACTAGGCGGTGTGTATGACTGCTAATTACTAACTGGCTACTAGGCGGTGTGTATGACTGGTAATTACTAACACTGGCCACTAGGCGGTGTGTATGACTGGTAATTACTAATACTGGCCACTAGGCGGTGTGTATGACTGGTAATTACTAACACTGGCCACTAGGCGGTGTGTATGACTGGTAATTACTAAGGCTGGTATGGTGGCAGGCCCGCACAGGAGCGAAATCATCAGAAAACAACTCGATTGGTTTCTTTATGTATCCACACTCTATGCCTATGGGGCTCCGCTCACACGGGCCTTCGGCCCTCGCAGGAGCTCCGCTATCAAGGCTCTGTCACCAAGACTAGGCAGAGTTGTAAATTTTGGCGCTGACAGAAGGAACTTATTGTTGGATCTAAGACTATAAACTGAGTTAGTTTTGAAAGTTAGCAAGCTACAAAGATACTCTGGGGCCATGTTATGAATGCACTTTAAAAGTGATGATAATAATCTTGCCCTGTGATGACCTGGCGACTTGTCCAGGGTGTACCCCGCCTTTCGCCCGTAGTCAGCTGGGATAGGCTCCAGCTTGCCTGCGACCCTGTAGAACAGGATAAAGCGGCTACAGATAATGAGATGAGATAATAATCTTAAAATACCCTAAACTTAACTGGAAGCCAATGCAAACATGTCAAACATGGGTCAAAATAATTTTCAGTTCTTCCTCAGAAAAAAGTATTTTCCCCCCATTTACACATCATTTTAGTGAAGTGAACTTTGTCTTTTATGGAGTTTGTGGGCAATACCAAATGCAAATCAGCTGTGCCGTGCACACGCCTGGTAATTTACACACAGGTGACTGACATTCATCCACATACAGTACACACGGTTTACAGTCAGTGCTTCCAAATACTTTGGAAATCTGGTGGAAATTTTTTGTTCAGTTTGTAATATGCAAATATTTACATCCAACTTGACTAAAAGATCAAAAAATCAGCCCGATAATGTTTATTTTATACAATAACTCCTGCCCATTCCCATGATGGGTGCCAATAATATATCTATATCTTTACCAAAATTACACCAAGCAGACAATATTTTAAAATTTATAATATGTGATACTTTTGTAAAGTATCAGCAGTCAGCCAAATCAGAAAAAAAAAATTAATGACTTATTCCTGTACGGTCAGTGCAATGCCACAATTCAGTTTCTACCAGAAGTGAGCCATATTACAAAAGATGATATGCCCCACACCTGGGTCCAGTGGCAGCTTGCTCATAGGGGCATTTATAAGATCAGATATTCAACAAATGGTAATCTTAATAATTTCTCATTCACAACCCCATACATTTTAAATTCCATTGAAATTCAAAGAAGTTATGGAGAAGATTCCAGGGTATTGCTTTGTGAATGTAATTCCCCACTGTATTGTATTTCACTTTCATTAGTGCTACATTGAAATGCAATCACGCCCCTAAGCTAGACTTGAGGCGTGGCTGTAATCAGAGAAGAAGTCATTTTCAAGGCAGTGTTGTGGTCCATACAATAGAATGCACTTTATAAGCATTGTTTCTTCATTCAACAGTCAATCTGCTTGGACTATTTACCCCTTAATCATCAAGCTTTTCAGAATTACAACTTCAACATGATGTGTTATTTCTCAGAAATAGGTAGCAATGCTAAACTGCACAAGTGGTTCAATGGAAGAATTCTCGCTTACCACATGGGAGGCCTGAAGGTTAGAGAAGCAGCCTTGGGCCCAAAGGGTCACCAGTTTGATTCCCGGGACCGGCAGGAAAAATGTGACGGGAGTTGAGTGACTGAACAGTACTTTCTCCTCCCTCTGTATCATGACTGAAGTGCCCTTGAGCAAAGCACCTAACCCTCAACTGTTCCCTGGGTACTGTAGCACAGCTGCCCACTGCTCTGGGTATATATGTGTGTGTGTGTGTGTGTGGTCATTGCTCACTTGTATGTGTGTGTTCACTGCTTCGGATGGGTTACATGCAGAGGAGGAATTTCACTGTACTTGAGTGTACATGTGACAAATAAAGGCTTCTTTTTCAAGAATCAGTTCTTCCACACTGTCAGTGCTAATCATTTTTTAATTAAAGAAAAATTTTTTCGCCAAAGTGTAAGTATTAATGAAAGCTATTAATGATCAGTTCAAAAACTACCTTAGTTCAATTTATTTACAGTTCATCTTTTCTGGTGATATAAAACAACAACAACAACAACAAAGTATTCTTTCCTGACTGCTTCCTTCAAGTGCAGTGAAGGAAGCTACAACCCCAATTCCAAAACAGTTGGGACAAAGTAGCCTAGTAAACTAGACCCACCTGCCTAGCAGCCAAAAATATTTTTGCCTAGTGAGTGGGTCTAGCCTCGCACCATATAAACAAAAACACCCCGGGCATCAAATCGTGCCCGCCAATCACAACGCAAGGTTTTTGTTTGGATTCTTTGGGCGGGCTTTTGCAGGAGTGACGACAAAGCTGCGCGACGCTGGAGAAAGCGCAACAGGGAAGATGGCTACCGCTAGTGAACAGCGCGCGTTTGACTCCGCTTTGGAATCAGTTTTAGAAGAATTAGACTTGGAGTTTTCGTTGAAACATGAGCAGGAAGAGGCTCTCCGCTCATTCCTTTTCAAGAAGGACGTTTTCGCTGTTTTGCCGACCGGCTATGGCAAAAGTCTGATCTACCAGCTGGCTCCGCTCGTAGCCAAAAGGATGGGGCTAGTTTGTGCAGTACGAAGAATTAATAAACAGCTTTGAAACATTAATTTTTGATTGTTTCTTATTTTCCCGTTATTTTAAATTTAAGGGAAATTATTTCACCAAACACCACTAAATAAAAACTCAAAAACAGTTTAAGCAAACCCTTGAAAAACACTTGGGAAAAAAAATGAGTGTATGTGGTACAGACTCCAAACTTGTGGTCATTATCTCCAAACTTCTTAATATCTAGAACCTGTTTATTAATTAATACGCATTTTGAAAAATTATTTATTTCAAGGTCTCCCCCACTGCTTTCCGTCGCTCTGACTACGTCACAGTCACTGTTGCGCTGATTGGTCAGAGCGTTGGCCTATACGCACAGAGACAGTTTGAAAGACAGCAGTTTGTTCCTCCTACCCCATTCGGAAATGTCTACGGATCGAGGCCAGACTAAATATTCACATTTAGTCTGGCTTGCCAGGCTAGGGACAAAGTACAAATTGTAAATAAAAATGGAATGCAGTAATTTACAAATCTCAAAAACTGATATTGTATTCACAATAGAACATAGACAACATATCAAATGTCGAAAGTGAGACATTTTGATATTTCATGCCAAATATTGGCTCATTTGAAATTTCATGACAGCAACACATCTCAAAAAAGTTGGGACAGGGGCAATAAGAGGCTGGAAAAGTTAAAGGTACAAAAAAGGAACAGCTGGAGGACCAAATTGCAACTCATTAGGTCAATTGGCAATAGGTCATTAACATGACTGAGTATAAAAAAAATGGACTGTGGCAAAGTGGAAAACTGTTCTGTGGTCAGACGAATCAAAATTTGAAGTTCTTTATGGAAATCAGGGAAGCCGTGTCATTCGGACTAAAGAGGAGAAGGACGACCCGAGTTGTTATCAGCGCTCAGTTCAGAAGCCTGCATCTCTGATGGTATGGGGTTGCATTAGTGTGTGTGGCATGGGCAGCCTACACATCTGGAAAGACACCATCAATGCTGAAAGGTATATCCAGGTTCTAGAGCAGCATATGCTCCCATCCAGATGATGTCTCTTTCAGGGAAGACCTTGCATTTTCCAACATGACAATGCCAAACCGGGGCGGCACGGTGGTGTAGTGGTTAGCGCTGTCGCCTCACAGCAAGAAGGTCCTGGGTTCGAGCCCCGTGGCCGGCGAGGGCCTTTCTGTGTGGAGTTTGCATGTTCTCCCCGTGTCCGCGTGGGTTTCCTCCGGGTGCTCCGGTTTCCCCCACAGTCCAAAGACATGCAGGTTAGGTTAACTGGTGACTCTAAATTGACCGTAGGTGTGAAGGTGAGTGTGAATGGTTGTCTGTGTCTATGTGTCAGCCCTGTGATGACCTGGCGACTTGTCCAGGGTGTACCCCGCCTTTCGCCCGTAGTCAGCTGGGATAGGCTCCAGCTTGCCTGTGACCCTGTAGAAGGATAAAGCGGCTAGAGATAATGAGATGAGATGAGAGACAATGCCAAACCACATACTGCATCAATTACAGCATCATGGCTGCGTAGAAGAAGGGTCCGGGTACTGAACTGGCCAGCCAGCAGTCCAGATCTTTCACCCATAGAAAACATTTGGCGCATCATAAAACGGAAGATACGACAAAAAAGACCTAAGACAGTTGAGCAACTAGAATCCTACATTAGACAAGAATGGGTTAACATTCCTATCCCTAAACTTGAGCAACTTGTCTCCTCAGTCCCCAGACGTTTACAGACTGTTGTAAAGAGAAAAGGGGATGTCTCACAGTGATAAACATGGCCTTGTCTCAACTTTTTTGAGATGTGTTGTTGTCATGAAATTTAAAATCACCTAATTTTTCTCTTTAAATGATACATTTTCTCAGTTTAAACATTTGATGTCATCTATGTTCTATTCTGAATAAAATATGGAATTTTGAAACTTCCACATCATTGCATTCCATTTTTATTTACAATTTGTACTTTGTCCCAACTTTTTTGGAATCGGGGTTGTAGTTTCTTCCCACCACAAACCCCTTAGCCAATACAATACAGTTTAGAGTGATGTTTTTAAAATATGATTGCTAACCACTATAATACTGTGTTAAATGTGAGGAATACAAGAGCACCGTTTATTATGTGTTATTTGAAACCACGGGTGAACATTGTGGCCTCATGAAGGAATCTTTACTCTATTTCAACATTCCATCTTGAACTTTCTCCCCTGCTGTTGTTTTATTTCTTGTATTTATTTGTTTTATTGGCGGCACGGTGGTCTAGTGGTTAGCACTGTTGCCTCACAGCAATAAGGTTCTGGGTTTGAGCCCAGCGGTTGACTGGGGCCTTTCTGTGTGGAGTCTGCATGTTCGCCCTGTGCCTGCGTGAGTTTCCTCCGGTTTCTCCGACAGTCCAAAGACATGCAGGTTAGGCTAATTGGTGGCTCTAAATTGTCCATAGGTGTGAATGGTTGAGAGGAGAAAACCTCTATAATATTCCAGTAGAAGGCAACGGGAAACCACTACTGTAATGTTCCCTAGAGACTTTAATGGCTGAAGCCGTCAGAGCGGCCACGTCACTGTAGTGATATGCCAAAATGGATGGATGGATTTGTTTTGTTAATGGGCAGCATGGTAGCTTTGCCTGACAGATCTAGGGTCATGAGTCCACAAGTTTCTTTCCGGCTCTCCGGTTTCCTCCCATCTCCCAGAAACATGCCAGTTGGTGAACTGGCTAAGGTGTGAACACATTTTGTGAATATGTGTGTGCATAGTGCATCTGATCCAAGGAGTATTGGTTACTGGAAGTGAATGAGTGAGTGAGTGTTTTATTGACGTGGACATAATTAATGCAAATTTCAATGATGCAGTCAACTGTGTGGACTACTGTGATGCTTGGAACACTGTACAATATACCATGATGTATGTCATGATTACAGCTGTAATTACAATAATGTTGAAGTGAAGCACAGCTTTCTCCAATCTGTCAGTTAAAAGATGCAGCGCTGTTGCTTCTTTTAGTGAGCAGGTAGCAGATGGGGTGGAAGGAATGTGTCCAGTCACTGGGTGGATTTTTACGTTCAGTTAAATACCCAACATCAAAAGCAATTACAATGGAAAAAAAGTGTGAACTTGTTGAGTTTTTGTAGGGGGTCTTGCCTTCCTGGTCCCCTAGTTTGAGGTGCCACTGATACGGTCTATCGTCATTGTCACTGCCAAGCCAGGCTTGAGGCAAACCATGTTTTGGTTGATTTGGCCAGAATTGCAATAGTAGGGTGGCCAGTTCCTTTCTGCACACTCACACACCTATGGGCAATTTCGAGTAGGCAGTTAACCTAACTGCATGTCTTTGGACTGTGGGGGAAACCGGAGCACCCGGGGAGAACATGCAAACTCCATGCAGACACGAGGAGAACATACAAGCTCCACACAGAAAGACCCCTGTCAGCCACTGGGCTTGAACCCAGAACCTTCTTGCTGTGAGATGACAGTGCTAATCACTGCACCACCCAGTATGGACTATAGTACAATTGTATCTCTCTCTCTCTTTCTCTCTCTCTCCCCCTCCCCCCAAATCTGTCCCTCTGAGTTACATGTTGGTCCTGGGATCGAGATGCTGACCTCTTCTGCTCCTCGGACCTGCTTGATCCATCCTGGTGCCCTGTGTCTTGTTGGAGTCTCATCGCATCGGTCCTGTGGAGGACAGCCCCATGAGGACAGTCGAAAGTCACACCTGGAGGACGCTCTGGACTCTTACAGTAATGCTTTTATGGCTGAGGACTGCAGTTGTCATGAACAGTTTTGCACTCAAGTTTCCATCAGTGAAGAGCTTATAACATCAACGAAACTGACTTCATGTTAAAACTGTTAATATTATAGTCATGCTATCTGTTGTTGCCCAAATGAGGATGGGTTCCCTTTTGAGTCTGGTTCCTCTCGAGGGTTCTTCCTCATGTCATCTGAGGGAGTTTTTCCTTGCCACCGTCACCACAGGCGTGCTCATCGGGGATAGATCAGGGATCAAATTAGCTCATGTTTTAAGTTGTTCAAATTCTGTAAAGCTGCTTTGCGACAATGTTTATTGTTAAAAGCGCTATACAAACAGACTTGACTTTCTGCTCATTTGGCTGGTACTTTTCTCCAGTGACTTAGTATTGACACATGATGCAAGTGAACAAATGAGGGTAAAGGTCTTGCTCAAGGATCCAACAGTGGGAGCTTGGTGGTACTGGGATTTGAACTCACATCTTAAAAGCCTTAAAGACTGAGCCATCTTTTCCCAACTGTAAAAGATTGATCTGGTAACTTGTCCAGGGTGTACCCCGCCTCTCACCCAATATCAGCTGGGATTGGCTCCAGCTCACCCAATGGATAAGTGGTATAGAAAATGAATAAATGAAAGAATTAATCCAAACACTTTCTCTGGTGTGCTATATCCAGGACACATGTGCACCACACCTTTGTGTTATTCTGAAAAATAAGAAGAGAAATTCTGAGGGTATTGCAAAGAATGTACGACAAACACATTTTCCAACCCCCAGAGAACGAAAAGTGGCAGATCAGGTTGTGCAGTGCAGTTGTACCCTTCTGGGGGGGGGGGTCCGGGAAATTAAAAAAAAAAAAAAAAGTGTAAAATGGTGCATTCTCCTGCCATGTTTGAAAAAAATTGATCAAGAAATTGGACCGACATACTTCAGAAAATCCATGCTTCTCACCTCACCTTGATGCTTGGATGATCTGATGACCAAGTCACCTTGAACTTTTTGTCATAGCGAATCTTATTTTTTCCTTTGGAGTTTTCATTGTTTCGGATCACCAGAGTGTGTTTGGTTCTAAAACGTAATTGGTTTTTTCACAGGTGACACTGAGACAGCCTCTCAGTAATCACTAGGGTCACGTCTCGTCCATAGACTGGGTAAAATCAAGTTCAATTATTTCTCAGCAGCGTTATTTGAACACGATCAGTTGATGGCAGAATGGAAGGAGGCGGTTCTTCTGGAGAATGCATGCACCCATAGTCATACCTAGAACCCATGTTTCAGTTTTCTGAAAGGATTAAAGATCCGTTTCGTTTGAAATATTTGTTTTGTTTGCCATAAACGAACCACATCACAGTCTACAAAAACTCGCTGTCCAACCTGCGGAAGCATATTGAGGTATATAAATGTTTTATTCCAAGAGAAAGCTTGTAATGAAGTTGTCTGTGCTTTTAGAGCTAGCGATAATGTTGCAATAGCTATGCAGTCTGGTTAGTCAAATGACTTTCTATGGATTTGCCCGCCAAGTTGCCATTGCCTTGTCCACTGCTAATGTTTATACATAGCTAGTTAATGTGGACACTGTTAGTTAGTATGTAAAAATGGAGTTACACTAATATGAATAACGTTAACTTATCTGAAGTGTTTTCAGAAATATCTCATCTCATCTCATTATCTGTAGCCGCTTTATCCTGTTCTACAGGGTCGCAGGCAAGCTGGAGCCTATCCCAGCTGACTACGGGCGAAAGGCGGGGTACACCCTGAACAAGTCGCCAGGTCATCACAGGGCTGACACATAGACACAGACAACCATTCACACTCACATTCACACCTACGGTCAATTTAGAGTCACCAGTTAACCTAACCTGCATGTCTTTGGACTGTGGGGGAAACCGGAGCACCCGGAAGAAACCCACGCGGACACGGGGAGAACATGCAAACTCCACACAGAAAGGCCCTCGCCGGCCACGGGGCTCGCTTTCAGAAATATCTCATCTCATTATCTCTAGCCGCTTTATCCTTCTACAGGGTCGCAGGCAAGCTGGAGCCTATCCCAACTGACTACGGGCGAAAGGCGGGGTACACCCTGGACAAGTCGCCAGGTCATCACAGGGCTGACACATAGACACAGACAACCATTCACACTCACATTCACACCTACGGTCAATTTAGAGTCACCAGTTAACCTAACCTGCATGTCTTTGGACTGTGGGGGAAACCGGAGCACCCGGAGGAAACCCACGCGGACACGGGGAGAACATGCAAACTCCACACAGAAAGGCCCTCGCCGGCCCCGGGGCTCGAACCCAGGACCTTCTTGCTGTGAGGCGACAGCGCTAACCACTACACCACCGTGCCACCCGCTTTCAGAAATATGTTTTAGCATAATCTTGCCAAATAAACAGAATGTAGAAATCTTTCTTTTCTAATAGCATTAGCTACCCAATATGATTTCGAGTTTGAAAAGAGTTTGCTAGCATGTCAGGTGGAGTTTCACTGACTAGCTACCTTAATGTTAAACCACCACGATGGCACAGCATGTGTTCATTTTGTGAATTCACATTTCTTTCTTTGGTAACGGTATTAGGTTTTGTAACAGTTGTGGCAATAATACAACAATGCGATGACAGAAAATGTACTTTTAATACTTCAGTATTTTTAAAAGCAAGTACTAAAGTACTTTAACTTCAGAAAAAAAAATGACTGTACAACTTTCACTTGTATCGGAGTAACATTTGACCAGTGGGATCTGTACTTTGACTTAAGTAATGAAGTTGGGTACTTTGTCCACCTCTGGTTGTAAGATACAGTAAACTTCAGCTATTGTGTTTTGGTAAACTGGGATGTATGGATGCTGTCAGTCCCCCACTCGCTTGCTCACTCGAGTTTGTTGACGGTGTAGTGGCTGGCTGCTTTATGTCCCGGGGCTCCTTCATGCCTGTGTTACCTTCTGGCTCTCCCCTTTTAGTTATGCTGTCATAGTTAGTTTTGCCAGAGTCCCTGCTTGTACTCAGTGCAATATGTATACTGTTCCTACTTATTCAGGTGACACTGGACATACCTAACAACCTGTGGTTTTCTCTCCCCCCCATCTCTGAGTTACATGTCAATCCTGAGATCGAGATGCTGACCTCTTCCGCTCCTCAGACCTGCCTGATCCATCCTGATGCCCTATGTCTGGCTGGAGTCTCATCGCATCGCTCCTGTGTAAAACGGCCCCATATGGACAGTTGAAAGTCACACTTGGAGGATGCTCTGGACTCTTACAGTAATGCTTTTATGGCTGACGACTACAGTTGACTTGCTAACTTTAGGACTGCAGTTGTCATGAACAGTTTTGCACTCAAGTTTCCATCAATGAAGAGTTACAACATCAACGAAACTGTTAAAACTGTTCATGCTATAGTCATGCTGTTGTCCAAATGAGAATGGGTTCTCGAAGTTTCTTCCTCATGTCGTCTGAGGGAGTTTTTCCTTGCCACAGTTGCCACAAGCTTGTTCATTGTGGGTTTCCTCCGGGTGCTCCGGTTTCCCCCACAGTCCAAAGGCATGCAGGTTAGGTTAACTGGTGACTCTAAATTGACCGTAGGTGTGAATGTGAGTGTGAATGGTTGTCTGTGTCTATGTGTCAGCCCTGTGATGACCTGGCGACTCGTCCAGGGTGTACCCCGCCTTTCGCCCGTAGTCAGCTAGGATAGGCTCCAGCTTGCCTGCGACCCTGTAGAACAGGATAAAGCGGCTAGAGATAATGAGATGAGATGAGTACCGGTACGCAGCCCTACCTAGAACCTATGCCCCTCCTTTGCCACCCTAAGGAAAAATCTCTGGAGCCGCCACTGGTGATGAATAAAGTTGTGCTTTCTTTCTTTTTTAATCAGGAGCAGCCAAAAGAAGAAGAAGAAAAAGAAGAAAAAAGTTCTGTGAAGTTGCTTTGCAACAATGTTTATTGTTAAAAGAGCTATAGAAATACACTTGACTTGAGTATTGTAGGGAGACTTTCCTGACAGGCACTTAAGAAGGAAAAAAAGATGCACATGGCTGTTTTAGCTGCCATGGCCCTTTAAGAAACTCCATATTGTCCTAACATGTGATGCGTCAACACTGAGGGAACCGATGGTGCGGTTACGTAAAGCATAAATGATTAAATAAATTAAGTAAATAAATAAAACACAGCCAAGAAGTGTTCGTCAGGTGTTGGTCTGATCTCTGAAGTCGAAGTGGTTTGGTTGTATATCCGGGTGGCAGTGCAATGCACGGGGGAAATCCATCTCGACGGCGACAGCACAGTGTGAAAGCGTAGTGGGTCACAACCAAAGAGTGAATCAAGCGCTCGCGGAGGGATTAAACACACAACCTTCTCCACTCAGGCTCAGGTAAGGAGTGTCTGAGCATTCCTGCAACTTTCACTGTGTCAGAGGAGCCCGGGCTGGGAGAGCTGCGGGGGGGTTTGGCATTTGTGCGGCTGAGCCAGGGGACAGTGGCGGCTGTAATTGTGCACCACAGCGTGCTGAAGTTAGAGGGATGTTTGGGTTTTATTGGTTCTTGTTCTTCAAGGAAAAACACGCCGAGTTTCCAGTTACCGCTTTGACTCTGAGTTTGAGTGCGGTGGTGTATTAATGGGAAATTTCCCCTGAAAACGGTCAGCCAAAGCTGTTTGAAAACAGTTAATAAAAATAAAATAAAATAAAGAAGCGCCTGTGTGTCTGAAGGAAACACTCGACGCTGCTCTGTTGTTGATGATGATGTTTCCATGTCGCAACCAACTCCAGCTAAAGTTCATCTTCCATATCAGTGTCAAGTTTAGTAACTGTAACACAAGCTGAACTGAAAACTACGGTGGCCTGGAAGTGCAAAACAAAAATGACAAAAGATGAGATGAAGACAAATTTAGAGGTGGTACAGTGGTGTAGTGGTCAGCGCTGTTGCCTCACAGCAAGAAGGTCCTGGGTTCGAGCCCCGTGGCCGGCGAGGGCCTTTCTGTGTGGAGTTTGCATGTTCTCCCCGTGTCCGTGTGGGTTTCCTCCGGGTGCTCCGGTTTCCCCCACAGTCCAAAGACATGCAGGTTAGGTTAACTGGTGACTCTAAATTGACCGTAGGTGTGAAGGTGAGTGTGAATGGTTGTCTGTGTCTATGGTGGGGTTTACATTAGACCGGATCAGCGGATCATCAGATTAACGTTTTTAAAACGATTCGCGTGCACGACAGCAACGCCAATACACGGATACGCTCGGCTCCGCAGGCATCCTGCGCTCCAAATCACTCCGCCCTGAACAGCGAGTGCCCTCTGGAGGGTGCGCACTCCGGCCCTGCGCAGCTCGCAGAGCGCGCGAGTGAAGCGCACGAGCAGTGATTCGGGACTGAGCCGCTGTGTGTGTGATCCCAGTGCATATCAGGCATGCGCGTCACTTACCACTTGCAAGTGGAAGGATGGCAAGCCTAAAGACAGTCATAACTACACGATGGGCAGTATTTGCATCAGTATTTGCAGTATTTTCATACTTTTATACTCTTTAATGAAAGGTGATACAAGGCGGAAGTCCGCGCCGTTTTTCAGCAGTCGCGTCACATGACCAACGCCAGCGAATCAGGAAGGTGGATGTCACAGTGACGTTGTCCAATGACGACGCCAGCTAGAGCTCAGCACAGCGTATCCGCGTATTCTCAATGTTTACACAGCACCGGACCAGACACGATCTGGATTGAATACGTGGACGCTGGCGGATTCCCGTTTCCCAGCGTTTCCAGGCGTTTTAATGTAAACGGACAGTGCATCCGCGAAGAAAACGAGACAGATACGGTCTAATGTAAACTTGGCCTATGTGTCAGCCCTGTGATGACCTGGCGACTTGTCCAGGATGTACCCCGCCTTTCGCCCGTAGTCAGCTGGGATAGGCTCCAGCTTGCCTGCGACCCTGTAGAACAGGATAAAGCGGCTAGAGATAATGAATGAGAAGACAAATTTACATCTTAGAAAACAAATTGACAAGATGCAAAACACTTACAGAAGAAGAAGAGACCTTTATTTGTCACATGCACACTTCAAGCACAGTGAAATTCATCCTCTGTATTTAACCCATCTGAAGCAGTGAACGCACACACACGCTCAGAGCAGTGGGCAGCCACACTAGAGCGCCCGGGGAGCAGTCAGGGGTTAGGTACCTTGCTCAAGGGCACTTCAGCCCAAGGCCACCCCGCGTTAACCTAACTGCATGTCTTTGGACTGTGGGAGCACCCGGAGGAAACCCACACAGACACGGGGAGAACATGCAAACGCCACACAGAAAGGCCCTCGCCAGCCGCTGGGCTCAAACCCAGAACCTTCTTGCTGTGAGGCAACAGTGCTAACCACTACACCACCGTGCCAACACTTACAGTAATGCTTTTGTGCCTGATGACTATGGTTGACTTGCTAACTTTAGGACTGCAGTTGTCATGAACAGTTTTGCACTCAAGTTTCCATCAGTGAAGAGTTAGAACATCAATGAAACTGACTTCATGTTAAAACTGTTAGTATAGGTAATCGTATGGGGCAGAGTAAAATTAAGGATTAATTTCACGAGTGATTTCGAAGTTTCGCGACTCGGCAATTTCAAAACTTTTTGAAATCACGAGTGAAATTGATCCTTAATTTTATGAGGAACCATACGATTACTTGTTTATAATATATAGGGCCAAATTCATACTTCGGAAGCCATTCAAGTTCACAACATTTGTCATTCATGTTTTCTGAACCAATCAGGGCGCAAGTCAAGTCAACTTTATTGTCAAATGTGCTATACATGCTCGACATACAGCACAGATGAAATTTCAGTCCTCTCTGACCCACGGTGCAAACAGGCAATGCAATAAATAAAAATAGAATAATTGACAAAACAAACAATGTAAACAGTATAAACACTAGATAAGAACTAGACAAAGACTAAACACTCAAACAATATAAACAGTATAAACACTCTAGATAAGAACTAGACATACACTAAACACTCATATACTGTGTATATATGTGTGTGTGTGTATATATATATATATATATATATATATATATATATATATATATATATATATATATATATACACGTAAATTGGTGCAAATAAACAAACAGTCAAGGGCACTTGAGGTATAGCAGGTAAACATGAAATAAGCAGTATAAACAAACTAGCAGCTGTTAAGGTGAGGTAGTGCGGAATAGTACAAATGAGCGAGGTAAAGTGAGATGTGCGATCCCTGAGTTCAGTGTGTTAATGAACGTTGAGGTGTGTGTTTGGGGGGGGGGGAACTGTGAGGATGACATGTCAGATGCTGAAGGGGGGGCAGGGGGGTGTGCGAGCAGAATCTGTGGCGGGGGCAGAGGGGGAGGAGGGGCAGAACAGGGAGGGAGTTGAGCCTCCTGACCGCCTGGTGAAAGAAACTGTTCTTGAGCCTGCTGGTTTTGGCCCGGAGACTCCGCAGTCTCCTCCCCGACGGCAGCAGGCTGAAGAGGCTGTGAGATGGGTGGGTGGGGTCACCTGCGATCCTGATGGCTTTGCGGGTGAGGCGGGAGTTATAAATATCCATTAGAGAAGGGAGAGAGACACCAATGATCCTCTCAGCTGCTCTCATGATGCACTGCAGAGTCTTGCAGCAGGACACGGTGCAGGCGCCGTACCACACGGTGATAGACTATCTTGCACGTTTGAATCAGTTTCTAAAGCGTCTTTCATCATGACACGGCGACACGACACAAGGATTTTGAAAGTGGCTTACAAAATTTTATAGGAACTTCTTTACAAAAGCCTGCATTACTTTAAGAGAGTCTGGTTTGTAGTTTTCCCCATTTTCTTTCCTCACTTCTGCATAAAACTGCGATAGCACCTTGTCTAACTCACAGCATTCATATGCCACTAGAGAGTCGTTTATTTGTCTTTCTGCGGCCCATTTCTTAAACACGGAAAGCCAAAAATTCGTACTTATTTATTTTTTTTTGTATTTTCATTTTCACTTGCAGTTTTCAATTGATTGATTTATCATTTCTTCATCAAATATAGCGAAACGCGGCATTGCTGAGTCAGCAGAGTCAGCCATTTTGTTGACAAAATTTGCTAATTTTTATAACTGTAACCAAGCAGTGAACTAGCCAATAGCATTTCAGAAATACGGCCCCGTGTTAAGGAAAAAAGCCCTCCTTGATTGACCAATCAGAATTGAGTAATTTGGCCCTATGTATTATAAATGTTATAATCATTTTGTTGCCCAAATGAGGATGGGTTCCCTTTTGAGTCTGGTTCCTCTCGAGGTTTCTTCCTCATGTCGTCTGAGGGAGTTTTTCCTTGCCACCGTCGCCACAGGCGTGCTCATCGGGGATAGATTAGGGATAAAACTGGCTCATTCAAAATTAAGTCATTCAAATTCTGTAAAGCTGCTTTGCGACAATGTTTATTGCTAAAAGCACTATAGACCCCTTCGCATGTTTGTAAACAAACCGACCGTTGCCAGGATGCGCGAGCAGCCTGGACCCAGAAACAATGGCGCTGCCCATAGACTGGCATTATGAGCTGTCAGGTTATGCCAAACAATTGTCGTTACAAGATTGAGAATGCTACATAAATAAGTTAACTCTAACAAGTGGACATCGCCTACCGGATCCGCATTTAATTAAAGAGTGGACGGACGATGTTAGTAAGTTCCCTGGTATACAATGGCCAGATATATACTCGTACCTTATTGACAAGACTTCAGTGTACACCCACGAAAAACTTCGTGCCTACAAGTCTTTAGACGCATATGATTATGTGCGGGCATGTACAACTTGATTAACAATGGGACATTCATATTCATTTTGTTTTAATCAAATTATGCCAGTGATGTGATGGCAATGTGGCTTTAGCTATAACAGCAAATACCAACACTAAACAGCAATTTGCAGGAGGTAATGGCATGAAAGGAATGATAGTGTAAAGAGTGCAGCTAAGAGAAATCAGAGCTGCGTAAAAAGCGAGAGGCAGAGAGCAGAAATGAAACTGAACGGGGCGGGAGCTAGGTTAGAGCAGTCAACGTAAGTTGGCATTTAGAGTGAGGGCACACAATTTTACCTTTCCATCCTTGCTTTAAAATTGTGATTTTCGGCATACACAAATAATGATGGCACAAAATCTGGACTGCTTGAGTCAAGCGAGACCCAAGTTAACATGCTAACAATATTCATTACATTGTGTAACTATGACCCAGCTAATCAGACAAATGTTACCAAAGTATTTTGCTACATCAATAAACGAACACTAGAAAGAATAAAAAAGATTTAATAAATAGCCTGATCTTACCTGTGATGAAGTGGGCGCTGCAAACCCACGCATTTTTGATAGTGCTTTCATCCCAGTCTACACGTTTGATGGCTTGTAGTCATAGACGTCAGCGAATTATTATTATTATTATTATTATTATTATTTTTTATTTTATTTTATTTTATTTTTTTGGAATGGGTGAGATCCTGCTGGAATTCTGAACATTTTAACCCCATCACTGCTACGATTCTGACACCCGAAAACACAACAACTAGGCATTTCTGAGTCTTTTTTGGGTCCAGGCTGTGCGTGCAATTTCCACTTGCGTGTGAATGACGTTTACTGCAAAGGGGTCTATACAAACAGACTTGACTTGACTTTACAAGTAGCGGAACAGTTTTACCAGTCCCGAAACAAATTTACAAACGGAAAACTTCACGGAAGGAGAATGCCGCAAGCGACCTGGAAGTGATAGAGTGAGTGGTGAATTCATGTTGTCTTCTATAGAGTTCATGGTGACGGAACGTCGACTGTGACCGGATTATGTTTTGCCCCTTTTGTGGAAAATGTATGAACCGCTTAATGCAGTTCGTGTGGACGGTCTCTAGAATTTTTAAAGGATACGGACCAGACAGAAGGGCCAAGTGTACAGGGAACAAGACAACAACTGTGTCCGAAATCACTCACTCACTATATAGGGAATTCTATATGGAGTCTCATCACATCGCTCCTGTGGAGGACGGCCCCATGTGGACAGTTGAAAGTCGCACTTGGAAGACACTCTGGACACTTAGGCCAAGTTTACATTAGACCGTATCTGTCTCGTTTTCTTCGCGGATGCACTGTCCGTTTACATTAAACCGCCTGGAAACGCCGGGGAACGGGAATCCGCCAGGGTCCACGTATTCAATCCAGATCGTGTCTGGTCCGGTGCTGTGTAAACATTGAGATACGTGGATACGCTGTGCTGAGCTCTAGCTGGCATCGTCATTGGACAACGTCACTGTGACATCCACCTTCCTGATTCGCTGGCGTTGGTCATGTGACGCGACTGCTGAAAAACAGCGCGGACTTCCGCCTTGTATCACCTTTCATTAAAGAGTATAAAAGTATGAAAATACTGCAAATACTGATGCAAATACTGCCCATTGTGTAGTTATGATTGTCTTTAGGCTTGCCATCCTTCCACTTGCAAGTGGTAAGTGATATGCGCTGGGATCACACACACAGCGTCTCAGTCCCGAATCGTGGCTCGTGCACTTCACTCGCGCACTCTGTGAGCTGCGCAGGGCCGGAGTGCGCACCCTCCAGAGGGCACTCGCTGTTCAGGGCGGAGTGATTTGGAGCGCAGGATGCCTGTGGAGCCGAGCGTATCCGTGTATTGGTGTTGCTGTGTGCACACTAATCGTTTTAAAAACGTTAATCTGATGATCCGCTGATACGGTCTAATGTAAACATGGGCTTACAGTAATGCTTTTATGGCTGAGGACTACAGTTGACTTGCTAACTTTAGGACTGCAGTTGTCATGAACAGTTTTGCACTCAAGTTTCCATCAATGAAGAGTTATAACATCAACGAAACTGACTTCATCTTAAAACTGTTAATGTTATAGTCATGCTGTCTGTTGTTGCCCAAATGAGGATGGGTTCCCTTTTGAGTCTGGTTCCTCTCGGGGTTTCTTCCTCATGTCGTCTGAGGGAGTTTTTCCTTGCCACCGTCGCCACAGGCGTGCTCATTGGGGATAGATTAGGGATCGGATTAGCTCATGTTTTGAGTTGTTCAAATTCTGTAAAGCTGCTTTGCGACAATGTTTATTGTTAAAAGCGCTATACAAACAGACTTGACTTGACTATATAGAGGAGTAGTGAGCGATTTTGGACACGGAACACAAATTGGCCGCTGACTCAATCACTTCCTGGCCACCATATTTCCGGGTCGCTTGCGGCATTTAGTACATTCCCCTTCCGTGAAGATTTTTGTTTCGGGACTAGTAAAAGTGTTCCGTCAGTTGTAAAGTTGTCTCAGCAGTCGTAAAAGTATATTGTGTCTTGTCAATTTGTTTTCTAAGATGTAAATTTGTTTTGTCCTTGGTCAAAGGGTTTTGCTAATGTAATGCTATGTTCACATATATACCGGTACGATAGTGGTATAACTGTATCGATACAAAGTATACTGGTACGGTTTAGTGCATCTGTCCACACTAGCGAGAAATGTTTGCGGTTTTCTTTCACGGTAGTTGAAATGCGCGTGCGCGAAATGTTTCCGTGGTTACCGAGTAACTTCCTTCCGAGAATATGGCGGATGAAACAACGTGTGTGTGCTTTTTGTTGTCAATGTACAGTCTGTATTTCTGGTGGTCATTTATTCAGTCGAATCGTATAAAAACGCGCGAGGCAGTTGTGAAAGAAACAAAGAAAACGAATCTCCCTTTCTCCCCCTTCACTTTCTCCCTCTTTCCTTCTCTTCCCCTCACTTTCTCCCTCTTTCCTTCTCTTCCCCTCCCTTTCTCTCCCTTTTCCCCCTCTTCCTCCTTTCTTCCTCCCTCCTTTTTTCCCCCCTTTCTTTGCTCCATGTAGCTCCACAGTCATTTTGAGCCATTTTGACGTTTTATTTACAGCTGGAAAGCACGTGCGTATTGCCAGAAGAAGTAGGAATGGTTCATTGCGCATGCGCATTATATTTGTATCGATACAGAGCCGCTTCATCTGTCCACACTACAGCGAAGCGCTACAGTACCGATACTGTACCGGTACGAAACCCATACATTTGTGGGTTTCGTACTGATAGTTATACCGCTACAGTACCGGTATAGTTGCTAGTGTGGACAGGTGTTGCGGTACGAAAGTAGTATCATATCGGTACAAAATCCCTAGTGTGGACAGGGTATAATTTTGTTTTATAAATTGTAAAAGTGTTTCACATTTTGTAATTTTGTTTTGCACTTTCCAGCCATCGTAGAAAACTGCTACCTCGGCTTCAATTATTATTATCTGGACAGCATTGGTCTTGCATTCCAAGTTAAAGTAGGCTAATTCCACACATTTACCAATGTTACAAATCCTCTTCTTCCAGTCTCCATCCACATTCAGAATGTCCCTATTTTTCTTCCTCCATGCATCATCTCCTCATGCTGAGCTTAGACTCCACAATATTTTTGTCTTTCACGATGGTTACCGTGTCAGATTAAGGAATCACCGTGCCATAAATTCTTGTCTTGGTGGGGAGACTGGACATTGGAAACACCACAAGTTTGACCCTGGCTGATGTTCATGCCCTTGCGTGTTGTTGAGGAGGAGGGTGAAGAAATTGTCAATTGTGCCTATCAGAGGAGTTGTCAAACTAGGTGAGAAAATATATAGAGGATGTTACACAGTGAAGCGGAGATATAAAGTTTATCTTGAAGTGGTGAACATATTTCACGAGTGAGTGTGTTTTTCAACATGAGAAGATAAACTTCATATCTTTGCGCCACCATGTAATAACGTGTTTATTATATGGACACATCCAGACACACACACACAAAAAGTTTATCAAAAGAATTTTTTACTTTTGAGTTTGTTCGCCGTTTTGACAACGCATGCCAGGTCAGCGGGAAAACACTGGGAGTGACGTCTTCAGCGTGAAATATCAGGAATTGTTATACATACAGGGCACTTTTTTTTTGATGGAATAAAAACGTTTTCTTTTTCCTTCTAGCAGGTTTCATTCACTTGGTTGATAGCATGCAATATTGTTAGCATATCGCTTATCCTACGTGCATTACATCGCTCTACCCAGTGGAGAATGAGTGTTGAATATGGTTTGCGATATTGCATAGGTGTCAAGACAACATGACTTCACGCGTCGGAGATGTAAAACCGCTGCGCTCTCGAGTGACTGTGACAATTTGTAAACAAACATGGATGCCAGGTTTCCATCGTTAAATATGGAAAATTTTGAGAGAATTTTGAAAGAAAAAGACACGTTGAACACCTGAAAGGAATGTGTGTGTGTTTGTGTGTATAATAATATTGGCTGGCTTTTTTGTGGTATATCAGATGTATTCCATTCAGCTAGCATGATGCTGAACGAGTCGATGATGAGTTCAAGATCATGTTAGCTGAATGGAATATATCTGATATACCACTCAATGCCAGCCAATATTATTTAAATGCATCCCTCAGATCTGCGATGTATTTTGTATGAAAAACGAGTTTTTCAACACGAGAAGATAAACTTCATAGCCTCAAGCCAACGTGTGACTTTTTATTATATAGACACATTCACAAACAAAAAAGTACCCAAATTTGCCAAAACAATTCATCAATTTCCTCACGTGTGGATACTGAGAAATGTTACTCAATGTCCCGGACGTAGTTCGTATGAAAAATGAGTGGCATATTTCCCAGTAAAACCCTCATATATAAATAAAATAGTATAATATATAATAAAAAATATGTTTTTGCATTACTTTTTGTCAGGGTGTCGTAGGACATCCTAGACCCTGCATCACTGTTCTTCAATTATGTCATGCTACAAAGCTTGTTTGTTGTTCATGACATCCATATTTGGGCCCGACGCTGCAGATTTGTCGGCCATGACAAAAACGTGTTAAAATTGGATCGAATCCGTGTAATCCTGACATTAGTTTTGACCTCTGTTGCCGTTTGGCTGTCTTGTCCATATATCCATAAAATTAAGTATCTCGGAAAATTCTAAAACATAACAGGGCATACTTTGGATATTTCTTTGAAATTCAGCTTCTTCACACCACCTATATTATAAACCTGGTTTTACACTCTGTGAGTTCAGGAGTCTTGTCTTTTTTTTTTTTTAAATATTACTCATCTCATTATCTCTAGCCGCTCTACAGGGTTGCAGGCAAGCTGGAGCCTATCCCAGCTGACTACAGGCGAAAGGCAGGGTACACCCTGGACAAGTCGCCAGGTCATCACAGGGCTGACACATAGACACAGACAACCATTCACACTCACATTCACACCTACGGTCAATTTAGAGTCACCAGTTAACCTAACCTGCATGTCTCTGGGCTGTGGGGGAAACCGGAGCACCCGGAGGAAACCCACACGGACACGAGGAGAACATGCAAACTCCACACAGAAAGGCCCTCATCGGCCACGGGGCTCGAACTCGGACCTTCTTGCTGTGAGGCGACAGCGCTAACCACTACACCACCGTGCCGCCCTTTTATATTGCTTGTCACTTTTTTTTTTTTTTGGATCATAAAAAATAGTCTTGGCCAAATTTTGTAGCACCTGTGCGATAACCTATCTCCATGTCAGCTACTGTGATGAAGATTCTCTAATGATGGATCTGCGGTTATAAAAATGACTCTGTTGTGCTTCTGCATGTCATGATCCAGGCTTGTGAAGAAATTAAACAGAACCATTCTTCAGCATGAGCTTGAGGGGGGGGAAGAAGGATTTTTTTCCATTAATATGTATTGTTTCTATTTTGCCAATGAAAGTACCATAGACAAACATTGTAGTAGCAGTCATTCTGTGGGATTTTACTAAAGATATCTGCCCCATCCAGAATGTTGGCTGTCTTTGGTTCCAATAGCACTGTACAAACATCTGATTCAGTATAACCAATTTAAGGCAGAGGATCCTGTACACCCTGTCCTGCACATTTTAGTTTTTCCTGCTCTAACACACACACACACACACACACACACACACACACACACACACACACACACACACACACATATATATCAATCCAGGAAGGGCTGTTAATTAGCTGATGAGATGAATAAGGAGTGCTGATAGCAGGGAACATACTAAAATGTGCAGGACAGGGAGTACTCCAGGAATGAGGTTGGGGAAACTTTGCTGTAAGGCATGAGCAGGAAAATCAAGTCAAGTGGCTTTGTCAGTTTAACCATACAGCTGGTACAGTACACAGTGAAATGAAACAACGTTCCTCCAGGACCATGGTGTTACGTAAAACAACCCAGAGCTACATTAAAGTACACAGAACTGGGCCTGAATAAAACCTATATAGGACTAAATAAAGTACGTGTGCAAATGTGTGCACAAGGCAATAAAATAATTGCTAAAGCAGGACAATAGGTAGACCTGCAGCACTAACCGGTCCACAGTTGTCGTGGAGAAGTGTCCAATGTAAGCGTTACTGCAGAAATATTGTATATAACAATATAATAAGAAATGCTGTGGATATGTAAACGTAACATACTATTGCATAGTAGTCAGCAGATAAGTTTCTACCATAGATGGACATACCGTAGCAGTCCGTCAAATTTCATGATACCACAAGGAGGAATAAATGGGTTATTATACAGACAGCAGCATGTGTACTCACTTACTGTGTATTCTTTTGCCAGAACGTCTTTAAATAAAATGTAAACGTTTTGAAAACTTGCGCTTTGTTAATTCGTAGCTTTCAATTTCAACAATTTAATCCTCTGGGGTCGAGAGTTTTGCCGGCGAAGCTCGGCAGGTTTAGAATAGTAGGTCATGTATTTAGTTAAATATCTTCGAGTTTTTCATCATACAAGTATGATAAACATACTGACAGAAACTTTATACTATGTGCCTGCTGCCAAATAATATTGTAGTTTTTAAATTACCTAAATTAGATGAAATCTAAAACTTGTCACCTTACTCAGTCACACCTGAGTCGGAGCGCTGAGCACCCACTTATGCATTCTTAAGACTATTCACATGGTAACGGCATGATAATCACTTTCAGTCTTTTGCTTTCGATTGGTTTCTCTTTTGCTGTGGGAACACCCACCGTAAACAGGATAAAATCTGTCAGATATAGTTTAGGATATTTGGAGGTAAAACTTGTTGTGAGATGGTATGCGGATTGTATGCGTTTTGGATGATTCAGGACAGGGATTCAATTCAATTTTGAGAACTGTGACACTGATGATGGGTGGTGCTTTTTTAAATTTTTATTTATTTTTAAACTTCTCAATCCAGCTGACGATCAACTGGAGTAAGTGTAAATATTTCTTCTATTTCTGATGAGCAGATCGGTTGATATGCATGCGTTGTAGTGCATACACAGAAAAAATGACTGAGCAATTTTTCCGGAGTTAAAAGTATTTTCCTCAAAAATGGTTAATTTTGCTCTATTTTGAGTTTAGAGAGTAAAATTTGGAGTTGGAGTGGGAGCAAAATTGCAGAGTAATTGTGTAACAGAGTTGGTTGTGGCTCTGAACTGAGTAAAGTAGTGCAGGAGTTAATTTCAGGACCCACTGAAATAGTCAAATACCAGATCAATCAAGCTGTTGTGAAAAGCAGTTTTAGAACTGTTGGAATGTGTGAAAAAACATGACCTTACCCATTGCGACTTGACTTGATGGGATTAAGAGTTGGCAGTGGGAGGGGTTTTCACTCTTCTCATTGAATGGAATGGAAGTTTTTACTCTTCTCATTGAAGACCCCTCCCACTGCCAAACCTTTTATCCCAAAACAATAGGACGTATATTTTTTGATGGCCAGTTAATTGTCCAACTCAATGGAGCAGATTTAAGTTTTTGTGCTCGATACATTCCTAAGACTGAACAGAATCACCTCAAGTGATCGAAACGGTTCGTCACAATGGGTAAGATAATGTTTTTCCACATGTTCCAAGACCGCTCTAAAACTGCTTTTTACATCTTCATTTATCTGTTATTTTTTTAATGTACAATCATGACATACATACTACATGGATATTATTGTAGCTGAACTTGTGCTGAATACAAAAGTCATATGACTTTGAAAATACTGCTTAGATTTGTTGAAATTGACAACAAAATCATTAGAGTGCCAGAAAATACCCTCAGACCCCAGAGGGTTAATCACTGATGAGCCATGCAAGTATTTTATACATGTTACCCCAAGACACTTGGGCAGGCTTCTGTCTATATATGGTGAAGACTCAAATTTTTATTATTCTATCCACATTCACTGGATATGAGCAATCGTGTGCTCTGATTGGCTACTCTACTACTAGGCTATCAGCTCATATACCATGAGTAGAGAAAAACAAAATGGTGGATCGTGTTGCTGAACCAACCGAGGATGAAATAAAAACTTGAAAACACCCCCCTCCCAAAAAAAACCAAAAACCAAAAAAAAGTAAAATATGGAATAAAACTATTTGATGGTAAAACATTTATTTTTCAAGAATTATTATAGCATTTTTCACAAATTGCTCCTGTCGTTGTCGTTTCACCGGTTTGTTTTCATTCTTCATCTTTAAGTATGAAAACTTGTTTTTTTTTATTTTAATTTTTATTTTTTTAGACTGGTTCAAAAGCTCATAGAAGTTTGAAAATTACATAACTGAAATGTCCAAGGAAGAAATAAATAAATGTCTAAAGCTATTCTATACCTTGGCACAACAGCAAGACGGCATTTCGACAAAAAACCCCACTAAAGTCAATTTGTGCAGCCATCGATAGGTTTTTAAGACGTCCGCCTAAGCAGAAATGATTTTGTCAGAGGTTTTGTCGAAAGTTTTTATTTATTGAATTTGCAGAAAAAATAAAAATGATCCGTTTCTCAAAATCCAGTGATTGTGGATAGAATAAAATAATTATTCCACTCAGTCTCGCCATACATGGTTTATAGCCAACTTGGAGCTACGTGCCTCATCAGCTGTCAGCTCATGTATGACTCGATTTCATAGAATAACTGTCCAATAACCTAAATGTGTATTATTGAGGCTGCCTACTGAAAACACTGTCTCCGGTCTGTTTCCCTGGCTGGATCAATGTACTGAGCAGACAAATGTAAAATTACCCAAATCACAAGGGGGGAATAGAGTTGATTTGTTCCTGTGCTTTTGATCACAGCTTTAATAGGGCCACCTGTGGAGTGCTGTGTGCCAGTCCAGACTTCATTAAGAGCAGCAGAGCGCCCTGATACAGCTTTCGCAAGCAAACGTGTTAGACTGAGGGATCCCGCAGGATAAAAATTAAAAAAAAGTTGCAGGACGTTTCTCCGTTTCTTTGTGGAAGGGAACAGGCAGTCAGATATGAAGCTCACAGGAGTGATTTCATTAACATGGGACACATTTACAGCAATCAATCTTTGTTATTAACTGCTTTAAACTATTAATTTGTTGGTATTTTGGGAAACGGAGCCAGCTAAGTCCATTTAAATAGACTGTAAATACAGTGGTGCTTGAAAGTTTGTGAACCCTTTAGAATTCTCTACATTTCTGCATAAATATGACCTAAAACATCATCAGATTTTCACATAAGTCTTAAAAGTAGATAAAGAGAACCCAGTTAAACAAATGAGACAAAATATTATACTTGGTCATTTATTTATTGAGGAAAATGATCCAATATTACATATCTGTGAGTTGCAAAAGTATGTGAACCTTTGCCTTCAGTATCTGGTGTGACCCCCTTGTGCAGCAATAACTGCAACTAAACGTTTCCGGTAACTGTTGATCAGTCCTGTACACCGGCTTGGAGGAATTTTAGCCCATTCCTCCGTGCAGAACAGCTTCAACTCTGGGATGTTGGTGGGTTTCCTCACATGAACTGCTCACTTCAGGTCCTTCCACAACATTTCGATTGGATTAAGGTCAGGGCTTTGACTTGGCCATTCCAAAACATTAACTTTATTCTTCTTTAACCATTCTTTGGTAGAATGACTTGTGTGCTTAGGGTTGTTGTCTTGTTGCATGACCCACCTTCTCTTGAGATTCAGTTCATGGACAGATGTCCTGATATTTTCCTTTAGAATTCGCTGGTATAATTCAGAACTCATTGTTCCATCAATGATGGCAAGCCGTTCTGGCCTAGATGCAGCAGCAACAGGCCCAAACCATGATACTACCACCACCATGTTTCACAGATGGGATAAGGTTCTTGTGATGCAATGCAGTGTTTTCCTTTCTCCAAACATAACACTTCTCATTTAAACCAAAAAGTTCTATTTTGGTCCCATCCATCCACAAAACATTTTTCCAATAGCCTTCTGGCTTGTCCACATGATCTTTAGCAAACTGCAGATGAGCAGCAATGTTCTTTTTGGAGAGCAGTGGCTTTCTCCTTGCAACCCTGCCATGCACACCATTGTTGTTCAGTGTTCTCCTGATGGTGGACTCACGAATGTTAACATTAGCCAATGTGAGAGAGGCCTTCAGTTGCTTAGAAGTTACCCTGGGGTCCTTTGTGACCTCGCTGACTATTACACAGCTTGCTCTTGGAGTGATCTTTGTTGGTCGACCACTCCTGGGGAGGGTAACAATGGTCTTGAATTCCTCCATTTGTACACAATCTGTCTGACTGTGGATTAGTGGAGTCCAAACTCTTTAGAGATGGTTTTGTAACCTTTTCCAGCCTGATGAGCATCAACAACGCTTTTTCTGAGGTCCTCAGAAATCTCCTTTGTTCGTGCCATGATACACTTCCATAAACATGTGTTGTGACGATCAGACTTTGATAGTCTTTAAATAAAACAGGGTGCCCACTCACACCTGATTGTCATCCCATTGATTGAAAACACCTGACTCTAATTTCACCTTCAAATTAACTGCTAATCCTAGAGGTTCACATACTTTTGCCACTCACAGATATGTAATATTGGATCATTTTCCTCAATAAATAAATGACCAAGTATAATATTTTTGTCTCATTTGTTTAACTGGGTTCTCTTTATCTACTTTTAGGACTTGTGTGGAAATCTGATGATGTTTTAGGTCATATTTATGCAGAAATATACAAAATTCTAAAGGGTTCACAAACTTTCAAGCACCACTGTAGGTACAAATGAAAATAAGTGCAGGAGTCGATGGGTTGGAAATAATTTTTTTCAAGAGTTACCAGGATTAAAAATAAAAAAATACTCTCCTGTGCACACTTCTAAATTAAGCTTACTTTCAGTGATTTTTGTATCGTAGCAGTTAAGTTTAAGTGACATTCTCTTTCCTGCTCAGCTCAATGTGTGGGTTGATAAAAACACTTACCATGTCAATAAATGTAAATGTCCTTTCTTCCCTGGGAGTTGAGCAAGATCCCCAGGGTGATTCCTGATTCATCAAGTTGTTGGGAAAAGTAGGTCAATTTATATGATCCTAACAGACGCATAGTCAGTTTGTCATACATGTGTGATAAGATAAAAGCGTTTTCAGATAACAGTTCCGACGTGAATCTGGAAATGTACTGTGCTGGCATTTAAAAATAAATAAATAAATATAGGTTGTAAACTGTGCATCAGAAACAACACGGAGTGGAGTATTCCCTCTCATTTAACACACCATGGGCCTTATTACTTAATCGTACATGAATTTCATTCCATTTTTTTTTCTTACATAAATGCTGAGGGCATTTCAGTATGAATTATTATCAATAAAAACCAGGGTACAGTTGACTGTAGTTGAGTGATGAAGTAATTTCTAAAACCGACATTTTCATGGAATTGAATGATCTTGAACCAGTTTCTTAGTTCCGACCATCAGTGAGTCTGAAATTATACCCCCGCGCCGAAGGAGGGGGGGGGTATACTGGTTTACCTCTGTCCGTCCGAAACACCCTTTTTCTCAGCAACCACAAAGGGATTCTATACCATGTATACCATTTTCAGGTCTGTCGCGCATCAACTACCTGTTTGCCGACTGAATGTATTTACGGAAGATATAGCGTAGATTTACAATATTTTTGTAACACTTTTCTCAGCAACTACAAATCACAGCCACTTGATATTTGGTACTGAGCTTCAGCTTGGGGTTCTATACCGTGTATACTGTTTTCAGGTCTGTCGCACATCGACTTCCTGTTTACAGACTGAATGTATTTATGAAACCTATAGCGTAGATTTTGACGCTATTTCAAGAAGCAAAATGCTGTTTCAAAATGACCGTTTACCAGGATGCTATTTGAAATCGCTGAGGAGAGACACTGCTCTTTACTTACTTGTTTCAGGGTTAATTAGTTGTTGAAGTCAACATTCATAATAGGTGTCCTATTCCTTCGATTGCTTGCCTTCTGATATAAGTGAGAGCAGGGGGATACGGAAGTGAGCAGTAGCTCTCAGTTGATCTTGTTTTTTTTTTTTTTTAAAGATTTTTTTTGGGCTTTTTCCACCTTTATTGGATAGGACAGTGTAGAGACAGGAAATGAACGGGAGAGAGCAAGGACGCGTTATCCTAATGGGCTTCATGGGCAGCTGCCCAGGGCCTCGGCCACTAGGGGGCCTCGGAGGTAGCGAGATCGGAAAATATGAAACGATATTTTCAGAAGTTTTGATCATATTGATAACATTTTTGATGCATTTCGCCACCCGTAAGGAAGCCCACCTTGTCCCGTCGCATAAATTACCTGTCATTGTCAATATGATCACTGTCCACCATGTCTTCACACGCTATGCCAGCTTGAGTTCAATGATTTAATTAATGACTTCGCTTTCTAGAAAAGTAGGAAAGTGCCCTTGTAAGTTGACTCATGGCTGTCAAACTGAATGCGCAAAGCTGTGTGCCACTGCTGTTTGGGACATTACATGTGTGAAAGGATGAAATGTTTCACATAGCCTAACATTTTGAGATTTATTTCTGAGAAGCAAGATATTTTTCTTTCTTTGTTATCGCTCTTTGTTTTCACAAGTTAAAAATCGCCTGGATTCCAAAATGAAAACGAACGGTTATATACCAAATGAATGTTCTTGTTCTGAATACTAAAGAAACTGTTGTAGGCCTAGGTTATGTTCTTGACATGTTGTTCATTGACTCACTCATTCAAAGGCTTCTTGAGGCTAAACTTTAGACTTGTTAACCGTGATGTCTGATGGATTTTTTTCACCATGCAATTGCCTATTTCACCATTGCTTTTTCTCGATTAAATAGGTGTTGATGGATATAAAGTTTTATCGTTCAATAGTATTTCTAATTGTGCCACTGTCATTATTTAAGTTTCTGTGTCTAGTTAGACAGGCACGTCTGAGGGGTGAATTTGCTGAGCGCAGTTGGCAACAGGCGGGGGTGGGGCCTCGGGGGTGTGTCTGCCCAGGGCCTCGGCAAGGGTTTAATGCAGCCCTGGGAGAGACTGGGAGGGATCGGGAAATGACCTCGGGTCGGAATCGAACCCGGGTCCCCGGATTTATGGTATGGCGCCTTATCCACCTGAGCCACGACACCCCTCAGTTGATCTTGTTTGAACACAAGTGCAGTCGGTAGCACAAACATAGGTCTACCTGTGGGCAGAAACCCCTGGGCAGAAAGCATGTCTACAGATACGGGGTATAGCACAATTACAGCACATTTTCTTCTCCAGACTTACTGCTAGCTGGTTGCACAGGCTTTCTAAAGGGGGTCGAGGAAATTCGCTGTCTGCTCATGACCCATTCATCATTATGAGGTAGGAAATAATTGGTAGATAATCATCAAGTAACGTTAATTCAGCCGTTATTTCTCTGAGTGAAAACGTCTAGGTCTTGGACAGCCTAATCTGTCCTTAATAATAAACAGCAAATTAAGTGCATATGATCAGTTAGCAGGTTTGACCTAGATATGAATATATAGTTATCTGCATTATTAATAGATTTTGCTTCACCTATAATTTGTTGTTATGGCAACAGAAGAATTATACCTGCTACATAAATCAGTTGGTACAGTTCATCCAAATCACATGGAATAATTGATGGGATTAAAAAAAAAAAAGTATTTATTTTTACGTATGATGATTTTTTTTAAGATCAGATTTGTTCTTACAATGTTATTTTTAAAATAAATGATAAGTTTTTGTTATGAGAGAACAGTCATGTCGTTCCCCCAGTTGTGTTATTTGCTTTTGATGACGTGCTTGTTTTTCATTTATAGTTTTGCAGATATTGAAATCCATTAATGACCTGAAAATATCCTTGTTGTTATCCAGGTCTTGGAGAATGTGACCACCCGTTGAAAATGATAGCTGAGCCACAAAATAGCTGAGTAGTGTTAATTGAAAGGGCCTGAATTACAGGTAACTCTAATCACTCCTCATTTCCCATGAATAATATCCCCTTTAAAAAGTTCTGCTCCACCTGTTTAGACGATGCTTCTCTGTCCATAACGCAAGTCGGCTCAGGAGTGTCCCCTATTCCAACTAGTGTTGGATATCATGTGTATTAAAATGATGATATAAACAAGCGAATAAAAATAATATTTAAACGGAAAGTCAGACTTGAATACTTGGGCTTGTAGTACGACTGCAACTTGTGCCATTCCTGCAATACAGAAGTGATTAATGCTATGAAAGGGTTTCCACAACCCATTCAGTGCATTTAAAAAATAAAAAATAAAACCTCCCCACAAGGGCAGGATTATCTGAGTTTTGACTGTCAGGAGAAGTTTGGTCCCTACAAGGAAAACTGAATTTCTAGGAAAATTGCAGCTTAAAAAACAAGAGTCATCAGGATATGGCATATACACCCCACTCCAAATTTTCTTAAGTTGAATTGGTTGCCATGGAAATACGGAACAATAAAAATCACAGAAATTCCAAAATGTCAAAAGACACTAGCCTGGGCCCGCCCATCCTAAGTGTGACGCAACACGGGAGGCTGTTGCGAACTTAGTCTGGCAAGGCAAGCTATCTCCAGCTCTTCCAAGCTCCCGAAAAATCGGGAGCCAATCAACTTTGAGCATCTCCAACGGCCCTGGGTAGAGGCGTGTTCAAGGCAGTGACGTAGTAGAACTGCGACCGGAAGCCATAGATTGTTTACAGAATCTATGCCGGAAGCACTTCATTCACTAGAAACATTACGAACATGGAGCAGCGGCAAGCCTTTGACACAGCGGTAGATGCTGTATTGAAAGCATTCAACGGGAAGTTCTCATTGAAAACGGAGCAAAGAGCAGCCCTGGAGGTATTTATTGAAAGGAAGGACGTTTTCGCCTTGCTCCCGACTGGCTTCGGTAAGAGTTTAATCTACCAGTTAGCCCCGCTGGTCGCCAAATCAATGGGGCTCAGTGAGAATCCTATCGTTGTGGTCGTCTTGCCTTTGATCGTGCTATTATCGTCCTCTTCCTCTTCAGCTCCTCCTTCTTCTTCCTGTTACTCAAGCAGTTTCCGTCGCGTCACATACGTCAGAGGAAAGAGTGATGTGATTTGGTTTAAGCTTCATCACAGCCTTTTCTGGCTTCGACCAGTAGCAAACTGAGGCATTTCAGGGAGGCGGGTCAACCACACACTTTGGGAAACGGTTGGGCTTAATATCTATGCCAGACCAATGCTCGCAGAACTTTGAAGTTGCCTTAGCCAGACTAAAAAGACACAACTCCTCTAGTCACTTAACATAACTGTCAGGTTTCGTGAAAAAAATTCCTAATAGTTTTTCAGTTATGCTCCGGAAACTAAAATGTTTACTGACGGACAGAGTGAAAGCTATCCTCCATTATATGCCAGGGGGATAATGCCAGGAAACGTTTTCCTTTTGGTTACTGAAGTTAATCTTATTGTGTTGGTGGTTGAGAGAGAGAGAGAGAGAGAGAGAGGAAAAAATACCGGGTTCTTTTTAATAATGCAGTGGTGGCCAGTATATAGCTTGTGCTCTAGTAAATACTGACATTAAGAGTGTAAAGTAAGCCAAAGTTACATGCATTCGTCATGAAATCTATGATTTATAGTCAAGTAAATCATTCTTATTTAGATATATTCAGTGCCATTCATTCATAGGTTGTTTCTGTATTTTGGTTATTTTCTACATTGTAGAACAATACTGAAAACATCAGAATGATGAAATAACACATTGAGTCATGCTGTAAACAAAAAAAACCCCCTAATGTTTCATATTTTAGATTCTTCAGCATAGCCATCATTTACCTTGATGACACTTTGCACACTATTGGCATTATCTTAACCAGCTTCATGAGATGGTCACCTGGAATGCTTTTCAATTAACAGTTGTGCCTCGTCAAAAGTTAATTAGTGCAATTTCTTGCCTTCTTCATGCATTTGAGGTCAAACAGTAAATAATAATACAGTAAATAGCCCTATTCCACAATTGTAGTAATCCATATGTCTAGAACCGCTTAACCAAGTAAAGAGAAACGACTTCCGTCATTACTTCTCATCTCATCTCATTATCTCTAGGCTCTTTATCCTGTTCTACAGGGTCGCAGGCAAGCTGGAGCCTATCCCAGCTGACTACGGGTGAAAGGCAGGGTACACCCTGGACAAGTCACCAGGTCATCACAGGGCTGACACATAGACACAGACAACCATTCACACTCACATTCACACCTACGCTCAATTTAGAGTCACCAGTTAACCTAACCTGCATGTCTTTGGACTGTGGGGGAAACCGGAGCACCCGGAGGAAACCCACGCGGACACGGTGAGAACATGCAAACTCCGCACAGAAAGGCCCTCGCCAGCCACGGGGCTTGAACCCGGACCTTCTTGCTGTGAGGTGACAGTGCTAACTACTACACCACCGTGCCGCCCGTCATTACTTTCAGACATGAATTGTCTTTTAATTAATAAAAATAAATAAAAACCATTGGATTAAAAAGTGTCTCCCAACTTTTGACTGGTACTATAGGTCTCTTTATTTATTTTATTTTTTATTTTTTTAAAATCCTTTGATTACATCACGGTCTTGATCCATGAAGGGAGCCATAAAGTTTCAGCAATGTTTAAATCTGGTGATTAAGAAGGCCATGGGAGGTACGTTCCTTCATCCTGGGGTTCAGCAAAATGCTCCTACATAATTATAGCAAATTATATGGACGCGTCATCAGGAAAGAGTGTTTGTGCCGTACTGTGCACCTGGTCCTGGAAAAATTGCCTCATATTTGCTGGCTGTTATACAACCATGTAGAGCAATCATTGAACATAATGATTTTGCATAACATGGCTGCCTTTGCTATTGTGGATCTCCAATCATACCTAACAGTTGGCAGCAGACGTGTGTTGACATTCTTTGGCTTTCTCCAACTCATAGAAATATGATGAGTTGACTCTTGAGAACATATTACTTTTCCTGTTGCTCAGAGGTCCAGGTTTTGTGCTTTGTACACCAAGTTATGCAACTTTGCACATTAGCCTTTAAAACGAAAGATTTTTTTTTTTTGCATGGCAGCTTTGACATAGCCCGGGCCCGCCCATCCTAAGCGTGACGCAACACGAGGGCCTGTTGCGAGCTTAGTCTGGCCAGGCAAGCTATCTACAGCTCTTCCAAGCTCCCGAAAAATCGGGAACCAATCAACTTTGAGCATCTCCAACGGCCCTGGGTAGAGGCGTGTTCAAGGCACTGACGTAGTAGAACTGCGACTGGAAGCCATAGATTGTTTACAGAATCTATGCCGGAAGCGCTTCATTCATGCTTCCGCATCTATTACGCATAGATGCTGTATTGAAAGCATTCAACGGGAAGTTCTCATTGAAAACGGAGCAAAGAGCAGCCCTGGAGGTATTTATTGAAAGGAAGGACGTTTTCGCCTTGCTCCCGACCGGCTTTGGTAAGAGTTTAATCTACCAGTTAGCCCCGTCGTGTCGCATACGTCAGAGGAAAGAGTGATGTGATTGGTTTAAGCTTCGTCACAGCCTTTTCTGGCTTCGACCAGTAGCAAACTGAGGCATTTCAGGGAGGCGGGTCAACCACGGGCTCTGGGAAACGGTTGGGCTTAATATCTTGGCCAGACCAATAGCTCGTAGAGCTTTGTCGCGTTAGCCAGACTAGCTTTGACATAAATTGATTTTTAAAAGTTTGCAACCTACAGTTTCTATTAAGACTGTGTCTTTTTATAGAATTATTTTTGTGGCTGTCCTTTTGGGGTGTTTCTCTTGTGAAGCGTTTTGTCTATCTGACATGCTTTTAAGGTTACCTTGGTTGGAAACACTGTAGCCTTTCTGTGGGCTCGAACCAGTCTGGTCATTTTCCTCTAACCTTTTCGCATCAACAAGGTGATTCTACCTGCAGAACTGCCACTCAGTCGAATTTTTTTTTTCTTCTTCTTTTCCACCATTATGTGTAACCTCTAGAGACTGTCCTTGCATGAAAATCCCAGGAGATGAGAAGTTCTGAAAAACTCAAACCAGCCCATGTGGCACCATGGCATATTCCGAGGCATGGAGATTACATTTTCCCCCTTTCTGATGTTGGATGTGAAGTTTAAATGAAGCTCTTTTTGTTTCTTCATGGATTTATACATTATAATAATAAATTAGAGATTAATAAGGGATAAATTAGCTCATGTTTAAAGTCATTAATTTTTGTGTAAAGCTGCTCTGCGACATGCCTGTTGTTAAAAGCGCAATACAAATAAACTTGACTTTGACATTATGCTCGTGCCATATATTTGGCTGATTTGGATAATGTGCAGGTGCACAACCTTTTGTGTTACATTACATGGCATTTAGCACACACTCTTATCCAGAGTGATGTACACCGAGTGCAAAATTCAGGTGCTGAACTTCGAGAGATCCAGTGCCAACTGAACAAGTGATGGCAATACCTAGTGTAATATTCTGAAGTACCAATACTCAAACAGCCAAGGAAACAAACCAACCATATAAAGTACAAGTAAATAGAGAGCTCAAATGGCTAACCCCAGGTTAGACAGTCTAGACCAGGCTGTTTACTGAAACGCAGTGGACCGGGAAGCAGAAGAGAGGTGCAGCCTGAAGAAGTGAGTCTGCGCTTGAAGGTGGTCAGGGAGTTGGCAGTTCTGACCTCAATGGGAAGGTCATTCTACCAATGGGGAACCAGGACAGACCGCAGTCTTGAGCGGGCTGGGCAGGAACGGAGAGGAGGAGGGGCCAGGCAATCAGTAGTAGCGGAGTGTAGGGATGGATCAGACTCTGGAGGTATGCTGGCCCTAACCCCTTAACAGCCTGGTAAACTAGCACCAGCGTCTTGAATTTGATATGAGCTGCGATAGGTAGCCAGTGCAGGTCGGCAAGCAGAGGGGTGACATGAGAAGAATGAGGGAGGTTGTAGAGCAGGCGAGCTGCAGCATTCTGGATGAGCTGTAGGGGTCTGATGGCAGAAGCTGGAAGGTACAGCAAGAAGAGAATTGCAGTAGTCCAAGCGGGAGAGGATCAGTACTTGGACCAGGAGCTGAGTAGACTAGGTGATGAGAAAATGGCAGATCCTTCGGATGTTGTAGAGAAGAAATTTGCACGTCCAGGTCACTGTTCGCTGAGGAGGAGAGTTTGTAGTTGAACACAACCCCTAGGTTCTTTGCACTGGGTGAAGGTGGCCTAGAGATGTCCCCCAGGCAGATGACGGTGTCCAGGGGTAGAGAGGATGGAGCAGGAATGTAGATTACCTCCGTCTTCTGGGTTGAGCTTCAGGTGATGCTTGTCCATCCAGCTCTGGATGTCACGCGGGCAAGCAGAGATCTGTGTGCCAGAAGGAGGAAAAGAGAGAAACAGTTGGCTGTCATCAGCATAGCAGTGGTAGGATAGACCATGAGCAGAGATAATTGGCCTGAGAGAGGGAGAAGAGAAGCGGACCAAGGACTGAACCTTGAGGGACACCAGTGGTAAGTGGGTGTAGTGCTGATACAGTACCAAACCGGGTAAACTGGAAAGAGTGACTGGACAGGTAGGACTTAAACAAGTCTAGGGCTGTCCCGCAGATCCCTAGAGCTGATAAAGATGACCGGAGGATGGGGTAATCAACAGTGTCTGATGCAACAGAAAGGTCAAGGAGAATTATGACAGAAGAGAGACAGGCAGCATGTGCTATATAAAGTGCCTCATTGATGGGGAGAAGCACAGTCTTGGTTGAGTGACCGGCTTGGAAGCTGGACTGGTGAGGATCCAGGAGGTTGTTCTGTGAGAGAAAAGAGCAGAGTTGGTTAGCAACAGCACATTCAAGCGTCTTTGATAGGATGTCTTAAGTGCATGATGAGGTTAAGACTTGGATGTAGCTGTTGTATCTGTCTAAATCAAAGAGTGAATGAGTGCAGACTTTCAGCTTTAATTTGGTATGTACATGCAAATCTAAATCAGGAGAATGGTGTAGGAATTAGGGCACTTTTCACATGTGAGGTGTTCCCCCATTATTTTATTTTTATTTTTTTTAGGGATCAAAAATTACATTGCAGGCATTTAGCAGATGTGCTTATCCAGAGCGATGTACAAGTGCAAAAGTCAGGTACAAGAAGAGCTGAATTTCTAGACAAGAAAGTTCTAGTGCCGAATAAACATCTCATTCTCATTATCTCTAGCCACTTTATCCTGTTCTACAGGGTCACAGGCAAGCTGGAGCCTATCCCAGCTGACTACGGGCAAAAGGCGGGGTACACCCTGGACAAGTCGCCAGGTCATCACAGGGCTGACACAGACAACCATTTACACTCACACCTATGGTCAGTTTAGAGTCACCAGTTAACCTAACTTGCATGTCTTTGGACTGTGGGGGAAACCGGAGCACCCGGAGGAAACCCACGCGGACAGGGGGAAAACATGCAAACTCCACACAGAAAGGCCCTCGCCGGCCACGGGGCTCGAACCTGGACCTTCTTGCTGTGAGGCGACAGCGCTAACCACTACACCACCGTGCCGCCCCGAATGAACATGTGATAGAATAACATTTAGTGTAATTAATAATAATAATTACTTTAACATCATTTCCATAATAACATGGCTCTTCATTTGTTAATTTAAAACACACACATATATATATATATATATATATATATATATATATATATATATATATATATATATATATATATATATAAAATAAATATGTAAATGTATTAATTTAGCTAATTGGATATTAAAAATTGACAAATATATATATATATATATATATATATATATATATATATATATATATATATATATATATAGTGGTGCTTGAAAGTTTGTGAATCCTTTGGAATTTTCTATATTTCTGCATAAATATGACCTAAAACATCATCAGATTTTCACACAAGTCCTAAAAGTAGATAAAGAGAACCCAGGTAAACAATTGAGACAAAAATATTATACTTGGTCATTTATTTATTGAGGAAAATGATCCAATAGTACATATCTGTGAGTGGCAAAAGTATGTGAACCTTTGCTTTCAGTATCTGGTGTGACCCCCTTGTGCAGCAATAACTGCAACTAAACGTTTCCGGTAACTGTTGATCAGTCCTGCACACCGGCTTGGAGGAATTTTAGCCCATTCCTCCATTCAGAACAGCTTCAACTCTGGGATGTTGGTGGGTTTCCTCACATGAACTGCTTGCTTCAGGTCCTTCCACAACATTTCGATTGGATTAAGGTCAGGACTTTGACTTGGCCATTCCAAAACATTAACTTTATTCTTCTTTAACCATTCTTTGGTAGAATGACTTGTGTACTTAGGGTTGTTGTCTTGCTGCATGACCCACCTTCTCTTGAGATTGAGTTCATGGACAGATGTCCTGACATTTTCCTTTAGAATTCGCTGGTATAATTCAGAATTCATTGCTCCATCAATGATGGCAAGCTGTCCTGGCCCAGATGCAGCAAAACAGGCCCAAACCATGATACTACCACCACCATGTTTCACAGATGGGATAAGGTTATTATGCTGGACTGCAGTGTTTTTCCTTTCTCCAAACATAACGCTTCTCATTTAAACCAAAAAGTTCTATTTTGGTCTCATCTGTCCACAAAACATTTTTCCAATAGCCTTCTGGCTTGTCCACATGATCTTTAGCAAACTGCAGATGAGCAGCAATGTTCTTTTTGGAGAGCAGTGGCTTTCTCCTTGCAGCCCTGCCATGCACACCATTGTTGTTCAGTGTTCTCCTGATGGTGGACTCATGAACATTAACATTAGCCAATGTGAGAGAGGCCTTCAGTTGCTTAGAAGTTACCCTGGGGTCCTTTGTGACCTCGCCAACTACTGCACGCCTTGCTCTTGGAGTGATCTTTGTTGGTCGACCACTCCTGGGGAGGGTAACAATGGTCTTGAATTCCTCCATTTGTACACAGTCTGTCTGACTGTGGATTGGTGGAGTCCAAACTCTTTAGAGATGGTTTTGTAACCTTTTCCAGCCTGATGAGCATCAACAACGCTTTTTCTGAGGTCCTCAGAAATCTCCTTTGTTTGTGCCATGATACACTTCCACAAACATGTGTTGTGAGGATCAGACTTTGATAGATCCCTGTTCTTTAAATAAAACAGGGTGCCCACTCACACCTGATTGTCATCCCATTGATTGAAAACATCTGACTCTAATTTCACCTTCAAATTAACTGCTAATCCTAGAGGATCATATACTTTTGCCACTCACAGATATGTAATATTGGATCATTTTCCTCAATAAATAAATGAGCAAGTACAATATTTTTGTCTCATTTGTTTAACTGGGTTCTCTTTATCTACTTTTAGGACTTGTGTGAAAATCTGATGATGTTTTAGGTCATATTTATGCAGAAATATAGAAAATTCTAAAGGGTTCACAAACTTTCAAGCACCACTGTATATCTCTCTCTCTCTCTCACACACACACACACACACACACACACACACACACAATATTCTGTTGAAGTACCATCAGTCAGCAAACAGCCAAGGAAAACAAGCCAACCATACAATAATTGGATAATTAGCTGCTTAGCTGTTCTGTAGTCAGGTGTGTGTGTGTGTGTGTGTGTGTGTGTGTGTGTGTGTTTATTCCCTCATTATTTCACTTACAAGTAAGCAGATAAAAGGTCTAGAGATAATTTCAGGTGTTGCATGTGGACTGTCACTGTTAACTCCCAATATGAAGTCCGTGAAGCAAATCATAATTAACATGAAAAATCAAAACAAACCCATGAAAGAGAGAGTAAAAACATCAGGTGGGGCCAAATCAACTGTTTGGCACATTCTTAAAAAGAAAGAACACATTGGGTGAACTCAGAAACAACCGCGATGGATGACCGAGTAGACTTGGCTGGATGAAGAACACCCTCCAGGAGGTAGGTGTACAAGTACCTGCGCCAAAGGCAACAATCAAGAGAAAACCTAACCAGAGTGAATACAGGGGGTTTTCCACAAGATGTAAATCATTGAAGAACAGGAAGTTCAAACTGGAGTCTGGTGGCAAAAATAAATTAAAACGCCTGTACAGTTCTGGAACAACATCCTATGGATAAACCTGACTGTATGTACAGTGGTGCTTGAAAGTTTGTGAACCCTTTAGAATTTTCTATATTTCTGCATAAATATGACCGAAAACATCAGCAGATTTTCACACAAGTCCTAAAAGTAGATAAAGAGAACCCAGTTAAACAAACGAGACAAAAATATTATACTTGGTCATTTATTTATTGAGGAAAATGATCCAATATTACATATCTGTGAGTGGCAAAAGTATGTGAACCTTTACTTTCAGTATCTGGTGTGACCCCCTTGTGCAGCAATAACTGCAACTAAACGTTTGCGGTAACTGTTGATCAGTCCTGCACACCGGCTTGGAGGAATTTTAGCCCGTTCCTCTGTACAGAACAGCTTCAACACTGGGATGTTGGTGGGTTTCCTCACATGAGCTGCTCGCTTCAGGTCCTTCCACAACATTTCGATTGGATTAAGGTCAGGACTTTGACTTGGCCATTCCAAAACATTAACTTTTTATTCTTCTTTAACCATTCTTTGGTAGAACGACTTGTGTGCTTAGGGTCGTTGTCTTGCTGCATGACCCACCTTCTCTTGAGATTCAGTTCATGGACAGATGTCCTGACATTTTCCTTTAGAATTCGCTGGTATAATTCAGAGTTCATTGTTCCATCAATGATGGCAAGCCGTCCTAGCCCAGATGCAGCAAAACAGGCCCAAACCATGATGCTACCACCACCATGTTTCACAGATGGGATAAGGTTCTTATGCTGGAATGCAGTGTTTTCCTTTCTCCAAACATAAAGCTTCTCATTTAAACCAAAAAGTTCTATTTTGGTCTCATCTGTCCACAAAATATTTTTCCAATAGCCTTCTGGCTTGTCCATGCGATCTTTAGCAAACTGCAGGCGAACAGCAATTTTCTTTTTGGAGAGCAGTGGCTTTCTCCTTGCAACCCTGCCATGCACACCATTGTTGTTCAGTGTTCTCCTGATGATGGACTCATGAACATTAATGTTAGCCAATGTGAGCGAGGCCTTCGGTTATTTAGAAATTACCCTGGGGTCCTTTGTGACCTCGTCGACTATTACACACCTTGCTCTTGGAGTGATCTTTGTTGGTCGACCACTCCTGGGGAGGGTAACAATGGTCTTGAATTTCCTCCATTTGTACACAATCTGTCTGACTGTGGATTGGTGGAGTCCAAACTCTTTAGAGATGGTTTTGTAACCTTTTCCAGCCTGATGAGCCTCAACAACGCTTTTTCTGAGGTCCTCAGAAATCTCCTTTGTTCGTGCCATGATACACTTCCACAAACGTGTTGTGAAGATCAGACTTTGATAGATCCCTGTACTTTAAATAAAACAGGGTGCCCACTCACACCTGATTGTCATCCCATTGATAGAAAACACCTGACTCTGATTTCACCTTCAGATTAACTGCTAATCCTAGAGGTTTCACATACTTTTGCCACTCACAGATATGTAATACTGGATCATTTTCCTCAATAAATAAATGACCAAGTACAATATTTTTGTCTCATTTGTTTAACTGGGTTCTCTTTATCTACTTTTAGGACTTATGTGAAAATCTGATGATGTTTTAGGTCATATTTATGCAGAAATATAGAACATTCTAAAGGGTTCACAAACTTTCAAGCACCACTGTATGCATGCATGCATGCATGCATGCATGCATGCATGCATGTATGTATGAATGAATGAATTTTTGCTTCCACACTTTTCTATATCCACCCACATGCAGAAGACCCAGTAGGTGAAATTTAAACAGATATGGGTAAAATGACACAAATGGCATCCCGAGCCATCATATAACTGAATGAGGCAGGCAGTAATTCTGGGACTCCGCAGCTGAGAGAACCTTGAAGTTGAATCCAGGAGGAAATGACGCAAGCTGCCTGAGCGAACATTAAAAAAGGTTTCTTTTTCTTCAGAAATTGGCTTCAGAGTCTACAGCACAAGGAGTTGCTAATATTTCGTGTGATCTACAGTAGAATACTAACTTTCCTACAAATGTCTTCTGGAATTATTGGCACCCTTAATTATGATCATTATATTAAAAACATTGAACCCAATAATTACAGCTTTATAATAAAATGGTGTTTTTCTATCAAAATGTACAGCATATGGCAAAATTTACACTTAATGAATATTTTAAGTGAATGCAGAAAAAAATATTGTTCTATGCAATTCACTCTCAAGCCACAGAAGCACTTGTGTTGCCTTTTACCATGTTCTGTTTCCCTGGAGTATAAATATGATGTTGCATGCATATGAAATCCCCATGCCACTCATTAGTATGGGAAAAATAAAAGGACTTTGAACACACAACAAACAAATTGGGTAATGGGTATAAAAATAAATAACCAGTTAGAAATACCATTAATCATGACTGGACCATAAGAAAAAAGCTTCATATGTCTGAAAAACTGGAAATTTACCAGAAATTGGACCTATGAGCCCACACAGTGTGGAGGATTGTGAAGAACCAAAAGATCAGAGTTTTAGAATTACACAGTTCTTGTTGTTGGTTCTTGTGGTTGTCAAGTTTCAAGCTACATTCCACTTTCATAACAACAAGCTCTTTGTAAATGTTTCAAGAAAGAAACTCGATTTCTTTCTGAGAAAATCTTCCAAAAGGCAGCACCTGGACTTGAGCTAGTGTAGTTGGAGTACAGATGCCACGGTATGTTGTGGTCAAGATGAAGCCAAAATGCAGTTTTCATGTACACTATCAGCATGTTTGGTGAGAAAAGGGGATTTCGTACAAGGAAAAGCACCTGATGGATAATGTGTATATGGAGGTGGATCGGTGATGCTTTGGGGCTGTTTTGTAGCTGGTTCTGGGGTTCTTGTGAAGATTGATGGCATGTTGAATTCTGCTAAGTACCAGGATATGTTAGCCCAAACTCTGGTTGCCTCAAGGAGGTTCAGACTTGGCCATATATTGAGCTTGTAATACGATGATGAAACTGAATCATAGCCTCCGGGTATGAACCTTTCAACAGAGATGTTTATTACTGGTCTGTACTAAATTAAAGCTGCACTTTGACTATTGGCAAGTTGAAGAGTTTTCTAATGTGGTTTTCTTTATTTCCACTGTCAGAGATTATATAAGAGAGTCTCTCAAATGGTGCTTCTCGACTGAACAGCATGGCTAGGCAACACCGCAAATGTGAAATGAAACCAGCCATCTTTCATTTGATGCTAATATGCTGATTTTCTTTGGAGTGAACTAAAAGCACAAGACATAGCAAGTTTGTTTTAATGGGAGTGTGGGCACCCAAGCACGAGCGTGAGAATACTTGTGAGCATACAAATGAGCAAACCTTCACTTCGTGGCTGCCCACACGCCCAAACACAGCAAAGTGTGCCAATACTTTCATCTTCAGCTCCATTATACGATATCCGATGTAGGGTGCAAACAGCCAAAAGGAAGCCTTTCAGGATTTGCCTTTGAAGATGGAGGATTTTCCTTGGATCAGGAGAAAGATATATGAAGGATCCAGAACATTACTTCAGAATGAATGGGAAACATTAAATTGCTGTTTCAAACTGTGGTGATGTGATTTTAAAATGAATTAGAGGAAGGGTTCAAAACACTGGCAGACAATCATAGCTAGATTTGTGACGATACCAAAATCACGTGTAGCATTGTGTCTGTTGATACCAAATACTTTGCACAAACATAATAAAAAAGACACATTTATGCAGGCGCACACACAGACTAAACATACAGACTAAACAAAGTCAGTCAGTAATGTAATCAGCACTACATGACCTTTTTGTAAATCTAACACACTTAAAGGGATCCTCCAGCGGATTTACATTTAAACTTGCGTTAAGTAAAAGTATTTGTACATTTTCAACAGTCAAACGTTCATTTTCAGAGACCAAATAGTGTTCTAGAAAATTTTTTTATTAAAATACCAGATCGACCTCCTGTGGAAATGGCGCATGCAATGACGTGGCGTAGTAGAAGCTTGGAGCAACTCGGCTGTTTATGTCCTCTGCTTACATCGTCGTTTTGGTAGTTTTACAAGTGTTTTTACTGAATTTATAGTGTTTTTTTTTTTTTTTTTTAAATAAGCATGCCTCATTGCACAACATATAAATGCCAAAATGACGCTAAAAAGAAGGACGAGAAGAACTTTTCACCATTTACCTGGCCAGAATCGTCAGACTATTCGCAAAAAATGGGTTCATGCCATCGGAAGACCTCAAACCAATCTGCCTGCGGTGCCCTACTTATGCTCCGAACCTTTTGAATCGTCTTGTTTTAATGAATCGACGGAATTAAAAGCAAGATTCATGGGGGTTTCGAGAATAAAAAGCGAGATAAGACTATGCCGTGCCAACAATATTTGCCCATCGTTCCGCTTCAAAAGTCCACTGCTGCAGTGTTGAGTGGCAACAGGGACAACAACACCGGGAGATTAGTTTCGACTTTGTTCTACTGCGGTTCTTTGTCGTATACAGGGATGGATCCAGCCCAAGAATCTGACAGATGCACATTTGCAGAACATTTTCATAAATTTTACCAGATCGCTATGGATTTTTACAGGGGCGTAGAGCACACCGACCCCTTTCCGAAGAGTGCAGCCACGGCCCGCTACGACTGCGGCTCGGCCTGCTATTCGCCCCGAAGCCGTGTGCATGTGCGAGGATTTAAAAATTCATAACTCGACCACCAAAAGTCCTAGTCCTGACAAACTTTACAGGCACCTCCCTCCCCCCAAAGACCTTTCGAAACAGCCCAGGCTCAGCCTGCTACGACTGTGGCTTGGCCCACTATTCGTGGCGAATTTCGACCTCTTTCTGAAGCATTTTATTGGTTTGACCTAGATTCTTTCTCCGGTCATGCTATACAAAGCATCGTGAGAATACAGGTAATTAGGTCAGGTAAGCGTCACCGCTTACCACAGGTGGATCCTGAAGCATTGGTCTGTTGGTTGAGCATGGCTATAGCCCATGTAGCCTGCTAGTGGTAAAGTAAACAAACGCCCCTTGACCGATGCCAAGTGGTACGCACACATTTCTGACCAATGCACGTGCATCGGTTTTGATCCGTCCCTGGTATGTTATCGGTGTCTTACCTGGTGAACTGTAATCGGTATTCTGATGCGTTGTAGGCTCTTCAGTGTAATACTGGAAGAAAATGCGGGTAACAAGGAAAACAACGATGTTAAAGAACAATCACTGACAGATTAAGAGACGGAGCATTCGACTATACGGTCGACTATACTCCAGATAAGAGAATTACTCATCTCATCTCATTATCTCTAGCCGCTTTATCCTGTTCTACAGGGTCGCAGGCAAGCTGGAGCCTATCCCAGCTGACTACGGGCGAAAGGCGGGGTACACCCTGGACAAGTCGCCAGGTCATCACAGGGCTAGAGAATTGCTCTCTTATCTGAAACATTTTACTCTCTTAAAGAGGGATATTGCTGTGCAAACAGATGAACCAGTCAGTGTTGAAGTCCAGACAGAGACATTTGTCTTCAAAGACAAGATTATCCAGTGTTCTTTGTTGGGAGATGAAAGCATCTCATTCGATGATTCATTTGAAGTCTACTTGCAAAACCACAATGTAAGCAGAGGATATAAACAGCCGAGTTGCTCCAAGCTTCCACTACGCCACGTCATCGAATACGTCATTTCTGCAGGAGGCCCATCTGGTATTTTCATAATTTATTTATCTAGAACATTATTTGGTCTCTGAAAATGAATGTGTGACTGTTGAAATGTACGAATACTTTCACTTAACATAAGTTTAAATGTAAATCCGCTGCAGGATCCCATTAAGTTAAAGAAAAACAAATAAGTAACTAAATTATTCATAGTTGAACTAATGCGTTCTGAAATAATGCATTTGTTTTCTGTCCACATTCACTGGATATGAGCAATTGCAAGTTCTGATTGGCTACTCTACTACTAGGATATCAGCTCCTATATTGTGGGTAGAGAAAAACAAAATGGTGAATCATGTTGCTGAACCAACCGAGGACAAAATAAAAACTCTACTCGAAAACAAAAACCCCCCAAACATAACCGCAACAAAATATGGGATGAAAGTATTTGATGGTAAGAACGTATTTTATTTATTTATTAATTTTTCAAGAATTATAACAGTTTTCACAAATTCTACTGTCCTTTCACCAGTTTGTTTAAATTCTAAATTAAAATTTGTTGGACATTTTGTCTAAAGGTGGGGCGGCACGGTGGTGTAGTGGTTAGCGCTGTCGCCTCACAGCAAGAAGGTCCTGGGTTCGAGCCCCGGGGCCGGCGAGGGCCTTTCTGTGTGGAGTTTGCATGTTCTCCCCGTGTCCGCGTGGGTTTCCTCCGGGTGCTCCGGTTTCCCCCACAGTCCAAAGACATGCAGGTTAGGTTAACTGGTGACTCTAAATTGACCGTAGGTGTGAATGTGAGTGTGAATGGTTGTCTGTGTCTATGTGTCAGCCCTGTGATGACCTGGCGACTTGTCCAGGGTGTACCCCGCCTTTCGCCCGTAGTCAGCTGGGATAGGCTCCAGCTTGCCTGCGACCCTGTAGAAGGATAAAGCGGCTACAGATAATGAGATGAGATTTTGTATAAAGGTTTGTTTGTTTGTTTGTTTGTTTGTTTATTGAATTTGCAAAAAATGAAAATAAAAAAAGCTCTATTGCTCAAAATCCAGTGAATGTGGATAGAATAAAACAGTTATTCCACTCAATCTCGTCGTACATGGCTTATAGCCAACTCGGTGCTACGTGCCTCGTCAGCTATCAGCTCATGTACGACTCAATTTTGTGGAATAACTGTTAAATAGCTGAGGACTTCAGACAATGTGAATGCAGCATTAGTTTCTGACAATTAAAAAAAAAAAAAAAACACCATAGTTAAAGTCATCAAGAGATGACCTAGCCCCCCCCCCCCCCCCCCCCCCCCATAAAACCCCACTCCAAATTTTCCTAAGTTGAATTAGTTGCCATGGAAAAAAATAAAAATCACAGAAATGCCAAAAGGCACAACTCCTGTAGTCATGTAACATAACTGTCAGGTTTCGTGAAAAAATTCCTAAGTTTTTGAGTTATGTTCTGAAAACTAAAATGTTTACAGACGGATGGATGGGCAGAGTGATAGCTGCCCCCCCCCCCCCCCCCCCCCCCGGAATTATATGCCAGTGGGATAACAAAAGTAACATGTGGCTACATGCCCTTCCATTCTATAGAAGCAAAGCAAAAATACCTCGTCAATTTTGGAGCCAGAGTTTGCACAGTAGAGACAAGAGTCCACTTCAGGTACACCTACTCATTTGGCAGGCCCGTCCCCTTCTCCCAAAACCAAGGTCCAGCCAAGGCTGTAAATCACTTTATTCCCAACTTTACCAATGCCTTCTCACGATGTAGTAGAATGGCTTTTTTTTTTTTTAACTAATTTCTGGGAATAAAAAGTGTGCCATTATGAACACCGAGAGAAATGAACTGTTCAAATTTGATGCTATAGATGGAAAGATCGTTTAGAACAGAAAAGTGAAATGGAAAATAAGCTATTCTGGAATTGGCAACATTTACATGGACCCTTTATTATTAATCCATTTAATAATTGGATTTAAGCTTGCTCTTATGATGAAATACTCCATTCTGATTGAGAATTTAATCTGAATGAAAGAGGTGGTGTAGACCTCTGATAATCTGTTTGATCAGAAAATAATAGCAGTGTAACCACTCGAGTGGATTGCCTTCTGCGCATATTCTATAGGCCTTTGTGCAGTGAGGTGTTGTGTTTTGCAGTCTCACGGTAGCAGTGTGCATAACGTCACATGCTGTTCCTGGAAGTATTGCACGATTGTACCAAGATTTCTGTTGTTGAAAGACCAATGTTTACTTTTGACTTATGTTCAATTAAAGAATTAAATGGAATTACTCTTGGGGGGGGGGGCAATTGTGCCAAAATAAATGTTCTAGTAATTTAGAATAGGCGGCAAAGTTATGGCTCCGTACAGGACGGCATTTGGAAACAAATTATCTTGTGTTCGCCTTCTCCTGGTCAGCACTTCTACGAGGAGAAGATTTCTTTCCAATTGCTTCAATCAGTTTGGCTAAAATACTCGCCATGTTCATCTTTTACAGAAAAGAGTAAGGCAGCTATGCAGGATTGTGCACATGTCAAATTTTATTCTGATTGTAATCCTTGGGATGCTCACCAATCTGATCGCTTTCATGTACAGTAAATGGTCCGTTCAGACTCGCTGATCGTAATTAATTCACATGTAAAAGATGTGTGAATGTAAATATAGCTAATGAAACTCCTGGGGATGGGCCGTGCTACACGTTCTACTGCAGCCAGCCAGTAGGGGCGCTAAACCTGTGGTGGCTTCAGAATTTCTGTCTGTCTATCTGTCCGTCATTGGTTCATAAGGTCCCAGTGTTTTGCATGTTCAACACCTATCTTCATTTTGAACACTGATGTTTTATCACCCTCCTTCAGAATGAGGCTACATAAAAGTTAGACGTTTAATTTGTGATTGCAGTCATGGGGAAAACTTCATGAGCCACTACATAGAAAACCCGTTTTTCTAAGGCAAGGTTGTGATTCCTGTCAGCCAGGTTTCTTGCCTCATTGCTCGAGTTGCCATTTTGCAGTGTTGGGGATTTGTCTGTTTTCCTCCTGTGTTCATGAACAAGGTAAGAAAATTTATGTTGAACTATACGTCCACAGAAAGTCCTGCCCACTCCTGCAGTTATTTTTGTTTGCACCTGTTCGCAAGATTTTCTAATGAGCTTAAAGGGCATATTCTGGACCAATTTCGTGTGTGGTGTGTGGGTTTTTTTTTTTTAAATATGAAAGTATGTCCCTTTACACACTCATCCAGAAGGGTAATTTTGCACAAGGCCATCTGTCTACAGAAAAAAAAATGACAAAATGCGCCTGGAAAAATCCCAAGGGAGTCTGGAGCCAGATTCGTGACGTCACCTGCGGAAGCGCCAGCAGGCTGATCGAGCTTTGCACGGTTTCAGTGCACAGCCTGTGTAGACCAAGCGCTCCCATTTCCCTCTCATTGTCCGGTCTTTTGGAAAACGATGAGTACTAATCCCATCAAGATTGGTGTTGCTACACCCTCCTACTACGATACATCTGTTAACCATTTTAATAATTACGTGATAACGTTGAAGAAATTTGCAGAAAACCACCAGGTCGTTTTCTCATAAATAAACCAGCACTGACGTAGGATTCAGAGGGAGGCGTCCCGCAGGTGACGTCACGAAAATCAGTGTTTCCCGGGAAATCCAAATGCCAGGTTTTTTCGGAGGCGGACCAATTCACCTCAAATGGCTTGATTTCAACTGAATTTTTCTGGTATTGCGCAACGTAAAAAAATTACAGAGAATGCAAAATGTTACAGATATTTGACCAAAGTTTAATATAAAATAGGAGAATTACATTGATCTTGCTCCTGAATTTACCCGTGATATGCACTTTAATGTGTTCTATATCCCAAAATATAAACAAATGAGTAATGTAATCTACAGAGAGCCCAGCCATTATCAATGAATGATGAGCTCACATGGTACCTGAGCAAGAAAGGTAACTGAATTAGCACAGGTACTTGAGTACAGCACGGCTCGTATAGCCATGGAAATGGCAGCAACGTGGAGGACTGTGGGTTCTGTACTGAGCCGAGCCATTTCTAACCATTTCAGTGAAAAAGCCTTAAAAAGTACTGACAATAATAATAATAATTATTATTATTGAATTAATTTTAGCTTTGCAATAAAGATTTTATTGAGTGTTCCACATTTCAAGCTATTTAATTGAAAGAGACTGTTGACTAGATTGGACTGGAGTAATATTAAAGATTCATTCTGGAGAAATTTCCCAGCATTTCAGCCACTGTTCATTTGAACCGCAGGGATACAAATAGAATGGTGAAAAGCGGAAGAAGACGAAGCACGGTTTTATTAGAGGCAGAAAACAAATCACTGCTGTTCTAAAATATTTCACAGATGTTTAACAGATTTACTGTATGGTCATGTTGAAGTTTTAGGGTTATTTTTTGCAAGCTGGCTATTTACAAATACATAGGTCTATAAATGTTGGAAATCTTTTTATATTTGTGTAAAATGTACAGTACTGTGCAAAAGTCTTAAGCACGTAAAGAAATGCCTTAGACCAAAAATGGCTTAAAATTATGAAATGAAATGTTTTAGCATTTAAAAAAATACTATAAACAGCAGTAAGCCATAATAAATGAAACAAAGTCAATATTTGGTGTGAGACGACCCTTTGCTTTTAAAAAAATAGTATTGGGTACAATGAGTGCAGTTTTATAAGGAAATGAGCTGTAGGTTTTACTGAGCATCTTATAGAACCAGCCACAGTTCTTCTGGACACTTTGACTGTCACACTCGCTTCTTAAAGGGCATATTCTGGACCAATTTCGTTTTTTTTTTTTAATATGAAAGTATGTCCCTTTACACACTCATCCAGAAGGGTAATTTTGCACAAGGCCATCTGTCTACAGCAGAAAAGAAAAAAATAAAATAAAACGCGTCTGGAAAAATCCCAAGGGAGTCTGGAGCCAGATTCGTGACGTTACCTGCGGAAGCGCCAGCAGGCTGCGCAAGCTTTGCACGGTTTCAGTGCACAGCCTGTGTAGACCAAGCGCTCCCATTTCTCTCTCATTGTCCGGTCTTTTGGGAAACGATGAGTACTAATCCCATGAAGATTGGTGTTGCTACACCCTCCTACAATACATCTGTTAACCATTTTAATAATTACGCGATAAAGTTGAAGAAATTTGCAGAAAACCACCAGGTCGTTTTCTCATAAACAAACCAGCACTGATGTACGATTCAGAGAGAGGCGTCCCGCACGTGACGTCACGAAAATCAATGTTTCCCAGGAAATCCAAATGCCAAGTTTTTTCAGAGGCGGACCAGTTCGCCTCAAATGGCTCGATTTCAGTTGAATTTTTCTGGTATTGTGCAAGGTAAAAAAATTGCAGAGAATGCAGAATATTACAGATATTTGACGAAAGTTTAATATAAAATAAAAGAATTACATTGAGCTTGCTCCTGAATTTACCTGTGATATGCAGTTTAATTTTGCACCAAAACCCAGTAGCCTTCATTGTGTTTTTTTCTTTTTTTAATCTGAAAAGTGCTCTCTTATGTAATGTGATGCTCAGATACAAACTTTTTTCTTTTCCTGTAAGATTTAATTTTGTGCTGGAAAACGAACGTTCAGAACTCCTGAAATGTTTTTGTACTGACTCAGTAATGTAGAAGGCATAAAATAGAAATCTATAATAAAGTTTTTGTGAAAAAAAAAATAGGGGGCCTACGACTTTTGTACAGTAGTGTGTGATATATATATTATAGTATGTTCTCTGTTTGTGATGCTATTCTAAAGCCTGTGATTCATAGGCTTCATCGCGAAAGACTCTCAGTAGAATTTTTTTTTTTTTTGTGGGTAAACAAACTTCATGACTGTGTTAAAACATTTAGATCGGTTTCTAAGTTGGCCAGCCAGCCAGGGATTTGATGGTTTTCAGGTTTTAAATAACTCCATGTCAGTGTATTTTGGGTTATTGTTCTGCCAAGTGATCCTGATCAAGTTCCAACCAGCAAGTTTTGCATGATTTTTGTGTTGCAAACATCTTGTTCATGCCTTCATTGATGAAGATTAATGAGCCAGTTAAAGCCAGAGCTGTTGAAGTCCAGTTTTATTATTCCGGGGACTTTTAAAATGCTGAGTTTGATGTGAAATTTTTTTTTTTTAACATTAAAACATTCACCGTTGTGCCATAAAAAAATCAGTAACTATTACGTTTGGTAGTGGCCATCCATCTCTCTCACTGGAGGCTAGATTTATCTCTCCTCATTATCTCTAGCCGCTTTATCCTGTTCTACAGGGTCGCAGGCAAGCTGGAGCCTATCCCAGCTGACTATGGGCGAAAGGTGGGGTACACCCTGGACAAGTCGCCAGGTCATCACAGGGCTGACACATAGACACAGACAACCATTCACATTCACACCTACGGTCAGTTTAGAGTCACCAGTTAACCTAACCTGCATGTCTTTGGACTGTGGGGGAAACCGGAGCACCCGGAGGAAACCCACGTGGACACGGTGAGAACATGCAAACTCCGCACAGAAAGGCCCTCGCCGGCCACGGGGCTCGAACCCGGACCTTCTTGCTGTGAGGCGACAGCGCTAACCACTACGCCACCGTGCCGCCCGGCTAGATTTATAACATATTCAAAATCTTTTTAAAATCATATGAACTAAAATGAGCCTTTGAGTTTTGCTGATGTCTGAGTAATACCTGCTGTCAGGCTCATTTTATCAGTTGGTATCTATATTTAGCCAAGGCCTTTAGCCAATAGTGCTGCTAAACAGGTTCTAGTTAGACAGTGTGAAGCCTGCTGTGAAGCACTAAGAGCCTATTTACTGACTTTGTAATTTGGTTTTTGATGTGTTGGCCTTCTCAGGCATGGATCATGCTGTTCAATAATGCTACGTCACCAGCATACAGTCATGTGAAAAAAGTACACCCTCTTCTAGTTACATGGTTTTACAGTACCAATCAAGACCTAACAAAAAAAAAAAATCATCTGATCATTACCAGGTCCTAAAATTATACAAATCTAACCTCTGGTGTAAAGCAACACACAACAGATTCCACCGTGTCATTATTTATTTAACAAAAATTAAGTGAAAAATGCAGAATCCTGTGTGAAAAAGTAAGTACACCCCATGATTCAATAGCATTTAGAACCGCCTTTTGCAGCAATAACTTGAAGCAGTCGTTTTCTGTATGATTTTATCAGTCTCTCACATTGTTGTGGAGGAATTTTGGCCCACTCTTCTTTACAACATTGCTTCGGTTCATTCATGTTTGAGGGCATTTGTTTATACACAGCTCTCTTAAGGTCTCGCCACAGCATTTCAATTGGGTTGAGGTCTGGACTTTGACTTGGCTGTTCCAACACCTTGATTCTTCTTTTTCAGCCATTCTGCTGTAGATTTGCTGGTGTGCTTGGGATCATTGTCCTGTTGCATGACCCAATTGCGGCCAAGCTTTAGCTGTTGGACAGATGGCCACACATTTGCCTCTAGAATACTTTGGTATACAGAGGAGTTCATGGTTGACTCAATGACTGCAAGGTGCCCAGGCCCTGTGGCTGCAAAACAAGCCCAAATCATCACCTCTCCACCACCGTGCTTGATAGTTGGTATGAGGTGTTTGTGCTGATATGCTGTGTTTGGTTTTCGCCAAACATGGCGCTGCGCGTTATGGCCAAAAATTTCCACTTTAGTCTCATCTGTCCAAAGGACATTGTTCCAGAAGGCTTGTGACTTGTTCAGCTGCATCTTTGCAAACCTAAGCTGTGCTGCCATGTTCTTTTTAGATAGAAGAGGCTTTCTTCTGGCAACCCTTCCAAACAAGCTATACTTGCGCAGTCTTTTTCGAATTGTACTGTCATGAACTTTTAACATTTAACATGCTAACTGTGGCTTATAGAGTCCTAGATGTAGTTGGGTTTTTTTTGCAATTTCTCTGAGCATTGCATGGTCTGACCTTGGAGTAAATTTGCTGGGACGTCTACTCCTGGGAAGGTTGGCAACTGTCTTGAATGTTTTCCACTTCTGAATAATCTTTTCTCACAGTAGAATGATGGATTTCAATTTATTTGGAAATGGCCTTATAACCCTTTCCAGACTGATTGCAGCAACAATTGCTTCTCTAAGATCATTACTGATGTCTTTCCTCCTTGGCACTGTGTTAACATACACTTGAGTGCTCCAGACTAGCAAACTGCCAAAACTTCTGCTTTTTAAGAGGTGGCCACACTTGCTGCTGGTCAATTAATCAAATTCATTTGATCAGCAAGACCTGGCTGCTAATTGCCTTCATAATTTCTATGGAAGCAGTAAGGGTGTACTTAATTTTTCACACACACACACTGCTACTGCATTTTTGGCTTACTTTGTGTTAAATAAATGACAGGGTGAATATTTGATGTGTTATTGGTCATCTGAGGTTGTATTTGCCTAATTTTAAGACCTGGGAAGGACCAGATTTTTTTCTTTTTTTTTTTTTTTAAATTATGCCCTGACACTTAAAACCTAGACTTGAAAGAGGGTGTACTTTCTTTTTCAAATGACTGTATATTGTAAGATTTTCCTGTGGGAGATAAAAAATCTCATTCATTCATTTCAGATGATTTTACCCTTGCACGAAACTCTTATATGCCTAAACATGTTTTTGGTCCTCTGATCATGGTGGGGAAGCTGTGATGGTGGATGCAAAGGACTTAATATTATGATGATGGACAAGCCAAATTTAAAACAAGAAGACAGAGTAATCTATATCCCCTGCCATATATTGTAACTATATACCAAGTTTCAAGATATTATTTGTCACATTTCTAAGTTCTGAAGAAACCAACCCTACCTCTTTACACTGATCTTAGCAACCCATGGCACAAGCCCACTGGACCTTTGGTCCAGGCGAGCTAAAAATAAAAAAAAATTCTCACATTTCTTAGTATCAAAAGGCACATATACATTACTTAATCAACACACATGCCAACTTTCAAGACCATACCACTTGTTGTTTTCAAGTTCTGCTCCGGAAACAAAACCTACCCCTAAGACTAACCTGAGAGTCTGAAATTGTTTCCATGGAAACATGAAAAATTAAAATTTCTGAAATTTCTTAGTATGGAAAGACACCTCTACATCACCTTGTTAACATGTATACCAAGTTTCAAATCTGTATCATGAATAATTTTGGATCTGTGCTCCGGAAATGAACATTGCTCTTAGAAACTAAGTCAAAATCTATTTTTTAGGTAAAACTTTGAAATATTTTTTCAAAAATCCAAAATAGCAAAAGGCACCAGTTCACATGTTGCTTGAGATGTACAACCCCGATTCCAAAAAAGTTGGGACAAAGTACAAATTGTAAATAAAAACGGAATGCAATGATGTGGAAGTTTCAAAATTGCATATTTTATTCAGAATAGAACATGGATGACACCAAATGTTTAAACTGAGAAAATGTATCATTTAAAGAGAAAAATTAGGTGATTTTAAATTTCATGACAACAACACATCTCAAAGTTGGGACAAGGCCATGTTTACCACTGTGAGACATCCCCTTTTCTCTTTACAACAGTCTGTAAACGTCTGGGGACTGAGGAGACAAGTTGCTCAAGTTTAGGGATAGGAATGTTAACCCATTCTTGTCTAATGTAGGATTCTAGTTGCTCAACTGTCTTAGGTCTTTTTTGTCGTATCTTCCATTTTATGCTGTGCCAAATGTTTTCTATGGGTGAAAGATCTGGACTGCAGGCTGGCCAGTTCAGTACCCGGACCCTTCTTCTATGCAGCCATGATGCTGTAATTGATGCCGTATGTGGTTTGGCATTGTCATGTTGGAAAATGCAAGGTCTTCCCTGAAAAAGACGTCGTCTGGATGGGAGCATATGTTGCTCTAGAACCTGGATATACCTTTCAGCACTGATGGTGTCTTTCCAGATGTGTAAGCTGCCCATGCCACACGCATTAATGCAACCCCATACCATCAGAGATGCAGGCTTCTGAACTGAGCGCTAATAACAACTTGGGTCGTCCTTCTCCTCTTTAGTCCAAATGACACAGCGTCCCTGATTTCCCTAAAGAACTTCAAATTTTGATTCGTCTGACCACAGAACAGTTTTCCACTTTGCCACAGTCCATTTTAAATGAGCCTTGGCCCAGAGAAGACGTCTGCGCTTCTGGATCATGTTTAGGTACGGCTTCTTCTTTGAACTATAGAGTTTTAGCTGTCAACGGCGGATGGCACGGTGAATTGTGTTCACAGATAATGTTCTCTGGAAATATTCCTGAGCCCATTTTGTGATTTCCAATACAGAAGCATGCCTGTATGTGATGCAGTGCCGTCTAAGGGCCCGAAGATCACGGGCACCCAGTATGGTTTTCCGGCCTTGACCCTTACGCACAGAGATTCTTCCAGATTCTCTGAATCTTTTGATGATATTATGCACTGTAGATGATATGTTCAAACTCTTTGCAATTTTACACTGTCGAACTCCTTTCTGATATTGCTCCACTATTTGTCGGCGCAGAATTAGGGGGATTGGTGATCCTCTTCCCATCTTTACTTCTGAGACCCGCTGCCACTCCAAGATGCTTTTTTTTTTTTTATACCCAGTCATGTTAATGACCTATTGCCAATTGACCTAATGAGTTGCAATTTGGTCCTCCAGCTGTTCCTTTTTTGTACCTTTAACTTTTCCAGCCTCTTATTGCCCCTGTCCCAACTTTTTTGAGATGTGTTGCTGTCATGATATTTCAAATGAGCCAATATTTGGCATGAGATTTCAAAATGTCTCACTTTCGACATTTGATATGTTGTCTATGTTCTATTGTGAATACAATATCAGTTTTTGAGATTTGTAAATTATTGCATTCCGTTTTTATTTACAATTTGTACTTTATCCCAACTTTTTTGGAATTGGGGTTGTGTACAAAGTTTCATGACGATATCTTCAGTAGTTTTGAAGATGTGACCGGACGGATGGATGGACGGAACCTGTTTCTATATCCCCCACGGATAACTAGAAAGGCACTTGATAGAGTGCATACCTCCGCCAAACCACATATTCAGATTTGCATCAAAATCTAATTTACTGTTCCTTGACCCATGAGCTACCTTTTCCTCAAAATTTCATCAAAATCCATTCACTGTTGTGTGTTTTTTTTTTTTTTTTTTTTTGAAACGTTGGGAACAGACAAACAAACAAAAGTGAAAATATAACCTCTTCCACCAAAGTTGGCGGAGGTAAACAAAACAAAAACAGCTTCTGCATAGGAAATCACAAATCTTCTATTACTGAGGTACCATATGAGAGTCCTGAGGTGGCTTGCTGCATGAGTGAGCCCTGGAAAACATGAAGAAAATACAGTATAATGTTTGGACAAAGCCTTTAAGTAGGCTAGCATACTTTTTATTTAAAAGCTGTTCAAAGAAACCATGCTGAGGCTTATTACAGCAAACAGGCCAGAGACTCGGGGAGATGCAGAGAGCCGCCACCACCTCCTACCATGATGAGAGTAACAGTACTGAGGATATTGTTAAGCCAGTCATTATCTCATTATAATTCTCAGCAGTTTACATTCTAGTAATAGTACCATGCACCTTCATGAATTTTTTTTCTTTTTAGAAGAACCCTTTATTTGTCACATGCACACTTAAAGCACAGTGAAATTCATCCTCTGCATTTAACCCATCTGAAGCAGTGAACACACGCACACACTCGGAGCAGTGGGCAGCCACACCAGAGCGCCCGGGGAGCAGTCAGGGGTCAGGTACCTTGCTCAAGGGCACCTCAGCCCAAGGCCGCCCCACGTCAACCTAACTACATGTCTTTGGATTGTGGGGGAAACCGGAGCACCCGGAGGAAACCCACGCAGACACAGGGAGAACATGCAAACTCCACACAGAAAGGCCCTCGCCGGCCGCTGGGTTCGAACCCGGAACCTTCTTGCTGTGAGGCGACCGTGCTAACCACTACACCACCGTAACCTAAAAGTTTCTGCCTTCATAGTGGTTCATTGTTGTTTTATAACCAAAAAAAAAAAAAAGGATATGATTTCAACACAAATCGCAGAGCAGCTGACTTGATACGTCATGTTTAACATGTATTATAACCCTCCAGGAAAACATCATTAAAAGTAGACAGCCTTTCGATTTCATAAAATCGGTGAAATTTAGTTTCCTCTGAAATTTGGTCATTGTGATTGTGTATATATGTATGTATATGTATGTTATTTACCAGCTGGGAGGTCCGTATCGTGAAATACCGTGCCCGAGGTCTTGAAAGTACTGAGCGAGGCCCTCTGGGCCGAGGTCAGTATTCAAGGCCGAGGTCACGGTACTTCACCATACGGACCGACCTTAAGCTGGTAAATATTTATTTTTTTCTTTACCAAATTCTAACAGAAAACGAGAGCGTCCGAAAAGGAAAACCGAGCCGCCATTTTGAATCCTCGTTCACGGCTGTAATGCAAATTGCTTCCTCCTCGGTATACAAGTGCACTTCCATGACAGGAAAAAAAACTACGTTTTGCCGCCTATGTAGTCCCCTATTTATACAAATAGGAGTCATTCAGGATTCAGCCATGTTTTTGCTCGACCAAAGTTATACAGTATTATGACCTTTATGTTTCATAAATAAAGCCATTTGGTGAAACTTTGAAGAAGAGATTTGTACTGGTTTAAAGTTTTTACCTAACGTAATATTATGTATTAGGATAACATGGTCCAAAATGGGTCTCATTAACTAATGAGATCAAACTGTTAGCAAGTTACAGGTTTTAGCTTTCTCCTGAAATGTTTTATTTTATTTCTTCTTCCTCAGGGTAGTAAAACTCGCTTTCGCTGTGAACACTGTCGTTATCGCTATCCATGCTGTAAAATTGATGCTATTCTCCTGAGAAATGCTGGCAAAAATGTATAAGATTTTTGATAATCTTATGAATAAATCTTATAAAAAAAAAAGATAAATGTTGACAAAAAATGCTACTATGTTGTTGTGAACGAGCGAGTCGCCGGATGTCGGTAACCGGGGTCCGTAACTGGGGTCCGTACCATAGGATATGGACCTGCTCACCAGCCAATCAGAGCGCAAGATTTGGCCCGCGAAAAAAAAAAGTTTATTTCTGTAATATCTTTAAAAAAAGCTCAGGCCATTCTGTGGCTGGGAAGTTATTTAATTTGATGGGATTCCCTAGCAAATGTGCATGAAATCGCTCGAGGAAGTCCGTGTGCGCATGCACAGGTTTACCTTGACCGTGCACTGACAGTTCCATCATTCTGCCACTAAACAAACAGCTGATCACACCGAGGTGCTCACTGACCGCCGATATTTATTAGTTTGGTCCTGCGTTTCCTTTCTTCGCAATATAACGTCTTTTCTTCTTGCTTTCTGTTATGTAGTCGGTCGTTCATGTTTCATTCACACACTCGCGTCCGCCATTTTTCTCTCCTGTTTCAAATTTGTATCCCACAATGCCTTGCACGAACGAGGAAAGCCCACCATGTGATGCATGACGTAGTATCTTGAATTGGGTCATGGTGAAGCAGGAAAAAATGGTGGCAAATTAATTTATTAATTGTTCTATTTAAAAAAAATAATAAAATTGGAAGTCTGTGATTCGAATTCAGTAGCTTTCAGTCCACTAAACAAAAAATAATTGGGTGTCAGGGAATTTTATATATACAGGTAGTCGTCGACTTACGACCGCGTTTGGTTACGACTGACCGGTCGTAAACCGATTTGGTCGTAAGTTGGCCTATGTTAAATGAACGTAAGTATATTGTGATGTGTAATGATATTGTAATCATCTTAAAGTCTTATTTTATCAACATTTTTTTATTTCATTACCTTGGCTCATTATTTGGTTTAAGTCAAACACTGCATACTACACTGCGTACAGTACAATTCGTTTAATATGTGCAAAACAAAAAATATGAAATACAGGTGTGAAAAATAAAAAACCTTTTAGTTTGAAACATACCAAAATACAAATGTAAAACATAGCAAAATACAAAATTTAGTGACCGCTGGCATCACTTGTGCTTGGCTGTGGGTCGTCTACGTCATCATCAGCTGTTGCAGCGCTCGGGCTGGCGGGAGCATTTGCTTGTTTCATAAACCAGGAGTTGGGGTGGAAACTGTTGTACGCGGCAAGAGGCTGGATGCTGGGCGCTGCCAGGAGCTGGGGCGGAAACTGTTGTACGCTCAGCTAGCTCAGCTGGGAAATACTGCAGGTCATTCATACCTACTGCTGTCAGACTGTATAACACCCACAACTTGTAACGTAGCACCAATAACCTGTTTGTCGTTATATTTGCACTACTTCACCACTACTACCTCTGCCATCTCTCATCGATGCAATTATTATGTGCAATAATATAGGCCTTAAACTATTTTTATGCATACTTATATATACACATAAATATAAATGTGTGTGTGTACAGAGTCTACCTGTAATGTGCAATTTTTCCAAGCCTCTCAATAAGGCAATTTTTCTATACTTTTTCACGGTAGATCATGCAAATAACCCTCTGTATTTAATCCTTCGTTTGTCTAATTTTTATTTCAGTTTTATTTGTTATCTGTTTGATATTTTCTTGCTACTGTAACACGTGAATTTCCCCTATGTGGGATGAATAAAGTTAATCTAATCTATCTGAACACTTGCCAGTCATAACCAGACGGTCGTAAAGTCGATCGGTCGTAAGTTGCATAGGTTGTAAGTCGACGACTACCTGTAATTTTATTTACATTTTTTAAAAACTGAACTACACTTGAAAAATCTGAAAGCGAGTCTACCTTTTAACAGTTGAGCAAGTAATCAGTGATCTCAGGCAGCTTATATGCATAAAACTGACTTGTTGAATAAGCATCTCAAATTTACACAGCATGACTTGTAATAAGAAACCACTTCTTCTTTTGCTTCATGCAATCTTATCACTTTGCATTTGCATATTGCACAGAACAAGGCTATAGCTGTGCTCGCTTTTAACTGCGCACATGCATAAGCAAGATGACTGGGTTCAGAGACATGCAGTCAGGGGAGGCAGGAGAAGCAGAGCCTCACCTGTCATGCTCCAATGAAAATAGACATTATAAATGTAAAATAATATATATATTTTTTTAAATCAAGGTTTTTCTCACTGATCTATATTAAAAATGTCATCTTTATGTGATTTGGTTGTTTTTATCATCAAAATCGCTGATTTGCGGAGCTCGGTGGCAAGTACATCCCAGGCACAGAGGTGTGGCAGTGGTGAGCTCTGCCTCTCCTCTGATTGCGCAGTTCCATTGAAATGGAGTTGAGCACGGGTAATAAGCATGTGCCTGTTGCTATTTCTGTGAAGATCACCAATATAATGTTTGTACACCCCTTCTTTGTGTGTCCATGCCTTCTATAGTCTGGGTAACTTCAGCTATTATCTCTGCCACACTGAGGAGGGCATGCACGAGCCCAAGTAACGATGACGCTCCCTTTCCTTCTACGGTTAGCTAGCTCTAGCAAAATTTGACAGCCGCAGATATACTACAGTTACAACACCTTTTTTTTTTTTTAAATGTATTTAGTTTTTTTTCCTCTGCTTTCATTTCTTCTAAATGTGTCTGCACCAAAAAATGGAAAATACAATATCTAACCTTCAAAATTTCTCGAAATTGGACTTTCAAACTAAACGGGCAGTGATTAAATAATGGAAGACCCATGCCAGATCTAAATGGACTACTTTAAAGTAATGGATAGAAGATAGGCATATGGATTTTATTTATAAGTAAAGCTAAGACCCTGCAATATATACTGTATATATATTTTTTCCAATTGTGTTGAATGAGTGAATTAAATTTTTAATGGAACTGCATTGGCAAGAAGGGCCGTCGTGGGCGCAGATGTGAGTCAGAGGCATTCAAAAATTTAACGGGTTCTTCCTTGGCCCATGCCATATCTTTCCACCACCAAGCGTTATAAAAATACTTCTTAGATTTTATGTAATTCTGCACACTGACCGCACCAAAAGCATACCGAAAACCGAGGAATAAAACGTGAATCAAATCCATAGGCTATGTGTGCGTAAAGAATGATGCTATAGAGAACATAATGTTGCAGAATCAGGAGAATTTAAGCTATATCTCTTTGGGGTGTAAATGTGTAAATCTGACTCTGATACTTATCCAGTGCCTCAGCAGCCATCGACCTCACTGCATGTCACTGACTGGGTTAGGGTCCACAATAGATTGAATAAACTGTCAAATTGGATACTTCCATACAGTTCTTTGAGTATTAACATGAAATGATTTCCTTATTGGGCGACACGGTGTTGCACTTGCGTCTTACAGCAAGAAGGTTCTGGGTTTGAAACCCGTGGCTGACTGGGGCCTTTCTTTTAATAATAATAATAATAATAATAATAATAATAATTTAAACTTATATAGCGCCTTTCAAGAAACCCAAGGACGCTTTACAATTATAGACAAAAAAAAGAAAAAAAAACAATAAAAAATAATAAAATAAATAGATGAATAAATAATAAAAAATAAAAGTAAAAAGTCCACCAAGTAGGGGTCAGGATGTAATTCCAGTGGTGTAGCAGCCACAGTCCCACCTAAAGGCGCATGAAAACGAGTCCCACATCTCCAGCACAGCCGCCGTGACGCCGTCAGCCACATCGCTCAAACACCACGCCATGGATCCACAAAGCGAGCAGAGAAGCTTCGCCACGCAGAGCGCTGGTGTGTCCCAAACCGCCTGCACAGCTGCCGCGACGCCACCGAGCAACATCGCTCGGAACATCACGCCAAGCATTAAAGCACAGAGCACTGGACAACCACGAATGTTAAATGAGCAGCGAGCTCACTGCAGTCCACAGCTGGGAGCGCAGGCATCACCCACAGCGAACCAAGACCTAGAGGGAACCAACGCCCAAAACTGGGTCCGGAGCTACACCACAACCGGCGGACAAAACACTCAAACAAACATCAAAACTACACAAACACACAAAAAAAATAAATAAATAAAATGAAAATTGAAAAAGAAAGAAAATAAAATTAAAAAAAGCTCTGGTGAGAAGCGGCAGCCAGAATGCGCACGACGTACTCTCAACCGGTTCTTTTACCCCTTTTCCACCAAATCAGTTCCAGGGCTGGTTCAGAGCCAGTGCTGGTGCTGGTTCACAACTTGCGAGCCAGCTGAGAACCAGTTTGCTTTTCCATAGCTCACGGTGCTAAGGGGAGCCACGTCATTACATCGCTACGTTTGCATAAACCTTGGCACGAATATCGAAGCAAAAACAACATGGAAGAAGCAGCAGCAACAATAATAATAATAATGGATGACTTTGCGTTTGTACAGCTGCTGCTTCTCGTCGCTTAAAAATGGCTATCTTTCGCGGTCTTGTTATTGTTGTTGGTCTTAACAACTCCGCCCCGCTGACGTAAGCAGTTCTTTCCTCTGGCCCAGCAGAGAGTTGGCACTAGCCTGGAACCGGTTTTGCTGGCCCCAGAGCCAGTTCTTTGTCAGTGGAAACAGAAAACCCGGTTCCAAACTAAGCACTGGCCCCGAACCAGCCCTGGAACTGCTTTGGTGGAAAAGGTGCATTTGTGGAGTTTGCATGTTCTTCCCGTGCCTGTGTGGGTTTCCACTGGGTGCTCTGGTTTCCTCCACAGTCCAAAGACACGCAGATTAGGTCAGCTGGCTACTCCATATTGGCCATCGAGTGAATAAGTGATGAATGGTTGAAGTCAGCTGGGATTGGCTCCAGTTTCCCTTATGACCCTGACAGATAAGCAGTATAGATAATGGATGGACGAGTTTCCTTGTTGGTACAGCTCATGAATAACACCAACTATTGTAGACGCTTACAGAGGAAACGAACAGCTGATCAGTGTATTTAACATGCTGCATAGTGACAAATTAGCGTGGCATAATAGTGAACTATAACAAAATCATTAAACATCTGTCGGACTGGGATCATCTTGCAGTCCAGAGCTGTTTTCTATAAATCTTTAGGGCATCAGTATGAATGTATGTCTGCATTTGCTTTTAAATGTTATCCTATTGTTATTTAAGGAGACAACTGATAATTCAGTTTTGTCAATTAAACATTTTGAAAATGTATATCTTCTGTAAGTCACTCAGGATAAGACCATCTGCCAAATGCCGTGAACGTAAAGTGCAGATACATCAGGTAAAAGACTTGTTTTGCTCGTGATCTGTCTCCTGTGTGACAGTGCTGTCTGCGAGTGACATGCATCGACTTAGATTTAATCTCAGCCGAAATCCTCCAAGGTGAGGCATTACTCAGGCCAAATCAAAAGCAGCTCGAGTACATCGTGCTAATATTTCAGTGAGGTTTGTGCCACTGGAATGTTTTTTTTTTTTCCATTACCTCGAAGGCTTTTGGCTTAGACAGTTCCAACTCTTGCGTATACTTAGAGGGATAATTTGTTTCATACGGCTAATCTTGAAACAAATCAGACTTCTCCTGCTCGCTTTCCAAAGCAATGGCGGTGAAATTTACTCGTGTGTTCGGATAAAGAAAAGGAGGCGGTGCGAGGGGGAAGGGTTACTGAATACACACTCAGCTGTTTGTGAGCACAGTGCAGCTGAGATAGATGCGAAGGATCGCCCGGAGCTCTTCAGTCTGTTATCGCTCTTCAAGTGATTATACTGAGAGGACAGTAAATCCTGTTTATGAGCCACACAAAACGTTTTCCAAGTGACTGAGAGATTCCGGGCTCCCACTGCAAACCGTCGTACACATGGGCTTTAAATCATCTCGTGCCAAAAACACCTCCTCTTCAAAGACTCTCCTAGCCTTCAGTGTTTTTTTTTGTTTTTTTTTGCGCACAACAGCGTTTACCTTGCAATAGGAAACTTTGTGGTTATGTATTGAACATCAGTGAAGATAAATGACCTTTTTACACTAATATCAATTGCCTTTTTACTCTTTCGTAATAGATTGAAAGAGGGATCTTTTTCATTTTCCCCAGCATGCTGCCTCACATCTCGTCTCTTTGAAGACGGGCTGTGTAACATCCTACAAGGCTTCCTGTGTCATGTCCTGTCAGATCAGTGGTGGCAGAAAGTCCATGAGTCTGTGCCAACACAAGCAAACACATTTACAGTGCACAAACACCTTTTCAGTTTGCTCAGATCTTTTCATTTTGTGAACATCAGGGTGATATATTTGCTTCTATATGTGGTACAAGTGGTGCAGGACAAAGTAAAATTTAGTTGCATGTAGACAATACAGCATAGGTCGCGTTAACCGACAATTGTCCGTCATTGACGGATTTTTTTTAGCTATGACGGAAAAATCTGAAGGCCGTCGGTCATTTTGACGGATGTTTACCGTTACCATTACCAATAACAATAATAGCCTAATAATAACACATAATGAAACACACAGTTGAAATTATTGGCAAGTTGTGGCAGAGTTTTCTTGCATACAGTATACATAGTCTTCACTGCCGTCACTTTCAATCTGAGCCGACGTTGCGGCAGTCTTGATGTTCAGTGCATAGGCTACTCATGTATACACAGTGGCGGCTCCTGAATTTTTTTTCAGGGGGGGCAATTTTCCCCCGTTATGTCTACACGGACCGTAAATGTCCACAGGACTGAAGTAAATTGACCTAGGTAGCAAATCAATTGGCCGAACTTGTTTTTGCCTGGTAAATTCAGATATCAATATAGACAATATCTCTTCTCTCCACTAGGTGGCAACACTAAACAAGTTAAAGGTGGCAAACTAAGGTAGCCTAATAAACTAGACCCACCCGCCTATCGGCCAAAAATATTTTTGCCTACGAGTGGCAAATATTCACATTTAGTCTGGCTTGCCAGGCTAAAACTAAGGAAGATTCATTGTGAAGCCTTCAAAGCAAAACATTTGGCATCACAATCAATTAATATTACATTACTCATTTATTTTCTCATATTATTCCAGTATTCTATAATAAGTAGACACAAATTCTTAATTATAAACATATTCTAATTTCTTCAATTCTAAAGAATGCAATTAAAGTGGCAGGATATAAATCCAAAAGTGTTTATTTAAGTTTTGAAAAAGATGAAGAAAAGCATAACCATCAAACAAACATGTGCAGCTTAATTATGTGGGGTTTTTTTATATGGAATTGCACCATTTTAACAACAAATAATTCTAAATAAATTCTGCAGGTTTTTTTCCCAAGAATTCCTCCAGAAAGCCATGCCTTAAAAGGAAATTTAAAGTATTACAAGCATGTCAATGAACACAAAAGGCTTTAGTTATTTAGCTATACACACACACACACACACACACACACACACACACACACACACACACAAGGTTTTGTAGTCAGTGCAACTTGGCTTAACAAGTTGGAAAAAAGGTAAGGTGCTGCTGGCTCCAATGAACACATACTGTACAATATATAAAAACTGAAAATATGCTTAATTTACACGAAGTCAGAGAGAACTTGAGGCTACTGAAATATTCCAAGCATGGCAATGTTAAACTGCCATTGGTAAAACAAAAACATGGCAATGTTAAACTGCCATTGGTAACACACACACACACACACACACACACACACAAAACAACTTTTGCCTAGTAAATTCAAATATCCGATATCACTGTACCGTCTGCTGTGCTACTTCCAGGGTGGAAGAGAACGCAAGGGTAGCAAAAAAGAGCATTGACTACATCACAGCCAGCTAGCCAAGTTTTCCGGTGGTACCAGTTCTTGTTAAAACCTCTTGAGTAGGTCTTCTCCCCCTTCGTAGACACTTGCTTGATGTTTAAATTCGGTCTAGGAGGTCCTAGCTGTTTGATTGCCGTTTTCTCCTCATTGGTACGACGACTAAAGGGAACTTCTTTCAGAGATGCTATCGTATTGTTGCACTCAACACTCGCCGCCATCTTCATAGAATGTTCACACATTTCCCGCGCAAGTTGCGTTTTCCAGCCCAAAATTATGTTCAAAACCCGCCAAAATGCACTTAAAACCAATCTGGCAACACTTGCGCGGCGCAACAGGCGTATGACGTAAGCATGCTGCTTGTGTGAGCACATAAAACCTAATAGAAAATGCATTGGGAGCAGGATTTTCGAAAAAAACGTACGTACCATTAGTGTCAATGGGAGATTTTGGGGCAAATCTGAACCTGACAGAAATCGCCCCAAAAGGGCGTGGCTACACCAGGCGCGACCTTAGCCTGATTGGACAATGACATTACTGTTAGTAGTAGGAGTAGATTAAAAAAAAAAATCTCCCTCCCTGTTTGGGAGTGCGTCGCCCAAATCGCCCCTATTAACGAGCCGCCAGTGTGCATACACTGTAGCCACTGCGCAAGGCTGTTCCCCCTCCCCATCGCGCTCCTGACCGCGCTCTGACTTTTCTAACCACTAGCACAGTGAGCTGTATTAATGTTTCCCTTCTCTGCAGAAGACACGTCATTTTTGCTATTAAAAAAAGAGATGCATTGGGTTGTTTGTGTCGTTTCCCTGCCTGTACAATAGCGCTCATTTAGGCTAGTTGTCTCATCTCATCTCATTATCTCTAGCCGCTTTATCCTTCTACAGGGTCGCAGGCAAGCTGGAGCCTATCCCAGCTGACTACGGGCGAAAGGCGGGGTACACCCTGGACAAGTCGCCAGGTCATCACAGGGCTGACACACAGACACAGACAACCATTCACACTCACACCTACGGTCAATTTAGAGTCACCAGTTAACCTAACCTGCATGTCTTTGGACTGTGGGGGAAACCCGGAGCACCCGGAGGAAACCCACGCAGACACGGGGAGAACATGCAAACTCCGCACAGAAAGGCCCTCGCCGGCCCCGGGGCTCGAACCCAGGACCTTCTTGCTGTGAGGCGACAGCGCTAACCACTACACCACCGTGCCGCCCCTAGGCTAGTTGTTTTCTTGTTTTTAAAATGAAACAAATGTCGATTTATTGTATTCTTCCCCAGCAAGCTTAGGAAGCTTAGGAACATCACTGCTCGAATATCTGCTAAACTATCATTTTAATGAGAGCACGGGTAGACAAACTAACATTTAAACATAACTTCGTTTTATTTAAGACCTTCCGTGTCAGGTTCCAGGCTCCGCCGAGCCGAGACGCGGGGTGCAGCTGCACCACTGGTGCAGAAAGACCGCATGCTGCAGGATTTCCTCCCTATGAAGAGAGTACTAGCAGGGTCAGGAAATCCAACTTTCAGAGGCTCTTGCCGGCTTCTGATCACTTCCCTGGGAGAAATGTTTCCCGACTTCAGAACTTTGGCTGAAGTGGCGCTGGTTATTCCAGTCTCCAGTGTCGCAGCAGAGCGCGGGTTCAGCCTTCAGGATAAAATTAAAACGTCAATGAGAAGTCGTCTGTCCGAGGCAAAGACGCAAAATTTAATGACAATTGCCTTGGCAGCAGTCTCCATTGACGACTTTGATTATGCACAAGCGAGCTCCCAATTTAAATCCATGCGGGCCAGAAGGAAGGTTTGAGCTCACGCAAACAGGTCAAATTAGATTGTCACTTAAACTGTTGTAGTGGACTGTTCATATTTTAACTGCAATTGTCTTGCTACGTTGTAAAATAACATTGTTCATATGCCCGTTAAGGCACAACAGCTGCAATGTCTTTAGCGGAGGGAAAATGGGTTCACAAGTGACCGAACGTCAGAATCTCTGTTCATCTTTTTGCATCATAAATACATAAATAAATGATTAAATAATACAAGCTTGTTCTGTGAATTAATTTTTAAATGAAAATGAGTCCATGAAAACACAAGTTATTAAATATATAGCATTTATAGCCTATATACATTGTCACTTAAAAGTTAAAATAAAATGACAGATAATAATGGACAATGACGGAATTTTTACGACCCTGTCCGTCAAAATGACGGACAATGAAAAAGTCTAACGCAACCACTGCAATACAGTCAATGTGTTCTACCCCTTTTCCACAAGTTGACACAGCTCCCTGAGCTCTTAATGAAATGTCTGTGACATGCTTTTGTCAAAATACTAAAGGATATAAAACACACAGCTCCCTTCTCACCCTGTCTAAACAGCCCTGTTCAACACGGCCAATTTGAGTGCCCGTTCCTTTAAATGATAATGAGCCCCACCCCTTTCTTCTGCCAGCCAATCATCTAGCACTTTCTTTATAAATACTTATTTGCAAAGGCAGTTCTCAAGCCATGATTGGAGATACTAAGTTGAGGGGTGGCATAATTCTAATGAGAGTGGCACGGTGGTGTAGTGGTTAGCACTGTCACCTCACAGCAAAAAGGTTCCAGGTTCGAACCCAGCGGCTGGCGAGGGCCTTTCTGTGTGGAGTTTGCATGTTCTCCCGGTGTCTGTTGCCCCTTTTCCTCCAGGGCTGGCCAGTGCTTAGTTTGGAACCAGGTTTTCTGTTTCCACCGACAAAGAACTGGCTCTGGGGCCAGAAAAACCAGTTCCAGGCTAGCACCAACTCTCTGCTGGGCCAGAGGAAAGAACTGCTTACGTCAGTGGGGGGGCGAAGTTGTTAAGACCAACAACAATAACAAGACCACGAAAGATCGCCATTTTTAAGCGACGAGAAGCAGCAGCTGTACAAACGCGAAGTCATCTATTATTATTATTATTATTATTATTATTGTTGTTGCTGCTGCTGCTTCTTCCGTGTTGTTTTTGCTTTAATATTCGCACCAAGGTTTATGTAAACGTAGCGCCGTAACTGACGTATACAGTGACGTAACTGACGTATACAGCGACGTAATGACGTGGCTCCACTTAGCACCGCGAGCTATGGAAAAGCAAACTGGTTCTCAGCTGGCTCGCAAGTTGAACGAGTTGTGAACCAGCACCAGCACTGGCCCCGAACCAGCCCTGGAACTGATTTGGTGGAAAAGGGGTATGTGTGGGTTTCCTCCGGGTGCTCCGGTTTCCCCCACAATCCAAAGACATGCAGGTTAGGTTAACATGGGCCGGCCTTAGGCTGAAGTGCCCTTGAGCGAGGCATCTAACTCCCAACTGCTCCCCGAGTGCTGTAGCATAGCTGCTCACTGCTCTGGTTATATGTGTGTGTGTTTTTTCACTGCTTCAGATGAGTTAAGGTTCACTGTGTGCTTAAGTCTATGCTTGAGTGTACGTGTGACAAACGCTGCTTGGCTTGGCTTCTTCTTATGACATAGAAAGGGGAGACAAATCTGAACGGCTTGTCGACGTATGTTTTTTTTGAAACAGGCAGCCAAAAGAAACTGACTGGCCATCTAATTTCACAGTTTGTTCGTTGGCAGCCACTCCAGATATCCAAATGTATGTGCACAAGCACTGAAAAAGTGAGTTTTTCATAACATGATCCCTTTAAACAAATAGGATCTTCAAGGGTTCCTTGTAGAACCCTTGACTTGGTGAAGTCGTGGCCTTTTCATATGTCTGACATTCTGAAAACTAAAGATTTTACGAGGCCTGGACGATAAAATGATAACGATATGTACCACCATGGCCTTTGGAAGTTGGTTTACACCCAGAAAATACATGTAATCTTTCTGAATCATATTTACATCCACTGAAGGTCACACATGCATTTTTTTTTTTTGTATACATGCAACTGCCATGTTCTCCAACATGGATTCATTTTTAAAATACACAACTCGTGCTTTTTGAACACCCCATTCCTGATTTGCTGTTATTATAACCTCCACTCTTCTGGGAAGGCTTTCCACTAGAGTTTGGAATGTAGCTATGGGGATTTTTGTTCATTTAGTCGCAAAAGCATTAGTGAGGTCAGGGTACTGATGTCTGGTGAGGAGGCCTGGGGCACAGTCAGCATTCCAGGTAAGTACGGTTGAGTTTCATCCTATGTACGTTAGGGCGAAGTGAAATTAATTCTCTGGGGGATGTGAGCACGCACACCTAGAGCAGTGTGCAGCTGTGCTGCAGCGCCTGGGGAGCAGTTGGGGGTTAGATGCCTTGCTCAAGGGCATTTCAGCCATTCTTGCTGGTCCAGGGAATTGAACCAGTGACCTTTCAGTCCCAAAGCTGCTTCTCTAACCTTTAGGCCATGGCTTCCCCATCAACCTTGGCGCACACCATGTCTTAACAAGAAGACGGAGTCATCTATATCCCCTGCCCTACATACCAACTATATACCAAGTTTCAAGATATTATTTGTCACATTCTTCAAGTTCTGCTGCAGGAAACCAACCCTACCTCTTTACACTGACCAATATTTATTAGTTTGGTCCTGCATTTCCTTTCCTTCGCAATATAACGTCTTTTCTTCTCACTTTCTGTTACTGTAGTCAGTCTTTCATGTTTCATTCGCATACTCACGTCTTTCATTTTCCTCCTCCTGTTTCAAATTTGTATCCCACAATGCTTTGCACAAACGGGGAAAGCCCACCATGTGATGCATGACGTAGTATCTTGAATTGGGTCATGGTGAAGCAAGAAAAAATAGCAGAGAATTTAGGATCACGTGGCCCTAAATTTATTAATTGTTCTATTTTTAAAAAACTAATAACATTGGAAGTCTGTGATTTTGAATTCAGTAGCTTTCACTCCACTAAACAAAAATAATTGGGTGTCAGGGAAAATTCTTTTTATGACCTACACTTGAAAAATCTGAAAGGCAGTATAGCTTTAAGATATTTTGTTTACTCGCCTAACATTTTACACAGATTTTTCAAAATGACGGCTGCTGGTGCTGCATTGGTTTATGTGTTTGACCAATCACCATACACTTTTATCACTCATGGTTCCTCGAGTACTGGAAGAGTACTTATCTTGAACTAGGAGCTAAAAACGTCCCTTAAAATGTCGTTCTAAGAACTGAGATGGTCCTCAGTTCCTGCAGTACAGAGACACATTTAAAAAAATGGTGTCCTTCCTCCAACAGTTCTAAGAACTATGAAAAAGTTCCTCCAGTCTGAAAGCACCTATAGACTTCCTGTCAGCTCAAACTAGCTGGCCGTTCTCCTCTGATCTCCATCAACAGGGTGTTTCAGCCTACAGACCCTCCACACACAATTACTCCCCCGGTCATTCTGTGTAAACTCACGAGACTGTTGTGTGTGAAATTCCCAATAGATCAGCAGTTTCTGAAATGCTCAAACCAGTCCATCTGGCAACACCCATCCATGCCACAGTCGTAGAGATCACATTTTTGTCCCCATTCTGATGCTTGAACATTTTAACTAAAGCTCTTGACCTTTTTATCTGTATGATTTTATGCCTTTTGCTGCTGCCTCATAATTGGCTGATTGGAGAACTGCATAAATGAGCAGGTGTACTGGTGTTCCTAATAAAATGATCAGTGAGTGTATTATTAAATGCTAATATAGATGTTTATTATCACCTGCCACGAAGTGCGCAGGGGGAAATAGGAATGGAGTCCATCCGTCCATCTGTCCATTTCAATCTGGACAGGTTTTCTTAGAAATTACATAAAGCCTAGGTCACAACCGGACATACGATTTTTTGGCCGTGCGATTTTTGGCGTTTCCCAAATCGCTGCGGTTTTTTTGTTCATGGAGAAAGACGCACGTTGGCCGTAAGTTTGTCTTGCAACCTGAAAAAAACGTAAGCGCCCGTAGAATTTGTTTGACATGACAAAGAGCCTCTGCGGCCGGTCTGCGGCCAGTCTACGGCTCGAAAATCAGCACGTCACCCGCGCGCCCTCCGTGCGTTTCACGCGCGCCCTCCGTGCGTTTCTTGCGTTTTTTGCACGTAGACTGGCCGTAGGAGCACGTACGGCCGGTTGTGACCGAGGCTTAAGCTACATCAATGAAACTCTGTATGCTCATATTACTATTCATGATCGAAGTTGAATTTGAAAATCTTTTATGATTTAATTATTGTTTTCAGAGTTATGGCCCTTGATTTTTGAAAATGCTACCCATCTTTTTTTTTTTTTTCAGTAGTGCAAGTTCAAAAATAATTTATGAGAAATAATTATTTTCAGAGTTATGGCCCTTGATTTTCGTTATTGGACTTTGTCAAAGTGGATTCAGTCTGGACAAGTTTTATCAGAAACCATAAGCTACATCAGTGAAACTTTTGTGTGCTCATACTACTGAAAAAGCTGGGTAGCATTTTATGAAGGTGTCGTAGCACTTACGACGACATAAGTCAATTTTAAAGCAATGGGCTTATAAGGGTGTAAGTGTTAAGAGGTCTTCGTAAAGCGCTCGTGGCGGGGGATGGTGATGGCCATTTCTTCTTGTTATTACTGGAATACATTTAGTTTATGGATTTCTCCTTTATTTATATAAAAACACACACAGTGGTGCTTGAAAGTTTCTGAACCCTTTAGAATTTTCTATATTTCTGCATAAATGTGACCTAAAACATCAGATCACAAATCCTAAAAGTAGATGAAGAGAACCCAGTTAAACAGATGAGACAAAAACATGGCCACTTATTTATTGAGGAAAATGATCCAATATTACATATCTGTGAGTGGCAAAAGTATGTGAACCTCTAGGATTAGCAGTTAATTTGAAGGTGAAAATAAGAGTCAGGTGTTTTCAATCAATGGGATGACAATCAGGTGTGAGTGGGCACCCTGTTTTATTTAAAGAACAGGGATCTATCAAAGTCTGATCTTCACAACACGTTTGTGGAAGTGTATCATGGCACGAACAAAGGAGATTTCTGAGGACCTCAGAAAAAGCGTTGTTGATGCTCATCAGGCTGGAAAAGGTTACAAAACCATCTCTAAAGAGTTTGGACTCCACCAATCCACAGTCAGACAGATTGTGTACAAATGGAGGAAATTCAAGACCATTGTTGCCCTCCTCAGGAGTGGTTGACCAGAGCAAGGCGTGTAATAGTCAGCGAGGTCACAAAGGGCCCCAGGGTAACTTCTAAGCAACTGAAGGCCCCTCTCACATTGGCTAATGTTAATGTTCATGAGTCCACCATCAGGAGAACACTGAACAGCAATGGTGTGCATGACAGGGTTGCAAGGAGAAAGCCACTGCTCTCCAAAAAGAACATTGCTGCTTGTCTGCAGTTTGCTAAAGATCATGTGGACAAGCCAGAAGGCTACTGGAAAAATGTTTTGTGGACGGATGAGACCAAAATAGAACTTTTTGGTTTAAATGAGAAGCGTTATGTTTGGAGAAAGGAAAACACTGCATTGCAGCATAAGAACCTTATCCCATCTGTGAAACATGATGGTGGTGGTGGTGGTGGTGGTATCATGGTTTGGGCCCGTTTTGCTGCATCTGGGCCAGGACAGCTTGCCATCATTGATGGAATAATGAATTCTGAATTGTACCAGTGAATTCTAAAGGAAAATGTCAGGACATCTGTTCATAAACTGAATCTCAAGAGAAGGTGGGTCATGCAGCAAGACAACGACCCTAAGCACACAAGTCGTTCTACCAAAGAATGGTTAAAGAAGAATAAAGTTAATGTTTTGGAATGGCCAAGTCAAAGTCCTGACCTTAATCCAATCGAAATGTTGTGGAAGGACCTGAAGCAAGCAGTTCATGTGAGGAAACCCGCCAACATCCCAGAGTTGAAGCTGTTCTGTACGGAGGAATGGGCTAAAATTCCTCCAAGCCGGTTTGCAGGACTGATCAACAGTTACCGCAAACGTTTAGTTGCAGTTATTGCTGCACAAGGGGGTCACACCAGATACTGAAAGCAAAGCTTCACATACTTTTGCCACTCACAGATATGTAATATTGGATCATTTTCCTCAATAAATAAATAAATGACCAAGTATAATATTTTTGTCTCATTTGTTTAACTGGGTTCTCTTTATCTACTTTTAGGACTTGTGTGAAAATCTGATGATGTTTTAGGTCATATTTATGCAGAAATGTAGAGAATTCTAAAGGGTTCACAAACTTTCAAGCACCACGGTATATAACATGAAAATATATATATGAATGAGAATTCTAAGTGTAGTTTCACACTTTGTGTATTGTAGAGTCTGTGAGGAAAATTAGAGTTGCAGTGAAAACATTCACTATGCTTACATGCACAAAATATTCCGGGTTTTTGTCCTTATTCCGAAAAAGATAATATTCCTACTAAGCTGTTTACATGGCGAATGAGAATGTATATTCCACTATTATTCTGTCCACATTCACTGGATATGAGCAATCGTGTGCTCTGATTGGCTACTGTACTACTAGGATATCCGCTCATATACCACGAGTAGAGAAAAACAAAATGGCGGAGCGTGTTGATGAACTATCTGAGGACAAAATAAAAACTCTACTCAAAAACAAAACCCTAAAAAATACAAAAAAGCAACAAAGTATGAAATAAAAGTATTTGATGGTAAGAACTTTTTTTTTTTAAATCTTCAAGAATTATTGCATTTTTCACAAATTGCTACTGTCATTTCGCTGGTTTGTTTACATTCTAAGTGGAAATTATTTAGTCGGAAATTTTGCATAAAGTTTTTATTTATTGAATTTGCAAAAAAAAAAAAGCTCCGTTTTTCAAAATCCAGTCACTGTGGACAGAATAAAACGATTGAATGAAATAATCTTATGGCTTATAGCCGACTTGGTGCTACGCGCCTCGTTGGCCATCAGCTCATGCATAACTTGATTTCGTGGAATAACTGTTAAATATTCCCGCTTACATGCAGCCGTGCATACTTTGTGTACAGTGCACAGCAGACCACAAATGAGCAAGAGGCTGTGTGTCGCAAACTGCCGTAAAAACCCAGATTGATGCGCACATTCCGAATACGCTGTATACGTGTCTAAAGAATGCTCCTAAAACCCGAATACTATCGGCATATCCCACGCCTTAATCGGAAACTGCTGAATTCAAGAATAAGGCCAGATTCGGAATATCCAAACGGAATATGCTGCTTATATGATCTGTGTCAAATTTGAAATATTGTCCTATTCGGAATATTAGTGTGAATGTAAATGTACTGGCTGATGAACACTCCCATGTCCTTTTTAAGCAACACCTCCATTTCTCAGGAGTTACTTTTTTGGGAAAAGGTACAGACCTGGCAGCCTTGTTCCAAGCTGATGTCTGGGCCGGAAAAATGTAAACAAAAGCCTGTGCTGAGGAAACCAGATCCACTGCATGATGGTGGTGTGAATCAACTTTTTTTTTTTTTTTTTTTCCCCTGAAACATCCTCAGAATGATATAATTATTACAGGATTAGAAACACTTTTTTTTTTTTTTTTTTTTTTAAACATTACACTTTAAACTGTTTCTGCAAGAAAAGTTTTCTTCTGTTTTAAAATGAATTTTATATATATTATATATACTGTACAGTGCTGAGCGTAAATGAGTACACCCCCTTTGAAAAGTAACATTTTAAACAATATCTCAATGAACACAATTTCCAAAATGTTGAAAAGACAAAGTTTAATATAACATCTGTTTCACTTATAACGTGAAAGTAAGGTTAATAATATAACTTAGATTACACATTTTTTCAGTTTTACTCAAGTTAGGGTGGTGCAAAAATGAGTACACCCCACAACAAAAACTACTCCATCTAGTACTTTGTATGGCCTCCATGATTTTTAATGACAGCACCAAGTCTTCTAGGCATGGAATGAACAAGTTGGCGACATTTTGCAGCATCAGTCTTTTTCCATTCTTCGACAATGACCTCTTTTAAGCCTCGGTCACAACCGGCTGTACATGCTCCTACGGCCGGTCTACGTGCAAGAAACGCACGGAGGGCGCGCGTGTGATGTGCTGATTTTCGAGCCGTAGACCGGCCGCAGACCGGCCGCAGAGGTTCTTTGTCATGTCAAACAAACTCTATGGGCGCTTATGTTTTTTTCAGGTTGCAAGACAAACTTACGGCCAACGCGCGTCTTTCTCCATGAACAAAAAAAAAAACGCAGCGATTTGGGGAAACGCCAAAAATCGCACGGTCAAAAAAATCGTACGTCCGGTTGTGACCTAGGCTTTAGTGACTGGATGCTGGATGGAGAGTGATGCTCAACTTGTCTCTTCAGAATGTAGCATGTAGACGCTCATCTAAGTTTCCAAACTTGTCATTGCTTAACTCTTGAATATTTTCTATCGTGAATACTATCATTAAAAAGCTTCTCTCTGCTTTCCAAAGAAATTTATCTCATTAAGATCTGTTCAGTACTTTGGGAGTAAAGGCAGGTTGAAGTTGGTACACTAGAGTGTACTCTCTGCTTGCGGGATGTCGTGAAATTGCTGGTGCTTTTTGAGTCACAGGAAAGCAGTCAGGCTCTCTCTCTCTCTCTCTCTCCTGATCCGTTTCCGACTGGATTACTTGTGAATATCAATCAGATAACTTTTATAGGGATGTTCTCTCGCTCTCACTGTTTCTGATGAAGTATTCAGCAAAATTTTCTATCTGCTAGTTTTGATGTTATGCTTCACGGGAGACTTTGAACTGAGTTTTCACAGCTTTACCTACTTATTTTTTTCAAATCAAACTGATTCACATAACTATTTTAGAATATAACTGTAGTTGTTTTGATGAAAAATATTGAGATCTTGGTGGTCGGAATGATATTTAAAAAAAACGGAAGTCAGAGACATGAGTGTCAGTTTCAATTCAATTAATTGGAGTTGTTTATTGGATGTGGATCTCAGTTTTTTCAAGGTTCGCCTTGAAAGCTGTGAATATTAATTGAAATAATAATTTATATCCTTTCATATGAACACTAACAGGCTCTGCTTAGAAATACAAAGGCCTACAGAGCATAAAGAGGGTATTAGAAATAATCTTTTATTCCTTTTTTATTTTGATAGTGGTAAATGTGAATGACAGTCAATGCTTTATTTATACAAATTTTATAATTGATATTGATTTCTCCTTCTTTGTGATGTATAAATGAAACTGAAGATCAGCTTTATATTGCACAAATAAAGCCATTTGGTGAAACTTTATAAAAGAGAGAGTGTCCTGATTTAACGTTTTTACCTAATTAGCATAATTATACTAATTAAATACTCACTTGCATAATTGGTTTTTACTGATTTTTCCAAGGGCGGCACGGTGGTGTAGTGGTTAGCGCTGTCGCCTCACAGCAAGAAGGTCCTGGGTTCGAGCCCCGTGGCCGGCGAGGGCCTTTCTGTGCGGAGTTTGCATGTTCTCCCCGTGTCCGTGTGGGTTTCCTCCGGGTGCTCCGGTTTCCCCCACAGTCCAAAGACATGCAGGTTAGGTTAACTGGTGACTCTAAATTGACCGTGAGTGTGAATGGTTGTCTGTGTCTATGTGTCAGCCCTGTGATGACCTGGCGACTTGTCCAGGGTGTACCCCGCCTTTTGCCCATAGTCAGCTGGGATAGGCTCCAGCTTGCCTGCGACCCTGTAGAAGGATAAAGCGGCTAGAGATAATGAATGAATGAATGATTTTTCCAACTTTGTATTCAGTATACAAGCATCTATGTGCCTGCCAATTTCCATGTAAATATCTTGAAAAATAAAAAGGTTATTAAGAAAAAACATTTGATCTCATTCGTTAATGAGGCCCATTTTGGACCATGTGATCCAAATACAGAATTTTACGGCAGTTTTCTAAAAATTAAGTAATTTTTTTCAATCTTTGATTTGTATCTCAAGAACGGATAAACATATTATTCTGTAAAAAGTATGTTGTTCTGCATTCAATTCTGAATTCAATGAAACCAGTTTCAAGCAATTTGGATTGAATTTGAATTTTCACCTGACATGCCTAAGCGGCTAATAATGATATGAGATGAGTTCTATGAAATCCAGGAATTAATGATCGATATGATTGGACACTTTTTCTTTATGGTGTTACTCTAACACTGTGTGGATGTCAGTGTTGTAGTCGAGTCCCTAAACCTCGAGTCCGAGTTCGGTCTCGAGTCCCCAGTATTCAAGTCAACTCAATTTTCATTTAAAGAAAATTTTGAGTTGAGTCCACAATTGATCCCAGTCGAGTCCAACACCAGCCCCGCTATCAACAGGGCAAATAACATGAGAGAGGGTTAACACTAGCTTGTGCATTGGTCTGCAAGCCCCGCTATCAACAGAGCAATGAACATAGTGTGTCACTGATTCCTCTGGGTGGTCTTACCAAATGAGGATTGAAGTTCGAGGTTGTCCCCATCATCTCCTCGATAGTTCTTCTACATATGGAACACACAGCAGTGCGTTTTTTCCCACTGCACGAGAAGTCTGTATAAGTAAAGTGGACAATCCGAGGGGCTTCTCTCCAGGCATTTTAGTGCCATTAACATTAGTTTGTTCCTGAACATGATGTATGAACAGGTGAATGTGCATTCTCTTGCACGAAATTAGTATGAAATTTAATGTAGATATAAATACATATGTTATTTACCAGCTGGGAGGTCCGTATCGTGAAATGCCGTGACCGAGGTCTTGAAAGTACTGAGCGAGGCCCTCTGGGCCGAGGTCAGTATTCAAGGCCGAGGTCACGGTATTTCACCATACAGACCGACCTTAAGCTGGTAAATATATTTATTGTTTTCTTTACCAAATTCTAACAGAAAACGAGAGCGCCCGAAAAGGAAAACCGAGCCAAGGCGAGCCGCCATTTTGAATCCTCATTCACGGCTGTAATGCAAGTTGCTTCCTCCTCGGTATACAAGTGCACTTCCATAGCAGGAAAAACATTTTGCCGCCTATGTAGTCCCCTATTTATACAAAATTGAGTCATTCAGGATTCAGCCATGTTTTTGCTCGGCGTTAGCAACAGTTACAGGTTTTTAGCTTTCTCCTGAAATGTGTTCTTTTATTTCTTCTTCCTCAGGGTAGTAAAACTCGCTTTTGCTGTGAACACTGTCGTTATCGCTATCCATGCTGTAAAATTAATGCCATTTTCCTGAGAAATGCGAAAATAAATGTTGACAAAAATTGCTACCATGTTTGTTGTGAACGAGCGAGTCGCCAGAGGTCCGTAACCGGGGTCCGTATCGTAGGATACAGACCCGCTCGCCAGCCAATCAGAGCGCAGGATTTGATGCAAACTGGACCGCGAAAAAAATAAATGCATCTTATGGCAAATTATTATGGCATGTTCAAAAAAATAATGAAAAAAATCAGAGTCCTCGTCTCCAATTTACAAGTCTGAATGCAATTAACGCATGAGCCCGAGTCATCAGTGCTCAAGTCCAAGTCAAGTTATGAGTCTTTAAAATTAGTGTGTGGGCCGGACTCGAGTACTACAAGTGTAGTGGATGTGTAGTGACTTGGGTATAGGTTGTGTGTTTCTGCTACTAAAGAATTGCCTATTAAAGAGTTGTTTTTTTTTTTTTTCTTTCTTGCACTGGCAATGAAATGAAGAAATCTGTTTAATAACACATTGGTTGTGTTGGTTAACACTCTTAAATGCTGCGATGAAGTTGAGAAGACTTGCTGTTTTTCACTGACAGCGTGATTCCATTGTTTGCCATGTCTCCTGTTCTGTTCGAGAAGCTGCTCCACTTTTTCGGTCTGAGAGGGAATGGCACAGAAGTGTTGAGATGGTTTCAGTGTGTGTATAATGGCTGGTCAGAGGCTGTGTCAGTTAGGTTCGAGCAGTAGCACTCTGGGTGATGACTCACTGTGTTAATCTTCGCACCTTTTGAGCGCTGCATCAGTGACTGTTCCACTTTTCAAATGTCAGCGTGCAGATGGATGGAATGTTACACTGGCTGTTCCAGATGGTGACAACACTAATGGAGCTTAATTGCACAAACGGCTCCACAAACTACACAATGTTATTAGTGTGATGGGTTGAATAAGTGCATGTCACTGTGATATCTGTCGGACACGTCTGTGAAGTTCACTCGAGTTAGCGATTCTTGTTACGCATGGCATGCTTAAAGGATTAGTTCGAGGTCATTGTTTTGTTAATCATGCCAAATGAGATTCCGATCTCAAGATTTACAGTCATCCATGTGTCTACCTTCATATGCAAGAAAAGTGGCATGCAGCAGAAGTGCAGCCCTTTTCCCCTTGCTGCGCTAATGGGCTTTGACAGATGCGAGATACGAGTGCTTTACAGTAAGTCAGGTGACTAATGCCTCCTACTTGGTGGCTCAGGTCAGTCTTGTGGAGGCTGTGAGTGGCCTACAGACGTCAACACTTTAGGCTTTGTCTTAAACATGGCTGAAAATGTTTCAACTTTGTAAAGGGCTTTTAAAAATTTTAAGGACTTCCATTCAGTACTCTGTCTTGTAGAACCATTTGCTATGTTACTATGTGGAATCAGCATTCCTTCTGCATCACGTTGTTGAAATGCAGTCATGTGCACAGGATGTTTGTTAGAGGCTGTTCACACGGCAACGGATTCGGGTGAATCTGATAAAATTGTTTATCGTTTCGGCCTGGCGTCCACACGACACCGGCGTTTTGGGTGCCCCAAAACGAGAACGGGTTCCAGAGTGGAAAAATCTGGCAACGGCGCCGTTGCGAAGTCGTCTGGATGAGTAGAACGGATTTGTTTACGATGACGTCACAACCACATGACTAGAACAAGCAGCACTCTCGCTGTTTTGTATGAACCACTGCATTGCATTCACTTTTGTATACAGCTTTTCTTTTAAATAAACAAATAACTGAACCATTTCTTGAATTTCTTTTTTTTATTGGATAAGACTGCTTTTCAAAATGTTCACACACAATATAAAAAGTTATATAAATTATATAAAAATGCTTTTCAAAATGTTCACACACAATAAGAAAATGTAAGTTATATAAAACTATGCACACTAATAAAACTAATTTGTACACACAGAAGGCACGGTTTCCTCGCGTAGTCGCAGCCATCTTCTTGTTGTGTGCTTGTTCCTGTGAGTGCTTCACGCTGGGTAGAAGAAGGGGTTTATGCGCATGCGTCCTACTTCTGTTGTTCTGGTGTCTCCGATGGGACCGTCTTATAGCGCATGTAGAAGTGTGGCATGTGTATTGCATCGTTTTCAGCAAGCGTTGTGTTGCCATATGTACCTGATATTTTACTAATTCGTTGCCCATGTGGACGCGATATATATTTTTTTTTAATAAAATCTCGTTGCCGTTGTCATGTGGATGTAGGCTTAGTTTGCTGCCTTAATCACTCGTGTGAGATGTGTTGGGTTGCTGGTTGTGTGTTGCATGTGCTGGGCCTTATTTATTAAGCTGGATACAGCTGAATTTATTGGTAAATCACAAGCTAGTGCCTTTACACAAGAAATGTAGTGTTCATGAAAATTAGACATAATATCTAAATCTTCCTAAAGATTTTCCTTCCTTGGTTGATGCGCTTCAAATCGTAGTCTATACAGTGTCTTGCAAAAGTATTCATCCCCCTTGGTGTGTTTGGTTTTGTCACGTTACAAGCTGGAATTAAAATGGGTTTTGGGGGGTTAGCACCATTTGATTTACACAACATGCCTACAACATTAAAGGTGCACATTGTTGTTTTATTGCGACACAAATAATAATTAAGATGGGGGAAACCCAACAGAAATCTGGATTGTGCATAGGTATTCACGCCCCCCAAGTCAATACTTTGTAGAGCCACCTTTTGTTGCGATTACAGCTGCAAGTCTCTTGGGGTCTGTCTCTATTAGCTTAGCACATCTAGCCACTGGGATTTTTGCCCATTCCTCAAAAACTGCTCCAACTCCTTCAAGTTAGATGGGTTGTGTTGGTGGACAGTAATCTTCAAGTTATGCCACAGATTCTTAATTGGATTGAGGTCTGGGCTTTGATTAGGCCATTCCAAGACATTTAAATGTTTCCCTTTAAACCATTCCAGTGTAACTTTAGCAGTATGTTTTGGGTCATTGTCCTGCTGGAACATGAATCCTTTGTCCCAGTCTCAAACCTCTGGCTGACTCAAAAAGGTTTTCCTCCAGAATTGCCCTATATTTAGTGCCATCCATCTTTCCTTCAGTCCTGACCATCTTTCCTTCAGTACTGACCAGCTTTCCTGTCCCTGCAGATGAAAAACATCCCCACAGCATGATGCTGCCACCACCATGCTTCACTGTAGGAATGGTGTTCTCAGGGTTTGCGCCACACATGGCATTTCCCATGATGGCCAAAAAGATCAATTTTATTCTCATTTGACCAGAGACTCTTCTTCCATGTGTTTGGGGAGTCTGCCACATGCTGTTGGGCAAACTCCAAATGTGTTTTCTTAAGCAATGGCTTTTTTCTGCCCATTCTTCCATAAAACCCCACTAAGTGGAGTGTACAGCTTAAAGTGGTCCTGTGGACAGACACTCCCATCTCTGCTGTGGATCTTTGCAGCTCCTTCAGTGTTATCTTTGTCTTTGTTGTATCTCTGATTAATGTCCTCCTTACCCGTTCTGTGAGTTTTGGTGGGCGACCTTCTCTTGTCAGGTTTGTAATTGTGACATACTCTTTCCATTTTGCTATAATGGATTTAATGGTGCTCCCTGGGATATTCAAAGTTTGGGATATTTTTTATAACCCAACCCTGATCTGTACTTCTCCACAACTTTGTCTCTGACCTGTTTGGAGGCTCCTTGGTTCTCATGTTGCTTGCTTAGTAGTGTTGCAGAGTCAGGGTCCTTCCAGAAATGGTTGATTTATAGACATCATGTGACACTGCACACAGGTGGCTCTTAATCAACTAATTATGTGACTTATGAAGTGAATTGGTTGGAGCAGCTCTTATTTAGGGGTTTCATATGAAACGGGTGTAAATACCTATGCACACTCCAGATTTCTGTTTTTTTTTTCCATCTTAATTATTGTTTGTGTCACAGTAAAACAACAATTTTCACCTTTTAAAGTGGTAGGCATGTTGTGTAAATCAAATGGTGCTAACCCTCCAAAAATCCATTTTAATTCCAGCTTGGAATGCAACAAAACAGGACAAACACCAAGGGAGATGAATACTTTTGCAAGTCACTGTAACTGGGTAGTTCTTCAGTAACGAAATTACATTCACAGCAAAGCGTGGTAACTTTTAGTTGCAGTACAGAAGATAATGTTATTAAATAAAAATTTCACACTATATGGGGTATCTTTTGACCCTAAAAAAGCATAGAAAATTTGGTTAACTCTGAATGCAAAATCTTTTATGAGGAAAGAAAAGTCAAGTCATGGAATTGTCAGAAAAACTGAACTTTCATGTCTATGTGTCGGTCCTGCGATGACCTGGCGACTTGTCCAGGGTGTACCCCGCCTTTCGCCCGTAGTCAGCTGGGATAGGCTCCAGCTTGCCTGCGACCCTGTAGAACAGGATAAAGCGGCTAGAGATAATGAGATGAGATGAATTATCATATATTATTAATCATTTAATTATTGGTAAGCCTATTATACCATTATCAGTATTCATAAAGGGCAGCACGGTGGTGTGGTGGTTAGCGCTGTCGCCTCACAGCAAGAAGGTCCGGGTTCAAGCCCCGTGGCCGGCGAGGGCCTTTCTGTGCGGAGTTTGCATGTACTCCCCGTGTCCGCGTGGGTTTCCTCCGGGTGCTCCGGTTTCCCCCACAGTCCAAATACATGCAGGTTAGGTTAACTGGTGACTCTAAATTGACCGTAGGTGTGAATGTGAGTGTGAATGGTTGTCTGTGTCTATGTGTCAGCCCTGTGATGACCTGGTGACTTGTCCAGGGTGTACCCCGCCTTTCGCCCGTAGTCAGCTGGGATAGGCTCCAGCTTGCCTGTGACCCTGTAGAAGGATAAAGCGGCTAGAGATAATGAGATGAGATTAGATTTCCCTGAAGCAACACTGCTATAATTGGGGTGATTTTATTTTTAAATATGGTTTTCAGTACATTTTGCCTTGGAGTCCATACTTTACAAGATCACTGAGCTGACAAGTTAAGGCAGTCTTAATAATTTTCATAATTCTGGCCTCTCTGCTGAAGAATTGTGCAGCTGACAGAAGTTACTGCAGTTTTATACCTAGATGATGTGGATATGTTGCAGGTTAAATCCGCTCTTAGGTTAAACCTGTATTCAACTTGGATAGAATTGGTGAACCATATTTTACCTGTGGTTCACCAATATTACCTAGGTCGAATACAGGTTTAACCTAAGAGTGTTCACCTGGGGGCGCCGTGGCTCAATCAACTAAGGCGCCATACCATAAATCCGGGGACCCGGGTTCGATTCCAACCCGAAGTCATTTCCTGATCCCTCCCCTCCCCATCTCTCTCTCTCCAGCTCATTTCTTGTCTCTACACTGTCCTATCCAATAAAGGTGAAAAAAGCCCCAAAAAAATCTTTAAAAAAAAAAAAGTGTTCACCTAGGTAAAATGTGTGTTCAACTGTCTGAAAAGGTTTTTTTTTTTTTTAAACATGGGGTCGGTGTCATAAAAAAAATTGTTGTTTTTTTTGGGGGGGGGGGTTTGAAATAAAAATAAAACAATAAACAAATAAATAAAGAAGAAAATGGAAATTGTCATCTTCTCTCACACGTGCGCTCTCTCTTCCCTCTTTCTACCCACTAACCTTCCCTCTCTGGTCCTCATCACCTGGACTCCCTTCCCTTGATGTTGTACCTTCTCAACTACCTCTCTACAAACACTCAACAAATCACAATGAAATAAAGAATTTTTATTGTACTCCCCAGGATTTGAACTCTCACCCTCCACATCTGTAGTCTAGTGTTTACCACTACACTATGCAGGTTAACCATGCAAGTTCTCCCAACAAAAAGCTAACCCAATCCCCAACCAAAAGCTAACTCAAACCCCAACAAAAAACTAACCTAATCCCCAACAAAAAGCTAAGCCAAACCCTAACATAAAACTAACCCAAACCCCAACAAAAAGCTAAGCCAACCCCTAAAATAAAGGTAACCCAAACTGCAAAAAAGCTAACCCTAACATAAAGCTAACCCAAACCCCAACAAAAAGCTAACCCAAACCCCAACAAAAAGCTAACCCTAACAAAAAGCTAACCCAAAACCCCAACATAACACTGTAAAAAAAATGTAACTTGCAAAATTGTTGAGTGAAAAAAAGATTCTAAGTTGAATGAACAAATTTCCCTTCTAATTGTTCAAGTAACTAAAAAAAAAATAGTTGAGACGCCTTTCCTTCGCCACAAGTTCATAGGAGTTGGAAAATTTAAGTTAAGTGAACTTATATTCAAGTGCTGATTGACACCCCTTAACCAATGCCACTGCGCATGCGCACTTCACACGTTCGAAAGTTTCAACGGTCGGGTGGAGTGAGAAGTCCGTGGAAACTGACACAAGACGTTGTATAGGAGTATAGACTAAGCTTTCCTCAACAGAGGCCAGGGAATTCCCTCCTTGTATGTCGGTATTTGTTTCTGTTTGTGTAATAATAGGCAAAGTGAAGTAGAACTTAAGTGTTGAGAGGTTTGTGTTAACTAAAAAATGCAATGCACACTAAATCATTGTAAAAAAAAAAAATAGTCAAGCCAACTTAAAAATGTAATGCAACCTGCTGCCAAAGGATTTTGAGTAAACTCAACTTAGAACCATGATGTGCCAACTTGCTCTTCTAAGTTAATTGGCATTATTATTTCAATTTATTTCAACTAAACAAATTGTTGGACTGAACTTCTAAAGGCAAGTCTTAAAAAGAACACCATGGGGTGTCGTGGCTCAGGTGGATAAGGTGCCATACCATAAATCTGGGGACCTGGGTTTGATTCTGACCTGAGGTCATTTCCTGATCCCTCTCCTGCTCATTTCCTGTCTCTATACTGTCCTATCGAATAAAGGTGAAAGAAACTTTAAAAGAATAATTTAGGATAACGTAATGTTTTTTGTGCCAACTTGCTTTTCCAAGTTAATTGGAATGATTATTTCAGTTTATTTCAAAATCACAATTTGAGTGCACTGAACTTGCTAAATAAAGTAAGGTCAACATAAAATACTCATCTGTGTTGACTTAAAAGAGCAAGTCAGCACAACTATTTGGCCCGGAGTTGAGTTTACTCAAAATCCTTTGGCAGCAGGTTGTGTTACATTTTTAAGTTGGCTTGACTAATTTTTTTTTACAGTGAAAGCTAACCCAAAACCCCAACATAAAGCTAACTATCTCAAAACATACAAAAATTAAAAATTTAACCTAGAGTGAATGCTGTCTATATATTTAACCTCGGTAAAATGTGGTTCACCAATTCAACCTAGGTTGAATACAGATTTAACCTGAGAATGGATTTTACCTGCAACAGATATGTTTAGCTTATAACAGACACACATTTAGTGTGAAACTCAGTCATTTAATATTAATGATTTGAAAGAAGGCAATACAAAACCGATGCATAGGCCAAAGGGAGGGGAGGCATTAAGCCCTGTGGGGTATTCGACCCCACTACATTGGAAATGCACAGAATTTATCGGCAGCATGTCAGACGTTATTGCAGAATATTCAGGAACCAATCAGAACGTGTGATAACTGTCCCCAGTAAAATGAAATAGAAACTTAAAGCTGGACTCTTCTACTGGTGGCTGATTGACCCATACCTGTAGGGAATAGGCTCTACTCTAAACAAATTGACTTGTTGGAAAACACTTGCACTTTTCTCATTGGATTTGATGCCAGTTAATTTGTAATTGTTTGTTCGTTCTATTACACTGTTAATAAAGTTACATTTTTGATGTCATATAATTAAAAAAAAAAAGTATGGGGTCTAATTTCCCCCCTTTCCCCTAAGACTAGTGATGGCTTTAGGACAAAAGTGATTGCACCCTATTAAATGAGCATGTGGTAGTGCGTATCTGCTGTAGTTAATGTGCTGCCATGGCTGAGCTGCATTTAGTGTTGCCACCTGTCCCGGTTTTTCCTGATTGTCCCGGATTTTCATGGTCTGTCCCGGAAAAAAAAAAAAAAAAATCCGGGACACTGAATGTCCCGGTTTTTTGTACATGATGGGCAAAACGTGTATTTCAACTTGCGAGCCAGCTGAGAACCAGTTTGCTTTTCCATAGCTCGCCCGTGCTAAGCGCCACTAAGCGGAGCCACGTCATCACGTCGCTGAATACGTCATTACGTCGCTGTATAAGTCACTTACGTCGCTGTATACGTCAGTTACGGCGCTACGTTTACATAAACCTTGGCGCGAATATCAAAGCAAAAACACGGAAGAAGCAGCAGTAACAACAACAACAACAACAACAATAATAATAATAATGGATGACTTCGCGTTTGTACAGCTGCTGCTTCTCGGCGCTTAAAAATGGCGATCTTTCATGGTCTTGTTATTGTTGTTGGTCTTAACAACTCCGCCCCCCCGCTGACGTAAGCCGTTCTTTCCTCTGGCCCAGCAGAGAGTTGGTGCTAGCCTGGAACCGGCTTGGACTGATAAAAGAAACAGACTCTCTGTTGCAATGGTGAAGGCTGAGCTTCAAGTCAGGCTAAACTTTCAGTTGTCCTGTACTGAGTTCAAGACATTCATTGAAAATCAGCCAGGACTCATAGCAGCAGCAAAGAAAAACACCAAATATAAATGGAAGATTAGGTAAGGTTTTGGTGAATTAAATTAAATAGTGTAGTGTAGTACATACTCCTGTATGTGCCCAGTTATATCAGTTACATGTCCTCCTATGTATTTGTTTAGCCAAGAGCAGCAGAGGCACAGGCTAGCACAAGCAAAGCACACACCACACTCTAAGCAATCAGGTAAGCTGTTTGACACTACGCCTTACATTGTTACATTCAGGTATTCTTAGATACAATGAAAAATTAGATTATTTTTATTCCACATAAGCAAACAAACAGAACTTAATTATGTATTTCCCTTTTACCTGTGCCCACTACTGCCCCCAGGTGTCCACAACCAAAAACTGTTGGAAATAAACCAAAATACTGAAGACCTAGCCTAGTAAACTAGACCCACCCGCCTAGCGGCCAAAAATATTTTTGCCTAGCGAATGGGTCTAGCCTCGCACCATGTAAACAAAAACACTCCGGGCATCAAATCGTGCCCGCCAATCACAATGCAAGGTTTTTGTTTGGATTCTTTGGGCGGCCTTTTGCAGGAGTGACGACAAAGCTGCGCGACGCTGGAGAAAGCGCAGCAGGAAAGATGGCTACCGCTAGTGAACAGTGCGCATTTGACTCCACTTTGGAATCAGTTTTAGAAGAATTAGACTTGGGGTTTTCGTTGAAACATGAGCAGGAAGAGGCTCTCCGCTCATTCCTTTTCAAGAAGGACATTTTCGCTGTTTTGCCGACCGGCTATGGCAAAAGTCTGATCTACCAGCTGGCTCCGCTCGTAGCCAAAAGGATGGGGCTAGTTTGTGCAGTACGAAGAATTAATAAACAGCTTTGAAACATTACTTTTTGATTGTTTCTTATTTTCCCGTTATTTTAAATTTAAGGGAAATTATTTCACCAAACACCACTAAATAAAAACTCTCAAAAACAGTTTAAGCAAACCCTTGAAAAACACTTGGGGGAAAAAATGACTGTATGTTATGGTACAGACTCCAAACTTGTGGTCATTATCTCCAAACTTCTTAATATCTAGAACATGTTTATTAATTAATACGCATTTTGAAAAATTATTTATTTCAAGGCCTCCCCCACTGCTTTCTGTCGCTCTGACTACGTCACAGTCACTGTTGCGCTGATTGGTCAGAGCGTTGGCCTATACGCACAGAGACAGTTTGAAAGACAGCGGGTTGTTCCTCCTACCCGCTTCGGAAATGTCTACGGATCGAGGCCAGACTAAATATTCACATTTAGTCTGGCTTGCCAGGCTACTGAAGACCTGCTATATTATGTAAAGCAATTAACTAAACAAATAACTAGCAAAAGCGTCATTTTTACTAATTAGAGCAATACAGTTTCAGCATAGAAGGGCGGTTTTTGTCTTGGGTTAGATGTGTGAAGGGCGCCGTTGCTTACAAGCAAAAAGGTCGATTGGATGGTCGAAATGTCCAGGATTTTTGTCAGACACAGGTGGCAACCCTAGCTGCATTACTAGAATATTTTCACCATTTAGTAAGTCATTTTCAGCTCACTGTAAGAGTTGCCTTTATGAAGTTTTGTGGCTGCCATTAAATGTAAATCGGCTATGGCTGTTATTTACAGGTGTTTATAAATCTGGCAGGAGTTTTCTAGTTCTGTTTGACGGTGGTGTAGTGGTTAGCTCTGTCGCCTCACAGCAAGAAGGTTCTGGGTTCAAACCTTGCAGCTAACTGGGATCTTTCTCTGTGGAGTTTGCGTGTTCTTTTTTGTGCCTGCGTGGGTTTCCTCTGTGTGTTCTTTGGACTGTTGGAGGAAATTACTAAAAATTGCACAATGCAGAGAATGTGGACAAAATTTAAAAAATGAACCATTGATGCACATGTTGTAAACATGCCTATATATTACTAACGGTTGTTACCCAGTAGTACAGTAATGAGATTTTCTGATTTCAGTACTGGTAAAAATGATGTCTTGCTGACATGGAGAGGAGTTCATTTTTGATAGACACCAACTGTTTTTAGCAGATATGTGGTGGTGTGTTTTTTAAATGCCCATTTTTAACAGCCTGCCTACTGTGAACAGCATAGAGAACAACTTTTCCATGCACCTCTTCTTTATTTACCACACCCTGCTATACTGCACGCCACTGGATTCACTGGATTCATTTAATGAAGAAAATTGTTTAATTTTCTGCCTTTTTTTTTGTGTGTGTCCGTTCACCCACCTGTGTTCTAGCACACCAGTTTTTCTATGATTGTCTGTCTAGTAGTTCTTATTTGCAAACACTGTACCACTAATGCTCTTGGTTCAGCAATGGCTCTATGACATGTTTAGATGATGGACAGTGTAGCGACCAAACACTAATACATATGAATGATACTGAATTCTGCCGAAACTCTGAGGGTGAGAGATATAATACTGCACTACATCCATCCATCCATTATCTCTAGCCGCTTATCCTGTTCTACAGGGTCGCAGGCAAGCTGGAGCCTATCCCAGCTGACTATGGGCGAGAGGCGGGGTACACCCTGGACAAGTCGCCAGGTTATTGCAGGGCTGACACATACCCCTTTTCCACCAAATCAGTTCCAGGGCTGGTTCGGGGCCAATGCTGGCACTGGTTCACAACTCGTTCAACTTGCGAGCCAGCTGAGAACCAGTTTGCTTTTCCATAGCTTGCGGTGCTAAGAGAAGACACGTCATTACGTCGCTGTATACGTCAGTTACGTCGTTGTATACGTCATTACATCGCTGTATATGTCAGTTACGTCGCTACATTTGCATAAACCTTGGCGCAAATATCGAAGCAAAAACAACACGGAAGAAGCAGCAGCAACAACAATAATAATAATGGATGACTTCGCGTTTGTACAGCTGCTGCTTCTCGTCACTTAAAAATGGCGATCTTTCGTGGTCTTGTTATTGTTGTTGGTCTTAACAACTCCGCCCCCCCGCTGACGTAAGCGGTTCTTTCCTCTGGCCCAGCAGAGAGTTGGTGCTAGCCTGGAACTGGTTTTTCTGGCCCCAGAGCCAGTTCTTTGTCAGTGGAAACAGAAAACCCGGTTCCAAACTAAGCACTGGCCCCGAACCAGCCCTGGAACTGCTTTGGTGGAAAAGGGGCAACAGAGACAAACAACCATTCACACCTATGGTCAATTTAGAGCCACCAATTAGCCTAACCTGCATGTCTTTGGACTGTGGGGGAAACTGGAGCACCCGGAGGAAACCCACACAGACACAAGGAGAACATGCAAACTCCACACAGAAAGGCCCTTGCCGGCCGCTGGGCTTGGACCCAGAACCTTCTTGCTGTGAGGCGACAATGCTAACCACTACACCACCGTGCCGCCCCCTGCACTACATTATAGTAGTAAATAATTAAATAATATTGGCTGGCTTTGAGTGGTCTATCAGATATATTCCATTCAGCTAGCATGATATTGAACTCATCTTTGACTCATTCAATATCATGCTGCTGGCTGAATGGAATATATCTGATAGACCACGAAAAAAGCCAACTATTATTATTATTATTATTATTATTATTATTATTAATAATAATAATAATATACATACTCTCTTCATATCAGCATTCTCTAGCTTACCCATGACTCGGTGCTGTTAGCGCGGCAGTCCAGTTAGCTTCTACCCGGTGTAACAGTAGCGTTAGCAAAAGCCGACGCTAGCTTACCTGCGACTCGGTGCTGTTACCACGACAGTCTAATTACCTTCCAGCCAGTGTAGTGTTAGCGAAGGTCAACGCCAGTGCAGTCAAGCTGATTTATTTTTATTATTATTATTATTATCTTCTCCCTGTGTAATTTACTTAGTTACTTTTAAAATCAACATTGACAACTACACACAACGGAGCGACCTGGCAGTCGAAATTCTCTCAAAATCTTCTGCTTTTAATGAAGCAAACCTCACAGCTATGTTTGTTTACAAATTGTCACTGTCGCTCGCTAACATGGAAGTTTTACGTCTCCGACGCATGACGTTTGTGTTGTCTTGACAACGTGCAATATTATAATATTGCATGCTCATTCTCCAATGGGTAGAGTGGCGTAATACACAGAGGATAAGTGATAGCATGCAATATTGTTATATCAATAAACCCACTAGAAGGGAATAGAATACATGTTTTTATTCCATGGAAAAAGTGGCCCGTATGTATAATAATTTAATTGAATAAATAGTATAATATTACAAATAACAAACTAGTTAAAATGCTCTTTTTTTCCCCCCAAACCACTAACATCCATGTTGCAGCCTTGAAAACGTGAAGTGCTCTCTTTAACAGACTATACTGTGCAGAAATGTTTTTCAGCATAAAAACTAGTGTAGCATCAATTATTCTGAAGTTATTGCTTACCCTCATGTCACAGCCACCTGTCTCTAGATTCTTCAGGCACATGTGTAAGGGAGCCTCTGTGTGCTGGCTTTTAATCATATCAGTGACAACAGAAGCAGTGCAGATGGATTGAGTGCTGAAAAAGTTCTCTTCTTGTATAAAACCAAAATGATTGGTGGCAAAAAAAAAAAAAACCTGGGGCGTTGACTTAATTATAACATGACAAAATGTCTTGATGGCTGTTAAAGTGTCCTTTAATCCAAATAACGTGATCTACCTGGATTGGAAGTTAGGCCATTATAAAGGAGGGCTGAATTAAGTTGTGTGATGGATGAGGCACTGTATGGTGATGACACATGGTGTCTGCAATATGCCTCACGATATATTAAAACACACTGAGGAACACCTGATGTGATGTGTATTAAAACTGGCTTCTGTTTTTATTTTGACCAGAATTATATTTAACATTTATTCAGGGAGCGAAATACACAGGATGGGTTAGGTATGACTCCTTAATTCAGATGTCGTAGCTACAGTTGTGGTCAGAAGTTTACATACAGTGACATGAATGTCATCTTTGATATGAATGTCATGGCAATGATTTCTTTGAACTGTTCTTTTTCTGTGGCAGAATGTACAGCATACATCTTTAATTTAAAAAAAAAACATGAATTTGGTGCACAAGTTTTAATTTTCTTTGGGTTTTCTGAAATCAACACCGGGTCAAAAATTTACATACACTCACTTAGATTATTAATTCAGAGGTGCTGAAACTTCCAAAATGTCTCTTATCTTGCCAAGGCTGAGGTCTCTTAACTTCCTGTTAGTGATCGTGATTGACTACAGCTGGTAGCTTCTCTGTGCCTTCAGAAAAACGGTTTGTTTACAGCACTCATTGGATTGACCGACACACAGTAAAATGGGAAAGTCCAAGGAGCTCAGTGCAGATCTGAGAAGGAGGATCACAGATATACACAACTACAGAATGTCTCTTGGAGCCATTTCTAAACAACTGCAAATTCCAAGATCAGTTCAAACAATTGTATCCAAGTTATTGTGAGGTGTAGTCACTTTGCCAAGCCACTTTGCTTCAAGAAAACCCAAACTGTCACCCTCAGCTGAAAGGAAATTGGTTTGGATGGTCAGGAACAACCCAGAAACCACTATGGCACAGCCCTGCCATGAACTAGAAGCTGATGGATGACTGTCTACAGTTCAGTAAGTTTTTTTTTTTTTTTTTTTTTTTTTTTTACATCACCATGGACTAAGAGGCTGCTGTCCAAGAAATAAACCCCTGCTCCAAAATTGACACCTTCAAGCTTAACTAAAGTTTGAAGCTGACCACATGGACAAAGAAAAAAGCCTTCTGGAGGATAGCTGTATGGTCGGATGAGACAAAGATTGAGTTGTTTGGCCACAATGATCACCATGTACAGAGGGACACTGTACCAGCTGGTGGTGGTAGGATCATCATGCTCTGGGGCTGTTTTGCTGCCAGTGAAACTGGTTCATTGCACAAAGTGGATGGAATAATGAAGGAGGAGGACTACCTCAGAATTCTTCAGCATAAGCCATCAGAAACTTGAACACGACTTGGGAATTACAACAGGACAATGAACCCAAATACACATCGGAGCTGGTTGTGGAGGATAAAGCAGGCTAACATTTAAGCTTAAAACAAGTCCTGACTTCAACCCTATTGAAAATATTTGGACCATGCTTAAGTCGAATCCATGCCAAGAAAAAATTTAATTGAACTCTACCATGAAGAGTCATGAAATATCCAACCAGAATTCTGCCAGAAGCTTGTTCGTGGTAAACAAATGTTTGGTCAAAGTGAATCTTGCGAAGAGACATTTTACCCAAATATTAGGTGTGCTGTATGTATAATTTTGACCCTGTGCTGATTTCAGAAAACCCAAAGAAAATTAAAACTTGTGCACCAAATTCTAGTGTTTTTTTTTTTTTTTTATTAAATATGCGTGCTGTACGTTCTGCTACAGAAAAATGGTTCAAAGAAATTACTGAAAGCCCAAATATTGCCATGACGTTCATATCCAAGATGACATTCATGTCACCGTGTGTAAACTTTTGACCACAGCTGTATGTGCATTATATAAGGGGAAGATGACCCTTTGAATGTCACTGTATAATTAGCTCTCTTCATTTATTGAAACTTGTGAATGCCATGATTCATCAAACCAGCCTCAAGACTGCTCATGTGGAACTCCTCACAGTGGCGAATAATTGTTTGTTGGCGCACTAATTGGCATATTGTAGCCTTGTGCGGGATCACTCTTGCGAAGATGAGCATCATTCATAAATGATATGATGTCTTATTGGAGGTGTCGTTAGAAGAATTGGTTTCATTAAGCTGGCTTGAGACTGATTTTTGAATTGATTTTCTTGTCATAAACAAAAACCTCACATCAGTGAAAGGATTATTTAGTCATGAGTTGTGATTTAGCATTCTTAACGTGACGTGCTTGCCGGCAGCCATTTTTACTGCCAAGTTCTGGCAGTGTCAGAAATTTTGGATTAAAAAAAAACAGTGTAACAACTACTATGACGCTTGTATAAAGTGATCAGTAAATACAAGGACGAATCAGCTCACAGGTCAGCAACAAATCTGGTAGTCGCAGTAGAAAAATAGACATGAAAATGCTGATGGACAAAAATATCCTTATAACCTCAGGCTCAATTTGATGAATTTTTTTTTCCTGTTTTCTATTCCTCAATTTTCATGAGCCCAGATTACACTGATTTGATGATGTAAGCAGAATATTTTCTTTAATCGCAGGTTTATCATTTAGATGATCTCCGTTGTATAATCCACAGATTCCTGGAGTACCCCCTGTCCTTTCCTGCACATTTTAGTGTTTCTTGCTCTAACTCCATGTGATTTTAAACTCCTCAGCTAATTTACAGCCTTCTCCGAGTTGTAGTGGGTGTGTTAGAGCAGGGAAAACAACCCCGTATGTAGGACAGGGGGTACTCCACGACCAGGGTTGGGAACCTGTTGTATAATCTGACATGGATTATAGAATTCAATCTGTTAAGAATTCAGGGAAGATTCGGTTCAGATCAGTTCATACAGTGTGGTAAGTAATCTTATGCTGAGATCAGAGTACGTGATTTTTTTTTTTTGTGTGTGTCGTCTTTCACAATGGTCACCATGTCAGATCACGCGATCACTGTGCCAGAAATTCTTGTCATGGTCGGAACGTTGGCAACACTGCAAGTTTGACCCAGACCAATCATCGTTCATGTCCTTGCACATCGTCAGGGAGGATGGTCAAGAAAATTTCACTTGTGGCTATCGAGGAACATGGAGAAGTTGTCAGACTAAGCGATAAAATACAAAAAAATTCTGACGTGCTCAACTTTTTTCATCTGGGTGTCTCAAACACCAGAAAACTGTTCTTTTGATTATGTCGCACTAGAAGTCCATCCTGTTCATTGTTCCTGATGTTCACGTTCAGCCCTGATACTGGACATTTGCAGGCCATGACAAAAGTGAATCAAAATCAGGCTGAATTTTTGTTGTCTGATCCAGGCATTAAAAGCCCACTGTAAATACCTCCGCCAGCTTCATTGCAGGAGGTTATGTTTTCTCATCTGTTTGTTTCTGTTCCCAATGTGACTCCAAAAAGTAGTGAACGGATTTCGATGGCATTTTGCCTATGGATGTGAATGCGAGTGTGAATGGTTGTTACTTCTGCCAAGTTTGTTGGAGGAGGTTATGCTTTCACCTCTGTTTGTTTGACTGTTCCTAATGTAACTCAGAAAGGTAGTGAATGGACTTTGATTAAATATTGAGGAAAGGTGGGTCAAGGATTTAGATTTTGATGCAAATCCGGATATGTATGTGGACCCAAGATCCAGATGTGTGCAGATCCAGGATTTTTTTTTTTTTTTTAACTGTTCCCAACGTAACTCAAAAAGTAGTGAATGAATTTTGATGAAATTTTGAGGAAAGGTAAGCCATGGGCGAAGGAACAATTGATTAGAGTTTGATGCAAATCCGGATATGTATGTGGATCCAGGATTTTTTATTTTTTGTCTGTTCCCAACGTAACTCAAAAAGTAGTGAACGGATTTTGATGAAATTTTGCCTATAGATGTGAATGCGAGTGTGAACGGTTGTTACTTCCACCAACTTTGTTGGAGGAGGTTATGTTTTCACCTTTGTTTGTTTGTCTGTTCCTAATGTAACTCAAAGTAGTGAACGGATTTTGATGAAATATTGAGGAAAGGTGGGCCAAGGATTTAGATTTTGATGCAAATCTGGGTATGTATGTGGACCCAGGATCCAGATGTGTGCAGATCCAGGAAAATATATATTTATTAAACTGTTCCCAACGTAATTCAAAAAGTAGCGAATGGATTTTGAGGAAAGGGTGGCACGGTGGTGTAATGGTTAGCACTGTCGCCTCACAGCAAGAAGGTTCTAGGTTTGAGCCCAGTGGCTGACGGGGGGCCTTTCTGTGTGGAGTTTGCATGTTCTCCCCGTGTCTGCATGGGTTTCCTCCGGGTGCTCCGGTTTCCCCCAAAGACATGCAGGTTAGGCTAACTGGTGTGAATGTGAGTGTGAATGGTTGGTTGTCTCTATGCATCAGTCCTGTGATGATCTGGTGACTTGTCCAGGGTGTACCCCGCCTCTCACCCATAGTCAGCTGGGATGGGCTCCAGCTCACCCGCGACCCTGCACAGAATAAAACTGCTACAGATAATGGATGGATGGATTTTGAGGTACGGTGAGCTATGGACCAAAAACCAATGTAAATCTGAATATATGGCTTGGCAGAGGTACGCTCTCGACCGACTGCCCTTCTAGTTTTAAATTTGGGCTTTCAAGGAACTCTAGAACTGCAACGTCATTCACATACCCCTTTTCCACCAAATCAGTTCCAGGGCTGGTTCGGAGCCAGTGCTGGTGCTGGTTCACAACTTGTTCAACTTGCGAGCCAGCTGAGAACCAGTTTGCTTTTCCATAGCTCGGGGTGCTAAGGGGAGCCACGTCATTACGTTGCTGTATACGTCAGTTATGTCGCTGCGTTTGCATAAACCTTGGCGCGAACATCGAAGCAACAACACAGAGAAGAAGAAGGATGACTTCGCGTTTGTACAGCTGCTGCTTCTTGCCGCTTAAAAATGGCAACCTTTCGCGGTCTTGCAATTGTTGTTGGTCTTAACAACTCCGACTGCCCCCGCTGACGTAAGCGGTTCTTTCCTCTGGCCCAGCAATGAACCGTTTTTTCTGGCCCCAGAGCCAGTTCTTTGTCAGTGGAAACAGAAAACCCGGTTCCAACCTAAGCACTGGCCCCAAACCAGCCCTGGAACTGCTTTGGTGGAAAAGGGGCATTAGTCTGTCTGGCTTGAATGATCAAGTTGATGACATCATCTTGTTTTCATCATCAAGCACACGGCACAACTTTATTCATCACACACTTGTGAAATTTCCTCTCTGCATTTAACCCATCTGAACCAGTGAGCACACACATACCCAGAGCAGTGGGCAGCCATGCTAACAGCGCCCGGGGAGCAGTCAGGAGTTAGGTGCCTCACTCAAGGGCACCTCAGCCCATATTAACCTAACCGCATGTCTTTGAACTGTAGGGGAAACCCATGCAGACACAGGGAGAACATGCAAACTCCACACAGAAAGGCCCTCTCCGGCCACGGGGTTCGAACCCGGAACCCCCTTCGGTCAAGTGCTCCCTGATCTTGGAGCTCAACCTTCATCTAGAATCCGGTTCCTAATCTGATCAAGCGGCCCAACTGGCCTGCGTGAAGCAGGTTAGTGACCCAGGAGCAGGTCTGATGGTCGTGATGTCAGCAGAGAGGGCTCAGGTTGAAGTGACAGCTCGTTACGTAACATTACGTAGAAACCGCTCATGAGCTTGGGGTCTGTGGTGGTGTTTTTTTTTTTTTCTCTCCTCTTTTACCGGATGTCAGAAAGAAACCCCAACCCCAGCAGCCCGAGCCCGGGTTTGTAAGCGCTCCGTTCTGAACTCGGTGAGCAGCGCGTGGTCCCGGCGCCACGGCAGCGCACGGATATTATCGTGCGCGTGCTACTTCGGAAGTAGGTCACCGCTTCACCGCTCGTCTTGTCAGCTGCTGCTGCTCAGCACCGAGCTCATTCTCACCGTTACTCACATTCAAACAAGCCCAGTCTGGGGATCTGACCGCTTTTGGGATGTGACGGAAGAGGTAAAGGGCAGGATCTGTTTCATTTCGATTGTTTTTTTTCTTTCTTTCTTTTTCTTTCTTTCTTTCCTTCCACCCCCTTCCTTCTCGTCTTTCTGTGTGTCTGTCGTAAGGCGAAACGCAGCCGTGTGGAAGATGAGCGAGCGGGTGCAGTCGGTAATCCGCCGCCGCCGCCGCGTTCTGCTGTTTTGTTATTAAAGTGCTCGGCGGTTCGGAGCTCGAAGCAGCGCTCGTGCTCGTTTAAGCGCTGACGTATAGTGGCCGGCTGTGGGTTTGTGAGGCGCGAGGAGGAGAGCAGCAGCAGCAGGAGGAGGAGGAGGAGCGGGCGGTTAGCTTCTCTTCTTCTTCTCCTCTTCTTCTCTTCTCGGCTTGTGCTTCTCATTCTCAACACTGAGGTGGGATATATTCATTTGTTCTTCTTTCGAGTTTAGTTCAGCTTTCCGTGTGTGTGTGTGTGTGTGTGTGTGTGTTAAAGCCCCAAGCGCGACGGTTTGAAATGTGGAATGTTGGCTGTGTGTTTACGCCCTGGCTGTGTGTGTATAATCACCTCCCAACAAGCAGCACCTCGAGATATAAACCTGATTATTTTTAGCGTCGCAGCAAATCATTACTCGCTGCTGCTTCTTTTTTTTTTTTCGCGTCTTTTTAGTCAGATCAATTCCCCTAACTCAGCATACTGAGAGAAGGAGGGAGAGGGAGGGGAGCTGATCTGATCTGATCTGATTGCTCAGTAGATTACTTGCGTTCAAAGTTAACATCAGTTCACATGAAGGTTTGATTAACTAGGCTACTTTGTCTCAAGAGCCAACTCAACCAAATCCATTTATAGGCTCCACTTGCTTTGCTTTTGGGGTCATTCTTGGATTATTCATATCAAAAGCACACTTTTTTTTTTCCTTTCTCCCCCCCAATCCCAGATCAGTAACATTTCCTGCTCTGCATACTTCCATCTACATAACATTTATACCCTGTCCACACTAGGGATTTTGTACCGATACGAAACTACTTTCGTACCGCAACACCTGTCCACACTAGCAACTATACCGGTACTGTAGCGGTATAAGGGCCTCTGCATGCTCTTGCGACAAGGCTTTCGCAGATAGCTTTTCGCAGACAGTTGTAATTTATCGTTGAGCGGGGAGTAATAGGCGTGCGCAATGTTATTCACCGCCACAATGCAAGGGGGCGCGAAGTCGTGAAATCGCTAGGAGTAGTTGGTGGGTGTGGTTAGTGGAGTGTTTATCCTCCGGTTACTTATAATGACTAGAACTGGAGTCGTATAGATGTCCGTACTTCCTCGATCAACCGCTCTTCGTGCTGCTCCATCTTCGCTCATGTTTTTAAAAATGGCGGTAGTGAAAACAAACCAAACCGGGAAAGTAGGGAAGCGGAAGTGCGTGTACAGCGGATGTACTGTAGAGTGGACCAATCAGAGCCCTCTTGTTTGCGACGCTGTCTGCGAGGCTTCTGCGGTGGTCACAATTTTGGGAGGTGCGCGCAGAGCGTCTGCGAAGGGGGGGGGCTACGCAGACGCCATCTGCGACGCCATCTGCGAGGACTGGGTTGTCAGCATAAATTGGCCTTAAAGCCTCGGTCACAACCGGCCGTACGTGCTCCTACGGCCGGTCTACGTGCAAGAAACGCACGGAGGGCGCGCGTGTGACGTGCTGATTTTCGAGCCGTAGACTGGCCGCAGACCGGCCGCAGAGGTTCTTTGTCATGTCAAACAAACTCTATGGGCGCTTACGTTTTTTTCAGGTTGCAAGACAAACTTACGGCCAACGTGCGTCTTTCTCCATGAACAAAAAAACCGCAGCAATTTGGGAAACGCCAAAAATCGTACGGCCAAAAAATCGTACGTCCGGTTGTGACCTAGGCTTAACTGTATCGGTACTAAGCCCACAAATGTATGGGTTTCGTACCGGTACAGTATCGGTACTGTAGCGCTTCGCTGTAGTGTGGACAGATGAAGCGGTTCTGTATCGATACAAATATAATGCGCATGCGCAAAGTCACACCTCAATTGATGTCTTCACTGAATAAAATGGTGAAGAGCGGAGATTCGTTTTCTTTGTTTCTTTCTCAACTGCCTCGCGTGTTTTATACGATTCGACTGAATAAATGACCACCAGAAATACAGACTGTACATTGACAACAAAAAGCACACAAACGTTGTTTCATCCGCCATATATTCTCGGAAGGAAGTTACTCGGTAACCACGGAAACATTTTGCACACGCGCATTTCAACTACCGTGAAAGAAAACTGCAAACATTTCTCGCTAGTGTGGACAGATGCACTAAACTGTACCGGTATACTTTGTATCGATACAGTTATACCACTTTCGTACCGGTATAAGTGTGAACACAGCATTAATCGACTCCACCGCTCTTTCACCTCCCAGACTGCGTCCATCCTTGTCAAGTCAAGTTTGTTTGTATAGGGGCTGTTTTACAAGCTAAAAATCACATTTAACACTTATCTTCAATATCAAAAGGCTTGACTAAATAAACTTGGTTGTTTATTGTAGCCCTGTGATAGCTCTATTTACCATGCAAAAAAAAATTTGGTGATAACGTTATTTTTGGTGAATGTATGGCAATATATATGGTGTAGTGGTTAGCGCTGTCACCTCACAGCAAGAAGGTCCGGGTTCGAGCCCCGTGGCCGGCGAGGGCCTTTCTGTGTGGAGTTTGCATGCTCTCCCCGTGTCCGCATGGGTTTCCTCCGGGTGCTCCGGTTTCCCCCACAGTCCAAAGACATGCAGGTTAGGTTAACTGGTGACTCTAAATTGACCGTAGGTGTGAATGTGAGTGTGAATGGTTGTCTGTGTCTATGTGTCAGCCCTGTGATGACTTGGCGACTTGTCCAGGGTGTACCCCGCCTTTCGCCCGTAGTCAGCTGGGATAGGCTCCAGCTTGCCTGCGACCCTGTAGAACAGGATAAAGCGGCTAGAGATAATGAGATGAAATGAGATTTAGAAACAGTGCTTTTTTGACCACAGGTAGCTCCAAAAGGGATGCATTTAAATCATTCTTTATACCATCAAACAAATATTTGGTTCCATATCATTGGAAACTTAGTTAAGTTTTAATGTTGAATGCCAGTAAGTTTTCAGACTATTTTGATCAAATTAGTATGGAATTGTGTCAAAAAAATGTCCTCTCCGAGACAGCTAATTTTTCAATATAAAATAACACATCTAAAATGATTTTCATCCTAAAATGTGGTCAAGATATTGGGACATAAATATTAGAGACAACTAACACAAAGCTTACAGCCTTATATTTAAAAGCACTATGGAAGTAGTGGATTCTGAATTGTCAAAAAGAAAAAATGTCCTCTCCGAGAATCACTTCATTTGTTTCTCCCAGCCCTGCTTAAAACTACACTTAATTTACTTAGAAAAAAAACCTAAATAGTTCATGAACATGCTATAACATTAGGTGAATATTATGGACTACTAACAATTTCTTAACTGTTGGAATTTTATTTCTATCAGCTATTTTTGACAAGGAGTCTTTGACATTTTTGCTACTTTTCTTTATCCTATAGCAGATTACACAAAACTACCGTACACACGTCAAAAAATTACCTGAAATCTGTTCTTTAACTTGTCCTTCACTTAAAAACTGGTACAAGAACCAGTTTGAATCAATTTGAATTTTGGACCCCTGTGACACAAACTTTGCACCCTGATTGTAAAACAACCCATAGCACTTTTAACAATCGACATTGTCGCAAAGCAGCTTTACAGGATCTGAATGAGCTAATTTGATCCCTAATCTATCCCCAATGAGTGCGACCGTGGCAAGGAAAACCTCCCTCAGACAACATGAGGAAGAAACCTCGAGAACCCATCCTCATTTGGACAACACCATGACTATAACAGTTTTGTTGATGTTATAACTCTTCATTGATGGAAACCTGAATGCAAAACTGTTCATGACTACTGCAGTCTTAAAGTTAGCAAGTCAACTGTAGTCATCAGCCATAAAAGCATTACTGTAAGTCAAGTCAAGTTTATTTGTATAGCGCTTTTAACAATAAACATTGTCGCAAAGCAGCTTTACAGAATTTGAACGACTTAAAATATGAGCTGATTTTTATCCCTACTCTATCCCCGATGAGCAAGCCTGTGGCGACGGTGGCAAGGAAAAACTCCCTCAGACGACATGAGGAAGAAACCTCGAGAGGAACCAGACTCAAAAGGGAACCCATCCTCATTTGGGCAACAACAGACAGCATGACTATAACATTAACAGTCCTAACATAAAGTCAGCTTTGTTGATGCTATAAACCAGACCCTCCAGGATTTCACGATATTGCAATTTGCAACTTCAACGCAACTTCAACGCAAATTCAACCAATCACTGCGAATTCAGGGCGGTGTTGCAATTATATCCAATCACCGCAACTTTCCCGCAAATTTGACCAATCGTTGGTGTCGTCTTGGTGACGTCGACAAACTACCTTCTGCCTTACTTCCGTGTATACATTCAAGAGAAGCAGCATGTGCGAGTCAGTATTTATGTAGGCTTAAATTCTGTTACTGAAGTGTGTTGTGTTTACAGTGAAGGACTGTGTGCACTTTACATTATTTTTTTACTTAATACAAGAAATTAATGGATACCAACATTTTTGCCAAAATGGTATTTTATTTTCCATTGTTTAGGCAGCTTCAGCATCATACTGTGAGATTCTGTTCAAATTGGTTTTTTTTCTTCTATGAAGCCTGAGCCATTTATTTTATTAGTTTATAATTATTGTTTAATTTAGTCTTCAGGAGAGACTGCCTGCACACAGTACTCTTACATGAAAGCTGAGGCATTTATATTATATTTTAAGGTAACTTCATGTTGTGCTGTGAGGTTCTATGCACTTTAACTTTTGAACCAACAGGTGCATTTGGATAAGTAAAGCCTATTTTTCTGCATTTTTGTAGTCCTGGTAATCTTTTATATTGGTAAAGATGTTTATAGGACCATTTCTCAGTGTCTTTGTTTTTTTAATCAATAGTTTTTCAGTAATAACTTATCACTCAATTTTAATCACAAAAAGAGAAAATCGCAACAATTTCTCGCAACTTTCACTTCCTCCCGCAATGTAATCGCAACAAAAACCTAAACACCGCAACTTTCATCGCAAGTTTTTGGAAAACCCCCCGCAACATCAGACATTTTAGCCCGCAACAATCACAAAAAAGGCCCGTGAAATCCTGGGGGACTGATAAACCCCCCACCGACGAAAACCCAAGCGCAAAACTGTTCACGACAACCGCAGTCCCAAAGTCAGCAAGTCAACTGCAGTCCCCAGCCACAAAAGCACCACTGCAAGAGTCCAGAGTGTCCTCCAGGCGCAACCCCCAACTGTCCACAGAAGCGATGCAATGAGACTCCAACCAGACACAGGGCACCAGGATGGATCAGGCAGGTCCGAGGAGCAGAAGAGGTCAGCATCTCAATCCCAGGACCGACATGTAACTCGGAGGGACAGATTTGGGGGGAGAGAGAAAGAAAGAAAACAAACACAGGTTGTTAGGTATACCCAATGTCACCTGAACAAGTAGGAACAGTATACATATTGCACTGAGTACAAGCAGGGACTCCGGCAAAACTAACTGACAGCATAACTAAAAGGGGAGAGCCAGAAGGTAACACGGGCATGAGGGAGCCCCGGGACATAAAGCAGCCAGCCACTACACTGTCAACAAACTCGAGTGAGCAAGCGAGTGGGGGACTGACAGCATCCATACATCCCAGTTTACCAAAACACTCTGTCTGAGGACCCTCCAGATCTACACCGTTACCTCATAAACACCATTAACGAAAGGCTTGACTAAACAGATATGTAAGTGTCCAGAGCGTCTTCCAAGTGTGACTTTCAACTGTCCATATGGGGCCGTCCTCTACAGGAGCGATGTGATGAGAGGGTCACCACCCCCTTGTGACCTCCCGGATTGACTACTGCAACTTTCTTCTTTTCAGCCTCCCTCAAAAGTCCCTCCATAAATTCCAACTGGTCCAGAACTCTGCTGCCCATATCATCACTAAAACCCCGTCTTATTACCACCCCATCATCCGGTAACTCCAGTCAAGCAACGTATAGAATTCAAACAACTCCTGTACACCTTCAAGGCCATCCACAACCTCGCTCCTCCGTATTTGTCTGACCTTCTTTACATCGCCACTCCAGCCCGTTCCCTTCGTTCCTCCTCCATCCACCTCACTGTCCCCTCTGTCCGCCTCAGCACCACGGGGAGCAGAGCTTTCAGCCTCTCTGCTTCTCACCTCTGGAACTCTCTGCCTCCTCAACTCTGACTGTCTCCCCATCAAGTCCGAACTCAAAACTCACTTGTTTAAGATTGCTCACTCACTTTAATTTCTGTTACACTCTCCATTGTTTCTTTTATGTATGTTGATTTTATTTGTTTTTATTCATTGTACAGTGCCCTTGAGTGTCTTGAAAGCCGCTTATAAATACAATTTATTATTATTATTATTATTATTATTATTATTATTATTATAACCATTTAACAGCAGATGGTGAAAGTAGAAAGGAGGTTGAGCTGGGTTTGGAGAGATGGAGGTGTGCATTGGAACGAAGAGGAATGAAAGTGAGCAGTAGCAAAACAGAATACATGTGCATCAATGAGAATGGGGATGAGAGTGTAGTGAAGATGCAAGAAGCAGACGTAAAGAAAGTTGGTGAATTCAAGTACCTGGGGTCAACTGTGCAGGAAAATGGGGGCTGCGATAGTGAGGTGAGAAAGAGAGTGCAGGCAGTTGGAGAAGGATTTCGGGAGTCATTTGTGATAGGAAAGTCCCAGCAAAAGTGAAAGGTAAGATGTATAAGACAGTAGTGAGACCAGCTGTGATGTATGGATTGGAGACCGTCCCCTTAACGAAGAGACAGGAGGCAAAGTTGGAGGTGGCGGAGTTGAGGATGTTAAGGTTTGCGATGGGAGTGACCAGGTTGGACAGGATAAGGAACGAGCACATGAGAAGGACAGCACATGTGGAGAGCTTGGGAATTAAGCTAAGAGAGAGGAGACTGAGATGGTATGGGCACATCCTGAGAAGAGATGCAGAGCATGTTGGAAGGAGAATGTTGAGGATGGAGCTGCCAGGCAAACGAAAACGAGGAAGGCCAAAGAGGAGATACATGGATGTGGTGAGAGAGGACATGAAAGTGGCGGGTGTGGTAGAGAAGGGTGTGGAAGACGGAGCAATGGAGACGAAAGATCCGCTGTGGTGACCCCTAATCGGGAGCAGCCAAAAAAAGAAGATTTAACAGCAGATACACGTGTGTGTGTGTGTGTGTGTGTGTGTGTGTGTGTACACACAAACATAACAAAAGGATGGTGAAAAGGACAACTTTCAAACTCTGATGGGACACCTTGGTTCTCGTTGTCCTCTCAAAGCAAGAAGGTTCAAACCTGCCAATCGAGTGTAGCCTTTGTGGGGAGTTTGCATGTTCTCCTCCTGCCTGTTTTGGGTTTCCTCCAACAGTCCAAAGACATGCACATTAGGTCAACTCTAAATTGCCTGTAGATGCGACTGTGAGCGTCTGTCCATCTGTCTGTGTTAGCCCTGCGATAGATCGGTGACCTGTCCCGGGTGTACTCCACCTCTCACCCGATGTCAGCTGGGATTGGCTCCTGCTCACCTGCAACCCATAATGGATAAGCAGCATAGAAAATGGATGAATGAATTTGGATCGAGTTACAGCACTATCTTAAATTCTTTTGTTCTCTGGGAAAGCTTGTGTCGAAAGAAGATAATACAATAAATTATGCACGAACGTGTATTAGTCAGGCCTTTTTACATTTATGTAAATGCAGCATTATTTGAGCTTGTATTCTTTTACTTAGCTATTTAATGATGCGTATAATGACGACACACCAGTCAGTGCATTTTGTCAAGGATAAAGTAGTAAAATACGGGGTTCTGGGCGGCTGCTGAGGAAGTGTAATCCTTATGTGTCGTGTCATTCCCCCCCTGTAAATATCACAGTCTTAAACCAATCTGTGAAATTTGTTCTGATACGTTTGTCATCTGTATGTGAACTTGCTTGTCTAATAGCTCCATGAAGTACAGGCCATGTGTTTTTTTTTTTTTTGTCCCCGAACCTGAGATTGCCTCGTTATTTCTCATCATGGCTGAGGAAGTAAAAATAGAAGTATGCAACAGGACAACTAAAGAAATAATGGCTATCTGGGTAGGGAAATGCTACAATAATCATTTTATTAGAAATCATTTCCTGACCATTTTGACGTTTCCCCCCTGTCGTGTTACATTTCAGATCAATTTAAATTTCTCAGATTTCCTCTTGGGGATCAATAAAGTGCGTCTGTGTGTCTGTCAGGAACTTAAGCCAATTGAAATATCTCTTCACCATCCTCATATTTGAAAATGGGCAGAAATACAGCATTGCAGTTGAATTTTAATCTGACACATTTGAATTTTGCTGAGCTGCTTCAAATGGGTGTGGAGGCCATTCATTTAAAATGTTAAATCCTTTGCACCTAGTCCTTTCCAAATGGCAAAGTACTGGTGCACGATGATCTCTAATATTCTGATTTACATAATGGTTCAGATCTTGAAGCAGTGGAAATGTGGAAACTTCCTAAAATGTGTTTACTGATTCTTTGAACAAGTATCAGAAACTTGATATTGGAAAAAGTCTAATGTACAGAAGGACAAAAACGGTTTACAAATCATGGCTCCATTGAGGGAGTCGAGTGGGGTTAGGGCTAGTGTTAAGAACACGCCAGTAGGTCATAGTGGGCAGTTCATCTGATCCCTAATTACGATCGCCTGTCTAAGGTGTGTATCTAATAGGGTTGGGAACGGAAACTCGATTCCAAATTAGAACAGAATCCAAAATGCCAAGTACCGGGTACCTGTAAAAATAAATCTCATCTCATTATCTCTAACCGCTTTATCCTGTTCTACAGGGTCGCAGGCAAGCTGGAGCCTATCCCAGCTGACTACGGGCGAAAGGCGGGGTACACCCTGGACAAGTCGCCAGGTCATCACAGGGCTGACACATAGACACAGACAACCATTCACACTCACATTCACACCTACGGTCAATTTAGAGTCACCAGTTAACCTAACCTGCATGTCTTTGGACTGTGGGGGAAACCGGAGCACCCGGAGGAAACCCACGCGGACACGGGGAGAACATGCAAACTCCACACAGAAAGGCCCTCGCCGGCCACAGGGCTCGAACCCGGACAGGCGACAGCGCTAACCACTACACCACCGTGCCGCCCCTGTAAAAATAAATAAAAATTGAATTTCGGTTCTGTGATAACCCTTTTATTTAAAAAAAATTATATTGTCAGACAAACACAGGCAACATAATCTGCAAGCTATCCAAAAGTATAATAAAAGACTTTGTGGCTCTCTCGCTAAAGTCCCAATAGGATTTCAAAATGAAGGTATTTTAGATTATTTTTTTTAATCAGTTAAAATTTTGGACACACTTTTTACTTCAGTGGTTTTTCTTATTAATTAAAAGGCTCTTCATGTCTTAATGATGGATGTCGTTTCTCTTTACTTAGTTGAGTGGTTTGTGACATAATATGGATTACTACAGTTGTGGACTAGGGCTATTTATTTATTTAGTATTTTTTATTTTTTACTATTTACTGTTTGATCTCAAACACATTAAGAAAGCAAGAAATTGCACTAATTACCTTTTGACGAGGCACGCCTGTTAAATGACAAGCATTCCAGGTGACTACTTCATGAAGCTGGTTAAGATAATGCCAGTAGTGTGCAAAGCATCAAGGTAAACGCTGGCTACGCTGAAGAATCTAAAATGACACGTATATTTTTTTAAACACTTTTTTTTTTTTGGTCAGAAAATGGTCAAAATACAGAAAAAAAAACCCATGAGTAGATGTGTCCAAACTTTTGACTGCTAATGTATATACAAATGAAATGGAAATTTAATGTATGTCCCTCATCAAAAAATTTCCGTGCAGGGATTTGCCAAGGATGGCTCATGTTACATAAAATTCAAGCTCTGTGGCCGACTCAAATCACAGCTGTGGCTCAGCAAGCATTTCTCTGTGTGTAGATCTATGTATCATGATCATGCCTGGCGAGGCAGGCGATAGCATGGTACATTGCACATGTGCAGGTCGAATGTTGCGCTGACGTAAACAACAAACATGGCCGAATGATCCTTGATCGTCTTAATGAAGTGTAGTGTTAAGCTTGAAATAAAATATTAAATAAGGAGTAGCTGACATAATCATGTAGATTTATGTACTATTTGGACTTCAGCTTCTAAATATTGACTTCAGACAAGTCTTACACTTATCTGAGCATAGACAGCAGAATATTTATGGTGATGAGTAACACAGTCGACATACTCAAAAGACCTTCTTTATAATGGCTGTATTTACATGCTCTGTGTGTGTGTGTGTTTCTGTGGCAGGCAGTTAGAGCTTGTATGCGAAATGATTTGTATAAATTCTTTTAACTGAATGTTTTGAAAATGGATGATGTCTTAGAATTCTGTGAAGGAGAGTGAAGAGCTCATAATATAGTTATTACATCTAGCTTTACTTTGATAGTTGGCCATATTGAGTTCAGCAGCCACTAGCCAAAGTCAGAACAGAAACCATAATTTGAATGAGCCAACCACATGCCTCCAACACAGCTGAGTTTGAGCATTTCCTTTTTCCCCCCTGTAGGATCTGCATGGAAGATTGTAATGACACATGCACGGCAGAGGAACTCTCTACGTAGATATCGAAGCGACTCCAAGGAGCAGGTGAACTGCCGGATACATGCCGAAATCATGGGCAGGACCTGGCCAGAGTGCCCAATGCTAGAAAAGAAGATTAAAAGGCATGCCTATAAAAGAGGAAGAGATAAGGAAATAAAGCAACAAAGTGCAGATAGTGACCGGAAGCTTTATCCCCTCAGAGGACGGCAGGGAATGAGCGACGTGGGTTCCTTAAACTGCTGTGTTCTACTGACTCGCTTAGAAGAAGGAGGAACTTGTAAGGGCAGCATGAAAGCTGTGACCAAGAACAAAGGGAAAAGAAACATGAAGGTAAAGAAGGGAAGGACCAAACCCTGCAAGTGTCGGAAGAAGGGCTGCAAAGCATGCCAGCCAATGCCTGGACCAAAAAGCAACCCCAAACCTGACAAAACTGCCTTATACTTGGAACTTCTAGAACCTCGAAAGCGACGTTTGGCCTCTCTTAATGCAGAAGCAGTCAACAGCCTGTTGTTGTTCAGAGAGGACTCTCAAATGTCCAAAAAACAGCAGAATTCACAAAAAGGTGATGGTGAACTCCCAAAAGGAGAACTTGACAGTTCAAGAAAAGGACTAGAAGGCCAAAAACGTACACGTACAGGAGAAGGAGACGAGGGTACAAATCCTAAAAAAACCAAGAAGGCAAAGACAGTGTCTGAACATCTGGACCAGCTGAATCTAAACAGTCCAGCCCCAAGACGTCTCGCGGGTTTAAATGCGGCTGCCCTTCTGAAGTTAACTAGCACATCATCTGGAGCTAAACGGCGAGCTAAAACGGACACCAAGCCAGGCAGTGGAGGAGCACGAACAAAACAACTGCAGGGAAAGGTAAAAAAACACCACTGCCCACCATGCCTGTCCAAGCCGCCAGTATCTCAGCAGTGCTGCAGTCTCTGCAAGAAGGAGGCTCTGAAGACTGACGCTTTGTGGGAGGGCACTTCTGGGGGCCATGACTTCATCAAACCTGGATACCAATGCAGGTCCATGCTGAGCTACTCGTTGAAGCCTGTGAAAGAGGAGAGAACGGAGACTGATGTGAATTCATGCTATTGCTGTTCCCAGGAGAGATCAGTGGAATATTGTCACCGATTAGCCCTGTTCCTTGGGCAGAAGGCGTATCCTGAATCAGAACAGCATTCATTGCCATCTGTTAAAGGATTCCTTCCTTCCCCTCACACGCTAACCCATCCAGCCTTGACACTAGGCGCTCATTCTTACCCTTGCTACCCTGGTTACTATGTCCACATTGCCCATCATGGGACATCCTCACTCCCTGTAAGTACAAGTCCTGGACCCCGTGCACCGCCGTCTGTACCTCCTATTACACTGTGTCCCACTGGGGTCCAGAGACCCAAACTACTGCCCTCTCCAGTGTCTCACCCTTCAGGAATTCCTCATCCAGTGTACTGCAGCTCAGTGGGGACGTGTTATGGAGAACCATGTCGGATCAGCGGCTGTGCCTACAGACACACTCAACCCATTGCTAACAGGGGCTGCTCATTCAGCGCCGGATGCTCCAGCTGCAGCCACAAAATCAAGATGGGTAAGACGAGGCAAATGGGATGAAAATCCATTTGCTCTTAGCATGAGCTCCTCAATAGAATCAGCCTCAGTTATTCAACACTTGTTTCATAACTGGGGTTGTGCTGGTTAGACTATATGCATTCCGAGATAACTGTACGAGGTCAAATGCTTGGGATGTCTCATGCTAACCACACATAACTGCTGTGTGTAAATAATCCTTTAAGAAAAAAAAAGTTATTTTTTATATATATATATATATATATATATATATATATTTTTTTTTTTTTTTATTTCCCCAGCCCCAGGGGAACCCTGTCAGATCTTTCTATTCTAGCAAACCCACAGTAGCATACCTTGAGCTAAGAAGGTTATCACTGAGTCAGACAGGTAATATTCCCTGCTTCATACTGGCTAAATTGTATATGGTGCTTTTGAAAAATGCCTTGGAAATGGTCATGTGACTTGACTCTGTTTGTTTTGGCCATTTGCTGACTCCGAGAGAAGGTAGATGGTGCACACCGGGAGAAGATATTGGGCCGGTTGATTTAAATGGTGCCTTTGCTGTCACTTCTTTGAAACAAGTTGATTTTATGTAAACCAGTTAGTTACAACAAATGAAAAAGACTAATTAGTTAATGTGTAGGAAGAGAATAACCCTGCAAGTGTTTTTGTATGGTTTTATTAAAAAAAAAAAGTATTTTATAAAACTCCTAATTACCACCTGGATATGGGATATATTCAGCTTTAGCTTGCACAGACCTCAAACTGTCAGGTTGTAAGGCCTATCTTTAAACATTTATGTGGCACAAAAGGGTAAAATAGGGAAATAAAAGGCGCCGAAATGCTTTAAAAAGACTCCGAAAAGAAAGAGAAATGATTTGGCTCAACAATGCAAACCCTCTTTCCCTTTATGCAGTCACTCCACTATGTCTGTCTGCTCACTGCTGTCTTTTCAGCGTTAATTTGAATGTGAATAATTGCCACAGGTGGGCAGGGTGCTGGTTATTTTTGTTGGCAGGAGACTTGAACTCATTGTAAGAAGGCAGCTGTAGTCTTTGACTAACCTTGGAACAGCCACAAAGCATTACAGAACTAGAGCTGGTCGCTTTATCGCCATCGAACCTGACACAATCTCTGTTATTTCTTGTTAATCAGATGATATTCTGTCACTTAGAGTGTTGATCAGTAGTTATAATGCTCATATGACTTTCCCACAATTAGTATGCACATTTATATGTGAAGATATTAGTTACAGTGTCTTGCAAAAGTGTTTTGTCCTGGGTTTTTTTGCATTGCACGCTGGAATTAAAATGGATTTTTGAAGGTTGAGCACCATTTGATTTACACATGCCTACAACTTTAAAGGTGCAATTTGTTGTTTTATTGTGATACAGACGATAATTAAGATGAAAAACAAATCTGGAGTGTGCATAGGTATTCACCCCCTTTCGTATGAAACCCCTAAATAATTCACTTCATAAGCCACATAATTAGTTGATGAAGTTCGACCTGTGTGCAATCAGCGTCACATGATCGGTCACATGACGTCTGTATAAATTAGCCTGTTCTGGAAGGACCCTGACTCTGCTACGCTACTAAGCAAGCGACATGAGAACCAAGGAGCCTCCAAACAGGTCAGAGACAAAGTTGTGGAGAAGTACAGATCAGGGTTGGGTTATAAAAATATCCCAAACTTTTTGAATATCCCAGGGAACACCATTAAATCCATTATAGCAAAATGGAAAGAATATGTCACCACTACAAACCTGACGAGAGAAGGCCGCCCACCAAAACTCACAGACCGGGCAAGGAGGACATTAATCAGAGATGCAACAAAGACGCCAACGATAACACTGAAGGAGCTGCAAAGATCCACAGCGGAGATGGGAGTATCTGTCCATAGGACCACTTTTAAGCCGTACACTCCACAGAGTGGGGCTTTATGGAAGAGTGGCCAGAAAAAAGCCATTGTTTTAAGAAAACACGTTTGGAGTTTGCCCAACAGCATATGGCAGACTCCCCAAACACATGGAAGAAGATTCTCTGGTCAAATGAGACAAAAATTTAACTTTTTGGCCATCATGGGAAATGCCATGTGTGGTGGAAACCCAACACCCTGAGAACACCATTTCTACAGTGAAGCATGGTGGTGGCAGCATCATGCTGTGGGGATGTTTTTCATCTGCAGGGACAGGAAAACTGGTCAGGACTGAAGGAAAGATGGATGGCACTAAATACAGGGCAATTCTGGAGGAAAACCAGTTTGAATCGGCCAGAGGTTTGAGACTGGGATGAAGGTTCATGTTCCAGCAGGACAATGACCCTAAACATACTGCTAAAGCTACACTGGAGTGGTTTAAAGGGAAACATTTAATGTCTTGGAATGACCTAATCAAAGCCCAGACCTCAATCCAATTAAGAATCTGTGGCATAACTAGAAGATTGCTGTATGCCAACGCAACCCATCTAACTTGAAGTTGGAGTAGTTTTGCCTTGCGGAATGGGCAAAAATCCCAGTGGCTAGATGTGCTAAGTTAATAGAGACATATCCCAAGAGACTTGCAAGAGAATTGCAGCAAAATGTGGCTCTACAAAGTATTGACTTTTTTTTTGGGGGGGGTACCTATGCACACTCCAGATTTCTGTTTTTTCATCTTAATTATTGTCACAATAAATCAACATTTTGCACCTTTAAAGTGGTAGGCATGTTGTGTAAACCAAATGGTGCTAACTCCCCAAAAATCCATTTTAATTCCAGCTTGTAATGTGACAAAACAGGACAAACACCAAGGGGGGGGGGGGGGGGGAGAATACTTTGGAAGACACTGTATAACTGTCGGGATCGATTGCACAAAGTCTGCTCTTGTTGAGCTTTGTCACATATTTGAACGAGGCGTGTTAGGATTTTATATTTATTGCTTTGCACTTATTTTTGTATCGTTAATAAAAACTATAAAGATCAAATCCCCTAACTGTCCTGGATATACTCATCTGCCACTTTATTAGGAACACTCATCCACCTGCTGTTTTGTGCCGTTATCTACTCAGCCAATCGTTTGACGGCAATGCATAAAATCATGCAGATACAAATCAAAAGCTTCAGTTAATGTTCACTTCAAACATCAGAATGGGGGGAAAAATGTGATCTCTGTGACCTTCACTGTGGTATGGGTGTTGGTGTCAGATGGACTAGGTTGAGTATTTCAGAAACTGCTGATCTCCTGGGGTTTTCACACACAACAGTCTGTAGACACAGAATGGTGCGAAAAACAAACAAAAAACACTGAGTGAGCAAGAGTTATGTGGGTGGAAAGAAATGCCTTGTTGATAAGAGAGGTCAGAGGAAAATGGCCGAATTGGTTTGAGCTGCCAGGAAGGATATCGTAACTCATAGCAACTCTTTACAACCGTGGTGAGCAGAAAAGCATCTCAGCATGCAACAGCAGAAGACCACGTTAGGTTCCACCCCTATAGCCAAGAACAAGTTCCTATTAAAGTGGCCGGTGAGCGGATGTCTAATACCCTGTCCACACTAGGGATTTTGTACCGATACGAAACTACTTTCGTACCGCAACACCTGTCCACACTAGCAACTATACCGGTACTGTAGCGGTGTAACTGTATCAGTACGAAACCTACAAATGTATGGGTTTCGTACCGGTACAGTATCGGTACTGTAGCACTTCGCTGTAGTGTGGACAGATGAAGCGGTTCTGTATCAATACAAATATAATGTGCATGCGAAAACGAAACGACCGTGGAGCTACATGGAGCAAAGAAAGGGGGGAGGGAGGGAGGAAGAAAGGAGGAAGAGGGGAAAAGGGGGAGAAAGGGAGGGGAAGAGAAGGGAAGAGGGAGAAAGTGAGGGGGAGAAAGGGAGATTCGTTTTCTTTGTTTCTTTCTCAACTGCCTCGCGCGTTTTATATGATTCGACTGAATAAATGACCACCAGAAATACAGACTGTACATTGACAACAAAAAGCACACACATGTTGTTTCATCCGCCATATTCTCGGAAGGAAGTTACTCGGTAACCACGGAAACATTTCGCGCACGCGCATTTCAACTACTGTGAAAGAAAACCGCAAACATTTCTCGCTAGTGTGGACAGATGCACTAAACTGTACCGGTATACTTTGTATCGATACAGTTATACCACTATCGTACCGGTATAAGTGTGAACACAGCATAAGTAATGTTGCTGGAGTGTAGTGGAGTCTGTAGTAATTATGACCTTTTCTCCCAGGATAAACGATCTCCGTATCACAGAGATGTGTGCCTGATTGTCAGCACTTAAAATTCCATGCATGCTACATTTTAATACAAGCTGTTCTAGGCTCTTATTGTAGTATTCTTGGCTGGGCAGGTTGTTTTTATCATTAGTAGGTCACATGGATATACTGTAACTGTTACAGTATATCCATGTGACCTACTGATGAAAAACTTGACAGCAAGCTAATTAGCATGTTACCGGCTACAGTCAGTATATGGCACGTTAAAAGTGGGTCAGCGTTGTAACAACATAACGTTACTGTACAAGCAATGCTTATTTAACGGTAACAAACTTGAGCCCTATATGTTGAAATTCCTCTCTTATTCGTTCGTTAATTTATCACACAGTCTTACCTCAGTCAACTTCTTCCCTCCTGGTAAAATTCAACGTCTCAGACGCGGACACAAGTGGGTGGGGGATGCGTTTGATTAAGTCTCCTGATTGTCTGGTGATAGATTGGTGGGCGGGGGATGCGTTTGATTAAGTCTCCTGATTGGCTGGTGATAGATTGGTGTCATTATAGCACGTCGGAGCGGTTCATGCCAGGCTCGAGTCCGATCCACCACTCCGCAGAAACAAACACTTCAAGAGCTACAGTAACACTGACAGCCAGGTTATATCCTCATGGTTTTATAGGCAATATCATGCTTCCTTTTGTAAAGGGGCGGCAGAAATTAAACGGGGGCGGGAATCACAGAAAGGGGGGCTGCCCGCACCTCTAAAACCCCTCGTGGAGAACCCTGAACTGTATTGCGAGGCTATCACCATGGTGACGACGCTCAGAGATGTAAGACGTAAGCAGCAGGAGTTAAAAAAAAAAAAAGAACCCTGCGACACAGAGGGGGAAAGCTGTAGTGGGCCTATTGGAAGACATGTAATATGAACACCAATCAGATATACTGCAGTGCATTTCTGTATAATCTTCCAATTTCTTTCCTCATCCCCCAAGATCGACTGGGAAAGTCTCAGAGATCGACCAGTCGATCGTGATCGACGGGTTGGTGACCTCTGCTGTAACATGTATGTCGGCTATACCTGTGATAGGAATTCATTCATTTAAGTAAAACCTTCAGAAGCATAGCTTCTGTGACGCGTGTGCCTGACTCGTATACCTGTTAGAATCCAGGAGAATTGTGAAATCCATGCGAGCGAGCCGAGTGAGATGGATTCCCCCACTTCCCACGTGCAGTCGGGAACACAAAACGGGGAAGGTAACGTACCGTAATGGATTTTGCTGAAGGATATTTCTCCTGGCTGTAAAAATTCCTCTGAGAGTAAGCTAGGTTGTCTGCCTCAACAGAGCCAACTATTTCATTTCATCTTTACTTGTTAAGACGTAATGAACAGGGATTTCACTGTAATTTTCCCTGTCGAATTTTTTTTCTTTGATTGTGTCATTACAATTTAGTCATGAAATAAAAGCTAATCAATGAATACTTATCGTAAAAAAATTTCATTGACAAAATCAACACGGCTTTGCAGTGCAAAATCTCTTTCCTCTTCGGAAATCATGGAGTTTTTACTGAGGTGTTAATTCAGACAGGAAATACATGAATGTTCAGTACCAGTCTTAGACATACCTTCTAATTCAATGTTTTTTCTTTATTTTTATTAATTTAGACACTTCATGTCTTAAAGTAATGATGGATGTCGTTTCTCTTTACTTAGCTGAGCGGTTCTTGACATAATATGGATCGCTACAGTTGTGGAATAGGGCTATTTACTGTATTTTTATTATTTACTATTTACTGCGGGATCTTAAATGCATTAAGAAGGCAAGAAATTGCACTAATTAACTTTTGACGAGGCATAGCTGTTAATTGAAAAGCATTTCAGGTGACTACCTCATGAAACTGGTGACGATAACGCCAATAGTGTGTAAAGCGTCACCAAGGCAAATGTCTAGATTCTACGCTGAATAATCTAAAATGTGAAATATTTTTTGTTTGTTTGTTTTTTTAGCCCTTTTTTGTTTACCACATAACTCCATATATGTTCCATATGTTAGTTCATAGATTTGATGTCTTCAGTATTTGTTCTACAATGTAGAAAATAGAAAAACTTATGAATGAGTAGAGGTGTACAAATGTTTGGCTGGTACTGTGTGTGATTTTTTTTTTTTTTTTAATATAATATTTATATTTATAATCTATATTGTATTACATAGACACAAGTGTTTTACTGGGTAATAGGCCACTTGTATTTTTCATACAAACTACATCTGGGACATTGAGAACTACAACTGTGACACATTTTTCAGTATCCTCACTCGTGAGGAAATCAACTAATTGATTTGATAAATTTGGGTACTTTTTTTTGTGGTGTAGTGGTTAGTACTGTCGCCTCACAGCAAGAAGGTCCTGGGTTCGAGCCCAGCGGCCGGCGAGGGCCTTTCTGTGCGGAGTTTGCATGTTCTCCCCGTGTCTGTGTGGGTTTCCTCCGGCTGCTCCGGTTTCCCCCACAGTCCAAAGACATGCAAGTTAGGTTAAAGGTCATGGGCAACAGTCGGAGGTGAAATGTAGAATATCAGCTTTATTGTCTAGAAGAATGACCCAAAAAGCGAATTCAGTCTTCCTGGTGTCTAATTTGCACCCTAAAATTGAATAAAACGGTTAAAATATACTGTTTTGCCCAATTTACGAAGGTTTGTTTACATCTCACTTATGCGCACTTTTACCGCCAGGGGACCGTCGTCGTGACGTCATTTAAGCCAAACAGACCGGGACCAGTTCTGTGTTTACTTGCGAACCGAGCACACGTGTACAGACTTTGGTCATGAGAGGTTGTGTAAAATGTCTGGAAGCAATAGCGATTCTGAAGCAGGAAGTCTCCAAATTGAAGATCAAGAGGTGAAACCATATATGTATGAACCTATGGCTGTTGCGAAGCAATCGGTGAATGTGGCTCACTGGTTTGACCATTCGGCCGACTCTGATCACGGTGACGCCGGACCTCAACAAGACTCACACCCAAACGATTTATCCTGGTAGTTATGATAAATTCTTACTTTCGTCGTAATACTAAATAAGAGCCCTTTTGAAGAATAATTAAACCGCCTCCCTAGTGGATACAGGGAGCGATTACTTGACAGTGCGCCGGTAGACCACATTTAGCCTGCCATCCGCAGCATTATACTATTTATAGCCTACTCTAAGCGAGGAAATATCCCTTTGTCTAATTTCCACAGTGATTGTACAGGATCCCTCAGGATTCTTGACTTGTCAATTGCAAGCAAAAGTAAAAATGTTTACCTCCAATCTTCTCCTTTTTGCTTGAGCGTTGCTGGTACGTTTCTTCTTTGACTGCTTGATTTTGTTTCACGCGCACAATCCACTCTCTCCGCCTCTTCTCCTCTTCCGGAAAAAAAACAACCCTCTGGCTTCACGCACACAATCCACTCTCTCCGCTTCGTCTCCTCTTCCGGAAAAAGCCAACCCGCTCGCTCCGCCTCTTCTCCTCTTTTGGAAAAAGGTAAAAACTTCTTCCTGAACCAGTCCCTTTATTACAGTTCACTGCACAACAATAAAGCATGGTTTTTCTTTGGAAATTCCCGGACGCACGTCTGCACTCAAGCCGAACGGCAATGCAAGTAAACGGAAGTGGACTCAACTCAAGCGGTTTGTTTGTCTTGAATGACGTCACACGCCGAGTGGTCACGAAAATCGCCGAACAGAAATTTGCCGCGATCCGCGCTAACTTATTTTAATTATTACTTATTAGCAATACTTCTTGGGACCAGAAGAAAATTACAGAGGGTTTTTTAACATATAAAGTTTCAAATGTGCATAAATTGAAAACCGTTGCCTATGACGTTTAATTGGTGGCTCTAAATTGACCGTAGGTGTGAATGGTTGTTTGTCTCTGTGCCAGCCCTGCGATGACCTGGCGACTTGTCCAGGGTGTACCCCGCCTTTCGCCCGTAGTCAGCTGGGATAGGGTCCAGCTTGCCTGTGACCCTGTAGAACAGGATAAGCGGCTACAGATAATGGATGGATGGGTACTTTTTGTTTGTGAATGTGTCTGTATAATGAAAAGAAAATCATACATTGGCTTGAAGATATGAAGTTTATCTTCTCGTGTTGGAAAAACTCATATTTTTTGTACGATATACATCGCGGATCTGAATGACTTGTTTAAATAATATTGGTTGGCTTTGAGTGGTCTATCAGATATATTCCATTCAGCTAGCATGGTATTGAAGAAGTTGAAGACAAGTTCAGTATCATGCTAGCTGAATGGAATATATCTGATAGACCATGAAAAAAGCCGGCTATTATTATTATTATTATTATTATTATTATTATAATACACACAGTTTTACATGTAATACGTATTACCTTATGGCATTTTCAATTCACTGCGACGGTTTACTGCGGGCGCTGCCGGTGAATAAAGAAATGCTTCTGCGCATGCATAGCAGAAAACTCTCTCATTGAATATTTGCATCAGCTCAGATGTGTGACTTCAAGACAACTTGACAACCATGCAATATCGTAAACCATATTGCATGCTCATTCTCCATTGGGTAGAGTGACTTAATACACGTAGGATAAGCGATATGCTAACAATATTGCATGCTGTCAAACCAAATGAATGAAACCCGCTAGAAGGGAATAGAATACATTTTTGTATTCGATGACATCACTCCCAGTGTGACTAGATGCTCGTTGTCAAATTGGTGAACTGGTTCAGAATTGAAATTCTTTTGATTAATTTGCGTATTTTTTTATTTTTTATGGATGCATCTATATGATATAAAGAATATTATATGGTGGCACGAAGATATGAAGTTTATCTTCTCATGTTGAAAATATTTCATTTGTTCGCTCACTTGTGCAATATGTTCACCACTCAAAGATAAACTTCATATCCTCCTGCAACTATGTAATATCCTATCTATCGATCTGTCTATATCTTTATTCTAAAGAATAAAAGAATATAGGTTTGTTTTCCCACCCAATATCTCCTGTTCCACACTCCAGCCCAGTCGGTGGTGGTAATGCACCTTTAAGTTGGTTTGCCAACCGCCAAAAAAAAACCTTAAAGAAGAAGAAACAATACCCCTCCCCAATAAAAAAATAAAAAATACAAAAAAGCAACAAAATATGGAATAAAAATATTTGATGGTAAGAACGTATATCCCCTCCCCCCCAAAAAAAAGAATTATTACAACATTTTTCACAAATTGCTACTGTCATTTCGCTGGTTTGTTTACATTCTAAGCGGAAATGATTTTGGACATTTTGTATAAAGTTTTTATTTATTGAATTTGGAAAAAATAACAAAAATGCTCCATTTCTCAAAATCCAGTGAATGTGTATGTAATAAAACAGTTATTCCACTCAATCTTGTCGTACATGGCTTATAGCCAACTCGGCACTCCATGCCTCATCAGCGGTCAGCTCATGTATGACTCGATTTTGTGGAATAACTGTTAAATGAATAAATAAATATATAATCTTGCATTGTTTATATAGGAAGTACAATTTGGTGAAGTGTAAAAATTGGTCACATGACAGATTCAGATGGGGCTAAAATCCCAGAGATACACTAGGAATAATTACATTACACCACCTTCCCATGTAATTCTAGTCCAATCTGAAAAGGGCCTTAGAATGATTTTTAAGGACAAATTTATCATAAAATTGTCATTTGTAACCTGAAAGAGTGAATTTGAGGAAATAAGAGAGCTGTATTTTGGAAAAGTCAGCAGTGAGGTAACCATACGGTCATATCGTGAAACAGGGCTCGATGTTAACGGTAGTCCGACTGTCCAGGACAACCAAATGTTTGGTCCAGATAAGTGAAATCTGCATCTGCCTGTCTGACAGGACAAGTTGAATATTTGTTGAAAATTTGATAGTAATTATTCAAGAGTTACATCAATAAAGTTCCAACAAAACTAGTTCAAGCCCCTCAGTGATCCGGCTGTGTTATTGTTTACGAATTCCAGGTAAGCCAAGTACAGCAGGTGTGTGTGGTTTAAAAAAAACAACCACCATATCGAATTATGGATTATTAGATTCTGAATGAATTGAAATCAGAGAAATGGCAATCAAATACCTTAATAAAATAAATATCTGTGGTGAATCTTCATTTAATTCGGACATTCGTTATATTTTTCTTTTGTATGGTTCACATTAGCCATCACAAACGTCGTAAAATGTTTTGCGGGAACTTTACGACAGTGCCGAACTCACTTGTGGTTTGTTTTCATTCCCAGCGTGATTGTCACCCTCATCATGGCCAACTTAACTTCTTTTGCTTTCATTTCATTGAAAGAAAATGAAAGACGACAATCCCAAAAAGATAAAAGGACGAACAGAAACCAGTCATGAAAAGGAAATGCGAGTTCCTTTCAAAGTAGCTAAAAAAAAACAAGAGTCTCCTTTCACCTGGTGACAGTGTTTTTAATGTCTTTAAATTAATTTATACTTCAAGTTTTACTGGATTAATTAAGATTTAACTTTATTTCCTTGAGAAGCTTTGAATTTGGGAGAGTCTGACTCTTAAAATTACATCTCCGGTAATGGGTTATAATAACACATGGCAGCTCCAATTTGAACAAATAGTATACTGGCTTTACTATAATATTTACCAATTATTCCACGAAATTGAGTCGTACATGAGCTGATAGCTGACGAGGCACGTAGTGCCAAGTTGGCTATAAGCCGTGTACGACGAGATTGAATGGAATAACTGTTTTATTTGAGCAACATTCACTGGATTTTGAGAAATGGAGCATTTTTATTTAAATTTTTTGCAAATTCAGTAAATAAAAACTTTATACAAAAAATCATTTCCACTTGGAATGTAAACAAACCGGTGAAGTGATAGTACCAATTTGTGAAAAATGTAATAATAATAATAATAATAATAATCCTTGAAAAATAAAGGGATGTTCTTATCAAATACTTTTTATTCCATATTTTGTTGCTTTTTTTTTGTATTTTTTTGTATTTTGTTTTCAAGTAGAGTTTTATGCTGCGTTCATGTGCTATGGGAAGATGATATTTTCCAGTTGGGAAGTGGTATTTACCAGTGTGTTGCGTTCACATGCTTTTGTTGTTGTTGACAAATTAAAGATGGTGGACCAGATTCAGAATCAGGCCTGTTATTTGGCTAAAACAATTATAGATTGCCTTGTTCATCAGCTGCAGCAGGAATATGAGTTATCAAAAGTCAAAAAATGCTGAATATTTCCTGATCATGACAAGTAGAGATTTTCTTAACACAGTGAATGCCACGCAGTTTTTGGAAATTTGGCTGTAGCCACAATGAGAGTAGCCAGTATCTAGATCATTGTTGGCGTTCTTTGGACAGCCACAGAATATTTTGTATTAGGCTATAATATACATATTATAATAATATAATATACATAACATGACTCGTTTAAAAGGTGAGAGTCAGCTTTCCGTAGGTGAAAACCACTTCTTTCTTGGTTCATAAGCTAGTCTTGTACCGCTCGCCGCCATGTTGAAAAGGTTAAAGTTCATCTCATCTCGGCAACTCGTGTATCAAAATTTTCTACAAGTTGCCCAGTGGAAAATACCACAAGAGGGGGCGTTCATGTGTGCTTTCCATGTCGGCGTTTTGGTATTTACCATAATTCCCATAGCACATGAACGCACCATTATTTCATCCTCTGTTGGTTCAGCAACATGCTCTGCCATTTTGTTTTTCCTCTACTCACGGTAGATGAGCTGATATCCTACAATCGGAGCGTGCGATTGCTCATATCCAGTGAATATGGATATAATAAACTATAGTGTGTGTGTGTGTGTATATATATATACGCGCGCGCGCACACACACACACACACACACACACACACACATCATTCATACACATATATATATATATATATATATATATATATATATATATATATATATATATATATATATATATAAATATAACCCCGATTCCAAAAAAGTTGGGACAAAGTACAAATTGTAAATAAAAACGGAATGCAATGATGTGGAAGTTCCAAAATTCCATATTTTATTCAGAATAGAACATAGATGACATATCAAATGTTTAAACTGAGAAAATGTATCATTTAAAGAGAAAAATTAGGTGATTTTAAATTTCATGACAGCAACACATCTCAAAAAAGTTGGGACAAGGCCATGTTTACCACTGTGAGACATCCCCTTTTCTCTTTACAACAGTCTGTAAACATCTGGGGACTGAGGAGACAAGTCGCTCAAGTTTAGGGATAGGAATGTTAACCCATTCTTGTCTAATGTAGGATTCTAGTTGCTCAACTGTCTTAGGTCTTTTTTGTCGTATCTTCCGTTTTATGATGCGCCAAATGTTTTCTATGGGTGAAAGATCTGGACTGCAGGCTGGCCAGTTCAGTACCCGGACCCTTCTTCTACGCAGCCATGATGCTGTAATTGATGCAGTTGTCATTGTTTGGTATTGTCATGTTGGAAAATGCAAGGTCTTCCCTGAAAGAGACGTCGTCTGGATGGGAGCATAAGTTGCTCTAGAACCTGGATATACCTTTCAGCATTGATGGTATCTTTCCAGATGTGTAAGCTGCCCATGCCACACGCACTAATGCAACCCCATACCATCAGAGATGCAGGCTTCTGAACTGAGCGCTGATAACAACTTGGGTCGTCCTTCTCCTCTTTAGTCCGAATGACAGGGCGTCTCTGATTTCCATAAAGAACTTCAAATTTTGATTCGTCTGACCACAGAACAGTTTTCCACTTTGCCACAGTCCATTTTAAATGAGCCTTGGCCCAGAGAAGACGTCTGCGCTTCTGGATCATGTTTAGATACAGCTTCTTCTTTGAACTATAGAGTTTTAGCTGTCAACGGCGGATGGCACGGTGAATTGTGTTCACAGATAATGTTCTCTGGAAATATTCCTGAGCCCATTTTGTGATTTCCAATACAGAAGCATGCCTGTATGTGATGCAGTGCCGTCTAAGGGCCCGAAGATCACGGGCACCCAGTATGGTTTTCTGGCCTTGACCCTTACGCACAGAGATTCTTCCAAATTCTCTGAATATTTTGATGATATTATGCACTGTAGATGATGATATGTTCAAACTCTTTGCAATTTTACACTGTCGAACTCCTTTCTGATATTGCTCCACTATTTGTCGGTGCAGAATTAGGGGGATTGGTGATCCTCTTCCCATCTTTGCTTCTGAGAGCTGCTGCCACTCCAAGATACTATTTTTATACCCAGTCATGTTAATGACCTATTGCCAATTGACCTAATGAGTTGCAATTTGGTCCTCCAGCTGTTCCTTTTTTGTACCTTTTAACTTTTCCAGCCTCTTATTGCCCCTGTCCCAACTTTTTTGAGATGTGTTGCTGTCATGAAATTTCAAATGAGCCAATATTTGGCATGAAATTTCAAAATGTCTCACTTTCGACATTTGATATGTTGTCTGTGTTCTATTGTGAATACGATATCAGTTTTTGAGATTTGTAAATTATTGCATTCCGTTTTTATTTACAATTTGTACTTTGTCCCAACTTTTTTGGAATCGGGGTTGTGTGTGTGTGTGTGTGTGTGTGTGTGTGTGTGTGTGTGTGTGTGTATATATATATATATATATATTAGGGCTGTAACGATATGCGTATCGAAATCGCGATACGCAGAGCCACGATCCGTATCGCGATACAAGAAGGCAGAATCGCGGTACACCCTTTCAAACTTCTCCTCAGCCCAAAAACAGAGGCGCTTCCAATACTTTACTTTTTATTTAAATTACATTTTAAACTTACTTAAATTACTTTTATTTTTTTATATCTATTAGTAAGTCGTTTTTTCGCTGACCTGCGACAGTCTTCTGCGAGTCACGCAACGTCCACACTCGCCACTGGCAGAGCATTCATTTCTTTTAAGCGGTCGCCATTCTGGTTGCGACACGGGGAGCGAATCTGTAAACAAGCAGCTCATTAGCTGGCTAGGTGTGCCACAAGCCAGTCACAATCACTTGACCGGAAAGGCATGCAGTGTTGCCAGATTGGGCAGGTTTAGGTGCTTTTTGGCTGGTTTTGAACATATTTTGGGGTGGAAAACGTTAGCAATATCTGGCAACACTGAAGGCATGTCTGCTTGGGCAGAAGCCTTCTGCGGCAGTTACATTTTGACACGCGAGCAATGTTTCACCATAAAAATTCCGTAATTTCCATCTGTTTTCCGCGATCACAGAAAATCATTGGCCCTATGAGAGTGAGACAGTGAGAGAGCCCCCCCCCCCCAAAAAAAAAAAAAAAATCTTAACGGATTTACACGATTTGGAAAAATGACTTTTTCAGAACCGAAAAAAAACAGAGCTTCCGGCTCAACAGTATTATTTTGAGAAATAAAACAATCTTTGGATATACATTTGTTCATTTTTGCATACATATTACTCATTCTCTGCAGTGGTCTGAATTATTTGTTATTAAATAGTTAATGTAAGTAAGTAAATGTTAATAAGTCAAATTTACTACTTTAAAAAAACATTTAAAAAAAAAATCGTGGGCGTATCGAATCGTGGGTCAAAAATCGCGATACGAATCGAATCGTGAGTTGGGTGTATCGTTACAGCCCTAATATATATGTATGTGTGTGTGTGTGTGTATGTATATATGTATGTGTGTGTGTGTGTGTGTGTGTGTGTGTGTGTGTGTGTGTGTATAAAACTGTTCTTTAACCAGTGGAAATGTATTGAAAATTTCTTAGTTGTACAGTTTCCACCAGTACATTGGCAGAAAACTAATATGGTTTCTAGACCGAAGCATTTCATAGAGAAAGCCGACACACCAGAGGCTTCTGCAGCAACAAACGAGCAGCTCGGTGTATTTCAGTGAGAAAATGTAGTTTTAGATGATCTTTGAAATGAAAGGACAATTTGTTATACCTGCAGAAAGTTGAAGCCGTTTCATTTTTCATTGCTTTAATGAACGGGTAAATCAGCTAATGGACGTTATAGTGTGGCCTGAGGTCCTCCGTAAATAAATTACTTTTTTTTTCTTTTCTTTTTTTTTTTTAAATGAGGTGCTTTAAAAAAATATATATTTCGCTTGTGGTAAATCTTTGATAAGTTCCACAGACAGCTAGACTGTCTGGTAATAAATTGCTCATTTCAAACTCTGACACTTTTCACTCACTGTGCAGAATATACTGTATATACTGATAGTGTATATCATGTCTAGTACTGTCTCTATTCTGTCGGCGTGCCAGGCTGCTTGTAATAATACAGAGACTTAACAGCTGAGTGAACATGCAGTGAGCTGCACATTCTCTCCCATGCTTGGCTAGTCACCTCCCTGAGAAGCCAGAATAAGCAAGCAGGGTCTATTAAGTTTGGAAAAGGATCCACAACACATTTGTTGTTAGCTTTTTATTTGCATTGGCCCGCAGCCCTGTGACCTCATAAGGAAGCGCGATTATAGAGTGAAGTAGCACATCATTGCTTCTAGACCATCTGATGGCTGTTTGAAAGGAGGTAAATTACTCTTGAATTCCATAGCTGTCACATCTCTGCGATGCTCAACCAGCAGCCGAGCTGGAACGTGAAGGCTGGATTGCTAGAATGGTTGTCAAAATGCCACAAGAGTGAGGTACTTGAGATATGATTCCCGTGACCTGTGGATTGAGTGTTAACGGGTCACTGCTGATTGTACGGCCATGTTTTTGAAAGGTCTGTTATAATTGGGGCGGCATCAGCAGAAATACGGTCCATTGTGGTGAAGAGGGAGCTGAGCCGGAAGGCAAAGCTTTTGATTTACCAGTCAATCTACGTTCCAACCCTCACCTATGGTCATGAGCTTTGGGTAGTGACTGAAAGGATGAGATCGCAAATACAGGCGGCTGAAATGAGCTTTCTCCATAGGGTGGCTGGGCTCATCCTTAGGGTGAGGAGCTCAGACATCCGGAGGGATCTCCGAAAACCTGTCGAAAGGAGTCAGTTGGGGTGGTTCAGGCATCTGATTAGGATGCCTCCTGGGCGCCTTCCTTTGGAGGTTTTCTGGGCACATCCAACTGGGAGGAGACCTCAGGGTAGACCCAGAACACGCTGGAGAGATTATATGTCTCCTCTGGCCTGGGAGCGCCTTGGGATCCCCCAGGAGGACCTAGAAAGCGTTGCTGGGGAAAGGGACGCCTGGAATACCCTGCTTAGCCTGCTGCCCCCGTGACCCAATTTCGGATAAGTGGAAGAAAGTGGAGGGATGGATGTTACGGTGGCGGCTGGTGCTTTAAAAAAAAAAAAAATTGGGAGGGGGGGAGCAGTATTAGGGCAGAGTTGTTTTGAAATGTTCATTAGTTTTTATTACTGAGTCTTTCAGTTTGGTTTTTCATTTTAGTCTAGTTTTAGGAGTGCATAAGTAGTTTTAGTTTGATTTTTGTTTTTGAGGAATTAAGAGCTGGTTTTAGTTGAGGTTTTAATTTAGTTTGTATGAAGGGATATTCACATTATGAGGAAAGCCTTTATTTAAAGAAGCCAAAAAATAAATTAGCGTGAAAGAATTCATGCCATTAAATATGAGCTACAAAACCACTGTTTTATTAAAAAGGTCCCATACTATACACCTTCAAACCAATCAAAAAGACCCTCCTGTTGCTCAAGCACTGTCCAGAAACACGGCAACAGCTGCATACAGAATGCACGGCGTCCCATTCTACAGCCAACAAGCCATTAAAGGTGTGAGGGACGTTAAATGCAAATGCACAAATTAAAGTAACATAAAGAGTGACGTGTTGATTCCATCGTCCAAGTTAAATTCTTGCTTGAGTACTGCTTACTGATCAGAGTGAATACATAGAAGCTGCCAATATTCAGGTTAAAACACTACTTGAACATCAATTTTGCCCTCCTTTGCTTCTGGCCTGCAAATTTCTCAATGATTTTCTGGTTAAAGTCAGTCGAACTTGGTCACCAGTCTCTCTTCCATTAATCACATGGCCAGTGTATTCAGCCTCTCCTGCATCTAACTGTTCAGCAATGCTAAGCCTGCCAAAGAAACTTGGCTTCAAACAGTTGCCAAGATGGGTGTGGTTACTTCCGTGCCGTTTGTCCACAACATTTCGGTGCTGACACTTTTTGAAAATGCAAACAGGGAAAGCAATAAAAGGCATTACTCATACCACATCCAGCTCGCCAGCTCCGTTTGTCATAGCAAAAGCGGGTGAAGCCTCGAGTGTAAGCCCGCCCCCGATCACCTGCTTGCTTCTTAATGTTCAATTCGGGCTGGTCCGGGCCAAGCTGCTTTAGAGGCTGTCCACACGGCAACGGATTCAGGTGAATCTGATAAAATTGTTTATCGTTTCGGCCTGGCGTCCACACGGCACCGGCGTTTTGGGTGCCCCAAAACGAGAACGGGTTCCAGAGTGGAAAAATCTGGCAACGGCGCCGTTGCGAAGTCGTCTGGATGAGTAGAACGGATTTGTTTACGATGATGTCACAACCACGTGACTAGAACAAGCAGCACTCTCGCTGTTTTGTATGAACCACTGCATTGCATTCACTTTTGTATACAGCTTTTCTTTTAAATAAACAAGTAACTGAACCATTTCTTGAATTTCTTTTTTTTTATTGGATAAGACTGCTTTTCAAAATGTTCACACACAATATAAAAAGTTATATAAATTATATAAAAATGCTTTTCAAAATGTTCACACACAATAAGAAAATTAAGTTATATAAAACTGTGCACACTAATAAAACTAATTTGTACACACAGAAGGCACGATTTCCTCGCGTAGTCGCAGCCGTCTTCTTCTTGTTGTTGTGTGTTTGTTCCTGTGAGTGCTTCACGCCGGATAGAAGAAGGGGTTTATGCGCATGCATCTACTTCTATTGTTCTGGTGTCTCCGATGGGACCGTCTTACAGCGCACGTAGAGGTGTGGCATGTGTATTGCATCGTTTTCAGCAAGCGTTGCGTTGCCATATGTACCTGATATTTTACTGATCCGTTGCCCATGTGGACGCGATTTTTTTTTAAAATAAAATCTCGTTGCTGTTGTCGTGTGGATGTAGCCTTATTCTCTTTTGCTTCTTCCAGTGTACACCGTGTTAAAGGATGTTTCTGTAAAGAAATAACAGAATTTTCTTTCTCCGCGGGTCCACTTGAACTTGCCATCCTCTGAAAGCGCCGGTCTAAATCACAGCCGCAAATATGAAGGTCCGTAAAAATCGTCCAATCGCGTAAAAAAAAAATCTTAAAAACAATTTTTCAATTGGCTGCTAATAAAAGAAGGCATGTCCGGGGTGCACTTTGCTGCACCCCAGGTCAAATCTTGAATCCACTGATTAAAACGCAGCCTCAGGTCACCTGCTCTCCAAAAGCTTGTGTCGCCACATACACACACACGCACCATTTGGTGGGTGGAAGTGTGCAGGAAGTAGAGGTGTTCATAGAAAATTAAAATAAATACAGTTTAAAAGCAGGTGAGATGAATACAGGGTGAAATGGGATGAGTAAACAGATCTGACTTGATAAATACTTTGCTAAATTAGTTAATGTTTAATATCGCATAGTCTTTCTCATCTGGATAATTGGAAGGGGCAGCATCCGCCACTGCTGGTCTGTTCAATATTTAATGAGCTACTAGAGACCTGTGCAGGTCTGAGCTCAGCCTTTTACATCGACGCCAGGATTCAAACCGACATTGCAAAATCTGTTCCTTTCCCAGGCAGCGCTCTAGACCGCTCAGCCACGGAGGATTACATCGTGAACTGAGGTTATGTAAAGTGGCACTTGTATAGTCGGTACTCAGCGGCACACCACAACTGGAATCGCTACCTGAGCCTGGCATGCTAATTACATTCTTAAACACGCTTGAACTCGGTTACACATACAGACAGGTGCTTCCATAGGCTTCAGCCAAAGCCTGAGCCAATTAAAAGTATAATCGCGGATTATGGATAACATTTAAAGTGACACAGGTTGATGTATTAAAAAGATGAATAGTACCCTGTGGCGCTAGAGTAACCCCTAGGTATTTGAATCACACACTGTATTGCCTGCTGCCTCATGCCTGTGAAGGAGAATGAGCTGGAAAAATACCACACGCTAATTCCGTAACTTGGGTACGGGAACAGCTTGGCTCGTTTTGCCTCTGACAATGTCAGATCTCATCTCATCTCATTATCTCTAGCCGCTTTATCCTTCTACAGGGTCGCAGGCAAGCTGGAGCCTATCCCAGCTGACTACGGGCGAAAGGCGGGGTACACCCTGGACAAGTCGCCAGGTCATCACAGGGCTGACACATAGACACAGACAACCATTCACACTCACATTCACACCTACACTCAATTTAGAGTCACCAGTTAACCTAACCTGCATGTCTTTGGACTGTGGGGGAAACCGGAGCACCCGGAGGAAACCCATGCGGTTCCTTAAAATCGTTGGGTTATTTGTCTCAATTTAGGAGTCTTCGTTTGATCTGGGCGATCCGCCATGTTTGCTGTGGCTCCACGGTCACGACCACTGACCCGCTCATGACCTTGTGTGACTTTTCCGAACTGGCTGCCGAGCGGTTTGTAAACAGACTAACGTGGTTAGGACGCTCCGCATTAGGAAATAAAATGTATTGAAACCAGATGATGCATACCAGTTATGGGGATGGGTATCAGCTCAAACAGTTCAGAAAGGAGAGTGGATTAAATGATTCCTGAACCAGCACGTCGACCTGTGTCACTTTAAATAATCTCCGCATGCTACTTTGGAATATAATCGTATGTATACCCAACAAATACAGACATCAGACAAATTTACAAACAAAAGCACAATGCATTAAAAAACCAAGAAAAAAGTAAAATACAGTTTTTAAGAATGACCCCCCCCAAAAAAAAAAAAAAACCTAACCCACAACCCGTCTACCCTGCTTTACTATCCACCACATACCCCAAATCCCCTTAACCACCCTACTTTATTTCCTTATTTCCCTCGCCAGGAGTGCTTTCTCAATTGCATAGCCTATTTCATTCATTTTCCTCTTTGAGATGAGAGACGAGAGATTGCCAAACTTCCTCAAAATCTTTAAGCTTGTCCTTCAGAATGAATCTAATTCTCTCTAAGTGAAGCGTAATTAATTCATTCATTCATTCTGTCAGCCAGTGTTTTAGTGAGGGCATCTCATTCCTTTTTTTCAAAATAATACATGTAAGGGCTTTTTTTTTTTTTTTTTAAAGAAATGAAACCATATGCTACAAGACACTGCTGTGCCACCTAAAGGTTCTGTAGGTCCTCAGATACTCCCAGAATTATTAAAATTGTCTCTGGTTCCATCTGGATACCAAATGGTTTGGGGGTTTGTTTATTTATTTATTTATTGCGGGGGAAGAATTTTCAATTCAATACTCTTTTGTATTTTGGGGCATCAGGCATAACTTATGAAGTAAATTAGCTTCTGTGGAGTCACACTTTTCACATAGACTTCAAAAGCACCATAATTATGACTGTGATCATCAGTCTGACTTAAAAACTCGTCCTCCGGTCAGCGTCTGACATGTTCCTTCTTGCTCAAGGGTCATGGAAAAAGCAGCCCCCATTTCAAGGAAGATAATATAGCTTTTTTTTTTTTTTTTTTTTAATCCAGCAATCTGTTAACCACTTAATGCAATAATATATTAGTACATTATGTCTTCATGCAGGCCTGATTTTTTTTCCCAGTTAATTATTGCGCATTTTAAAGCTTTTTTTTTCCCAAAGAGGCCCTTTTTCAAATTTCACATAATTATAGGAAATGACCAAATTGCTAGTAATGACAGTTTCCCACAATTCTCTGTGTAAATACACAGCAATAGTTATGTCTACATTTCTATGAAACTTGAATTGCGTTGCGTCACACTAACCTCAAGCTTTCCTGTTCCTACAGAGGACTACCCCTACCCACTGGACAAGCACAGCCCCTCTATTTCCATGCCTCCCTCCTTGCCCTTGTCTGTATGCCCCATCCCCAGCGTGCCTGCTGCCACTCAGCCCATGCCCCACCTGCAGTCTCCTCTGCCGGACACTGGGCATCCTCAGGTCCAGTTACACGTAGGCCGAGAGTGCCCGCAGAGTGCCAAGCCGCCCAGCAGCTCACGCTCTGCGATACGGGACACAGCTGTCTGCCCCCATGTGAAGGAGGGCCAGCTGGGAGCCAGCCACAGCAGTCCAAGCACCAAACAGGCCAAGATTAGTCGGCGGCGGGCCACCAACGGCTGGCTGCCTGTGGGCACAGCTGCTGAAAAGGAGGTATTCATAGTGGTGCGTACTCAAGTTCTCTTCTGTTCTGACTAGAAAATGGCTGGTGGAGGATGTGAGAATAGGCGAGTGTTGCCTTACACTACTGAGACTGTGGAGGGGTGTGTGTGTGTGTGTGTGTGTGTGTGTGTGTGTGTGTGTGAGAGAGACAGACAGACAATAAAATGATTCTAGTTTTTGTGTCTCCCCTTTTGCATTCTAATCTAAAGTACACGAAGGGCATAACCTAAAGCCCATAAGCTATAACATAACATGGGTGAGTAAGTTGTGAAATATATATTATTTACCAGCTGGGAGGTGCGTATCGTGAAATACCGTGACCGAGGTCTTGAAAGTACTGAGTGAGGCCCTCTGGGCCGAGGTCAGTATTCAAGGCTGAGGTCATGGCATTTCACGATACGGACCGACCTTAAGCTGGTAAATAATATATTTATTTTTTTCTTTACGAAATTCTAACCGAAAACGAGAGCGCCCGAAAGGGAAAACCGAGCCGAGCTGCCATTTTGAATCCTCATTAACAGCTGTAATGCAAATTGCTTCCTCCTCGGTATACAAGTGCACTTCCATGGCAGGAAAAAAACTACATTTTGCCGCCTATGTAGTCCCCTATTTATACAAAATTGAGTCATTCAGGATTCAGCCATGTTTTTGCTCGGCGTTAGCAACAGTTAGAGGTTTTTAGCTTTCTCCTGAAATGTTTTCTTTTATTTCTTCTTCCTCAGGGTAGTAAAACTTGCTTTCGCTGTGAACACTGTCGCTATCGCTATACATGCTGTAAAATTAATGCTATTCTCCTGAGAAATATGAAAATAAATGTTGACAAAAATTGCTACCATATTTGTTGTTGTTGTGAACGAGCGAGTTGCCAGAGGTCTGTAACTGGGGTCCATATCGTAGGATACGGACCCGCTCACGAACCAGTCAGAGCGCACAATTTGATGGAAACCGGACCACGAAAAAATAAATATGAATTTATTGAATTAAATTAAAAAAAATCATAAGTTCAATTCATTAAAAAGGGAAAAAAATACAAGTTGTGGAAGTAGCTTCATTTCACACTGAAAAAAAATGAGGAAAAAAATCTGACCTTTAATTGAAATAAATTTATTCAGAGAGAAACAAATCCCTCATCAAGAAATAATTATTTTCAACAAAAACACGTGCCACTATTATTGGCACCCCTGGAAATTATAGTGAACACAATGGAAGCATGTTTCCCATTTAAATTGGACATTTTGGGGTTGATTGGAGTGTGTACGAACTTTCCAGCTGTAATCCATGATTAACTGGGGAACAAATATGAGGTGAGGCAGAAGCCAAATTCTCTTAGCCTGTGTCCGAAATCGCTCCCTACTCGCTATATAGGGCATTATATAGTGAGGATGCCATTTTGTAGTGCTGTCCGAAACCTTAGTGAGGATTATTTACACCCTATATAGTGCACTCAAAGTATCCCACAATGCATCATGAAAAGTAGTGTACAACCGATGGTCACTAACCAAAGCAATATATCCCATCATGCATTGCAGTCGCGCTGAAAGAAATCAAATTAAAAGTCTCAAATTTGATTTTAAAAAAGGCAGCGGCAAAGAAGAAAATATTCAGCCTTGATTTAAAAAAAAAAAAAACCTGAAAGATGCAGGTACTTTGTATTGAATAATGTGGGAAATACGCTCAGTATAATATGGATTTATCACAAAAATACGTGTGTATTTATTATTTTGAAAACCCGCCAGCCGACTGATCTGGCAGGTTTTAATTGTGCGACAGTAATGACGTAAATACCAGCACGATGTTGTAGTGTCTGAAAACGTTTTTTCATTTTACCAATGAGCTCACTGTGTAGTCCTCTATACAGTAATTCCCTATGTAGGGAGTAGTGAACGAGTGAGCGATTTCGGACACAGTGTGAGTCATCCGTCAACATGGGAAAGACAAGAGAACATGCAAACTAAATGAGGGAGAAGTGTATTGACTTTCATAAGTCAGGCAGTGTTTTTATTTATTTATTTTTTAAATGTCTATTCGCCTGAAAATGTCCATTTCTACTGTTGGGGATTTTTTTTTTCCTAACCCTTTTTACTAGTCTTTACAACGGGTGCCAATAATCATGGAGAGCAGTGTGTGTGTGTGTGTGTGTGTGTGTGTGAGAGAGAGAGAGACACACACACACACAGTACTGTGCAAAAGTTTTGGGCACCCTATATTTTATTTAGTACAAACTTTATTATAGAATTTTTTTTATGACCTCCTATATTGCAGTGCATTGGTTATCACTGTCACCTCACAGCAAGAAGGTTCTGGGTTCGAGCCTCGTGGCCTACTGGGACATTGCTTTGTGGAGTTTTCATGTTCTCCCTGTAGTTGCATAGGTTTCCTCCCACAGTCCAAAGACATGTGGATTACTTCAACTGGCTACTCCATGTAAATATTCCTATTGGCGTGAGTGCAAGTGTGAATGGTTGTTACCGCCGCCAACTTTGCTGAGGAGGTTATGTTTTTGCCTCTGTTTGTCTGTTCCCGATGTAACTTTGAAGTAGTGAACAGATTTTGATGAAATTGTGAAGAAATTGGGCCATGGGCCCAGGAACAACTGATTAGATTTTGATGCAAATCTGAATATGTGGCTTGGCGGAGGTATGCACACTACCGAGAGCCCTTCTAGTTTCTCTGTGTTAGTCCTGCAATCGGCTGGCGACCTGCCCAGGTTGTACCCCATTTCTCACCTGAAGTCAGCTGGGATTGTCTCCAGCGTCCCCCTGATGGATAAGCGATGTACTGTAGATAATGGATTGATGGACATCTACAATTTTGAATTGGTACAAAAACTCCTTAGATTTCCAAACATTAGTTTTCCATCACAAAATTAAATGTTACAGGAAAACAAGTTTGTATGTCAGTAAAGAAAGCAGCATATTACGCAAGAGACGCTTTTCAGACAAAAACAGATGGAAGGCTGCTGCAAAATGAAGATGAGTGTGACAGTGTCCAGAAGAACTGTGGCTGGTTCTGCAAGATGCTCAATAAAACCTACAGCTCATTTCCTTATAAGACTGCACTCACTGTACCTGAGACGACTTTTTTTTTTTTAAGCAAAGGGTTCTCACATCAGATATTGACTTTGTTTCATTCATTAATGTTTGCTGCTCTTTATAGTATTTTTTTATGTAGAAACATTATTACATAATTAATATGGCATCTTTGCGCTATAGCATTTCTTTACATGTGCCTTTTCCACAGTACTGTAGATGGATGGATGGATGGATGGATGGATGGATGGATGGATGGATGGATATGTATCAGCCTTGTGTAGCTTTTGAGAAGTCGTGACACCACAAGGAAAAATTCTTACGATCATGGTAGCATGTCAACATCAGTGTGTCTCTTAGAAATATAAGATAAAACTGTGTATTAATAGTAGTGGTGTAGTGGTCAGCACTGTTGCCTCGCAGCAAGAAGGTTCTGGGTTCAAGCCCAGTGGCCCACACAGGGCCTTTCTGTGTGGAGTTTGCATGTTCTCCCCGTATCTGCGTGGGTTTCGCCCACAGTCCAAAGACATGCAGGTTAGGCTAATTGGTGGCTCTAAATTGACCGTAGGTGTGAATGTGAGTGTGAATGGTTGTTTGTCTCTATGTATCAGCCCTGTGATGATCTGGCGTCTTGTCCAGGGTGTACCCCACCTCTCACCCGTAGTCAGCTGGGATAGGCTCCAGCTTGCCCGTGACCCTGTACAGGATAAGCGGCTACAGATAACGGATGGATGGATGTGTGTTAATATTAGAGCTGCTTGTTGTTAAAAACAGGCCATATCAGATCCTTCTAATACCATCCATGTAAATATTACTGAAATATTCGGAACTGCATTATTGAATGTGTTTTTATTGTAATAATGATAATTGTCATTATAAATGTAAACTGATGATATTAATACTGTAGCCAAGAATCACTTGTAGTTCATCCTTGCAATCGGATCTGAATGTTTGTGTTACAATAATGTGTGCACACACATTAATGGTCTTTCAGCGCTCGAATTAAGTGGTCTCGCAGTCTCGCCGCGACAGTTATTTCCTCTGTGCGAGAGTTGTTCAGAAAGTCAGGTTACCCCGCGCGCAACTTGATTTTTGGGGCATACAAAACGATCCCTTTACAAGCGGTGCGGCACGGGCTTTAATAAAGGAAATAACTGTCGCGGCGAGACTGCGAGACCACTTAATTCGAGCGCTGTCTTTACACATACAGTGCAATTTGTCATTATGATTTTTTCATCTGAAAAAAAATGTTTGAACTAAATATCCTGTAAATGAACACTTTCACATCAAAAGCGAATGTTCGTGAGAAAAAGTGACATGTGGTTTATGGGCAGCAGGTTCGATTTTTGGCTCAGCCTTTGGCTGAAGCCTATAGAGGCGCCTGTCTGTGTGTTTGTTTAACCGAGTTCGCGTGTGTTTAAAAATGTAATTAGCGTGCCATCCTCAGGTAGCGATTCCACAGTTGCGGTGTGGCGCCGCCGCTGCGTACCGACTATGTAAGTGTCACGTTACATAACCTCAGTTCATGATGTAATCATCTGTGGCTGAGCAGTCTAGAGCGCTGTCCAGGAAAGGAACAGATTTTGCAGCGTCGGTTTGAATCCTGGTGTCAACGTAAAAGGCTGAGCTCAGACCTGTTAAAGGAGCACATTCAGCCAATCAGGCCACAGGTTGTGGAAACATCACACTGCTGCAGACTTAGCAGCGTCTCTCCCAAACCCCAGCTCTGTTTGGCAAGGGCAACAAAAATGAAAAAGATAACGACTTTAAAGACAATGTCTGGGGGGGGGGGGTATAGGAAAGGAGCTCCGTGAATACGGTGGGTGTACAGTCCATGGTCTGTTGCCTACGTTGTAGGCACCTCCTGAACCAAGTCTTGGCACCTCCTGAACCAAGCAGTGAAACTCCTCACATTCTTACATACTGCTCAGGATAGTGTAGGTGCAATTAGTCTTAAGTGATCAATCTCATTAAATCAGTCTCATTAAGTCATTAAATCAGTCTCATTAAATAATACCTTTAACTTTGATGCTTAATAATAAATTACCAAACAGCTAAATTATGGTATATTCCAAATTATTATGATCACTTACCATATTACACAACCTATATGCACCTTGGAATTCTTTTGAGATTGGATGGCTTCAAAAATATTGGAACAACAAATAAACACACAGTTTCAATAATTAATTGAATTTATTATAACAAAGATAAAAATGAATAATGGCAGTTGAAATCTTCAAATAGTCAGCAGCAAACAGTGAGATGTGTGTGTCCATAGGAGTGTGTTTGTGTGTGTGTGAAAGCGTGTGTGTGTGCGTGTGTGATAAAAGATTAGCTTTGTGTTGCTAGCTAAGACAAAGGAATGCTAGCTGTGTTTGTGGGTGTGAGGCCTTGTGGCCACGTGTTTCTAAGTAAAACAAGAGGTTAGCTCTGTTGCTAACTAAGGTGTGTTTGTGGGGGGAGGATGACTACCCCGTGGCCCCTTGAGACAATACAATTAGCCCTGGATGCTAATGAAACAAAAGAATTAGCTGTAGCAGCTAATTCCACTGAAATCTTGATGAGGTCAAAATATGTGTAATAATGAAGTTAAGGGTTAGAAAGGAATAGAGAGAGAGAGCATGCAAAACCTATCTATTAAACACAACTGAGAGACCAAAAATAGAACAGTGATAGAAACACAAAATCAGTGTGCACACTTAAACCGTTCCTGAGTTTAAATTCACACTTCTTCATAAAGCTAATTCCTAAGACTAGTTTTTGCCCAAAAATTGCCAGTCTTACTCAGTATCTTGCCTCTACACAGGATTATGAGAAGATGTTCCGAGACTTTTGGAGTTTCACCGTTGTGGCGACGATTCCATGGAAACGCAGAGAATTTCTTGGGCCGACGCGTGGTCGCTTGTGATGAAAAGAAATCTCTGATCAAATAATGTGCACCGCGCTTTAATTAGGAGGAATCTGATCGCTCCTAACTTTTTAAATTAAACTGTTTTGGGCGGCAGTTTGTAACGTTACTATAATAGACAAACAAAACTGGCTGTAGCTCAACCGAGAGAGAGATAGCACGATTTAAGTAGTTCTACCGTGGCCAAGGGTAAACAAAAACCGTGTTGAATTGTTTTTCTCGGGAGAAAAGACGTCTTTATCTTGGGTGCTTGGGGCGAGCGGTCCTCCTTATGTCCGTGTGCTGAGTTCACGCAGAGCCAAAGAGGAAATATGGCAGATTTCCGGGTCCCTTATGGAGTCGTGGAGGAAGTGATGTAGATGATCCCGCCCACGCATGACGTAGGTCAGCGCGGAAGTTGGCTGATGGGAAATGTAGTTTCTTAAAGGGACTGTACCTACAATAGGCTGTACCCCAAATTTTCTTTCCCCCCCTTTTTTTGTAAAAGAATAAGCATCAGCTCATTATCACATGTCAACTCTATCGTCATGTGATTGTCATTGTGGAATGCTCGCATAATTGCGTCACGTTTAATATGAATATTAATGTTGCGTGACATTTGTCAATGATATTTTCACACTTTCACATAGTTTATTTTCCTCGCGCTGTATGTGTCAAGACCTTTAGAGCGAGTAAAAAAGAAAACTCGAAGATGACGAGAGAGAGGAAGCTTTCGCAAAAGTGAAACACATTTAGGCCTCATTTATCAAACTGGGTACTTTTAGTAATTAAAGGAGAACTGAAGGCAAATTTTTTTTTATCATCAAAATTCTATTTATTTCATTGTATTAAATATAGGAATGCATTTTTGATCGCCATTTTGTCACTGCTATAGCAAGTTATGAGTGTTTGAAATACGCTATGTAATAGATTAGTCCATATGTCAAAGCAGTGGCCGTAAACGAGATTCGTTGAGACCTGTGCGAGACATCGTAGGACGGAAGTAAAACGTATAGCGGAAATCAAAGTGACCAACATCTGCCAACGTTGTCAAAAGACGCATGCGCCCTCTTTCGAATGCCGATGTAATCTAGCCGGAAGTTTTGTTTGTTTTGATAGCAATCAGGAAAGTTTGAAAAAAGTAGGCAGTAATCGTCATTTAAACTCGGTTTTGTGCAATATTTCGTTTGGAAAATGGTTTTCAAAATGGTGGCGCTGACACCTGGCTGACACTTCACGTTTCGAAGTCTCGCACAAGTCTCGTGAAGATCGTGCGGATAAGTGACGCCTGCCGTCGACCAAACGAACTAAATTCAACATGGCTAAAAACTGAATAGGCCGATAAGTATAATATTTAATTGCAGCTAGTTGCCAATACGAGTCACGATATAAGGTTACTAAAACCGAAAATGTAATTGAATAACATGTTAATTAAGAAATAAAGCAAGTTTAAAAATGACTTCAGTTCTCCTTTAATTGTTTTCAAGCATTTACACAAGAAATTTGGGGTCATGAAGAGCCCTTAAATTCTGGGGGGGAAAAACAAAACCTTTCCTACGTGTGTGTGTGTGTGTGTGTGTGTGTGTGTGTGTGTGTGTGTGTGTGTGTAAAAAAAAAAAATTGTAAGCCTTAAGAAGACCAACTAATGAACCCAAATCTATTTTAAGAAAAATATGATTGGGACATGTCTCAAAGAAAGAGAACTGTCCGATTTTGCATGTCACAAACTACGATGAGCCAGTACTGCCTGGTGTGCTGCATGCCATCATCTGACATGTTGCTGAATACATCAGTGCACATTCCTCTTCCTCCACTCTGTAACGAAGATCCTTGTGAGGACACGGTTACTGCATGTCGGTGCCTCATCATGTGTCTGTAAAGCAATGGTTTCTGGTGTAAACAAGAGAAATTCAGCCATGAGTTTCAGCTCTTTGGAAAACAAACAAAAAAAAAAACCCCCACCTGAATCCAAAGAACATGACGTGGATTTTCATTTACATTTTTTTTTCAAGTTCTTGTCCTGGACCAACCATCCAGTATTATGGGATGCATTACAAAACAGATTTGTGTCCTGTATCTCCAGATGATGGTGTAATGTTTTTGAAGCATGTTGTCTGTTGGATATTTGTGTACGGTATAAGGTATTTATTTATCTGTGGTGATGACCTATAGGGCGAGGAGTCACCAGCACTGCGCAGGTGTTATGAAGGAGTGCAGAGAGACGGAGAAGTAATCAGGGTGCGAGACACTGTGCTGCTGCGTTCTGGCCCCCGGAAGAAGTCCCTCCCCTATGTGGCTAAAGTCTCTGCCTTCTGGGAGGACCCTGAGTCAGGTACACTGAGATTCATTACTTCCTCATTCAAGAATTACTCTTCTCACCCTCCACTGCTTTCACATGTAATATTCTTTGTATATCTTGACGGTGAGATTGCATATTGTGTTTATCATTTTCTGTCTGTTTTAGGCTAGATAGAGTATTTATATCAAATAACAGGTTGGGTCTCTCTGATTTTAAAACCTAAAAACCTCAGCAAAGCAGCCGTTAATAATATAAAGCTGGTGAAAGAGTTGGAGAAATGTTAGACATGCGTTTTTGTTTTTGGAAACGAAGCACTGAAAATGGTTAAGCCATTTGTCATGGTGTTTCTGTGACTGAGTGGAGGAGTTTCATTTGAAACTAGAGTTTTCCTGTTTTTTTTTTTGCTTGTTTACTTGCCAACTAATAATAGCAATGTCGTGTCTCCTGTAAAAGGCCCGTGCCACATCATGCTCATTCTAGCAGTGACAGGCCATTTTTGTGGCTACTGCCTCATAGAGGCGGAGCCACTATATCATCATGTTGTAAGAATGAGTGTAACAAATACGCATTACAATCACCAGAATGGCGAATCGTGATCTCGCGATACGAACAGTTGATCTCGCGTTATCAAAGGTACACATGAACATGTGGCGAAGCCGCTATTATCGTAATGCAGGGCTTTTCAAAGTGGGGGGGGGGCGCCAGAGTTCTTCAGGGGGGGCGCAACGTGAGGAAAAATAAACCAGAATAAGTTACTATTGTGGACATTTAGCGAACTTCAGCTAGCCTTTACCAGAGACAAAATGGATCGACTTTTAGTACCTAAAGCTACAGTGAGTGAGGAGACAGAGTCTGGGCCAAGCAAAAAACCAGAGCCTCCAGGATGTTGCGATTTGCAACTTCAATGCAACGCAAATTCAGGGCGGTGTTGCAATTATATCCAATCACCGCAAATTTGACCAATCGTTGGCGTCGTCTTGAGGTGACGTCGACAAATTACCTTCCGCCTTACTTCCGTGTATACGTTCAAGAGAAGCAGCATGCGCGCAGTGTTGCCAGATTGGGCGGTTTCAAGTGCGTTTTGGCGGGTTTTGAACATATTTTTGACTGGAAAACGTCAGCAGTATCTGGCAACATTGCATGATGTGCGAGTCAGTGTATATGAAGGCTTAAATTCTGTTACTGAAAGTGTGTTATGTTTACAGTGAAGGACTGTGTGCACTTTATTTTTTTTTTTACTTAATACAAGAAATTAATGGATGCCAACATTTTTGCCAAAACGGTATTTTATTTTCCATTGTTCAGGCAGCTTCAGCATCATACTGTGAGATTCTGTTCAAATTGTTTTTTTTTCTTCTATGAAGCCTGAGCCATTTATTTTATTAGTTTATAATTATTGTTTAATTTAGTCTTCAGGAGAGACTGCCTGCACACAGTACTAGTATTAATAGTTTTTTTTATTTTCTTACATGAAAGCTGAGGCATTTATATTATATTTTAAGGTAACTTCATGTTGTGCTGTGAGGTTCTCTGCACTTTAACTTTTGAACCAACAGGTGCATTTGGATAAGTAAAGCCTATTTTTCTGCATTTCTGTAGTCCTGGTAATCTTTTATATTGGTAAAGTTGTCTACTGCCGCTTTTCCACTACAAACGCGGCTGAGTCGGGCTGAGCCGTGCCGTGCTGAGTCGAGCTGAGTGGGGCTGTTGGAGTTGCATTTCGACTACAAGCGCGCTGAACCGTGCTGGCTGGAAGTGGGTGGACACATTGGGTGGAGTTAGCGAAAGTGGGTGGACGTCACGTGATGTCGTTAAGCAGCGCAAACAGTGACATCAGTGATCTTTTAAGCGGTAGTCTCACGACCCGGATAGTAAACAATAAACATGGAGTCGTTAGTGTTGCTGGTCTTGGTGCTGTGGCTTGTTGTCACCGACAACGCCAACAGATACTGGCAAGAGCGTATAGATGAGGCGAGGCGCATAAGGCTTCAGAAATTCTCGTAATTCGTAATTATTCTTCTTCCGGGTTTACGGTGTTTACAGATCCCAGCGTGCTCGCGGGGCGTGTGTGGGCATGTGAGGACACTCCTCCTCACCAATCAGTGCACAGGGGAGTGTCTGCTCACGCCCCCAGCCTCACTCGGCTCGCTTTGGCTCGCTTCAGCCCCACTCCAAAGCCGTGCGAGTTTTAGGTGCTAAGCAGGGCTGAAGCGAGCCGAGTCGTGCTGTTCTTTGGTAGTCGAAACGCGAGCCGTGTCGGGCTGAAGTGAGCTGAAGCGAGCTGAAGTGAGCTGAAAAAGGGTAGTGGAAAAGGGCCATAAAGGACCATTTCTCAGTGTCTTTGTTTTTTTAATCAATAGTTTTTCAGTAATAACTTAATATTTAACATATCACTCAATTTTAATCACAAAAAGAGAAAATCGCAACAATTTCTCGCAACTTTCACTTCCTCCCGCAATGTAATCGCAACAGAAACCTAAAAAACACTGCAACTTTCATCGCAATTTTTTGGAAAAACCCCCGCAACATCAGACATTTTAGCCCGCAACAATCACAAAAAAGGCCCGCGGAATCCTGGGGGGACTGAAAAAAATTAGGAAGTATGACCACAATTATTTAAAGTTTGGATTTTCATGGACTGGATCTGAAGATGCTCCACTGCCACAGTGTGTTGTCTGCCAAGAGATGCTAGCTAACGATGCTATGAGATGTTTAAAATGTGAAAAACAAGATGTTTTAAAAAGCACAGATGTTTAAAATGTGAAAAATAAAAAAATAAAAATGTGTACAACAACCATTTTTTTTAAATACGAATGGAACATTAAGTATAGCAACAACAAAAATTGTAAGGGGGGGCGCTGTTGTTTATTTGCTCTCCGAGGGGGTGCTGACTCTCCCACGCTTTGAAAACCCCTGTCGTAATGTAACAATAGCGAAACTTCGTAACCAATCAGCACTTATCCTGATCAAGTTCGATTACCCTTTCTACTTCTTGATAAATTTCAGAACCAGAAATGAAATAAGAGAAACTTATAACTTCATAGTCTTGGAAGATAATCAAGAGATAAAAAGATAAACGAAATTCACCTCGTGATTCGCCAAGGCTACTGATTCGATATCAAGCAAGTGGTGTTTATTTTAAGAACATTTACCTTTTGATTATCACAGCTTTTGTTTGGTCCTTCTGAAAGGTCAAACGAAAGGTTTTGTAAGGTTTTTTTTGTTTGTTTGTTTTGTTTTTTTAGCTTTTTGGCAGATATTTACGCCAAGGATTCCAGCCATTCAACAAAAACACGAGAAGGCGGCGAAGACGACGTTGGAATCTTTTGAGCGATCTGCTCGGCTTGCAATTACAAAAGTCCCATGTGGGAATAAATCGGCTCCTTCGTGATAACTAAGAGTAAAAGTTAAAAGTATAATCGGTCAAACTTCTGCTATTCGCTTTAATTTTTTTTATTTTATTTTTTACACTACACTTGTGAAACAAAATGTGCTCATTAGTACTAAAAAAAGCACTTGTTCAGACAATTCATGAACAAGTGCTTTCTTACTATTTTGAAAATAGATCTAGTTCACAGCACTGTATTTTGAACAAAACACAGTAAACTAAATTGTTAACCAAAATACTACAAACCCTGATGCTGCTCACAGCTTGGTGATGTTTGCAAGAGATGAGGCGAGTATAATTGATAACGTGTATATGCTATATTTACTGTATGGACATGGTATCAGAAAACAGTTTTATTTATAAGCAGTAGCCACATGTACCCATAGGGTACCTATTTTTTTTAAAGTAGTTGTCATAGTGTTGTGTAATGTATCAAATTAAAGAGCGCGAAGATCTGAATTGAAAACTTGTTTAATTTTGTAAAGTGTCTTAAAAAATCCAAAGTTATGGACATTTGAAAATCCAATGTTTTTATAAAATTTCCATTTCTGTCCGTTGCCCTGGTCACAAACCAGCAATCGTTTTCCACTGGTTTGAGTTTCCATTCATGAGGAGAATCCTCAGAGAATGTAGGATTTTGAGTACCAGGGTAAGAATCACAGATAAAGGCTGCTTCTTGTATCTCTCAATTCTGCACCTAGAAGGCTTAAAAGTAATAAATCAGTGAAATCGGTCCATCCTTTTGTGTTTAAACATAAAAGCCAGAATTTAGCAGGTATGTTCACTTTAAATTGTGGACACCAAGCATGACTAATGACGGTGGTGCTCGAATTCGAAGATAACTGAAGATAAGACGCTTCTACCGACCATCGAGTACCCAGATATCGCGTTCTATTTGGTTCAGCTGCCGAAGAATCAAGTCTGACCTTGGACGAAACATAGCCCGTGTTCTGAGTGGGTGCCCAGTCTGGATTGTTTCTATCGTATAATTTTGCTGTCGCTCCTAGAAGCGAAATGGTAACACACGTGTTAAAATTATAACATTGACCGAGTGAATCACGACAAGAGAACGCTCATTTTATAGCAAAATTCTAGCAATACGAAATAAAATTCATCCATGATGATATTATCGAGAAAGCTTTTGAATCTCATCTGAGATAAAATGATTACTGCAAACACGAGCTGTTTTGATTTTAGCCATGCTGTGCCAGTGTTCAGCCGTGCTCATCTCCTCTCTGTACTAAGCCTCAGAGTTTCCTCGCCCTCTTTCTGAATCACGGATGGAATTCTAAAAAATCGGAACATGCCACGGTCACGAGTACTGTTGTGACCACAACCATATACAGCACAAAGATACGGCATAGCTAAAATAACGCTTAAAGCAGCGGAAAAACAGAGAGAGTTGCGCACGCGTGACTGTTTTGTATGGAATGTCGCTTGACCCCGCATTTGTATCTCCACCAACATGGCCGACATCCGGGTTTCTATTTTGCTTTGATGTCACTTGCAAATCAAGGATAAGAGGGTGGAACTTTTGTTCATTCTCTTCAGAACAGTATTATTGATATTTATACACCACCTCGTTTTTTTTTTCTCCATGAAAAAAATATTTGGAAAATCATTGATTTTTAGGAAGGATACAAAATTTTCCTCCGTGATCCAATCTTTTGCGGGCGTTAGACAAAGTGTTCGGCTGATTTTATTGGAAAAACAGGTCAACATGAGAGATTCAACTACTAGGTGGGAATCATGAGTTTCAAGCTGATTTGAGCCAACACTGAGTGATTGGGAAGCAACAATAAAACGCATGGACCGGTGATGAATATCACCAAAAAACCCAAAATGATGGCACCTGTGAATTTGGTGTATTGCATTACACAACGTTAAAAAACTGCTTAAAGTAAAAGCTCATCACACCGCCGCACAAAATTAACAATCTATTCCGTAAATGTTATTTATTCTTGAATTAACGCTAGTTTTATGTAGATTAAACACTTTTAAAATGTCTTTAAAGGCCAAATGAAAGCATGCTGTTCTCCCATACAAACGTATGGGAGGTGGTTCAGCGCAGCGGTGCGCTGTCAAGCCAACTCGTCCTCTGGCCATTATCAACCTAAATGACCCAGGTGGCCTTGGTTGTCTTCATTCAGTTGTAGAACCTCATTTACAAATGTAACCTTCCATTCTCCTCTTGTTTTAGGCTACATCCACACGACAACGGCAACGAGATGTTATAAAAAAAATATCGCGTCCACATGGGCAACGATCAGTAAAATATCAGGTCCATACGGCAACGCAACGCTTGCTGAAAACGATACAATACACATGCCACACCTCTAGGGGCGCTGTAAGACGGTCCCTTCGGAGACACCAGAACAATAGAAGTAAGGACGCATGCGCATAAACTGTTATGCGCGAGACTTCATATTAGCCACAAAGTCAGAAAAATCTGTTCGTAAAATTACATTATAATGACCAAATACAATGAAAAGTATTTTTCCAGTCTCACCTGTGAAAGGTAATCCCATGTGATCTCGTTTGGACGGTAAACCTGTTGGTACAGTTAAACGCAGCACATGAATGAGGCATCTTTATTCTCCGCTTTGCCCCATCCAATATGGCGGCGAGGATGACGTATGATTCTACGCGGAAGGCGGCGTCTTTAATGGTCCGGAATAAACTGAATGCTACACGTTGATGGATTAATTTGTTCTCCTACGCCCTTTTTGAGGAATGTATTGTAGGACTTAAACCAACATCTGAAGAGATGAGATCGCTCCTTTTTTCCCTATTTTTGCTGGCGGGATTGACTCTGCCCTAAGGGCTATTCTCTCTCTCTCTCTCTCTCTCTCTCTCTCTCTCTCACTTTGCACCATTACACAATAAATATTCACAGTGAAAATATTTTGTAAGCGCGTTTCATGAACCAAGTTATAGGATTTGTTGACAACTCGCATCGAGTTCGTTACACTTCTACCCGGCGTGAAGCACTCACAGTCATGTGGTTGTGACATCGTAAACAAATCCGTTCTACTCATCCAGACGACTTCGCAACGGCAACGTTGCCAGATCTTTCCACTCTGGAACCCGTTCTCAAAAGATTGCGTTTTGGGGCACCCAAAATGCCGGTGCCATGTGGACGCCAGGCCTAAACGATAAACAATTGTATCGGATTCACCTGAATCCATTGCCGTGTGGACAGGGCCTTAGTTTCCTTCAGAACTAGTAGAGGTTATAGAGCTCTTTAAGGGTGTATTCGCACTAGGAACAATTGCCTTGTATTGCTCCTGAGAGCAATTGTCCCCCCCACTGGTCTTTGCCCACACTCTGCTTTATGTTCCGGTCCCAAGTGCGTGTACTTCATCACGAAGCAGACTACAATTCACGTTCATCAATAAGGTGAGAATCAGACTCCTCATTAACCCAAATATTCTCCAGTGAATTGAAAAGTACACACTGTAGCTTTAGAGTTCCGTGCACTTAGCAGTCACGTTGTGCACAAGTCGACTGGCCCATGCATGAGCTCACATCATCTAAGTGGTCCAAGTGAAACACACTTGAGCACGGTACGAAGCGATCGCGCTAGTCAAACGAATCAGACTGTAGGGGTCAAACGCACTCGAGTGAGGTACAGGTCGCCTAGTGTGAGTACACCCTAAGTTGTTCTAAGGGTTTGTAACTCGTCCTGATGATGTCGATGAGCACTCAGTGTTATTGCCATAACTTAGAGACTGAGAAAAGAGAATCACTCAGAGATATTATACTCTGTTGTTGATAAGTCTTGGTAATATACTCTATCGAAGGTAAGGATCAGCACAGGGCTGCGATGAAGCAACCTTCAGTTTGTAAAATCTGGCATGGTGAACTCCATGGCAGGCTTGTAGTACTCGAGTCCAGGACTCGCACTTGAGTCCGACTCATGACTTGATTCACACTTGAGCACTGATGATTCAGACTTGAACTCTGACTCGAACTTGTGCATTAACTGCAGTCGGACTCGTAAATTGGAGACGAGGACTCTGATTTTTTTTTTCTTTATTTTTTGTAACATGCCATAATCATTTGGCATAAGAGATTTATATCTACATTAATTTTTATACTAATTTTGTGCAAGAGAATGCACATTCACCTGTTCATACATCATGTTCAGGAACAAACTAATGTTAATGGCGCTAAAATGCCTGGAGAGAAGCCCCTAGGATTGTCCGCTTTGCTTATACAGACTTCTCGTGCAGTTGGAAAAAATGCACTGCTATGTGTTCTATATGTAGAACTATCGAGGAGACGATGGGGACAAACTCAAACTTCAGTCATCATTAGAAAACTACACCCAGAGAAGTAAGTGACATGTTAAGTTCATTGCTCTGTTGATAGCGGGGCTTGCTGACCGATGAACTAGCTAGTGTTAACCCTCTCTCATGTTATTTGTCCTGCTGATAGTGGGACTTGCTGAGTGATGAACAAGCTTTTTATCTGTAGCCTATTAACTAAAATGGGGCAGTCAGGCACTAATGTTAGTCCAACACAGTAGCAGAGACGGTTTCACATAAAGGCAGCAACAGCCACTGTCAAATGGCACAGCTGGAGTCTTGTTCTCAGACTCGACTCGGATTTGACTCGAAATTTTCTTTAATGACTTGGACTGGACTCGGACTCGAGGTTTAGTGACTCGACTACAGCACTGCTCCATGGTGATGTACATGTCTGCAAGTGACATTTCTCTTGTTGTTCAGGTTTTAGCAATAGAGCTTTGAATGGCATTTAATCAAAGACTTGCATCCAAATTACCCAATGAGTAAACTTGTCTTTATAGAGTGCTGCTCCTCAAAGCACACAAGCTGTCAGTCACTTCAACAAAGTGCTCGAGGGCCGTTAACGGAGGCACATTGTCATCTGCAGACAGGTTAAGTAGGGTAGGCTAGTAGGCATGATGATTCACTAAAGCCACAATACGAGACGCATCTCGATGCAGGCTTCTCGAGAGGATCTTGACTCAAGACAGTATTGACAAAATATAAAATTTTAGTACATTTATTTTGTAATGACAACAGATTGAACCACCATCAATGCAGAGATGTCCACAAGCGCTGGCGACTGGCGGTTTTCTCCGCTTACACAGACGGTCTACTGTAAGAAAAAAAAAACAACTTGCCTTTCAATGTTCAAACGATTTTTATATCCTCTCCGCTGCCCATAATTTGCTGCAAATCCAATTATTTCACCACGAAATTGTATTCAAGTCGGGTCTAGCATGACCGGAAGCGATGCCGTGTTTGTTAATTGATTCTTGCGCTCTGACTGGCTGAGCCGGACCACGTGACCACACTGTAGCAGTTTTCCTCAATGTATTAGATTAGAAGGTATGAATGATTGATTTAGTAAACCTTAAAGAAAATAATTAGAAGGTTCATCATTCTCTGTCTAAGAATTATGTTCCTATCCAGAAGCTACCCGGAGTGCCTTATGGCCCTTTTCCACTACCCTTTTTCAGCTCGCTTCAGCTCACTTCAGCCCGACACGGCTCGCGTTTCGACTACCTCAGAACAGCACGACTCAGCTCGCTTCAGCCCTGCTTAGCACCCAAAACTCGCACGGTTTTGGAGTGGGGCTGAAGCGAGCCAAACCGAGCTGAGTGAGGCTGGGGGCGTGAGCAGACACTCCCCTGTGCACTGATTGGTGAGGAGGAGTGTCCTCACATGCCCACACACGCCCCGCGAGCACGCTGGGATCTGTAAACACCGCAAACCCGGAAGAAGAAGAATTACGAATTACGAGAATTTCTGAAGCCTTATGCGCCTCGCCTCATCTATACGCTCTTGCCAGTATCTGTTGGCGTTGTCGGTGACAACAAGCCACAGAACCAAGACCAGCAACACTAACGACTCCATGTCCTCCATGTTTATTGTTTACTATCCGGGTCGTGAGACTACCGCTTAAAAGATCACTGATGTCACTGTTTGCGCCGCTTAACGACATCACGTGACGTCCACCCACTTTCGCTAACTCCACCCAATGTGTCCACCCACTTCCAGCCAGCACGGTTCAGCGCGGTTGTAGTCGAAATGCAACTCCAACAGCCCCGCTCAGCTCGACTCAGCCCAACTCAGCCGCGTTTGTAGTGGAAAAGCAGCATAAGTTTCCGGAGAGATGTCTGGTCCCTTAGCTAAGGCTTCATACTTCTCATCTCATTCTCTCTAGCTGCTTTATCCTTCTACAGGGTCGCAGGCAAGCTGGAGCCTATCCCAGCTGACTACGGGCGAAAGGCGGGGTACACCCTGGACAAGTCGCCAGGTCATCACAGGGCTGACACATAGACACAGACAACCATTCACACTCACACCTACGGTCAATTTAGAGTCACCAGTTAACCTAACCTGCATGTCTTTGGACTGTGGGGGAAACCGGAGCACCCGGAGGAAACCCACGCGGACACGGGGAGAACATGCAAACTCCACACAGAAAGGCCCTCGCCGGCCCCGGGGCTCGAACCCAGGACCTTCTTGCTGTGAGGCGACAGCGCTAACCACTACACCACCGTGCCGCCTGGCTTCATACTTATAAAGTGCAAATAACTAATCGTGTGCAGATATTTATGCTGAAATTAAAACTATACAATGCACACTACCACACTAGAAGCACATCAGGTACATTACACGTGCACCAAATAAGCTCACCATGTAGTTATGTTACAGAGCCAGGCAGCGTACTACAGAGGGGAACTGAGAAAGCCAAGCACGCACGCACACACACACACACACATCTGGAGGGAAATTTCATACATATTTTACAAGTATTTTACAGGGAAATGGTTAATAATTTATTAGCTGAGAATGCACCAGAAGGCATGTAAATTTCAAATTTTTCTGGGGGAGCATGCCCCCACACCCCCCTAACATTAGCGCGCCTTCAATGCGCCACGGCAACAAATTGCGGAATTTGTCGCCACAAATTCCAGAGCTGCCTAGTACTTTTTAAAGCTGGCTACTTCAGGTTTTCTGGAGAAACCTGATCAATGCATGATCACTGGTTACAAAACAGTCATGTTTGTTCCCCACTAACAGATCTTGCATCTGACCCAGACCAGCTGTCAGTTTCTCAAATCTTCATTCCAACGTAGTAAATACAGTCTCTCCTCTTTCATGAGACTGCTCAATGGACTCTTCTGCCCAGTTTGGTTTCCTGCTGCTGAAACCTAGCTAAAGTGCTGTTCACCTTCTTCCTAGCAGGCTCTGCAGCCATATCTGCAGTTAGCTTCACTCCTCACCTCACCCATGCAGCACCAGAGGAAAGATAATGAAGAATAGAGAGCAGTATTTTCATACTGGCATAATACAGGGCTCTGTAAGTGCCTTACAGATGTTCAGACCCCAAACAATTTGGGCATTGATCCTGTCTGTCGTCCAACTCTATTGGGGCCTGGCGGAGCAATCTGCAATCATGGAGTCACAGGCATGAGGTGATAATGTTGCTATTAGTCTTCAAGGGAATAAGCAAAGGGGGAAAACTCCACTAGCTCTGGAGGAAGTGGGATGATTAGGGTGTGGGGAAAAGCAAGATTCTTCAGATTCGATTGTTAAAAATATGATTTCTTAACTTTTTTTTTTATGTGTTTTTAAAAAATTTTTTTATAATCTGGCCAGCTCTAGAAGCTGCATAGGTGCATAGACATAATGCTACACAGCATCTGGAAGTCATAATTACATTCAAAATGCGAAAGAGAAAGAGATGGAGAAGCCAAGTATGTAGGAAGGAACATTTGCAGGACCTTGAAGTGGCACCTTCTTTTGGGTTTTCTGAGCCAGATTGTAAAAAGACCTTGACGAGACCATGGCAGTTTCCAAGATCTGTTACTCCAAGATGAAATACTTGGCAACATGGCCAATCTGAGAAATAAAATCAGATCTTTCCACCTGGAGCAAGATGAGCAGGAAAAATTGTTGTGGCTCAGGTAATGACGTTGATTAGAAATGCTGGTGATGGTCAACCTGCGATGTCCTTTGCAACAGATAAAAGGAGTTAAAGCACCTGATTGATTATTATAGAAAATAGTAATTGAGATGCCTTGAGAATCTATTTATAATTTGAATAAAAATCCCTTAAAGTTAGACTGCCTTTCAGATTTTTCAAGTGTAGGTCATAAAAAGAATTTTCCCTGACACCCAGTTATTTTTGTTTAGTGGACCGAAGGCTACAGAATTCGAATCAGACTTCCAATTTTATTAGGCTTTTTGAAAATAGAACAATTAATGAATTTAGGGTCACATGGCCCTAAATTCTCCACTATTTTTCCTGCTTCACCATGACCCAATTCAAGATACTATGTCATGTATCATGTGGTGGGCTTTCCCTGTTTGCGCAAGGCATTGTGGGATACAAATTTGAAACAGGAGAGAAAAATGGAGGACGTGAGTGTGTGAATGAAACGTGAAAGACCGACTACAGTAACGGAAAGCGAGAAGAAGAGACGTTATGTTGCGAAGGAAAGGAAACGCAGGATCAAACTAATAAATATCGGCGGTCAGCGAGCACCTCGGTGTGATCAGCTGTTCGTTTAGCGACAGAATGATGTAACTGTCAGTGCACGGTCAAGGTAAACCTGTGCATGCGCACACGGACTTCCTCTGTCTGCTTGACTGCACGAAGCGAGCGATTTCATGCATGTTATTTGCTACGGGATCCTCTCAAATTAAATAACTTCCCAGCTACAGAATGGCCTGATATTTTGTGAGATGTTACAGAAATAAACATGCATCACAATGACCGAATTTCAGAGGGAACTAAAATTTCACCGATTTTCTGAAATCAAAAGCTTTAAATTGTAATCAAAACATGAGATGAGTGAAGATTCCCACCCTTACAAATGCTACACTGCTGCAAGAATCCATCGCAGCAGCACCTCAACTCAACTCAGTGGGATGATTACAGCCCTGTGTCTAGGAGTCTAACAGGTGAAAGTATATAAAATTAGGGGAGCAGTTTCTGGTAATTACAGTGTAGCAGAGAAATGATCCACGTTGCTCTGACAAGGTATTGTGTGGGAAGATGCTGCATTGTAAGACCTTGAGGAGGAGAATAAGATCATGGGAAACTGAGGTTTCACCGTTTCTGGAGTTTAAAACTGCTATTATTTATTTGGATATGCACCCAGTCACTGGGGTTGCACAAGCCAGTGTAAGGGATGGGAAGGAGTGGCGTCCTCCGATCCGACATGAGCTACAGGAAGGCAAGTTGCGATTAGACTTTAGTCTGTTTTAGCATTTATATTGGCTTGTCTCCAATACATTTATAACAATATGCTGTTTTTGTACACTACCGTTCAAAAGTTTGGGGTCACCCAGACAATTTTGTGTTTTCCATGAAAAGTCACACTTTTATTTACCACCATAAGTTGTAAAATGAATAGAAAATATAGTCAAGACATTTTTCTGGCCATTTTGAGCATTTAATCGACCCCACAAATGTGATGCTCCAGAAACTCAATCTGCTCAAAGGAAGGTCAGTTTTATAGCTTCTCTAAAGAGCTCAACTGTTTTCAGCTGTGCTAACATGATTGTACAAGGGTTTTCTAATCATCCATTAGCCTTCTGAGGCAATGAGCAAACACATTGTACCATTAGAACACTGGAGTGAGAGTTGCTGGAAATGGACCTCTATACACCTATGGAGATATTGCACCAAAAACCAGACATTTGCAGCTAGAATAGTCATTTACCACATTAGCAATGTATAGAGTGGATTTCTGATTAGTTTAAAGTGATCTTCATTGAAAAGAACACTGCTTTTCTTTCAAAAATAAGGAAATTTCAAAGTGACCCCAAACTTTTGAACGGTAGTGTAGATTTGATCTAAAATTCCACAACACTACAATTAAGTTATTCCATGAAATCCAGTCGTACGTGAGCTGATGGCTTACGAGGCGTGTGGTGCTGAGTCGGCGATAAGCCATGTACGACAAGATTGAGTGGAATAACTGTTTTATTCTATCCACATTCACTGGATGTTGAGGAAGAGAGCATTTTAATTTTTTTGCAAGTTTGATAAATAAAAACTATACAAAATGTCCGACAAAATCATTTCCGCTTAGAATGAAAACAAACCGGCGAAATGACAGTTGCAATTTGTGAAAAATGTGATGATAATTCTTGAAAAATTTTTTAAAAAGATACATTCTTACCATCAAATACTTTTATTCCATGTTTTGTTGCTTTTTTTTTTTTCCTTGCGTTTTTGGGATTTTGTTTGAGTAATTTTTATTTAATCCTCGGTTGGTTCAGCAACATGCGCCGCCATTTTGTTTTCCTCTCCTCACGGTATATGAGCTGATATTCTAGTAGTAGAGTAGCCAATCAGCATGCGATTGCTCGTATCCAGTGAATGTGGATAGGATAATGACAGTTGCGTTCACGCTCACTGGTGAAATGTAAATTGTGGGAAGTACTGTGAAGTTAACTTATTTTGACAGCTAATGCAACAACAACAAAACCCACATAACATGATTTATGGTTGAAGCAGCACCCTTTTGCGGAAGAACTCGTATTAACTGTCTGCTGGGTCATTTATAGTGACTGCTGCACCTGGCTGATAAACTAAAAAGTGATACGACTCTCCACAGGGGAGCTGATGATGAGCCTGTTTTGGTACTACCGTCCAGAGCACACTCAGGGGGGCCGCAATCCCAGCATGCACTGTGAGGTGAGCTGCCTTTATCAGTCTTTGCTGAGCTTCTTCATGAGAAAAGCAGTGTAAACTTGCCTTGGTTATGAGTTTCAGAGAGGCAGTAGGCTGCACAAGCTTTCTGCACTCAGTAAGCCCAGGAGACCGTGGCTAAGGGGGAAAAACCAGCCGACTTGCATTGCTCTTTGAGTGCTTTTGAAATTGGGCACCTGTGTGCGCTGTACTGATTTGTCTGCTCTCGTTGATGTAGTGAATATGTGGGTATCAAAGCTTTGTGTCTGTGCTGTGGGATTTCAGAATGAGATTTTTGCATCCCGGCATCAGGACGAGAACAGTGTCGCGTGCATTGAGGATAAGTGCTACGTCTTGACACTAGCACAATATTGCAGGTAAGTCCTGGGTCTGTAACTTCAATAGCGAGACTGATTTTAACGCATCGTTGCACCTTACTTATTTGTGCATCTATGCTGCCTTAGATTTTGTGCCTTGGTGAAGCGTCGTGAGGAGGCTCGTCCCAAAAGTGCCCCCCTGGTCCCTCCGGCTCACAACTACGCCATTCCAGCTCATCGCAGTGTCCCTGCTGACATCAACCCTGACCTGGTGTTTGTCTGTCGCCATGTTTACGACTTCCGCTACGGCCGCCTTCTGAAGAACCTGCAGTAGTGGTAGTAGTAAAAACGTTTGCGATCATGGAGCCATACACTGAAAACCAGAGTCCATAAGGCTTAGACACAATCAATATCCTAATCAAAGGAATTCCTGAAAGGCCACAGGACTGTCAAAAGTGAGGCTGCTCTTTCCAGACTCCATACTTGTACAAGCGGAAACAAATTTAGTTTGGTGGGTTTTTTTTTTTTTTTGCATAATGCTATTTTGAGCACAACTTGGGACAGATCTGACGGCCAATATGTGATCTGTAACTCCATGAAACTGCTTCTCTATATATTTATTTGGCTTGTCAATAGTTCTATTTTATACTTGCTGGATTTGTGTGTGGAAGAAAAATATTAAAGTCGCAGGTACATTAGGGGTACCTTAAATGATGAATTAGACTATAAATATGCCCGTATTGGCTGTATAGTTATTTATTTATAGATATATGGTGGAAATATTTATTTTTAGAGCAATTAAAAATGAGTTCCCTAGTTAAGAAGACAAGCCCAAGAGTACTTGTTCTTCCCCAAATCAACTCTTTTTAACCAATCATTTCCCAATTTGTCATACCACGCAGGACCATAAATGTATTCTGGTGGACCAAATACCCCAGAGTTGGCTAATTTTGCGATTGATCGACCAGTTAGACTGAGATTTCTTTCACGAACTCTCATCCTACTATAGCTCGTGAGGACTTGCCTTACACCTTAGAAAGAGAGCGTTCCGCCTCCTCTCCTCACATCCTGCCTTCCCAGCAAACCAAAGCTTTCACACGGCGCCACTACATACGGTAAGAGCCCCCTCCCTCTGGCCATCATAAGTTTGCACTAATCTATCATTCAGCGAATCAGGAGTTTGATTCAGTCTGAAACTTTCACCTGCTACTGACTTTTAAACGGAGGAAAAATACTGTGTATTTGTTGTACGTGTAAATACAGAACAGAGAGAATTAATGTCTCCGATTCTACAAACCGAGGAAGGTAACCTGTTCCATTTCCAAGCGTGTGAATAGAAAAGTATTGCCTTGCGCACACACTCTTCTGCTTTCAGTATGTGCCATTGGTTCCCCCTCCCCCCCGGCGTTACCTTTAGATACGCTTGTTTCATATATGAGATCACTATGAAAAAGCTATTTCATATGATCTTTTTTGTGCCTTTTAATAGTAATCGGTAGTCCGCTATGAAAAGAATCAATAGGAGGTTTTCGTCCTCCCGTCCGTGGCTCTTATGCTTCCTGTACCCAGCTCGGTTAGTATCATGCAGCAGTTTGTGCTAAAAAGCCATTCCTTATGAGTCTCATTGCACTATAGTGACCCTCGCTCGCTCCTGCTGAGATAGAAAAGAAAAAGGGAAAAAATTGACCTCAAGGTCAATTCAGGAATAATAGAGAGGCCAGAAAAATACAAGCTGCAACATTTTCCAGGCAGCACCTGGGTGCATTGGATCACTGAACTGAAACGAGCCCTTCCATTTTTGTGAAGAGGAAAGCATGATAGAAGACTGTGTCATTTTCTTGTACTGAATCAAGTAACTGCAAAAGTTTGACAAAGCGTGATTTTCCTGCTGTTAGGAAAAGGCTGCTAAGGCTTTTTTTTTGATCAATCCGCTCCACTCCATCACTGCAGAGTATAAGGCAGCCGAAACCGAGAGTAAGAGTTTTTTGTTTGGTTGGGGTTTTTCCCCCCCAAAAAGACACACGCCTTTTTCCTTCTCATGTAAAGCCTTGATGCAGTGAACGAGCATCTACTTGTTATGGTTTCATTCATAAGACAAGTGTGCTTCAGTGCAAAAACGTACACCAAGTTTTTCATTAACTATCCATTCCTCTTACTAATTAAAAAAAAAATAAAACCCTGAGTGTATATCAGTCACACGTGTATTGTTGTGATAGCTAGAAATGTGATTTCTGTACTAGTTTAGAATGCAGATGACTCCAGTCAATGCAGAAGATACCCATGTTTGACAGTATTGGCCAAAATGTACAGCATGACAGAATGCATATCACTTCCTTTCAGTTTTTCATCCATCGTTTCTTTGTCGTGAGATTTTTTTTTTTCCTTTTATTCTTCTTCTTCAGAGAAACAGCAACTGGGCGATAAAATGTTTTTGTGTAGGAGCACAACTGACAGATCCTGTTGGTTTGGAAGATAAGTTTATAGTGCTGTTCGAGATGAAGGGATCATTGAATGAAGTCTTTTGTATAGTGTGTGTGTGTGTGTGTACAGTCCCCACAATCTACACAGCGCTTTCTGAATCTTGGTTCTGCTGTCTTGTTTTCAGTTGCGTTACAGCCATATTTTCTTGATACACAGTGTTTATGACAATGTTTTAATTTTTATTACGGTTAGCTAAGAAGGTACTAGTGTTCATTTAAAATTATGACTAGGCGGGAAAGACTTTAGTACGATTAAAACAGCTTTTCATATCCAAATATGACTGTATGGAGATATGACGAATAGTTTGCAGAAACTACAGACACACAAAAATTGTAAAAGGAAAAAAAAATGCTCTGTATGGGAACACTAGAGATTAATGATGCACACGAGGTGCTGCTGTTGTACATTCTGTTGACCTTTTGCTCATTGCCCTTTATGTAATGACCAATCATGACCTGGCATTCGGTGTCCACACACTAATAATTTGGCTTCAGGTTCATCACAGCACTATAATATTTAAAACTGTTAGAAATAAGTCATTTTATACAATCTAGCATCATTCGAGCATTCCAATATTTCACCTTCTATACTGATGCACAGAACAGGCTTTTCATAGAAAATTTCCATTTTTACTTTCCATGACGTCACTGTAAACATTATTTTAAAGTCTTACATACGTAGCAAGTACTGAGTATTTTTGCTCTTCCTTCAGCATTGTGAAACTTGTCATTGCTTTAGTAGAAAGTTCTGGATGGAAAAAGTAAAGAGTTGTGCGCCAAAACGGGCTTAGAGGAAGTGGGAGGTTAATTCCAAGATGTACAAAACTCACCAAGCGCTTTGCTCCTTCGGTGATGTGAGTGTGTGGGTGTATGTGTGTATACAGATATATATTTCAATGCAGCATGGAAGTACTGGGCATTCTTGGAAACTAGTCCTAGCACAGCGCATTTGTATTATTTAAGATTAAAAAAAAATGTATAAGAGGAAAATATTTAAATGGAATAAATAATATATGAGTTTCACATCCTTGTGTTTTTCATTTCATTCGAATACGGGAACTTGATTTGGTTAAAATTTCACGTGTTTAAATGTGTATTAAGATGGCAGATGGGTTAAATTGGTTTTCATTGGCACAAATTTAAAAAGTCAGCACAAATTGGAGCTCTTTCAGGGACTTTATTGCTTACATTAATACTGACTCGTGTCATGCTAATGGCGTCCATTGTGCTTCATTTTCATAAAGATTTCATTATGTCAGTAACAGATTTCAGGGCAGAGTTTGAGCGATGATTAGTGCTGAGAGCCATTTGTCCAGTGAGGGAGGAAGGGAAGGAGCAGCTCGTTTGCAGGATCTTGCAGTGGGATTCACATTGATGGTTTATATAATGAACAAAGTCTCTCTCAATAGAATTAATGGCATGTTCTTTGTTTAAAAAAAAAGAAGGCTTTTCTGTTTGTTTGCACTACTTTCCCAAACCAACAAAGACTTCTTGTTTCCTCAGTGAGGAATTAATTCAAGCATGGGGTCAGATTTTAGTATGCTGCTATTAAACAAACAACATTTCTGCCAAAATGCTTAATGGTTGTTTGTTTGCATTTCACAAGCTTGCCTTTGCAGACCATATGGGGGGGGGAATGGCGAAATTTAGACATGTGAATAAAGGTTATAGTCAAAATATGTCCAGATATCCAAAAGTGTAAATGTAGACTGATGCCATGAAACAAGTAATGTAATTAATAAGCAAACAGCTGACTACTTTTACAGTTACACTACCATTCAAAAGTTTGGGGTCACCCAGACAAATTTTTTTTTTAAAGATATTTTTGGGCTTTTTGCACCTTTATTGGATAGGACAGTGTAGAGACAAGAAATGAGCGGGAAATGACCTCGGGTTGGAATCAAACCCAGGTCCCCGGATTTATGGTATGATGCCTTATCCACCTGAGCCACAACTCCCCCAACAACAATTTTGTTTTTTCCATGAAAAGTCACTCACACTTTTATTACCACCATAAGTTGTAAAATGAATAGAAAATATAGTCAAGACATTTTTCTGGCCATTTTGAGCATTTAATCGACCCCACAAATGTGATGCTCCAGAAACTCAATCTGCTCAAAGGAAGGTCAGTTTTATAGCTTCTCTAAAGAGCTCAACTGTTTTCAGCTGTGCTAACATGATTGTACAAGGGTTTTCTAATCATCCATTAGCCTTCTGAGGCAATGAGCAAACACATTGTACCATTAGAACACTGGAGTGAGAGTTGCTGGAAATGGGCCTCTATACACCTATGGAGATATTGCACCAAAAACCAGCAGCTAGAATAGTCATTTACCACATTAGCAATGTATAGAGTGGATTTCTGATTAGTTTAAAGTGATCTTCATTGAAAAGAACAGTGCTTTTCTTTCAAAAATAAGGACATTTCAAAGTGACCCCAAACTTTTGAACGGTAGTGTATGTTGAGGTAAGCGGATGTAATTTTCTTTTTCTTTTTTAAACCTCAACTGGTTTTCTGTAGTCAAGTTCCGAAATAAGAGTTGAGGTTGAATGGAAAGACCAAACACGCATGCGAGCTGGGGAATCGCATCCGACTGCGGCTGCTTTATAAAAATTCTCATATTTACATAGACAATGATGTTCTCATTATGAAGCGTATCAAGTCCATCTGACCTGTAACTGTGGTTTTAACTACCTCCGTATATCCAAGTGCTATGAGCTCCTGAGCATTAGTATTGCGTTAAGTTTAAGTGATTAAAAGCACAAGCTGCACTGGTACAAAGTTACCACATGGTGTCATAGTGAACCACCACACCACACTGACCAGGACTCCTGTACATCAGTCTGCCATGAATGAAGCGCTGTGAGCTGACCATAGGGCCCCTGTTACAGTATGAGTACCATAATACTCATGAATGATCCAAAATACAAGCCGGTGCCTATAGGGACTGTAGATTTTATTTCGTCCTGCACCGATTGGGTAAATGTGTTACATTTCTGCCTTAGGTTAAATTTGTTTATCAGCAGTCCGTGGCATGTAATCCTGTGTGGGAATCACAGTCCTGGGAGTCAAGCGTGCAGTAAGATTAGATCTGTTACAAGCAGATTTTAATGTGGCTTCATTTTATGCTTTTAACTCTAACCCTGTTAAATGAATCTAGTGACGGTGTTATAATTTTAATTCACTAGGCTTCCCTGACATTAAATTCATTCCTGGTGATTTTAAAGTACACGCCGACAGCACCAAGAGCAAAAGTATTACTTTTCAACAAAACGTCTACCCTGCCATTCAAACAATCTGAATGTGTTGATACTCTACTGGATAACTTCAAGTCAAAAGTGATCAGTCTTAAGGATGTGATTGCACAAAACGTTATAACCATGTTATGGAAGCAAAAGGCACTTTATCTACTTATAAAGACAGGCTTTGTGTTTTGTACTTTGCTAATTTGTGAAGTGAGACAATCTTCATTGACAGTAGCAGTAAATAACTAATCCCTCAATGCAACTGGCCCAGCTGTGAGAAATGCAACCTTTTTAAAAAAAAAAAAAAAAAAAAAATATATATATATATATATATATATATATCTTATAAGACATGCTATTAGTACTTTGGGTGGCACAGTGGTTAGCACTACCACCTCACAGCAAGAAGGTTCTGAGTTCGAGCCCCGTGGCTGATGAGCGCCTTTCTGTGTGGAGTTTGCATGTTCTCCCACTGTCTGCGTGGGTTTCCTCTGGGTGCTCCGGTTTCCCCCACAGTCCAAAGACATGCAGTTAGGTTAACTGGCTACTCTAAATTGCCCATAGGTGTGAAGGTTTACTGTCTTTTAGCACAAGTTCTAAAGTCTCTTAGCACAACTTGAAGTTCTTTAGCACAAGATCCAAGAAAACTTGATATTTTATTATGAATACTTACTGATCATGTTTTAAAGCTGTTTGATGGATTTATTTATTTATTTTTAATGAAAGTTGCCGAGATTCCAATCGAAAACAAGCGATTGTATTTCCCCACTCCACCATCTTGAAACCGCCATGTTTGATATGAAAACAGTAATATGTGATATCAAATGGGCTTTTAATAATTTGAGTAAGTTTTTAGGAATAGATTCCGCTTTTAGTTGGCAAAACGCATGTCAAGCAGGGCAAGAGACATCATCCCCCGGTTAATTAATTCAGCAAACGCGTAATTATTGACAGTCAGTTGAATATGTGATAACTTCATTCACTTCTGATCATATCTGTGAAGGTGCCCACAATTCAAGGTTTGTTCTGGCTTAACTACAAATATCCAAAGACACCGAAGAATCGGATTTTCAGCCCACGTTTCAGGGCTCAACAACTGATCCTTAACATGCACAGCAGCAGAAATTCCAGCTTCCGGTCCCTAAGCAATCATCATAAACTCCTTCCTATATCAAGATGAGGAGTTTTTATGATTATCGTGACCATAATCTAGAGTTGTGCTAAAGAACTTAGAGTTGTGCAAAGAGACTTTAGAACTTGCGCTAAAAGACTTTGGATTTGTGCTAAATCGCCGGATACCGGTGTGAACGGTTGTTTCCCAAGCCCAGAAACGAGAGGATTGCGGCAGGAAGGGCATCCGGCGTAAAAAACTATGCTCCAGTTAATGACGTGGATCAATAGGGTTTACATGGACCCTGACCTGGCAACAGTGCTGGACAAGGGAAATGATGATGATGATGATGATGATAGCTGTTAATACTTTTATGTCCAGTAACAAATCTGTGTCCTTAACATCACTTCATAGACATGACCTGGTTTCAGTGTCACAGTTTAGTGCTAGGAAATTCAAACAGAAATTGTGGAACACCTCAAATCTACCTCCAGTCTCGACTACCTTTGTAAACTTTATTTTTAACTAGTGCTGTCAAGCGATTTAAAATATTTAATCGCGATTAATGTCGCGACTGTCATAGTTAACTCGCGATTAATCGCAATTTAATTGCACATTTTTGTCACATGAAAAACCATTGTAATTCTCTTATCAGCATAAAAAAGTGAATGGGCTTGCTTTGTACCAATGTTTTTTTTTTTTTTTATTGCAGAGCATAACACGTATTGTCACAGCCACTGACATCCATAACTTCCATATTAGATGAGAAAACCAAGGGATGAAAAATAAAGTGCATATCACTGTGAAAATTAAAAAAAATGTTTTATTTTACTCTTCATTAGTTTCTTTTGAAGGGAAGTATTTGCCATAAAAGAAGAAAAAAACAGATAACAAAAATAAAAACATTCATCATACGTTCAAAAACGTTCATCATAGTGTGGCACTGTATTCTCTAATTCTCACTGCTTATAACTCTACACCTACCCGGTGGAGATGAGCTGGGAAACTGAAGACTGAAGGAACAGTATTGAAAAGTATTTTTCCAGTCTCACCTGTGAAAGGTAATCCCATGTGATCTCGTTTGGACGGTAAACCTGTTGGTACAGTTAAACACAGCACATGAATGAGGCATCTTTATTCTCGGCTACTGTCTAGACGCTATACCAGAGACGGTTGAAGAATCTCCACTTTGCCCCATCCAATATGGCGGTGAGGATGTTTATATGTCTATGCCTTTCTCCATCACTCACACGTACTCTTGTTGAAGCAGTGCGCGACAAGCCTCAACAGGTACTACGGGTGACTCGCAGGGCCAAATTAGAATTTGCATTAACGGCACTATTTTTTTTTAATCGCGTTAAATTGAGATCGTGTTAACGCGTTATTATCGCGTTAACTTTGACAGCACTATTTTTAACGCTATAGTGACATGTCTCACTCACTTTTACGAGCTCATTGAAAACTACAGTTGTGAAGCGCTTCCTAAGTCAGGAGAAGGACATGGATGTAACTGATAAATAATTGCAGAACCATTTCAAATTTACATTTCCTCAGAAATATAATAGAGACAGAAGTTTTCATTCAACTTACAAGTTTCCTGACCTTAAATATCTACTTTAATCATTTTAATTCAGGATTCTGGCCCAACCATAGCACTGAGACCGCGCTTATGAAGATTCTTCATGACATCTAGAGAAATATGGATTCAGTTCTTAGGCTGCTTTTATTCAAGTTATACCTGCTTCCCCTTCCAAATCTTATAAGATGATGTAATATTTTATCACAGGTGATGTCTCCAGATGATCTCTCATCTCATTATCTGTAGCCGCTTTATCCTGTTCTACAGGGTCGCAGGCAAGCTGGAGCCTATCCCAGCTGATTACGGGCGAAAGTCGGGGTACACCCTGGACAAGTCGCCAGGTCATCACAGGGCTGTCTCCAGATGATATTCTAATTAATTTAGCTCTTTTCCCTTATGTTTATGGTGCCATTGACTCATTACATGCCTTAAACATATTACTAACTGGATCTGCCAAGATATCCTTCAGCTTAAAAAAAAAAAAAGATAATACCAAGATCGTTTTAATTGGATACAGTGATGAAAGACTTAGACCTGCTCGTTATTTAGACACAAAAGCCATTGGATCAAAAGAACAAGCTCAAAATCTTGGTGCTTTAAGCAGTCATGCAAAAGCCATTACCCATCACCACAAAAATATCAAAAGTAAATGTTTTCTTGTTAGCACAAGACCATCCATGATTGTACATTTTAGTTTTTAGTGGTGACTACGGTCATGATCAGCTTGTTTTACCTAATAATGTTTTCATTCTTCACTGATATAATAAACATGCAGGTCTCAGTGTCTAATCAGACTAATATCCATAATACATACGGGCCACTTTTTTCCATGGAATAAAAACATGTATTCTATTCCCTTCTAGTGGGTTTATTGATGGCATGCAATATTATATCGCTTATCCTCCATGTATACGCCACGCCACTCTCCCCAATGGAGAATGAGCGTGCAGTATTGTTATAATATTGCACGTTGTCAAGATAACACGTCACACATTGGAGCTGATGCGAAGATCCAGTGACGAAACTTTTCTGCTGCGCATGCACACAATCAATTCTTTGTCGGCCGGGAAAGAGAAGACGAGGCTAATCCAGTGCTAGGTTTAAGCACTAAATAAATAAAACTGAAACTGAAGATGCACTGAACACCCGAAAGGCTACCAAAACTTCATTATATATTCTTCACGCATATTTATAAGAGAAAAACATACCAACGGACATCGAAAAACTGGAAAAGGGACACATCGGAGACGTAAAACTTCAGCGTTAGCAAGTGACTATGGCAGTTTGTAAACAAACATGGCTGCGAGGTTTGCTTCATTAAAAGCAGAAGATTTGAGAGAATTTTGGCTGCCGAGTCGTTCCATTGTGTGTTGTTGTCAATGTTGATTTTAAAATTAACGAAGTAAATTACACAGGGAAAATAATAATATTTGGCTTGACTGCACTAGCATTGGCCTTCACTAACACTACACCAGCTGGAAGGTAACTGGACTGCCACGCTAACAGCACCAAGTCACAGGTAAGCTCGCGTTGGCCTTTGAGAATGCTGATACAAAGAGAGTGTGTATGTAGTAATAATAATGATAATATTGGCTGGCTTTTTTTCGTGGTCTATCAGATATATTCCATTCAGCTAGCATGATACTGAACTCGTCTTTGACTCGTTCAAGATCATGCTAGCTGAATGGAATATATCTGATATACCACTACGCGCCAGCCAATATTATTTGTCTAATGGGTAAAAAAATTTAGTCTGCATACAAAATTAAATACGAAATGGAGATTTTTATAATCAGAAGCGAAGCTGGCGTTGGACCTTTTGAGTAATTATATACTGATGGGAATACCAATCAAGATGCCTCTGTTCTTTATTTGAGATCATTGATGCATATATACATGGCATGGGGTGGTACTGCAGGTAAGTATTCTCAGGATAATATAGATATATGCATTGCCTAAAAGTAGAGCTCCTGATGAGTGTATGAGCAAAATATTTGCAAGGGCACAAAATCAACCTGAATAGAATAATAATAATAATATAGCATATGAACCATTGAGTTGTGTAGTGTCGTGTATTTTGCGTCAGTAAATTGCTGCGTTGTCTTGTGACAGTGATACCAATAATGAGAGACACGTCACAGTTACAAATACATATTTATTCCTTTCTTTGACACCACATGCATTGCGCCAGAAACAACAGCACGACATTTATTATGGTGTGACTCTGCTGGGTGTCTGGTGGACAGCAGTGAACCAGTGCTTTCACTTTATATCATTACTATATGGTTATAGTCCAATATTATCAGACATAAGAACTAATATCAGTCTGTGATAGATTTAGATTAGCTAAAACTAAGGAAAGATGCTCAGGATTGCTATCGAGTTCTACAGTAATTATGTTTACGCAGGTGTGCAGAGGAAGAAATCGTTCAGGTTAAAAAAAAAAAAAGCATACAGTGCAAAGATACGTTGCCTGCTATGAAAAAACCAGAACACACTCAGAAAATAAAGTACATTATTGTACCCCTAAAGGTACAACAGCTTGTCACTGGGCCAGTACCCACTAATGGCCCTTTTCCACTACCCTTTTTCAGCTCACTTCAGCTCGCTTCAGCTCACTTCAGCCCGACACGGCTCGCATTTCGACTACCAAAAACCAGCACGACTCAGCTCGCTTCAGCCCTGCTTAGCCCCTAAAACTCGCACCGTTTTGGAGTGGGGCTGAAGCGAGCCAAACTGAGCCGAGTGAGGCTGGGGGCGTGAGCAGACACTCCCCTGTGTACTGATTGGTGAGGAGAAGTGTCCTCACATGCCCACACACGCCCCGCGAGCGCGCTGGGATCTGTAAACACCGCAAACCCGGAAGAAGAATAATTACGAATTACGAGAATTTCTGAAGCCTTATGTGCCTCGCCTCATCTATACGCTCTTGCCAGTATCTGTCCGCGTTGTCGGTGACAACAAGCCACAGCACCAAGACCAGCAACACTAACGACTCCATGTCCTCCATGTTTATTGTTTACTATTCGGGTTGTGAGACTACCGCTTAAAAGCTCACTGATGTCACTGTTTGCGCTGCTTAACGACATCACCTGACGTCCACCCACTTTCGCTAACTCCACCCAATGTGTCCACCCACTTCCAGCCAGCACGGTTCAGCGCGGTTGTAGTCGAAATGCAACTCCAACAGCCCCGCTCAGCTCGACTCAGCACGGCACAGCTCAGCCCGACTCAGCCGCGTTTGTAGTGGAAAAGCGGCATAAGGTACTTATTTGTACCCTTTATATACAACCCCGATTCCAAAAAAGTTGGGACAAAGTACAAATTGTAAATAAAAACGGAATGCAATGATGTGGAAGTTTCAAAATTCCATATTTTATTCAGAATAGAACATGGATGACACCAAATGTTTAAACTGAGAAAATGTATCATTTAAAGAGAAAAATTAGGTGATTTTAAATTTCATGACAACAACACATCTCAAAGTTGGGACAAGGCCATGTTTACCACTGTGAGACATCCCCTTTTCTCTTTACAACAGTCTGTAAATGTCTGGGGACTGAGGAGACAAGTCACTCAAGTTTAGGGATAGGAATGTTAACCCATTCTTGTCTAATGTAGGATTCTAGCTGCTCAACTGTCTTCGGTCTTTTTTGTCGTATCTTCCGTTTTATGATGCGCCAAATGTTTTCTATGGGTGAAAGATCTGGACTGCAGGTTGGCCAGTTCAATACCCGGACCCTTCTTCTACGCAGCCATGATGCTGTAATTGATGCAGTATGTGGTTTGGCATTGTCATGTTGGAAAATGCAAGGTCTTCCCTGAAAGAGACGTCGTCTGGATGGGAGCATATGTTGCTCTAGAACCTAGATATACCTTTCAGCATTGATGGTGTCTTTCCAGATGTGTAAGCTGCCCATGCCACACGCACTAATGCAACCCCATACCATCAGAGATGCAGGCTTCTGAACTGAGCGCTGATAACAACTTGGGTCGTCCTTCTCCTCTTTAGTCCGAATGACACGGCGTCCCTGATTTCCATAAAGAACTTCAAATTTTGATTCATCTGACCACAGAACAGTTTTCCATTTTGCCACAGTCCATTTTAAATTAGCCTTGGCCCAGAGAAGACGTCTGCGCTTCTGGATCATGTTTAGATACGGCTTCTTCTTTGAACTATAGAGTTTTAGCTGGCAACGGCAGATGGCACGGTGAATTGTGTTCACAGATAATGTTCTCTGGAAATATTCCTGAGCCCATTTTGTGATTTCCAATACAGAAGCATGCCTGTATGTGATGCAGTGCCGTCTAAGGGCCCGAAGATCACTGGCACCCAGTATGGTTTTCCGACCTTGACCCTTACGCACAGAGATTCTTCCAGATTCTCTGAATCTTTTGATGATATTATGCACTGTAGATGATGATATGTTCAAACTCTTTGCAATTTTACACTGTCGAGCTCCTTTCTGATATTGCTCCACTATTTGTCGGGACAGAATTAGGGGGATTGGTGATCCTCTTCCCATCTTTACTTCTGAGAGCCGCTGCCACTCCAAGATGCTCTTTTTATACCCAGTCATGTTAATGACCTATTGCCAATTGACCTAATGAGTTGCAATTTGGTCCTCCAGCTGTTCCTTTTTTGTACCTTTAACTTTTCCAGCCTCTTATTGCCCCTGTCCCAACTTTTTTGAGATGTGTTGCTGTCATGAAATTTCAAATGAGCCAATATTTGGCATGAAATTTCAAAATGTCTCACTTTCGACATTTAATATGTTGTCTATGTTCTATTGTGAATACAATATCAGTTTTTGAGATTTGTAAATTATTGCATTCCCTTTTTATTTACAATTTGTACTTTGTCCCAACTTTTTTGGAATCGGGGTTGTACTGCTTGGGAACATGTATGTACTTTTTTTGGTCCCAAAAAGGTACAACCCCGATTCCAAAAAAGTTGGGACAAAGTACAAATTGTAAATAAAAACGGAATGCAATAATTTACAAATCTCAAAAACTGATATTGTATTCACAATAGAACATAGACAACATATCAAATGTCGAAAGTGAGACATTTTGAAATTTCATGACCGCAACACAGCTCAAAAAAGTTGGGACAGGGGCAATAAGAGGCTGGAAAAGTTAAAGGTACAAAAAAGGAACAGCTGGAGGACCAAATTGCAACTCATTAGGTCAATTGGCAATAGGTCATTAACATGGCTGGGTATAAAAAGAGCATCTTGGAGTGGCAGCAGCTCTCAGAAGTAAAGATGGGAAGAGGATCACCAATCCCCCTAATTCTGCGCCGACAAATAGTGGAGCAATATCAGAAAGGAGTTCAATAGTGTAAAATTGCAAAGAGTTTGAACATATCATCTACAGTGCATAATATCATCAAAAGATTCAAAGAATCTGGAAGAATCTCTGTGCGTAAGGGTCAAGGCCAGAAAACCATTACCGGTTAACATTCCTATCCCTAAACTTGAGCAACTTGTCTCCTCAGTCCCCAGACGTTTACAGATTGTTGTAAAGAGAAAAGGGGATGTCTCACAGTGGTAAACATGGCCTTGTCCCAACTTTTTTGAGATGTGGTGTTGTCATGAAATTTAAAAATCACCTAATTTTTCTCTTTAAATGATACATTTTCTCAGTTTAAACATTTGATATGTCATCTACAGTGGGGCAAAAAAGTATTGTCAGCCACCGATTGTGCAAGTTCTCCCACTTAAAAAGATGAGAGGCCTGCAATTTTCATCATAGGTATACCTCAACTATGAGAGACAAAATGAGAAAAAAAAAATCCAGAAAATCACATTGTTTGATTTTTAAAGAATTTATTTGCAAATTATGGTGGAAAATAAGTATTTGGTCAATAACAAAAGTTCATCTCAATACTTTGTTATATACCCTTTGTTGGCAATGACAGAGGTCAAACGTTTTCTGTAAGTCTTCACAAGGTTTTCACACACTGTTGCTGGTATTTTGGCCCATTCCTCCTTGCAGATCTCCTCTAGAGCAGTGATGTTTTGGGGCTGTAGCTGGGCAACACGGACTTTCAACTCCCTCCAAAGATTTTCTATGGGGTTGAGATCTGGAGACTGGCTAGGCCACTCCAGGACCTTGAAATGCTTCTTACGAAGCCACTCCTTCGTTGCCCAGGCGGTGTGTTTGGGATCATTGTCATGCTGAAAGACCCAGCCACGTTTCATCTTCAATGCCCTTGCTGATGGAAGGAGGTTTTCACTCAAAATCTCATGATACATGGCCCCATTCATTCTTTCCTTTACACGGATCAGTCGTCCTGGTCCCTTTGCAGAAAAACAGCCCCAAAGCATGATGTTTCCACCCCCATGCTTCACAGTAGGTATGGTGTTCTTTGGATGCAACTCAGCATTCTTTCTCCTCCAAACACGATAAGTTGAGTTTTTACCAAAAAGTTCTATTTTGGTTTCATCTGACCATATGACATTCTCCCAATCCTCTTCTGGATCATCCAAATGCTCTCTAGCAAACTTCAGATGGGCCTGGACATGTACTGGCTTAAGCAGGGGGACACGTCTGGCACTGCAGGATTTGAGTCCCTGGCGGCGTAGTGTGTTACTGATGGTAGCCTTTGTTACTTTGGTCCCAGCTCTCTGCAGGTCATTCACTAGGTCCCCCCGTGTGGTTCTGGGATTTTTGCTCACCGTTCTTGTGATCATTTTGACCCCACGGGGTGAGATCTTGCGTGGAGCCCCAGATCGAGGGAGATTATCAGTGGTCTTGTATGTCTTCCATTTTCTAATAATTGCTCCCACAGTTGATTTCTTCACACCAAGCTGCTTACCTATTGCAGATTCAGTCTTCCCAGCCTGGTGCAGGTCTACAATTTTGTTTCTGGTGTCCTTTGACAGCTCTTTGGTCTTGGCCATAGTGGAGTTTGGAGTGTGACTGTTTGAGGTTGTGGACAGGTGTCTTTTATACTGATAACGAGTTCAAACAGGTGCCATTAATACAGGTAACAAGTGGAGGACAGAGGAGCCTCTTAAAGAAGTTGTTACAGGTTTGTGAGAGCCAGAAATCTTGCTTGTTTGTAAGTGACCAAATACTTACTTTACCAAGGAATTTACCAATTAATTCATTAAAAATCCTACAATGTGATTTCCTGGATTCTTTCCCCCCATTCTGTCTCTCATAGTTGAAGTGTACCCATGATGAAAATTACAGGCCTCTCTCATCTTTTTAAGTGGGAGAACTTGCACAATTGATGGCTGACTAAATACTTTTTTGCCCCACTGTATGTTCTATTCTGAATAAAATATGGAATTTTGAAACTTCCACATCATTGCATTCCGTTTTTATTTACAATTTGTACTTTGTCCCAACTTTTTTGGAATCGGGGTTGTACACCTGTTTACCCTGAGGTCCAAAAATGAGCCCTAGGGAGTATGTTAGTTTACTGTATATTGTACCCTGGGTGAGAGAAATTGATTCCTATTGTATCCCTGTTTCTAACAGTGTAGGATAAAAAAAAAATGGAAAACATCATAATTTTTGACCAGATGCAATGTATGAGCGCCGAGGGTTCGAGCTGCAGTCTTGATATTTCAAAAAAATTATCTAGGTACAACTGTCAACTATCCAACAAGCTAGTGGACGAATAAACCTGTTTTAACTATTTTTATGTGAAATTGTCATGAATATTTTCTGTAAAATGTGCTCGTAAATAATCCCATGTTATTTTTAAAAAGCAAATTAAGCATAAGCACTGGATAGAAACCCATCTACCTTATGGAAATAAAGACAAACTTCGTTGTCCGGAGGTCAAATGTTTGAGATACAGTGCCTTGCACTTACGATTGGGTTCCCTGTGGTGATGTCCATACGAATGACGTGTGTATGTCATATGGTCAAAGCCATCAAAAATCAGGTTGATGCATTACCATATTGTGGCAGTTCCTTACGAGTGGGTGGAGCACAGAGGACGGCAGGACAGAGATCAGGTTTGTTCATAGGCTTTATTGCCACACTTTTCAGTCTAACAATATTTTTCCCAAAGTAGAGACAGACACACACACACACACCAGCGTCTCGTCCGGGGATGAGCTCCCCTCTGCTCTCACTCTCCCTCCTTAAATAGGGCGCGGTTTACTGGGGAGAACACACACAAAACATAGGTTAATCACACTCAGGTGAAGCGATTCTGCCACTTACCTTCCCCAACTCCGCCCCCCTGTCACAGACCGGCGCTTGACCACGCCCCCGCTGCCACACATATGCTCTTAAATATAGAGCTTTATTATCTCAATTCCTGTTGGATGTTCTTCTCCAGGCAGGTTAATAGTGTTATGACTGGCAACAAAAAAACACTACTTTTACACAACGCCTCCATCTCCCGTTTTTGCAAAACATATAAAAGGTAGTTTCACACAGCACTTGACTAAATTCCTTTTAAACTGCATATTTATATCCTTTAAAAAAATCAGTGCCTTGAGAACACCAAGTAATAAGTAACGACTCTTCCTTTGGTGCTGATAGAGAGGCACTTTCCTTCTATCATACTTAGCAAAGTAGTGGCCCAGACATCTTTTAATGTATCCTTAAACATTTACATGTAAAAACTTTTGTTGAAATGATAATTTTAAGTGTAATCATGGTAATCGATGTCATGAATAGAGGATGGAGTGAAGGACTGGGCTTGAACATCACATTGAGTTAATGTGAAAACGGATCATATGTTGATCAATACAAGTGTTTTTCCCCATTATGTGCTTTAAGAGTAAATGGAATCATTATGACTTTGTAATTGGACTTTTATCGTATCCTTTAAGGGGATGTGCAGGATGAGCCTTCAGATGCTGTCTTTGTAATATCGTGTCTAGTTCTCACGCATGTGCTGGCCTTTAGGTTCTCATGAGCAGGATGAAATTTCAACTTGGCAAATAATGGACCGCGTCGAATGAGTTACAGGATCAGAAGTGACAATGTGTATTATTATTAGTAGTAGTAGTAGTAGTAGTAGTAGTAAGAAACACAGAATGTTCCAGGATGTAGAAGTATAGAATGTATTCAGAGGCCACTGAGTGAAAAGATGTCCTTCATAGGTTATGAATTTGATTTCATTTACATCGGTCATGGATCTGGATTATATTTAGGTAAGATGTTAACAAGATGCATTTACGCTGACTGTCTCTTAAGCTGGAATCAGATAAATAGCTAAATCCATCTATGTACATGTAGATTAATATGCAAATCAGCAAAGTGGTTTTAGAGCATTATTTTAGCTGTTTTGTGAATAAGATGGTCACAGCATCAAAAATGGTCACAAAACAACTGGTATATTAGGGCCATTATTGATTTTTTAAAAATACAAAGTTGAGGGAGGGGGTAATATTCCAAGAAAGAAAAAAAAAAGAAGAGATTAAAGCTGAATTTACAAGAAAAAAACAAAACTCAGAGATTCGCTAAAATTATAAAGCCATAAATTTGTGAGAAAAAAGCTCAGAAACTCAGATAAAAAAGTCACAAAAAAAACTCACCTAAAAAAATCCCATGCTTCCTTTCTGCAGTGCATTCTGGGAAATCTAGTTGAAATCTCTCTGCTTTTTATTCTTTTGTATTTTGTGATTTAATAAGGAAAAATTGCATTCATTCTAACTATCAGCTTAGCTCAGGGGCCACCAAACTTTTTTCTCTGGGGGCCACATTGTCGTTCCTGACTGTGATGGGGGGCCGGGGTCGGGTCAGCTATATAACATAGAATTGTATGACCCAGACGAATATGACCACCAGCAGGCCTCATTGTGTTTTAGAGATTACTAGCCTGGCACAGCCATCCCCACTACTACTGTATATCCACACTACGATATCAACACTACTATATCAACACTTGATTCCTGGCACATATTTGTTTATCTTTACTAGTGGTTTGCAAAAGTAGTAATCGAGTCTTCATACTTTGTTTTAATTTGAAATACCACAGATATTCCATTTATTTATTTTCTAATAAAAATAACATCAAAGCTGTCAAGGTAAGAAACATCTGCCTAGTTGAGGTGATTGACACTGGCAAAGGTGAGTGGAAAATTATAAATTGTAGGTATGCCTGTTGATATTATCAATAATATTAATAATAATTGTGTGCAGCACTTAATAAAGGTCAAATAAATAGGCCTATAAAATAAAAAAAAAACAGTGAAATTATAATATGATCAATAGATCACAGCAGTTGTGCTGTGTCCTGCACATCATTGCTCTCATCCATGGCCAAAGCAAAAAACTCGAATTCTGATGCTTTCTCATTCAGCTGGTCATACACGTTGTCCCCCCAAATCTTCGGTTCGCCTGGTCATAGTAGGTGCGGAGAGACTCACCGCGTTGAGCGCATCCTTCTTGTCGGGACACACCTCCTCGGCCACAGCAAGCATGCATACTTTAACAAAGTCCCCATCAGTAAACGGCTTTCCATGGGTAGCTAGTAGGTGAGCTACCTTATAGCTAGCTCAGACAGCAGCCTGGTTGATCTGGGTTTGGCGAAGGAATACATTCTGTTGTGCAGCCAGTCCGCATTTCATCCTCCGAATCCTGTCTTCTCTTGTTTGCCCTCGCAAACTAGCATACTCTTTGTGGCGGGTTTCGTAGTGACGATGCAGATTACATTCTTTGAAAACCGACACACTTTCTTTACATACAAGACAAACTGCACGGTCCTTACACTGAACGAAAAAATAATCGGTGGTCCACTGTTCTTTAAAAACTCTGCACTCTCTGTCAGCTTTTCGCTTACCGCTAGCCATTTTGCTGTCCTGAACACTGACAGTTCTCTACGCGTGCGCTGCCTGTCACTGCTTGATTGCAAGCATATGACGAAAATTTGGAAAATATGAATAGTTCATTTTATAACTAAATATCAATTTTAATTGATAAAATCAACAAAATACAAGATGCAGACATGTTATTATTTGCCAAAAAGCAATTTTAAAAAATAGGCCATGACCACTTTTGGGGATTGCCTCATAGGGCCGGTTCAAGTGGTGGCGGGCAGAGGGGCTGGGGGGCTGGTCAAAGGGGGGTGGCGGGCCGGAGTTTGATGACCCCTGGCTTAGCTGTTTCATAGAGATTTGGGCAAACGAGAAGAATTCACACACGGAAACTCAGGGGGAAACTGCTCTTGCACAATATTTACATATTTATAAACAGCGGAGACAAAAAAGCATATGGTTAAACCAACCTGTTCAGTTTATACATTCATCTCCCATTGCATAAAAGAAGCACAACAATCACACGCTTACTGGCTTCCTGTCTGCAGTGCATTCTGGGAAATCTAGTTGAAAATCTCTTAGTGCTTTATTCCTTTATATTGAGTGATTGACGAGGAAAGACTGCATTTCCTATTCTTGGGTTTCAATCACGTGAGTTTTCTTAGCAATTTCACTTCCGGTAAAACTACTGCTGGTCAAGCAAACCAAAACGGCTGCCGTAGTGCAAACAACTAGCGATAACTTATCAGAGTACGCTCGTAATCTAGAAGCCACTGCTCGCTTTAGATATATTCAGAAGATTGCTATGTGCAATGGAATCAACCCCTACAGTCTGGGAAAGAAGGATTTGTCATACGACCTCGAAAACTACCCTTCAGTCGAGTTTCCCGACACCTCGAACTATCTGATGTCGCAGACGTCCTTCTACACCGCAAAACAGATGAAAGTGTGGAAGAGTATGGAGGCTTATAACTTTTCTGTATGTGGCTGGGTAAAGGACTTCGCTATCAAGTCACTGCCTAATGAATCCTGTATTGTTTTTGCCCGTGTATGTTTTTTTTTTTAACTTTTCGTTCATGTCTTTACAACGAAGTGCTGCAAGTTGAAGTGTAAACAAACAACAGTTCGCTTGGTTCTCACTTGTGTTGGCTCTTATCTCTCAGGTAAATCATTCACAAAGATCATCAGAAACCCCTTTAAAGACCTGGATCTTAGTTAAACAAGACGGAGAAGTGATCACGGCACATTGTAACTGTATGGCTGGGTAAGAATTTTGTCATGACCTTTGTGCATATGGACTTTGTGAGGAGTAAACAAACAAACAGCTGGGGACTTTAGCGCTTCATGACTAAAAAAAAGTATCGTAAAATAATGACACATAGCAAGAAAAGTACTTGGAAAACACTAAGGACATAGCTGAGAGGGAGATACAAACCTTTCACCAAGTGATCACTGAAAACTCGAGCATGCTTCGACTCGGCTCCTTTTGATTTCAGTGAGGGGTTCAGAAGCCACCTTTCTCGACGTCTTTTTGTGAAATCCTGTGTTCGTTCACCCTTTTTTATTAGTTCACGGGGAACCCTGAAGAAATGTTTCAGTTTAACGGTTTGATTGATTTGAACAACCTAAAACAACGCAAGCGTAAGGCATTTTTCATCCGAGCAATGCACCTTCTCCGTACAAACACTTTGTCAACTGAGCTTTGGTAGACCACCAGCTAAAGTTTTGAATAACTACTGAGGCAGATGTGATGTCACGTGAAACCCAAGAATAACTCTCGGCTCAGCCGTGGTGTCTGTGTTATGATGACATTGATCCAATCTTGCAAAGTGAAGTGATCTGGTTCCTTGATGGAAAAAAAAACCCCTACTATTTTTCTTAGTTTTGTTTCTCTTACATACAGTGGGGCAAAAAAGTATTTAGTCAGCCACCAATTGTGTAAGTTCTCCCACTTAAAAAGATGAGAGAGGCCTGTAATTTTCATCATAGGTACACTTCAACTATGAGAGACAGAATGGGGGGAAAGAATCCAGGAAATCACATTGTAGGATTTTTAATGAATTAATTGGTAAATTCCTCGGTAAAATAAGTATTTGGTCACCTACAAACAAGCAAGATTTCTGGCTCTCACAGACCTGTAACTTCTTTAAGAGGCTCCTCTGTCCTCCACTCGTTACCTGTATTAATGGCACCTGTTTGAACTCGTTATCAGTATAAAAGACACCTGTCCACAACCTCAAACAGTCATACTCCAAACTCCACTATGGCCAAGACCAAAGAGCTGTCAAAGGACACCAGAAACAAAATTGTAGACCTGCACCAGGCTGGGAAGACTGAATCTGCAATAGGTAAGCAGCTTGGTGTGAAGAAATCAACTGTGGGAGCAATTATTAGAAAATGGAAGACATACAAGACCACTGATAATCTCCCTCGATCTGGGGCTCCACGCAAGATCTCACCCCGTGGGGTCAAAATGATCACAAGAACAGTGAGCAAAAATCCCAGAACCACACGGGGGGACCTAGTGAATGACCTGCAGAGAGCTGGAACCAAAGTAACAAAGGCTACCATCAGTAACACACTACGCTGCCAGGGAATCAAATCCTGCAGTGCCAGACGTGTCCCCCTGCTTAAGCCAGTACATGTCCAGGCCCGTCTGAAGTTTGCTAGAGAGCATTTGGATGATCCAGAAGAGGATTGGGAGAATGTCATATGGTCAGATGAAACCAAAATAGAACTTTTTGGTAAAAACTCAACTTGTTGTGTTTGGAGGAGAAAGAATGCTGAGTTGCATCCAAAGAACACCATACCTACTGTGAAGCATGGGGGTGGAAACATCATGCTTTGGGGCTGTTTTTCTGCAAAGGGACCAGGACGACTGATCCGTGTAAAGGAAAGAATGAATGGGGCCATGTATCATGAGATTTTGAGTGAAAACCTCCTTCCATCAGCAAGGGCATTGAAGATGAAACGTGGCTGGGTCTTTCAGCATGACAATGATCCCAAACACACCGCCCGGGCAACGAAGGAGTGGCTTCGTAAGAAGCATTTCAAGGTCCTGGAGTGGCCTAGCCAGAGGTGGGACAAAGTCACTAATGTGCAAGTCACAAGTAAGTCTCAAGTCCTACCACTCAAGTCCGAGTCAAGTCACAAGTCAAGGCACTTTTGACCAAGTCAAGTCCAAGTCCTACCCAAGCCAAGTCGAGTCCAAGTCTCATTTTTTTCCAAGTCCCTAACAAGTCACCATTTATTCTACAGGCAATCAACACATTTTTGATCACAAATGTATTACCTCTCCACACTGCAGTGTATGTCCTCCTTTGCCAGTCACCTTGGATAAAAATGTCTGCTAAATGTAATGTAATGTCAATGATTCATAGAGTCAGCACAAGTAACTACAGTACACCCATTCTTTTCCATTTTAAAATGTTTTAGAGCTTGTGCCCCAAGACAATCAAAGAATCTCAGAGGAGACAATGATTAGTTAGTTAACGTTAGTAAAGCATCCTAAATTTTCAGTGAGTTTAGTTTGAGTGAGTCAGTGTACATCTGAGGCTAAGGGTGTGAGAATGAGTGAAAGTATGACCATTTCCTTAAATTTTTTATTGGAAAATTAGTGAGAAATTAAAACAAAATTCTAAACAAAACTAGTACTGGTACTGTGTAACAAAAATCATTTTCTTTTCATTTCATTCATGTCATTTTTCACATAAAAATGCTTTTCATGTGCATTTTAAGACATGAAACTCAAAGTCCAAGCTAACAGATGATCTGTGTACTTTTAGAATCAAAGAATGGTTTTTCTTCTGAAGTTAGGCACTGTCCCAACATACAACATGACATGCCTTTAACACAATACAACGTGACTTGAGTACGTTTGTGTGTGTGAGAGAGACCAACTAACTGACAAAAAATTCCGGAAATATCTGTTCTCCACTACTGAGAGAGGGATGTTGCATCCAATGATCAAATCTGTTAGTATTGAATTTGTGATGGCTTTTTGTTGTGGGTGGGTAGCATTGTACTGTCTATCTTTTGCAGTAAGGAATCCAGAAATGGACGGCTGCTCTGTCTCACTTGGGATGATCTTGTTCTTCAGATATTCTGCAAATCTAAACAAGAAAAATTTTTTTTAAATTAGTAGGCCTACTTGTTTTCTGTTTTTAATCATGTAGACATTAACATGTTTTTATCATTTTCAATATCAAAGTCTGAGTTCATTTAATCTGAACATATTTGTTTATACACAGTATAATGTTTAATACAAGCCAGCCAGGATGTTCCCTTAAGCAGTTTAGCTAAACCACAATGCATTCACTAAACACTCGCTAAAATACCGGTAGCCTCAGTAAACACAGAACGTTGTGACGATGTAGCCAGAATCAGAGTCCTCTAGGGCTCTGGCCAGAATGTGAGAATGAAGCCCTGGCAACATTCTAGAGAGCCGTATAATAAAGTAGAATAAACAGTTGTTGTGAATTTCAGAATGTTCAGCGGAATCCTCCAGATCCAAGTTGCGTGCTTTTGGCGAATTTGGTTTCTCGCCAGAGACTAATAAATGCACTGGTAAAGCCACGCTATGTAGAGGCATTGTGTGCCCTGTCGTTTGGGTAAGACTGTGGGATAATGCTTCGCGTCGGAGTAGGCTACACTCCAATCTGTCGGGATGTACTGCGCTATAAAACGTAAGCTGAGTTTACATTTTACATAGCCCAAATGGCCCATTATTCACATTGCCTACATGACACCAGAGAGAGGAAGAGAATAGAATTGAATGTCTCTGATGACACGTAATCCCAGCACTAATAACACACATCGCACAGCGTCCACGACTTGGTGCAGTACGTAGCAAACAGTTAAACGCCTGGTTTAACTTGCATTGCTAGTCATCTCGTCTCAGTGGTTTAAATGCCTTTCATGACAAGCACTGACTTTCCCATTGCAAAGAGCGAACTTCTGTTTTACATACTTAGTTTGCAGCCTGGGTAACTGTTTATTTGATTCACGTTTTATCCTTTGCTGTCCAGAAGTCTGTCTGTCATAAGTCTGTGTCATTCTGACCAGAGCCTTTATAACAATCTTGTAAACATTCTCTGCTCTGACCAAATCACCACCTTCTGGCTATGCCTTCCCAATGTGTGTTAACTGGTAGCCTAGCCCACATAATCTAACACTAGACTGAACACAAAAGCAATCCAATAAAAAAAATCTACTTCACTATTTTATATTCAGCAAAGCAAAACAAATCCTTGACAGCATTAATACATTAACACATTCCACTTCTAGCCACCAACTAGCCTGTACAGATTCTTGCTAGCTGTAGCCTAGCTTTGTTACTTACTTTTTCTTATGCAGCCTCAGGTGACGAACGAAGTTTGATGTGGTTGACTGGCTGTCCGAAATTGTGGCTTCACATGTTCTGCACGTAGCAATGCGTTTGCCATCTGTATTGGAGTATTCTTTAAATCCAAAGGAAATTACGCGGGGAATCATGTTTTTATCCGTCCGTTCATCATTCAGCGTCATCAATGTTCAGCGTCCTCGTTGCCCATCACCGTTTGGTTTTTCATTTGAACCAGTTGAAGTGCTTGAGTGACACCTAGTGCTAGTGGATTGAGCTGCCGTAGCCTAGGACAAGGAGCTACACCGCATTCAAATAATAACGAGTGTACTTGGATTCAAAATCGGGGGGGGGGGGGAGAATATTTATACCTGATACGCCAAGTCATTGCAAGCTAAAACTGTCAAGTCCAAGTCAAGTTTCGAGTCAACAGCGTGTAAGTCCGAGTCGAGTTGCAAGTCATTCCTCATCTATGGATTTCAAGTCTCAAGTCATCAAAATGGTGACTCGAGTCTGACTCGAGTCCAAGTCACATGACTCGAATCCACATGTCTGGGCCTAGCCAGTCTCCAGATCTCAACCCCATAGAAAATCTTTGGAGGGAGTTGAAAGTCCGTGTTGCCCAGCGACAGCCCCAAAACATCACTGCTCTAGAGGAGATCTGCATGGAGGAATGGGCCAAAATACCAGCAACAGTGTGTGAAAACCTTGTGAAGACTTACAGAAAACGTTTGACCTCTGTCATTGCCAACAAAGGGTATATAACAAAGTATTGAGATGAACTTTTGTTATTGGCCAAATACTTATTTTCCACCATAATTTGCAAATAAATTCTTTAAAAATCAGGCAATGTGATTTTCTGGATTTTTTTTTTCTCATTTGTCTCTCATAGTTGAGGTATACCTATGATGAAAATTACAGGCCTCTCTCATCTTTTTAAGTGGGAGAACTTGCACAATTGGTGACAATTGGTGACTGACTAAATACTTTTTTGCCCCACTGTACGTATCTGACTGTTTAATCTCACAGTTTCCAAGGAATTTATTTTTCTTTTTTTGCATATTATGACATTATAATCTCAAAAAAATCCAAGTTTTTTTTTTGTAGTAAATTTACAAATATTAATCTTGTATATTATGACACACTTTAAAAAAAAAAATCAGAACCCTCTCCCTCAGCTCCATTTTTTTAACCTACAGTGACCTTAATATGCCATCGTATGCTCAAGCTTTTTAATCTTTGTTGAAAAAAAAAGTTGATTGTCTGTCTCTCCAAGCCATGTTTGACAGCCAGATGCATTCACACTTGTATAAAGTGACTAAAATGTGTCTCAGACCTCCTTAAGTGTGTTGTGCAATCAGATTTACAGCACATCTGTTTCAAATGCATCTCAGAGGTAAAATTTCACCCCAGTTTTTATGTGGATAATCTCCATCCAGGTAATCATTCTAATGCTGATGATGCACGAAACAACCAGGTCTAAACAGTCCTTTAGCTTATAATTTTAAAGGCCTGACTGGGAGACGCAAACTCCAAGTTGCTTGTATAAATATCTTTTTATTTGCTTTGAGTACTTCTATACGACCACCTGAGATAATAACGTGATTGGATTTCAGGTGATTACTTAAGTTTTTCCTCAAAGGTTTTTTTTTTAACTAGAAAAAATATTTCTTCTGGTGTTTAATATGATGCTTGGTCTTCTCAGAGACATTATGAAGACCCATCTGTATCTATAAAGTTGCATAAAGTCAAACTTAGAGTTCCAACTGTTCCACCATTACACCAGAGAAGTGTTTATTACATTGCACATTCAGCAGTCTAAAGGCAGAATGAATTATGGAGAAAAAAAACACTCCGAAATGATTTCCTTTGCTCTTTCAATGCATTTTCAGACCTGACTGATGGTGCACTTCACATTTTCACAGAAATTAGTGTAATTTCAAGGTTTTAGCTGAGCCAAAACTCTACTCTCAAGGCCACAACAGGCGTCCTGATTAATCAGATAATTCATGAATATTTATATAGCTTTTTATCAACTCAATCATCTAAAAGGGATTTACGGTAAATGCCATAGAAACAGTCTGAATACACTACAGTGTGTTTGTTGTTGATTTTAAAAAAAATGCACAGTGTGCTTCTGTTTTTATTTCCTATTTCATTAGGTTTATGGTCTTTTATTTGATTATTACTCAGCAAGTAACATGGAGTCATCCACATCAATAATCTACTGCAGATGATTGGATTTTATCCCCTTCATAAAACTCAGCCAACTTTCCTATAAAACGATTTATAAATTTATTACCTGGCTTTAACCTACACTACATTCAGAAAGCATTCAGACCCACTCACTTATTCCTCATTTTGTGTCATTACAGCCTTAATCTAAATAGAGGTTTAAAGCAGTATTGTGTAGGAATTTTACCTTAAAATATCAGCTTCAAAATAATTTTTGATGGTACACTGACTTGTAAGATAGAGAATGGCTTACCTTCTATTCCGACTCCACACCTGGAACGCCAGTTATAGCACTGTGTAACCCTGGTGGAGTCTCTGAGACTTTGTGCAAGAACTGCATAACGCTTTACAGCATCACGTCACACATCTACAACTATGTTGATCTTCAGCTTGCTATAAGATGAAGTTCGCTCAGTGGTCTCAGTACAGATATACTCATATACTGTATAAGGATATTATACCGTCCTGATATGAGCTGTAGTGATCTGTCTCATGGCTAATGGGAAAACAACAACAGTCCATCAGCAGTCCATCATCCTTCTTTCAGACATGTTATAAAGATTGTGACTAAGGCTGTAAATTTATCTGTGTTACCCCTGTCTCACAGAGATTTGTAGTTTTTTCCAGGTGACAAGTCATCTATCCTCAGGCTAGCATGCAAATAAATAAATAAACTCATCTCCTAAGCCATGAAAGCTTGCAACCTTGCCAACCTTCGTAGCTAGCTTCAAATAAATTACACTGCCCAATGGACTGCATATTATGTGCAGTATGTGCCCATGTCCTGTCACCAACAATAATTTGTGATTACACATTCAAACACTTGGCAAACAATGTATACATGGCCTGAAAATGCATGCACAGTATTTCAGTAAAACTTAAAAAGTGTTTTGGGTTTTTTTTTAAATTCTTTTTGTTGCGTCAGTGTTCATCTCTGATGTCACAATAAATAAATCTACAGTATGCAGTCATATTTGTGTAAAATCCTGTAATATTACTCATCAGTCGACATGGCTCTTTGGCTTCTGACGTTGTTTTTGCCAGTTCTGTATCCTTCAGCTTGTCAACAAAATGTAATGCACATGGACAGCTGTCCATCATGAGGGGAGCTCAAAGTTCGATTTGTATTTACAACAGTGGTGTAAAAGAGAATTACATCTCCGCAACTGTAGGGGGAGCCCAGGAGTAAGTGAAAACCTCCACCAAGCCACATCTCATCTCATCTCATTATCTGTAGCCGCTTTATCCTTCTACAGGGTCGCAGGCAAGCTGGAGCCTATCCCAGCTGACTACGGGCGAAAGGCGGGGTACACCCTGGACAAGTCGCCAGGTCATCACAGGGCTGACACATAGACACAGACAACCATTCACACCTACGGTCAATTTAGAGTCACCAGTTAACCTAACCTGCATGTCTTTGGACTGTGGGGGAAACCGGAGCACCCGGAGGAAACCCACGCGGACACGGGGAGAACATGCAAACTCCACACAGAAAGGCCCTGGCCGGCCCCAGGGCTCGAACCCAGGACCTTCTTGCTGTGAGGCGACAGCGCTAACCACTACATCACCGTGCCGCCGCCAAGCCACATATCAAAATCAAATCACTTGAACCTTGGATAATACTAAAGCTGTACACCAAATTTCATCAAAATCCATTCGCTACTTTTTGAGTTACGTTGGAAATTGACAAAAAATCCTGGATCCCACTGGTCAACAATTTTTCAGAAGTTGTCTGCTTGAGAGATGAAATTGGCTGTTTGTTATGAAAAATTTGGTGTGTTGAATTCAAATATGACAATTAAAACAGCTGATTGGCCATGGCTTCCAAGATCTCATCTCATCTCATTATCTCTAGCTGCTTAATCCTGTTCTACAGGGTCGCAGGCAATCTGGAGCCTATCCCAGCTGACTACGGGCGAAAGGCGGGGTGCACCCTGGACAAGTCGCCAGGTCATCACAGGGCTGACACATAGACACAGACAACCATTCACACTCACATTCACACCTACGGTCAATTTAGAGTCACCAGTTAACCTAACCTGCATGTCTTTGGACTGTGGGGGAAACCGGAGCACCCGGAGGAAACCCACGCGGACACGGGGAGAACATGCAAACTCCACACAGAAAGGCCCTCGCCGGCCACGGGGCTCGAACCCGGACCTTCTTGCTGTGAGGCGACAGCGCTAACCACTACACCACCGTGACGCCTGGCTTCCAAGATATTTAAGATTTTACATTTTATACTTATGTGCATTGTGTAGATAGTAGCATTTTAAAGGAACAGTCCACCGTACTTCCATAATGAAATATGCTCTTATCTGAATTGAGACGAGCTGCTCCGTACCTATCCGAGCTTTGCGCGACCTCCCAGTCAGTCAGACGCACTGTCACTCCTGTTAGCAATGTAGCTAGGCTCAGTATGGCCAATGGTATTTTTTGGGGCTGTAGTTAGATGCGACCAAACTCTTCCGCGTTTTTCCTGTTTACATAGGTTTATATGACCAGTGATATGAAACAAGCTCAGTTACACAAATTGAAACGTAGCGATTTTCTATGCTATGGAAAGTTGGAAAGTCCGCACTATAATGACAGGCGTACTAACACCTTCTGCGCGCTTCGACAGCGCATTGATACTGAGCTCCGTATCAATGCGCTGTCGAAGCGTGCAGAAGGTGTTAGTACGTCTAGAATTTCGGCTCTTTTTCGGGAGCCGGCTCTTTTGGCTCTTCTTACTATAAGGAGCCGGCTCTTTCGGCTCCCAAACGGCTCCTGAGATTTTATTTTTGATTTAATTGCTGCAATTAACTAGTTAATGAATTACATTATTATTTATATTTTATAAATAGGATGTTTTCCATTTTATTTTTTAGTTTTTGTAGCCATTGTAAAGCTTTGTAAAGTATAGCAGTGTAACAATGTTCTAGCTATAGAAATAAAACTTACTTACCAATTAATAAATTATTTTCTCACAAACATAATGGGCGGCACGGTGGTGTAGTGGTTAGCGCTGTCGCCTCACAGCAAGAAGGTCCTGGGTTCGAGCCCCGGGGCCGGCGAGGGCCTTTCTGTGCGGAGTTTGCATGTTCTCCCCGTGTCCGCGTGGGTTTCCTCCGGGTGCTCCGGTTTCCCCCACAGTCCAAAGACATGCAGGTTAGGTTAACCGGTGACTCTAAATTGACCGTAGGTGTGAATGTGAGTGTGAATGGTTGTCTGTGTCTATGTGTCAGCCCTGTGATGACTTGGCGACTTGTCCAGGGTGTACCCCGCCTTTCGCCCGTAGTCAGCTGGGATAGGCTCCAGCTTGCCTGCGACCCTGTAGAAGGATAAAGCGGCTAGAGATAATGAGATGAGACAAACATAATGCAAAACTGTGTTATATTACCAATATAAAATACACAGCTGATTTTCCCCTCCTCAGGTGCCTCACAGACTCCTCTCCCCTGCGCTCCACAGCTTTAAGCATTACACCAATTTTCGTATTTTCGCAGCTGTGAATGACATCAACCCCCCCAACCAAAAAAAGTAGGCGTACGCCATGCTACTTTTTTTCCTTTGAATGGTAATAGACAACACAAAGACGCAATCGGACAGCAACTTTTTTTGTGAAAGTCTCTCTCTCTGAGGCACCTAAGGACAAAAAACTAATTCAGCTCCCCAACTCAGCTCCCACCGAAGAGCCGGCTCCCGTCGTTCACTTCAAAGAGCCGGCTCTTTGAACCGGATCGTTCGCGACCGACACATCACTACCGGTTTCCTACTGACCCAGACAAGAGGGCCAAATGGATTGCAGCTGTGAAGAGACAGGATTGGGAGCCAACAGAGTACTCCAGACTTTGCAGTGATCATTTCATTTCAGGTTAGTTTATCAGTTAACGCAATTTTGATAAAATATATAGCAAAAAGTAAATGGGTCAGTGTTTATTAACCCATCTGAGCAGTGAAACAAGGCAGTGTTAATTTGTCTAGGGTTGCATGTAGCAGACATCAGACATAAAACGCAATAACAAAGGCTAGAAAGAAACGGGACACAGAAATAAATAAACAGGGCTCCATACCAAGGCTGGGTACAGTGTTTGTGATAAAAGACAGATCCAATTTAACACGAATCACAGCTTACTTTCTTGTTAAAATGTGCAAAGGTCTCCACCATCTCATACCGCCTTGCACTGAAGGACTTAAGCGTGCCGTCCAAAATGGCTGCGTCACGTGACTTGGTCACGTGGGTGAAATACCTCAATGGAGCACTTGCATGTGACATCACAGCCGATCCAGATTGTGACAGACGCCATCGTGTCGGTCCAACGCCATATTCCGCCTTCTACTTCTACTTCTGGTTCTACTTCTGCTTTTACTTCTACCTTTTCTTCTGGAAAACCCTACTATATACAATTCTACTACAATGGCTGCGGCTACAAGCTCTCCCTACCTGTGCACGTTTTTTATGTTTTTTGTGTGTATTTTTGCGTGTTGTTCGTCTGTACCGGACTTCAATATCCACTACAACTGTATGGACTTACTGGACATTGGTTTCCAGCAGAAAATGACGGTTTGTAGCGATTTCCATCACATGCACAACATTCCGGACGAGAAGAAAAAAAAAACATTCCGGATGAGATTGCGAGACCAACGGGGTCTCCGTGGATTGTTATTGGAAGCAAAGCGAAGGAGGCGGCGCCGGGAGCCGAAGCAAAAGCGAGGCTACAGGCAGAGCTGGCCTGTTGACTAAGGTCAGAAAACAGCTACTCAAAACTCCACTGCCAAGCCTCTACCTCTCCAACGCCAGATCCATGTAAACAAGACGGACGATTTGGAATTACCTTATTCTATTCTATAATCGGCTGGTCAGTGCTATACTCAATACTTAAGTGACTTACCCATCCAGTGAGGATTATTTTCTTGTTTACAAGATGCCACATCTGAGTCGCTGACAAATCCTGAATTTCTGTAAAGAAAACTGTCCAGAGATTTATAAGCATGCAGTGCTTCACCACTGAACAGCGAGGGAAAGTTAATGAAAAATCTGGTCGTGAAAACTCCGTCCAGAAAGACATAAGGGTCACAAATCTGTAGATCGTTTATTTTAGACATATATCTAGTTATCTGTTCATTAGAAAAATGAGCCGTGTAGTCCGTCGGTTGAAATTGATCCATTCTGTACATGAGTGCAGCAGTATTCAGTGGTGTTTTTGCCCAACAAGATGGGGGTTGTGTACTTTCCGGTCACGTGACTGCAAGATCTCTATAGTCGGCGAGGTCGCAAAGGACCCCAGGGTAACTTCTAAACAACTGAAGTCCTCTCTCACATTGGCTAATGTTAACATTCATGAGTGCACCATCAGGAGAACACTGAACAACAATAGTGTGCATGGCAGGGTTGCAAGGAGAAAGCCACTGCTCTCCAAAAAGAACATTGCTGCTTGTCTGCAGTTTGCTAAAGATCACGTGGACAAGCCAGAAGGCTATAGATAGTTTTCACTGATGTCACGGCATTCTGGGGAACGCCCCCCAGCTGCCATCTTGGTGGGCAAACAAAACGGACCATCGCCACTACCGGCTACGTTATCTCGGACGAATTTATGAAGTTATATAGTCTGTTTTCTAAAATAAAGATCAATGTCGGCAAAATCAAGCACACAGAAGTATATGGATACATTAGACGACATCTCACGACAATGGTATGCAGCCAAACTGGCCTTGATTGGGGGAATTGACCCCTACGAAGTGGACAAAGATGCATTTTCAAGTGACTATGCAGGGCTGCCAAAGCCTGAAACTGCCAAAGCCTGCTCCAAAGCCTGAAACTGACTTCATCAGATTTTAAAGGCTGTCTGATATATACAACTTTATATATTCACAGCGCGCCTTTTGGCGGATGCCGCCTGAATCGCGCAGATCCGATTTTTTTTTTAGGGGGGGCGTTGGAGTGTCTGATTATAATTTCAAAGTAAATTCTGTATTAAAATTACTAAATAAGCAAATCCGTTACAGTCCATGAAACAGGAAGTTTAAGGATGAGAAAAAACAATTTAAATAGGAAAGCTGCGCACATTTGCGCAGTCCTGCACACCGCTCGGGCTGCGCAAATGTGCGCCAGCTTTCCGATTTAAACTGTTTTTTCTCATCCTTATACTTCCTGTTTCATGGACTGTAATGGATTTGCTTATTTAGTAATTTTAATACAGAATTTACTTTGAAATTATAATCAGACACTCCAACGCCCCCCCTAAAAAAAACCCCAAAAAACGGATCTGCGCGATTCAGGGGGCATCCGCCAAAAGGCGCGCTGTTTGCATCCCAAACACAAATCAAATCATACAGAATAGACCTAAAATGTTTTTCAAAAATGACCCTTGCGTGAGTGAAGTGACAAGTTTCAAATAGAAACGTGACAAACGAGCAATATTACTGTAAGTGTACATTACAATGTAAACGTACACTCAGCAGTTCCAGTTAGGTATTCTCCAGAGATTGTTTACATGATGTTTTGGTTTCCAAAAACAAACTTAAACACAATTGATTGTTTATTTAAACAACTTACCACTTATAAAATGATCGGAGCAGACTTTGCTGTGTTTGGAAGGCTGATAATCCTTGCGGTTAATTCTCGCAAGCCATAGATTTCTCCTTTGTATGCTGAGTTTCTTTGTTTGCTCGCCTTCGTGCTCCCGTACAGTGGGAATTCCATAAAAGCTCCGCTTGACTTCATCATCTGACCTATTACAACAGCCGTGAATACAACAGGTGTGCACCATTGCTAGCTTTAAATAGCCTGCTTGGGTTCTTTTGAAGACTTTGTACTCGCGCGTTACAATGTGTGCTCAGTCACCCGTACGGTAAGCTTGACCTGCAAGATGGCCGCCACTAGGGACTCCCCGACTCTGTGACGTCATGTGAAAACTATCTATTGGAAAAATGTTTTGTGGATGGATGAGACCAAAATAGAACTTTTTGGTTTAAATGAGAAGCGTTATGTTTGGAGAAAGGAAAACACTGCATTCCAGCATAAGAACCTGATCCCATCTGTGAAACATGGTGGTGGTAGTATCATGGTCTGGGCCTGTTTTGCTGCATCTGGGCCAGGACGGCTTGCCATCATTGATGAAACAATGAATTCTGAATTATACCAGCGAATTCTAAAGGAAAACGTCAGGACATCTGTCCATGAACTGAATCTCAAGCGAAGGTGGGTCATGCAGCAAGACAACGACCCTAAGCACACAAGTCATTCTACCAAAGAATGGTTAAAGAAGAATAAAGTTAATGCTTTGGAATGGCCAAGTCAAAGTCCTGACCTTAATCCAATCAAAATGTTGTGGAAGGACCTGAAGCGAGCAGTTCATGTGAGGAAACCCACCAACATCCCAGAGTTGAAGCTGTTCTGTACGGAGGAACGGGCTAAAATTCCTCCAAGCCGGTGTGCAGGACTGATCAACAGTTACCGGAAACATTTAGCTGCAGTTATTGCTGCACAAGCGGGTCACACCAGATACTAAAGCAAAGGTTCACATTCTTTTGCCACTCACAGATATGCAATATTGGATCATTTTCCTCAATAAATAAATGACCAAGTATAATATTATTGTCTCATTTGTTTAACTGGGTTCTCTTTATCTACTTTTAGGACTTGTGTGAAGATCTGATGATGTTTTAGGTCATATTTATGCAGAAATATAGAAAATTCTAAAGGGTTCACAAACTTTCAAGCACCACTGTAATGGATCACTTTTCAGATAAACAAAACATAATGAAGGCTGTCTGGTTTAACCGACCAAAAAAGTAAGTGTGACAGGTAAAGTCTTCAAAAGACCGATGGCAGATTCTCCAACATGCTTAGAAAACCTTACCAGTCAATTTCCCTGTATGACTGTGTGAAGTGCATCTCAGACTACTGATGCATTTTTAAAGGCAAAGTGTTTTCACATCAAATATTAGCTTTATTCTTTATTGCTGTTTACTGCTCTTTATAGTAGATCTTGTTTATGTAGAAAATATTTAATTTCAGTATCTTTGCTTCACAACATTTCTTTATTTGTGCCTAAGACTTTTGCAAAATACCGTACTCATTTTGTATTTTTACTTGTTTTACTGTAGCATGTTGTTAATAAAGTTCTTGTGCATATCGTTACCATGATATGGAAATACACTGTATACACCGTCACACTCTAATTTGTATAATTCAAGAAACATGATAAAATTACTTAAGTAATTCAAATGGAAGGTTTTTTAAAATTATTTTTAATCTTATTCCAACAATGTCTATATAACTGTTAGAAATGCTGCAAACTGATGCACCGATGCCTGGGTAAGTTTTAGCTAATGCATGGTGTAAAACCCGTGGAGACTGTGGAATGTTCTAGAGAAACTCACTGAATATTCTGATCCTTAACCTCTCTCGTTTAAAGTTCCACTTCTCCATAAATGCATTTCAGATTGCTGAGCAGCTGGCTTCCTTGAACAGATGAGATTTCAGGTTACGGCAAAATATGCAGCTACGGAACCAATTAAGAGAGCACTTTTAACGGAGGTCACAGTATGATGAATCCAAAATATAGCATGATGATCCAAAATGAAATGTCAATGGGTTGGGGTGGGGAAAAAAAATCTATTTTGTTTCATCTCTTCAAACCACTTGGGGCAAGACAATCATAGCTTCAAAAGCTTTAGATTATTCCATTTCCACATCATTTTCATCATGAGATAAATGCATCCCCTTCATGCTTGAACAATATGAAAAATAATGCTACTAATAAATATTTCTTTTTGAAAGATATTATCTTTGAAGATAATGAATCAGATATACAGACTGCAATAAACCAAAGATACAGTTCTGTGGGGAGGGTTGGGGGATGAATGAGTTCATATTAAAATGTAGAGTGGAGGCTGTTACACAAGCCTAGTGTAGTAATCCAAAGCTTTGTTTCTTGTGAATTATGGTAATTAGTTCACACTCTTTCTGAAGTGATTGGACATGGTATTGGTGGCACAGAGGAAGTTGTGAATGATTAAACTGCTTGGGCTGTTGGGGTGAATCTCTTTGGCATTAAAATATCTCAGCCTCCAACATAACAAGAACATGATGATTTTGATTTTTTTTTTTTTTTTGGCCAACTGGACAAATCACAAGTACACTGAGAAAACAATTAAATGCTATTCTTGGCTTGTTGCTAGAGGGGAATCCAATTGCCTACATTAAAGCAAATAAGATTTATAAGAACATAATGGTTGCTAGTGGATTTGGTTTCTATTCTCCAGTGGGATAAATTTTTTTCTGCTAGGGGTAGGAGAAGGTTAAAGTGCATATCCTGGACCAATTTCGTGTTTGTTTGTTTGTTTGTTTGTTTTTTATATGAAAGTATGCCCCTTTACACACTCATCCAGAAGGGTAATTTTGCACAAGGCCATCTGTCTACAGCAGAAAAAAATAAAATAACAAAACGCGTCTGGAAAAATCCCAAGGGAGTCTGGAGCCAGATCCGTGACATCACGTGCGGACCTGCCAGCAGGCTGAGAGAGCTTGCACGGTTTTAGTGCACAGTCTGTGTAGACCAAGTTTAGCAGCTAGCGATTTTGCATTGAAATATGGAATTGTTCCCCGTGTCCGCGTGGGTTTCCTCCGGGTGCCCCGGTTTCCCCCACAGTCCAAAGACATGCAGGTTAGGTTAACTGGTGACTCTAAATTGACCGTAGGTGTGAATGTGAGTGTGAATGGTTGTCTGTGTCTATGTGTCAGCCCTGTGATGACCTGGCGACTTGTCCAGGGTGTACCCCGCCTTTCGCCCGTAGTCAGCTGGGATAGGCTCCAGCTTGCCTGCGACCCTGTAGAACAGGATAAAGCGGCTAGAGATAATGAGATGAGATGAGATATGGAATTGTCGCCTGAGCTTCTAAACCCATGGAGTCATGTATCAATGCTCATCTATCTATTGTTACATAAATCATATTTTTTCTAATTACTATTATGTATTTATACATTTCTTCATTTAGAAGAGTACTGGCTACTGTAGGAGAAAGATTTCATAAGCTACACACATGGAATCGGCTAAGCAGGGTTGTATATACATTTAATGTGTTTGACAGGTCCCAAGATCTCAAGCCCTGACACGCATATCCCTTGATACATGTGAAGTAAAATGTAAAGAAAATGTGACCTTGGGCGCTGTGTGAGACAGCTGCCTCTCCAGTAGCTCTGTAGTTTTTAGCTCTTTAAACCTCTTTTTTTCCCACCTTTTTACTTTTCTGCTCTTCTTACAAAGACATAGTGTGTTTTTCTTCATATCCCATGGATATTTTTAACTTTAACACACAACCAGGAGCCAGTTTTCTCGCTTATTCGAGAGAGGAGCTGCTGGCCCTGAAAACAATGGGACGAGCCGGGATACGACACCCCATCCCAGCAGACCTGAGGAGGAAACCCAGGGGCTGCAAAGCCGGGGCTAAGCTAAAGGCTAGGCTAGCAGACAACCAGCGGCACTACAAACCATCCATTCCCTCCTTTATCATGGGGAATGTGAACTCGTTGCCAAATAAGGTCGACGAGCTATCTGCACTGAACAACCAGTGGATTTACTGGGAGAGTAGCTTATTTATTTTTACGGAGACATGGCTAACACACCTTGTATTGGATGCTAACGTGGACCTGCGGGGATTCACTGCTGTGAGAGCCGACAGAGACACTAAAGCATGCGGGAAAGGCAAAGGTGGGGGACTCATCATTTACATGAACAACCGCTGGTGTAACCTGGGACATTTCTCTGTAAAGACAGTCTTCTGTTGCCCGGACTTGGAGCTGCTAGCATCACCATCTGTGTTTACATCCCTCCGAGGGCAGACGCAGCCGCTGCATGTGAGGGGATTCACTCTGTCACAGCAAGGCTACAGACACAGCACCCTGAGGCATTTATCATCATTTCTGGAGACTTTAACCACGCAACTTTGGACTCTACTTTGGCTGCTTTTTACCAGGCTGTGGATTGTATCTTTTTTAATTTCCCTGAGGGAATCCTCCCAAAGGTATCAATAAAGTTCTATCTAATCTAATCTAATCCAAGTAAGTGTATTATCGCCCAGCGCGTTCATGTTGTTTACTTTTGTGTGTGTCAATAAATAACATTATCCGTGTACCACACAAACACAGGAACACCTAATTTAGAGTATAGTCTCTTATTTCTTACCCTGGCAACAGTCAACTTGTGAATTGACGATTTTCTTGGTCTTTTTCTCGGCTCTGCTTTGGTCCTTGGCTTCCGAGTGCCTCGCACGAAGCGCTCCCATTTCTCTCTCATTGTCCGGTCTTTTGGAAAACGATGAGTACTAATCCCATCATGACTGGTGTTGCTACACCCTCCTACGATACATCTGTTAACCATTTTAATAATTACGTGATAACGTTGAAGAAATTTGCAGAAAACCACCAGGTCGTTTTCTCATAAACAAACCAGCGCTGACGTAGGATTCAGAGGGAGGCGTCCCGCATGTGATGTCACGAAAATCAATGTCTGCCGGGAAATCCAAATGGCAAGTTTTTTCAGAGGCGGACCAATTCGCCTCAAATGGCTTGATTTCAACTGAATTTTTCTGGTATTGCGCAAGGTAAAAAAATTGCACAAAATGCAAAATGTGACAGATATTTGACCAAAGTTTAATATAAAATAGGACAATTACATTGATCTTGCTCCTGAATTTACCCGTGATATGCACTTTAAAATGTTGGACTACCAGTCAGCAGGTCTTGAGTTCAAATCCCAGCCTCCCCCCCCCCCCCCCCCAAACTGCCATTACTGGACCTTTAAGCAAGACCCTGAACCCTCAACTGTTCAATTGTATAAAAAATGAGGCAAGTAAGTCGTTCAGGATAAGAGCACTTGCCAAATGCCATAAATGTAGTTATAATGTCAAGTTTATTTTTATAGCGCTTTAAACAATAGACATTGTCGCAAAGCAGCTTTACAGAATTTAAATGACTTTAAATGAGCTAATTCTATCCCTAATCTATCCCTAGTTATAATATTTTAAGTAAAATACAATACAAAACTCCAATACAATTCCAGAGTGATTTCTACAAGTAAATCTGACTTTTGATCCTAAACACTTCTTGTATGTTCGAAAAGAAACATGGACCAAACTAGGTAGCTATGCTTGATGATAAACTACAGGTTAACCAGACTGGATTAGTATTTAGCTTTTAATTCAGGAAAAACCCTACAGTTTGCAGTAACTATCTGGTTGACAAGGTATTACACATACATAAGGTTTAGATCATAACGTCATTCACAAATATGTGAATGACATGAAAATGTAGCTCCAACAGTTTTGTACAGGGCGTTTCAAAAAATTAGATATTATTTGAGATGTAAATATCCCATAAACTACATAGTCTAGGCAAATGAAACTGAACAGGCTTAATATTGAGCAATATAAGATTTATTCCTCAAAATTTGAATTAGAAATTCAAAAGTATGTGGATTCCATGAATGATTTCACAAATTTTTAATATTCGTGAACCTGCTCGACCGTCTCTTCTGATACTGGTGGTCATCCAGATCCTTTTGCCCTGCACACACAGCTTTCCTCTTTGAATTTTTTGTGCCATGTCCAAATCTGCATTGCAGTTGGTGCATTTTTAGAGAATTCTCTCATAAATGCACGCTGCACAGTCTTGTTTGACTGTGTTCGAGCGTACTCTAACACACAAAACGCCTTTTCTTTTCCAGTGAATGACATTTCTATACCTAAAAAGATAAAAACAAAAAACATTAAACATTAAAATTTTGACCTGTTTCCACACATGCTGTTAAAATTTGAGGTCAGTTGAATGAGAATTGGCAAAGCTATTAGATTGTGAAATGGTATCAAATTTTTTGAAACACCCTGTATATTAACTTTGGCTCTGTATTATTAATGCTTATATTCATGTGAATATAGGTGCATTTCAATTTCCTTCTTGCAAGGTTTCCAAACACAACCACTGTGGTTGTACTAAGCGGTGTTATCCCCTGAATTTTTATCAAGTCAAGTCAAATTTATTGCCCCACCAGGGGAAATTAGGTTGCAGCCAAGCATTTAAAAAAAACACAGACCAGAATAAATCCAACATTGAAGACAAATACAAAGCAGATAACAGGGACTGAAGACACAGTACAGCACAATGCAAGATCACTACATGGAGAGGCCAGGATAAGCGAAAAGTCCAGTGTGCAAAACTATAAGGTGCAACAGTGACATCATTTGTGCAAATTCAGTATATTAATTGCAGTGCAGACAAAGGAAAGTTTGAATCTTTTTGTCCTGTGGGTGGAAATGCTATATCTCCTACCTGAAGGTAGAAGCTCAAACTCCGTACAGAGGGGGTGGTCAGTATGGCCAGAGCCTTCCTGAGGACATGATGGTCATAAAGGTCAGAGAGCTGAGCTTGATTCACCCCAGTGACCTTGCTGGCTACTCTGACCAGCCAACCAAGCTTACTCCTGTCTGCAAGATTAAGGTTACCAAACCATCCAACAATAGAGAAGGACAGGACTGACTCAATAAAAGTTCTACAAAATAAAGTCATCATTTTGATGCACACATTAAGAGTTCATTTTTTTTCTTCAGAAAATAGAGACGTTGTTGAACCTTGTAAATAGCCCCTGCATTTGCCTGGAAGCATGGCTCATTGTCTCCCACAGTACCCAGATATTTATAGTTCTCCACCAGTTCCACCTCAGTTCCCTCTATCACTGTCAGCTTGGGAGAAGGAGCTGACTTCCTGAAATCAATTATCATGTCCTTAGTTTTGGACACATTCAATTCAAGGAATGACCCCTTGCACCATGCTATGAAGTCATTCACAACTGGACCATAAGCTAACCCCCATCCCCTTTAGCAGACTGATTATAATGGAGTCGTCCGCAAAATTTATTATGTGTCTATTTTCAAACTTGCTCTTGCAACTGTTTGTGTAACTCTCTCACGCACTGTGATCTGGTTGTCATGAAATCTAAAATTCAGCCAATTACAGTGGATATAAAAAGTGTACATACCCCATTAAAATGATAGGTTTTTCTGATGTAAAATAAAATGAGACCACGATAAATTATTTTTCCACCTTTAATGTGACCTATAACCTGTACAATTCAATTGAAAAACAAACAAATCTGTTAGGGGGAAAAACTTAAAAAATAAAAAACGTACAATAAGCTGGTTGCATAAGTGTACACACCCTTAAACTAATACTTTGTTGAAGCACCTTTTGATTTAATTACAGAATTCAGTCTTTTTGGGTCGGAGTCTATCAGCCTGCCACATCTACACTTGGCAATATTTGCCCACTCTTCCTTGCAAAAGCGCTCCAAATCTGTCAGATTGCGAGGGCATCTCCTGTGCACAGCTCTCTTCAGGTCACCCCACAGATTTTCAGTTGGATTTAGGTCTGGGCTCTGGCTGGGCCATTCCAAAACTTTTTTGGAGTCATTGTGGTGCTGAAAGATGAAATTCCTCTTCATCTTCAGCTTTCTAGCAGACACCTGAAGGTTTTGGGCCAAAATTGACTGGTATTTAGAACTGTTCATAATTCCCTCCACCTTGACTAAAGCCCCTGTTCCAGCTGAAGAAAAACAACTCCAAAACGTGATGCTGCCACCACCATGCTTCACCGTGGGTATGGTGTTCTTTTGGTAATGCGCAGTGTTGTTTCTGCACCAAATATACCTTTTGGAACTGTGGCCAAAAAGTTCAACCTTGGTTTCATCAGACCATAAAACATTTCCCCACATGCTTTTGGGAGAGTTGATGGATTTTTTTTTGCAAAATTTAGCCAGGCCTGGGTGTTTTTCTTTGACCCTATCTCATAGTCCAGACATATGGAGAATATGGGAGATTGTTGTCACATGCAGTACACATGCAAAAATTCCTGAAGCTCCTTCAGTGTTGCTGTAGGCCACTTGGCAGCCTCTTGACCAGTTTTCATCTTGTCTTTTCATCAATTTTGGAGGGACGTCCAGTTCTCAGTAATGTCACTGTTGTCCCATATTTTCTCCACTTCTTGATGACTGTCTTCACTATGCTCCATGGTATATCTAATGCCGTGGAAATGTTTTTGCACCCTTCTCCTGACTGATACCTTTCAACAATGAGATCCCTTTGCTGCTTTGTAAGCTCTCTGTGAACCCTGGCTTTTGCTGGAGGATGCAACGGAGTTAAATGTCTGAACTTTATTTGGGGTTAATCAGAGTCATTTTAATTGATGGCAGGTGTGAACCCAAAAAGACTGAATGCTGTAATTAAATCAAAAGGTGCTTCAACAAAGTATTAGTTTAAGGGTGTGCACACTTATGCAACCAGTTTATTATACGTTTTTTTTATTTTTTGTTTTTCCCCCTAACAGATTTGTTTTTCAGTTGAATTGTACAGGTTATAGGTCACATTAAAGATAGGGAAATTTTTTAAATGATTTATCGTGGTCTCATTTTTTTTATATCAGAAAAACCTATCATTTTAATGGGGTGTGTACACTTTTTTTATATCCACTGTATATTAAATTCAGAGAGGAGTTTCTCAGCAAGCAAGTGTTTCTGGATGGCATTCAAAGCAGAGTTAAAATCAATAAAGAGAAGTCTGGCATGAGACATGGGGCTCTCAAGGTGGCAATACAGGCTATTCAGCAGTGTCAGGGTGGCATCCTCCACACCTCTGCCAGCTCTATACACACACTGAAACAAAACTCCTGAAACAAAATTTCAGGAATACTCTGAAGCTCCAGGCATCCCATAAAGATGCTATAGAAAATATGGCCAAGCTGCTCCACACAGGTCTTAAGCACCTTGCCACAGATCTGATCTGGGCCCAGACTCTTTCTGCTGCGAGGGCACCTGAGCATCCTCACCACAGTCTTAGCATCAAGGCTGATCTTATTCTGGCATGATTTTGTCATGCGCCTCAGATAGTCAAACTGTTCTGTAAAATCTTGTTTATCAAACCTCAGGTAGAACTTGTTAAGACTCTGTCAGTAAAATGTTTATCAGAATTAAAACCAACAAGATTGACTCCACTATTCCCCCTCCCAAATCATCCCATCATTTTTTTCATGCCATCTCAGGCAGCTCTTGGGTTGTTACTTCTAAATTCAGGCTCTATCTTGTCTTTATAATTAATCTTAGCTTTCTTAATTTCTGGTGTAGTGGTTAGCACTGTTGCCTCACAGCAAGAAAGTTCTGGGTTTGAGCCCAGTGGCCGACGGGGGCCTTTCTGTGTGGAGTTTGCATGTTCTCCCCATGTCTGTGTGGGTTTCCTCTGGGTGCTCCGGTTTCCCCCACAGTCCAAAGACATGCAGGTTAGGCTAATTGGTGGCTCTAAATTGTCAGTCCTGGGATAGAGATGCTGACCTCTTCTGCTCCTCGGACCTGCCTGATCCATCCTGGTGCCCTGTGTCTGGTTGGAGTCTCATAGCATCGCTCCTGTGGAGGGCGGCCCCATGTGGACAGTTGGGGGTTGCGCCTGGAGGATGCTCTGGACTCTTGCAGTGGTGCTTTTGTGGCTGGGGACTGCGGTTGACTTGCTGACTTTAGGACTACGGTTGTTGTGAATGGTTTTGCGCATGGGTTTCTGTCGGTGGGGGGGTTGATAGCATCAACGAAGCTGACTTTATGTTAGGACTGTTAATGTTATAGTCATGTTGTCTGTTGTTGCCCGGATGGGGATGGGTTCCCTTTTGAGTCTGGTTCTTCTCGAGGTTTCTTCCTCATTTCATCTGAGGGAGTTTTTCCTTGCCACCGTTGCCACAGGCGTGCTCATTGGGGATAGATTAGGGATAAAATTAGCTCATATTTTAAGTCGTTCAAATTCTGTAAAGCTGCTTTGCGACAATGTTTATTGTTAAAAGCGTTATACAAATAAACTTGACTTGACTAAATTGACCGTAGGTGTGAATGTGAGTGTGAATGGTTGTTTGTCTCTATGTGTCAGCCCTGTGATCATCTGGCGATTTGTCCAGGGTGTACCCCGCCTCTCACCCATAGTCAGCCATGATAGGCTCCAGCTTGCCTGCGACCCTGAACAGGATAAGCAGTTGCGGATAATGGATGGATGGATGAACCACTTTACGTTAAGCGCCAACTTTGCCATTCACTTTGGGTGAATGTAAACAATGGTGACGAAAGGTTGAGGAAATTCTCTCGGGAGGGAGAATGGTCTTCGTGACACAGAAAGCAACTCTGTGTCTGCAAGGCAGACTTGTTTTCTTCCTGTAATGTTGGTACGTCATCTACAGTTTATGTACAAGCAGACGCTGCCACCCTGAGTCCTACCTGTCACCTCACAGTCCCGGTCGAGACGAACTTTTCATAATGGATGCATTGTTTGTGGAATTGTTCACATGCTAATTTAAAAAACAATGTAAACACTTGTAAGATACTTTTCTAACATTTATATGATGACCTGCCCCTAGATATCAGGAGTGCCTCATCAGGTGCTATTCTAAAGTCAAAATCAAAAACGTATCTCTTCATGCTTGCATTTAGACTTTTTCCAATTTATTATATTTTTCTTATTGTTATTACTATTATTATATCTCTTGCCGGTATTTATTATTTATTGTGTTCTGTCTATTTCTAATCTCAATGTTATTCTTAAATACAGCACTTTGGGTAATTAATGTTGTAAATGTGCTTTATAAGTAAAACATACATACTCACTGACTTTCTTATATTAAAATACTATACAAAAAGGTCTGAAAGACCATTATCCATGCTATAAAGTCCTTCTTGGCTCCAAACTTTATCTTGTAGCCCTTACACACACACACACACACACACACACACACACACACACACACACACACACACACACACATCCAACAGTCCAGTAAAGAAAAGAAAAATGTTGCTAGGTGTTAAATAATATAATTTGCAATTGTCTTTTTAAGATAACCTTTCAGATAAAGATTCATCACTTTCAGTGTTTACATTCTATTCATATTGACATTTAGTACATTAAATCGATTTCAAACTTCACGTCATCCTGTAAAGAAGAAAAGGTCTTGGTCTATTCATGTGGAATGGGAAAGCAATTCACACTCAAAAATCAATCTGGCTTGAAAGTGGACTTTGGCTAAAGGTCATTATTATCTACATAATGCATCTGTTTTTCACAGTGACACAAACACTGCTTTTATCCCAGAAAGAAAAAAATGTTCAGAAGAATTTCACATGGGATTTTAAAAGCTGTGACATAAATCGTACCTTTCTACTACTGAGCCAATTTGAATCCTCCATCTGTGTTTCATCCCTAGCCCTTTTGTTATGAGTTACTTTGTGTTATGCAACATATGATGCTAACATATGTGATGGATCAGTCCTCTGTAGCACTGAAGAATGACTCTGATGAGCTCATGTGACGACTGAACCTTCATAAGACCATATCACAGGCATGATTATGGACTAGAACAGCGTTTCTCAACCTTTTTTTCAGTCACGGCACCCTTCAGAAGTATGCAAATTCTCAAGACACCCCCATATAAAACATACGCAGTCACGCTGACCATACGCTGACCCCGGCAGTGACGTTGTGACATGGGAAAGGGGGCCGTGAGACAAATTTTGATGATGCATGAGGCACCGATGATCTGCATTAGTGTAACTATTGTTTTTTGGAATTTTAATTCATTTTATTTATTTCAATGTTAGAATATATAATTTTTTGACAGCACCCCTAATGAAGCCATTCGGCACCCCGGTTGAGAAAGGCTGGACTAGAAGATGGAAAAAGAATAAGCAGAATCAACCTATGGGAGAATCTTGAGTTTGGGAGAATGCTGTTGAAATTCAGCAAGATCAGAAATTCTGGAGTATATCCTCCAAAACCTGTTGAGTGACTAATATAAAAGAAAGCCTTCTATGCTTGGCAGGTGATTCATTACAATAGCAGCGGTACAGAGTCAAGTGTTAATCATAGCGCACATTGCTTTTGCAGGGGGGTTGCGCTCAGTGTGATAAAGGAGAGCTGTGAATTAGGTTAGTGAAATGCATGTGCTGTTACAGGCTGAGTGTCCAACCACGGAAAGTGTCAGTATGGCATTATCAATTTGCTGCTCTGTGTGCTCAAATAGAGAGATGTCTCAGGAGAATGAATGTGTAGATAAACCAAAATGAGAGAAATCTGTTTTCTGAGAATAAACATACAGTACATTGAGCTAAATTGCATTGCAATGATATGAGGGGTGAGATACTGTAGGTAGTTAGAAGTGCACAGTCTACACATGTCTAAAATTCTTCCCACACCATGCAGTTGGGTGGAACTGATGTGCGTCGCCCTTGGCCTCTCGCCTATACAGCTAGGGTTACAGTGGGGGGCTAGTCCTCTGGTAACCATGAGAGTTTGACTCCCCACTTGCATCTGTATTGCAGCATGCCTTACTAGACAGCAGCAGGTATCATTTTTATGATGGTATGTCCCAACCGTGAGTAGAACTCACAATCAAGAGGTGGACATGCTAACCATTAGGCCAACTCGCGGTACTCTATAAATAAATGCAAATCAATTCTGTACTAACCATGTGGTAACTGTATTCAGATAGCAAAAAAATTGCAGACACAATATGGTTGCGTTTAGGCATGCATTAGAAAAAGCCTTTATTCATCACCTATACATTACAGCACAGTGAAATTCATTCTCTGCATTTAACCCATCTGAAGTAGTGAACACACACACACACGTACCCAGAGCAGTGGGCAGCCGAACTTCAGTGCCCAGGGGTTAGGTGCCTTACTCAAAGGTACTTCAGCCATAGATGTAGAGGGAGGGGAAAGTACTGTTCATTCACTCCACCCATCCACACATTTTTTCCTGTTGGTCTCAAACCCTTTTGGCCCCAGACCTGCTTCTCCAACCTTTAAGCCATGTCTAAATACTAATGCTAACCTTTAGGCCCCATACCAAACTACCTGGACCAAAAATAGCCCAATGTTTATGCAACATTTTGGGCCAAAAGTGGTCTTCACTGTTCACTCTGCTCCATATCATCCTTGTGATACTATCTTATCAAAATTGAGTTATGTCTGTGTTCTGGCAGCCAGACTTGAATGAGTTCATTGCTATTTATTGCCCTCATGGCAGCATGTGGATTAGATGAAATGGTGAAATGTTGGCCAGAATTGGGCCATTATTCATATGCCTGTCTGCATTTTTATGCCTTTCCCCTGAAAAAAGTATAGGCCAGTCTTCTGTAATTTTAGTCCAATATGGATAGACATGTCAGTGATTTTCGCATTGGAAAAAAGCATTGTTTTAACCATTTTTTCCCCACTTGTATCTACTTTTCAGTTCATAAAAAGATTAATACTTTGGAGGAGTCTCTCAACAGTATACTTGGTATTGTCACTAATACCACCAGCAATCAGAGTTCATGGCAACCTTCAAACATGGCTGCCACAGACTACAATTTCCAAACACCACAGCGCCCTCCTTCTCCCGAGTTCTAATCATTACCGCATCTGTTTTTCATTTCACGTCATCAGCCACCACTACTTAAGGACCTCAGTCACAAACTATCAGTGCGAAGTATTGTTCTGTGTACCTGATCATATCAAGCTGTTTGCCCCTCGTATTTGACGCTAGTGACTTTGACCCTACTTTCGGTTTATATTCAGATTCTGAACTTTAGCTATTCCTTTGAGATGCTGTTTGCTAATCGACTGACCCATTGCTCGTCCCTGACACTGCCTTTAGCCTCATAATTTGGATTTGGCTGCCAGTTTGCGATGCACCTGCTCTCTTCTGCAATTGCATCTCTAAGTACCTGCACCCTGACAGGTATGGGTCATGTAACTTCATATTCATATAGAATATGCCACATCATCATGCAGTGTTTAATTTCTAGAAAAAACAAATAGGAACGACCAGCTGTATTAATGTTCGATAAGTTCCTTAACCACATAATGTAAGACCACCTTAACCACATAATGTAAGACCACCTACCAGCCTGACAGAATCTCTTCCCTCCTGCACTAATTTAATTGCCATTTGAATGCAGGAATAAAATACTAAAAGTGTAATGAATACTATGCTAATCAGACTTATGATGCCAAGAATCTTTTCATTCATCTCCTGCATGGTGCAGTTGCTAAATTTGGCCAGTGCAAATCCAACCAAGCCAGCTTTTTCTTTTACTCCAAACACTTTACACATTTTGCCCTTTGTCCACTGCTCAACGATTGAATAGGATATTCAAAAGCAGTGCCATTAGTCTGACTCAAACCTCTCAAGCACTAGATGATCGTGCCAAGCAGTACTTAGTGATAATCTTTGAAATTATAGATGAGCATTTTCAGATGACGACATTAGACAGTGATGAGAGGGAGGATACTCAGTGTAAAGCAGCCAGACTTTTCTTTTTCAAACTTTAAAATCGTTAATAAATTTGAAGCTACAAACAGCATCCTATAGAACAGTTCCATCGATCGGTTTCTGTGTGCTGTCAGGAATCACTGCAATTCCATGAAGCATCAGTACAAACACAGAGGTTGAAACACCTGCCCTTGCTATTCCTGGAATGAGGTATGCTCACAAAGGGGAAAAAGGCTCATGCTGAGCTTTTAGAAAGCTGTGCTCACAAGGAGTGAGACATACAAAGTTGCGATGTACACTGTTATTACTGCCGGCTTACTCTTGGGTCTGAACAGATGCCTGGGTGCACACAAAGCCGTAAATGGGTTCTTTCAGTGTTTTGTTACAGACTATAATAATACACTAGATATCAACAAACAAGCAGCTGGCCTCTTAGTTTAATGTCCATAGGATCTAAACAAGTTCTTCACAGATGAGATGCTCCAGTTTGGCACCTTTGTCAGAGAGGAGAAAGAAAAGACCCTGTACATCTCTTATTTTTCAAGCTATAGATTGCAGAGAGCCAGTCACAGGCAAATTTCCCAATCCCTTTGTTGACTTTTTCTGAAAGTGTTTTTTTTTCTGTGTGAAACTGCAAGGAGAAATGAGAAGACATTTTTCCCCATACAAAACAGAGTGGCTAAGAACAACCATGAGTCAGAAGTGCTTTTCGGCACTGATAAACAAAAAGAGCTGATAAACACCTCTGTAAAGGCAAAAATTAGAGAAGAAAAACTTATTAAATGTGAGTATAAATAATTTTACTATCCTATGGTCTAACATTATATATAGAGTCTGGCATGAATTGTTCACCAATGTACACTTACTAAATTTCAAGGACACCTTCTAATTCAATGTTTTTCTTGATTTTGATTCATTAAAATACACTTCATGTCTTAAAATAATGATGGATGTTGTTTCTCTTTACTTAGTAGAGTGTTTCTTGACATAATATGGATGACTACAGTTGTGGAATAGGGCTATTTACTGTATTTTTATTATTTACTATTTACTGTTTGATCTCAAACGCATGGAGAAGGCAAGAAATTGCACTAATTAACTTTTGACGAGGCAAACCTGTGAATTGAAAAGCATTCCAGGTGACTACCTCATGAAGCTGGTTAAGATAATGCCAATAGTGTGCAAAGCGTCAAGGTAAATGCTGGCTACGCTGAAGAATCTAAAATATGATAGGCATATCAGGTGAAAATTCAATCCAAATTGCTTGAAACTGCTCTCATTGATTTCATAATTGAATGCAGAACAACATATATTTTACAGAATTAAAATATGATTATCCGTTCTTGAGATATTACAAACCCCGATTCCAAAAAAGTTGGGACAAAGTACAAATTGTAAATAAAAACAGAATGCAATAATTTACAGATCTCAAAAACTGATATTGTATTCACAATAGAACATGGACAACATATGAAATGTCGAAAGTGAGACATTTTGAAATTTCATGCCAAATATTGGCTCATTTGAAATTTCATGACAGCAACACATCTCAAAAAAGTTGGGACAGGGGCAATAAGAGGCTGGAAAAGTTAAAGGTACAAAGAAGGAACAGCTGGAGGACCAAATTGCAACTCATTAGGTCAATTGGCAATAGGTCATTAACATGACTGGGTATAAAAAGAGCATCTTGGAGTGGCAGCAGCTCTCAGAAGTAAAGATGGGAAGAGGATCACCAATCCCCCTAATTCTGCACCGACAAATAGTGGAGCAATATCAGAAAGGAGTTCAACAGTGTAAAATTGCAAAGAGTTTGAACATATCATCATCTACAGTGCATAATATCATCAAAAGATTCAGAGAATCTGGAAGAATCTCTGTGCGTAAGGGTCAAGGCCGGAAAACCATACTGGGTGCCCGTGATCTTTGGGCCCTTAGACGGCACTGCATCACATACAGGCATGCTTCTGTATTGAAAATCACAAAATGGGCTCAGGAATATTTCCAGAGAACATTATCTGTGAACACAATTCACCGTGCCATCCGCCGTTGCCAGCTAAAACTCTATAGTTCAAAGAAGAAGCCATATCTAAACATGATCCAGAAGCGCAGACGTCTTCTCTGGGCCAAGGCTCATTTCAAGTGGACTGTGGCAAAGTGGAAAACTGTTCTGTGGTCAGACGAATCAAAATTTGAAGTTCTTTATGGAAATCAGGGACGCCATGTCATTCGGACTAAAGAGGAGAAGGACGACCCAAGTTGTTATGAGCGCTCAGTTCAGAAGCCTGCATCTCTGATGGTATGGGGTTGCATTAGTGCATGTGGCATGAGCAGCTTACACATCTGTAAAGACACCATCAATGCTGAAAGGTATATCCAGGTTCTAGAGCAACATATGCTCCCATCCAGACGACGTCTCTTTCAGGGAAGACCTTGCATTTTCCAACATGACAATGCCAAACCACATACTGCATCAATTACAGCATCATGGCTGTGTAGAAGAAGGGTCCGGGTACTGAACTGGCCAGCCTGCAGTCCAGATCTTTCACCCATAGAAAACATTTGGCGCATCATAAAATGGAAGATACGACAAAAAAGACCTAAGACAGTTGAGTAACTAGAATCCTACATTAGACAAGAATGGGTTAACATTCCTCTCCCTAAACTTGAGCAACTTGTCTCCTCAGTCCCCAGACGTTTACAGACTGTTGTAAAGAGAAAAGGGGATGTCTCACAGTGGTAAATATGGCCTTGTCCCAACTTTTTTGAGATGTGTTGTTGTCATGAAATTTAAAATCACCTAATTTTTCTCTTTAAATGATACATTTTCTCAGTTTAAACATTTGATATGTCATCTATGTTCTATTCTGAATAAAATATGGAATTTTGAAACTTCCACATCATTGCATTCCATTTTTATTTACAATTTGTACTTTGTCCCAACTTTTTTGGAATCGGGGTTTACAAATCAAAGATTGAAAAAACGGTTTAATTTTTAGAAAACTGCCATAACATTATGTATTTGGATCACATGGTCCAAAATGGGCCCCATTAACGAATGAGATCAAATGTTTTTTCTTAACTTTTTTATTTTTCAAGATATTTACATGGAAGGGCGGCACGGTGGTGTAGTGGTTAGCGCTGTCGCCTCACAGCAAGAAGGTCCGGGTTCGAGCCCCGTGGCTGGCGAGGGCCTTTCTGTGCGGAGTTTGCATGTTCTCCCCGTGTCCGCGTGGGTTTCCTCCGGGTGCTCCGGTTTCCCCCACAGTCCAAAGACATGCAGGTTAGGTTAACTGGTGACTCTAAATTGACCGTAGGTGTGAATGTGAGTGTGAATGGTTGTCTGTGTCTATGTGTCAGCCCTGTGATGACCTGGCGACTTGTCCAGGGTGTACCCCGCCTTTCGCCTGTAGTCAGCTGGGATAGGCTCCAGCTCGCCTGCGACCCTGTAGAAGGATAAAGCGGCTAGAGATAATGAGATGAGATGAGAGATTTACATGGAAATTGGCAGGCACATAGATGGTGTATACTGAATTCAAAGTTTGAAAAATTAGCAAAAACCAATTGTGCAAATTAGTCACATCTCATCTCATCTCATTATCTCTAGCCGCTTTATCCTGTTCTACAGGGTCGCAGGCAAGCTGGAGCCTATCCCAGCTGACTACGGGCGAAAGGCAGGGTACACCCTGGACAAGTCGCCAGGTCATCACAGGGCTGACACATAGACACAGACAACCATTCACACTCACATTCACACCTACGGTCAATTTAGAGTCACCAGTTAACCTAACCTGCATGTCTTTGGATTGTGGGGGAAACCGGAGCACCCGGAGGAAACCCACGCGGACACGGGGAGAACATGCAAACTTCGCACAGAAAGGCCCTCGCCGGCCACGGGGCTCGAACCCGGACCCTCTTGCTGTGAGGCGACAGCGCTAACCACTACACCACCGTGCCGCCCTGTGCAAATTAGTAATTAGTATTAATTATGCTAATTGGGTAAAAACATTAAATAGGTACACTCTTTTTCAAAGTTTCACCAAATGGCTTTATTTGTGCAATATAAAGCTGATCTTCAGTCTCATCCAGTCGGAAACCAATCAGAAGAGAGAGAGCCTGATCACTTTCCCGTGACTTAAAAAGCACCGACAGTTTCCCGACGTCCTGCGAGCAGAGAGTGTACTCTATTATACCAACTTCAACCTGTCGTTACTCCCAAAGTACTGAACAGGTCTTACTGAGATAAATTTATTTGGAAAGCAGAGATTATAAGCTTTTTAATGATAGTATTCATGATAAAAAATATTCAAGACTTAAGCAATGAGAGATTTGGAAACTTAGATGAGCGTCTGTATGCACAATTTTCACAGCACGGCCAGCGAGCGTCTGATATGCCTACATATGAAACATATTGGGTTTTTTTTTTAAAACACTTTTTTTTGTTTACCACATAATTCCATATACGGTATGTTCCAGATGTTATTTCATCAAAACTGAAGTTTTGATGTCTTCAGTATTGTTCTACAATGTAGAAAATAATCAAAATACAGAAAGACCTATAAATGAGTCAAAGTCCTTCCCGCACCATTCATGGCACGTTTGGCGGCGCCGAGCTCCATTTCGTAGCCCTCGGCCTCTCGCCTATATTACATATCTAGGGTTACAGTGAGGGGCTAGTCCTCTGGTAGCTGCAAGAGTTTGACTCCCTACTCGCATCTGTATTGCAGTGTGCCTTGCCAGATGGCAGTAGGCACCTTTTTTATGATGGTCTTTGGTACGACCTGACCGTGAGTAGAACTCATGATCTCCTGATCGAGAGGCAGACACACTAACCACTAGGCCACTCATAAATTAGTAGGGGTGTCCAAACTTTTGACTGGTACTGTAACTCAAAATATGCTTTTAAATGGTGTTGATAATTAGGGGTTTAATTTATTTGTCTGTGTGTATGTATGTATGTATGTATGTATGTATGTATGTATGTATGTACAGTGGTGCTTGAAAGTTTGTGAACCCTTTAGAATTTTCTATATTTCTGCATAAATATGACCGAAAACATCATCAGATTTTCACACAAGTCCTAAAAGTAGATAAAGAGAACCCAGTTAAACAAATGAGACAAAAATATTATACTTGGTCATTTATTTATTGAGGAAAATGATCCAATATTACATATCTGTGAGTGACAAAAGTATGTGAACCTTTGCTTTCAGTATCTGGTGTGACCCGCTTGTGCAGCAATAACTGCAACTAAATGTTTCCGGTAACCGTTGATCAGTCCTGCACACCGGCTTGGAGGAATTTTAGCCCATTCCTCTGTACAGAACAGCTTCAACTCTGGGATGTTGGTGGGTTTCCTCACATGAACTGCTCGCTTCAGGTCCTTCCACAACATTTTGATTGGATTAAGGTCAGGACTTTGACTTGGCCATTCCAAAACATTTAACTTTATTCTTCTTTAACCATTCTTTGGTAGAACGACTTGTGTGCTTAGGGTTGTTGTCTTGCTGCATGACCCACCTTCTCTTGAGATTCAGTTCATGGACAGATGTCCTGACATTTTCCTTTAGAATTCGCTGGTATAATTCAGAATTCATTGTTCCATCAATGATGGCAAGCCGTCCTGGCCCAGATGCAGCAAAACAGGCCCAAACCATGATACTACCACCATCATGTTTCACAGATGGGATAAGGTTCTTATGCTGGAATGCAGTGTTTTCCTTTCTCCAAACATAATGCTTCTCATTTAAATGAAAAAGTTCTATTTTGGTCTCATCCGTCCACAAAACATTTTTCCAATAGCCTTCTGGCTTGTCCACGTGATCTTTAGCAAACTGCAGATGAGCAGCAATGTTCTTTTTGGAGAGCAGTGGCTTTCTCCTTGCAACCCTGCCATGCACACCGTTGTTGTTCAGTGTTCTCCTGATGGTGGACTCATGAACATTAACATTAGCCAATGTGAGAGAGGCCTTCAGTTGCTTAGAAGTTACCCTGGGGTCCTTTGTGACCTCGCCAACTATTACACGCCTTGCTCTTGGAGTGATCTTTGTTGGTCAACCACTCCTGAGGAGGGTAACAATGGTCTTGAATTTCCTCCATTTATACTCAATCTGTCTGACTGTAGATTGGTGGAGTCCAAACTCTTTAGAGATGGTTTTGTAACTCAAATCAAATCAAGTTTATTTGTACAGCGCTTTTAACAATAAACATTGTCGCAAAGCAGCTTTACAGAATTTGAACGACTTAAAACATGAGCTAATTTTATCCCTAATCTATCCCCAATGAGCAAGCCTGTGGCGACGGTGGCAAGGAAAAACTCCCTCAGACGACATGAGGAAGAAACCTCGAGAGGAACCAGACTCAAAAGGGAGCCCATCCTCATTTGGGCAACAACAGACAGCCTGACTATAATATTAACAGTTTTAACAGGTATAACCCTCAACTGTCCTCATGGGGCCGTCCTTCACAGGAGTGGGGCGATAAAACTCCGACCAGACACAGGGCACCAGGATGGATCAAGCAGGTCCGAGGGGCAGAAGAGGCCAGCATCTCAATCCCAGGATCAACATGTAACTCAGAGGGACAGATGGGGGGGGGAAGAAAACACATTGTTAGGTATGCCCTAAAAATGACAAGTATTAAATCTGTGTGGTAGGCTCGCAGAGACGAGAGTCTTTACATCAGGCATGACGCACAATGGCATGTTAATATGGTAAAAAATATATCATGACCCTGCTCTGGCTGGATGCTTGATTGGGTGATGGGAGCACACTCCTCAGCAATGATGAGATGCAGATGGGACCCTTAGGCCTGGCCAAGACAATTCAGTTACATTTCACTGGGTCTGGGACATGCGACAGAACGTCTGACGGCCGATTCCCTGCAGGCTACGATAGCCAGTCGAGGTCCCCACCGTCTCCACCAAAAGATTTCCTGTTGACTCCATGTAACTCAGAGGGACAGATTTGGGGTGGGGGGGGGGGAGAGAAAGAAAACACAGGTGGTTAGGTATGCCCAATGTCACCTGGATAAGTAGGAACAGTATACATATTGCACCGAGTACAAGCAGGGACTCCGGCAACTAACTATGACAGCATAACTAAAAGGAGAGAGCCAGAAGGTAACACAGGCATGAGGGAGCCCCGGGACATAAAGCAGCCAGCCACTGCACCGTCAACAAACTCGAGTGAGCAAGCGAGTGGGGACTGACAGCATCCATACATCCCAGTTTACCAAAACACTCTATGTCTGAGGACCCTCCAGATCTACTCCTTTACCTCATAAACACCATTAACAAAAGGCTTGACTAAACAGATATGTTTTCAGCCTAGACTTAAATGCTGAGACTGTGTCTGATTCCCGAACATTACTTGGAAGGCTGTTCCATAACAGTGGGGCTTTGTAAGAAAAGGCTCTGCCCCCTGATGTAGCCTTCACTATACGAGGTACCAGCAGATAGCCTGCACCTTTTGATCTAAGTAGGCGTGGCGGGTCATAGAGGAGCAGAAGTTCACTCAGGTACTGTGGTGCGAGACCATTTAGTGCTTTAAAGGTCAATAGTAGTATTTTATAATCAATACGAAATTTGATTGGGAGCCAATGCAGTGTGGATAAGACAGGCGTGATGTGGTCATATTTTCTAGTTCTAGTAAGGACTCTTGCTGCGGCATTTTGAGCTAACTGGAGCTTGTTTATGCACTTATTGGAACATCCAGACAGTAAGGCATTACAATAATCCAACCTGGAGGTAACGAAAGCATGGACTAGTTTTTCTGCATCATGCAATGACATTAAATTTCTTATCTTTGCAATATTTCTGAGATGAACCTTTTCCAGCCTGTTGAGCATCAACAACGCTTTTTCTGAGGTCCTCAGAAATCTCCTTTGTTCGTGCCATGATACACTTCCACAAACATGTGTTGTGACGATCAGACTTTGATAGATCCCTGTTCTTTAAATAAAACAGGGTGCCCACTCACAACTGATTGTCATCACATTGATTGAAAACACCTGACTCTAATTTCACCTTCAAATTAACTGCTAATCCTAGAGGTTCACATATTTTTGCCACTCATAGATATGTAATATTGGATCATTTTCCTCAATAAATAAATGACCAAGTATAATATTTTTGTCTCATTTGTTTAACTGGGTTCTCTTTATCTACTTTTAGGACTTGTGTGAAAATCTGATGATGTTTTCGGTCATATTTATGCAGAAATATAGAAAATTCTAAAGGATTCACAAACTTTCAAGCACCACTGTACATGTTATTTGCTAAATGTGATTCTACAGTCTTACATTACGGACTGTCTGGGCAAGACCTATTGTTTGTGACAGTATGTAACAGGGTGGGAGCTGTTGACACAGATGTGAAAGCATAACTAGTTTCATAATTTCATCTGTTACCTCATTAATGGTCCTCTGGTTCATACCATGTGTTTGTTTCAGAGTGGTATCTTGAGAATTCCTTGTGCTATATGACTGATTGTGCTAAGCATATGTAGACTCCCTCCCAGGCTGATTATGAAAATCACTCATCTACAGCCAGTGTATCAGTGGAACTGGCAACATTTCAGCATTTCAGGATAGTTGTGGTTGATAGCCTAGTACACATTAAAATGTTATGAGTTGCATGGTGTCCTGCCAATGGGAATTCTGGGCATATTCAGTCCATGTGAGAACATGATCACGCTTCAGGTCATTTGTGACACATTCCTTGGAAATCTTCCCATTTCTTTATTTGCTTGCCATTTTACTTACCCTTTAGTTTGAGGGTGATAACCTGACCTGAGACTGACTGAGACTCCCAGCTTCTCCATGAATGATTGGCACACGTGATGTGAATTTGGGGTATTTTATCAGAAACAAGCTATGCAGAAAAATCTCTACACCAGAATACAAGAACACATTCTGAAATGGCAAACTACCCATCTCAACTTCTCTGAGTAGAGCTGGGAGAGAAAGTCTTAAAGAAAATCTGTTTATAGTCACAAAAACAGTTGCCACCAAAAAGTGTAAGTCTGTGTAATGAGGGCATATCTGTAGGCAGGCAGAACTTAAGTCTTCTCAGAGGGGCACAAAGTTGGCACTTGTTGGATACTCGGATATCTGTTGATCAATGTTCCTGATAAGGCTAGCTATGTAGCAGGATTCATGGATTATGATATTTTCTTTATTGGTTCTGGTTTATGAACCCGAAAAGGGAGAAGAATACTGCCCATCTGGCTTGGTGAGGCATGAGGGATTTTACTGATTGAATGTTTTATGATCAGTAAATTCACTAAATGGATGTTTAGCCCTCCCTAACCAATGGTGGTCCTCTTTTAATGACTTTCAATGTCCAACAATTTTCAGCTGCCACTGCCATAGTAACTCTCTGTCTGCATATTTTCTTTTAGAATAAAATGCACTGAGGTGCATCTTGACTAGGGAGCCATGACTTTGACATGGAAAAGTTCCCACTCCTTCCTCTGAAGCACCTACTTTGCCTGTAAAGGATTAGTTTGGGTTAGGATATTTTAGAATTGTGGCAATTTTTTTTTCAGAGTGGCTAAGGCTTAGTTGGCCTGAGGGCTTTAAACTTATTTCCTTAAATCCACATTTTAGTGATGTGAAAAATTACCTATATAAACCCTAAAAAGCAGTGAAGATTGTTTATACTCTGAGGTGTTGGCCACTCTGTGACAGCATAGATTTTTGCAGCCCCCATGTCAATCCCATCTCCACTGATCCTAAGGACACACCTTCTTTGATGAACAAGATATTGGCTCACAAAGCTTGATTTATATATTGTATGTGGTTCTGTAGAGAATAGGAATATATGAGGATATCCTCTATATTGGTTATGACAAATGGATGGCCTGATTCTTGTTACAGTATTCTTTCATAGTAATGCTTACAGATTATGGGATAAATGTGTGGTGTTGGATGGGTAGTATCAGAGAGCAGTTTAATAGCACAGTGATAAGGTCTGTGAGGAGCAAAGCACATGCTTAGGCCTTATTGAATATCTCCAAAAACAGCTCATAACAGACTTTGATGTTAACTGACACCTCCATTATCAGGCTTTCAACAGATGTTAAAATGGTTATAACATTGTGAAATGCATGTTGTGGCAGGTCCAGGCTGTGATTTCTTGTCCAGAGAGTCTTGGATTGTGTTTGTAGCCATGGCAACCTTAGTACAATGGAGATGATGGAAGTTTCTGTGATGAGGAGAGGACCACGTCACGACACATGGTCCTTTTATCTATGCAGAGGGTCCTTATTTGGTGAGTTATGACTCCCTCACTGACTAGTTTACCAACCAGTACTTGAACACAGAATGCAGATCCATTTTTGTAGCTACTGCCTCATAGAGGCAAAGCGAGGCAGTAGCCACTATGTCATCGAATGAGTGTAACAATAGTGCACTGTGCATGCACATACACATAAGCACTACAATCATCAGAAAGGCGAATTGTGATCTCGTGATACGAACAGTTGATCTCGCGTTATCAAAGGTACACAAGAACGAGTGGCGAAGCCACTATGTCATCGTGTTGTAAGAATGAATGTAACAATAGCAAAACTTCATAACCGATCAGCACTTATCTTGATCAAGTTCGATTACCTGTTCTACTTCTTTATAAACTTTGGAACCAATCAGAACCAGAAATGAAATAAGAGAAACCTCGTTATAACTTTGTAGTATTGGAAGATAATCAGAAGATAAAAGATAAATGAAATTCACCTCGTGGTTTGCCAAGGCTACTGATTCGATATCGAGTAAGTGGTGTTTATTTTGATGATGATGATGATGATAGTTTATTTCGAACATGTAAACAAACAATGAATAAATAAGCAGAAAATAAGAAAAACAAAACAGCATTTGCAACAAGAACATGTAAAAAGCTACTAAATTAGAAAATAAACTATAAATAATATAGGTAATAATAATATATCAAAATCAAAACGAAAGAAAACAAAACAAAAAAACAAGGATGCACTAAGCAGTTTTGAGTTTACGTGTCCGAAAAGGAGTGGGCTGAAGTAAAAACTTATTTAATCCCACCCCTCTTCTTTAGTCAGTATAAATAAATTATCTAGCTTCCTTATATACACACACACACACACACACACACACGCGTGTGTGTGTTTATTTATATATATACAGTATATATATATATATATATATATATATATATATAGAGAGAGAGAGAGAGAGAGAGAGAGAGATTCCACGCTTATGGGTACTGAAATGGGGACATGAACTTATTTTTAAAAATTCACCTAAAACCATTTTTTTTTTACCATCAGGTAACAAAACATGTAATCTTTAATGAATGATATGTTAAAAGATAACTTTAATTTTCTGAGATGTAATAAAAACATATTTATATGCCAAAGTCAGAACGTAACAGAAGTGTTGTGGACATATATATTCTCAATTTTAACAATGTAGAATTACTTTTTGAAACATAGGAAGGTGATGTTTTAGCAAATATAATTAATAAACATGTGTAGTAGAATAAACATACACATTCTTTCAGTAAGATTAACATGGTATATAGCTAGATTGTAATTAATTTGTAACAGACGCGAGATGGACAATCGTAACAGAAGTAATGTAACAGACATCATTTTGGAACTCATAGGCTTGACTTTGGCATATAAATATGTTTTTATTACATCTCAGAAAATTAAAGTTATCTTTTAACATATCATTCATTAAAGATTGCATGTTTTGTGACCTGATGGTAAAAAAAGAAATGGTTTTAGGTGAATTTTTAAAAATAAGTTCATGTCCCCATTTCAGTACCCATAAGCGTGGAATCACTCATATATACACAACCCCGATTCCAAAAAAGTTGAGACAAAGTACAAATTGTAAATAAAAATGGAATGCAATAATTTACAAATCTCAAAAACTGATATTTCACAACAGAACATAGACAACATATGAAATGTCGAAAGTGAGACATTTTGAAATTTCATGCCAAATATTGGCTCATTTGAAATTTCATGACAGCAACACATCTCAAAAAAGTTGGGACAGGGGCAATAAGAGGCTGGAAAAGTTAAAGGTACAAAGAAGGAACAGCTGGAGGACCAAATTGCAACTCATTAGGTCAATTGGCAATAGGTCATTAACATGACTGGGTATAAAAAGAGCATCTTGGAGTGGCAGCAGCTCTCAGAAGTAAAGATGGGAAGAGGATCACCAATCCCCCTAATTCTGCGCTGACAAATAGTGGAGCAATATCAGAAAGGAGTTCGACAGTGTAAAATTGCAAAGAGTTTGAACATATCATCATCTACAGTGCATAATATCATCAAAAGATTCAGAGAATCTGGAAGAATCTCTGTGCGTAAGGGTCAAGGCCGGAAAACCATACTGGGTGCCCGTGATCTTCGGGCCCTTAGATGGCACTGCATCACATACAGGCATGCTTCTGTATTGGAAATCACAAAATGGGCTCAGGAATATTTCCAGAGAACATTATCTGTGAACACAATTCACCGTGCCATCCGCCGTTACCAGCTAAAACTCTATAGTTCAAAGAAGAAGCTGTATCTAAACATGATCCAGAAGCGCAGACGTCTTCTCTGGGCCAAAGCTCATTTAAAATGGGCTGTGGCAAAGTGGAAAACTGTTCTGTGGTCAGACGAATCAAAATGTGAAGTTCTTTATGGAAATCAGGGACGCCGTGTCATTCGAACTAAAGAGGAGAAGGACGACCCAAGTTGTTATCAGCGCTCAGTTCAGAAGCCTGCATCTCTGATGGTATGGGGTTGCATTAGTGCGTGTGGCATGGGCAGCTTACACATCTGGAAAGACACCATCAATGCTGAAAGGTATATCCAGGTTCTAGAGCAGCAATATGCTCCCATCCAGACGACGTCTCTTTCAGGGAAGACCTTGCATTTTCCAACATGACAATGCCAAACCACATACTGCATCAATTACAGCATCATGGCTGCGTAGAAGAAGGGTCTGGGTACTGAACTGGCCAGCCTGCAGTCCAGATCTTTCACCCATAGAAAACATTTGGCGCATCATAAAATGGAAGATACGACAAAAAAGACCTAAGACAGTTGAGCAACTAGAATCCTACATTAGACAAGAATGGGTTAACATTCCTCTCCCTAAACTTGAGCAACTTGTCTCCTCAGTCCCCAGACGTTTACAGACTGTTGTAAAGAGAAAAGGGGATGTCTCACAGTGGTAAACATGGCCTTGTCCCAACTTTTTTGAGATGTTGTTGTCATGAAATTTAAAATCACCTAATTTTTCTCTGTGAATGATACATTTTCTCAGTTTAAACATTTGATATGTCATCTATGTTCTATTCTGAATAAAATATGGGATTTTGAAACTTCCACATCATTGCATTCCGTTTTTATTTACAATTTGTACTTTGTCCCAACTTTTTTGGAATCGGGGTTGTATATTTGTGTGTGTGTGTGTGTGTATATATATATATATATATATATATATATATATATATATATATATATATAGTGTGTGTGTGTGTATGTATGTATGTATATATGTGTATCTGGGGCGCACGGTGGTGTAGTGGTTAGCGCTGTCACCTCACAGCAAGAAGGTTTGAGCCCCGTGGCCGACGAGGGCCTTTCTGTGTGGAGTTTGCATGTTCTCCCCGTGTCCGTGTGGGTTTCCTTCGGGTGCTCCGGTTTCCCCCACAGTCCAAAGACATGCAGGTTACCTTAACTGGTGACTCTAAATTGACCGTAGGTGTGAATGGTTGTCTGTGTCTCTGTGTCAGCCCTGTGATGACCTGGCGACTTGTCCAGGGTGTACCCCGCCTTTCGCCCGTAGTCAGCTGGGATAGGCTCCAGCTTGCCTGCGACCCTGTAGAACAGGATAAAGCGGCTCGAGATAATGAGATGAGATATATACACTGTATATTACTTCAACTATTCAGATATCAATTCTCTATGACTATATCATATAATTAATTATATATGTATATCCATGGGGCAGCACGGTGGTGTAGTGGTCTGCGCTGTCGCCTCACAGCAAGAATGTCCGGGTTTGAGCCCTGTGGCTGGCGAGGGCCTTTCTGTGCGGAGTTTGCATGTTCTCCCCGTGTCCGCGTGGGTTTCCTCTGGGTGCTCCGGTTTCCCCCACAGTCCAAAGACATGCAGGTTAGGTTAACTGGTGACTCTAAATTGACCGTAGGTGTGAATGTGAGTGTGAATGGTTGTCTGTGTCTATGTGTCAGCCCTGTGATGACCTGGCGACTTGTCCAGGGTGTACCCCGCCTTTCGCCCGTAGTCAGCTGGGAGAGGCTCCAGCTTGCCTGCGACCCTGTAGAACAGGATAAAGCGGCTAGAGATAATGAGATGAGATGTATATCCATATGTCTACACAAGTTTACTACTAATACCACGCTCACAATCGAGAAGAACAAGATAAAAACAAAACAAATAGACGATGACTCAAAATAGAACAAAATAAAAAAATACACCGTAAACAGCCAGTTATGATTAATCCCCTTCATCCTTATACCTTGTGAAAATCAAATTTTTGTACATCTTTTTAAACCGCTTCATGTCTGGACATCCCTTGAGCTCCTCATTTAAACTGTTCCACCGCTTTACCCCACAAACAGAAATACAAAATCTTTTCTTGGCTGTGCACACCCTATAATTTTTAAATTTAAATAAACCCCTTAAATTATAACTCCCTTCTCTTTCAGTGAGCAGTTTTTGAATATTATGTGGTAGTTCATTATTGTTTGCTTTGAATAATATTTGTGCCATTTGATAGTCCACCAGATCTGCAAATTTCAGTATTTCTGACTGTAAGAATAATGTATTTGTATGATCCTGATAACCAGCCTTGTGTATAATCCTTATTGCTCTTTTTTGGAGAATGAATCATGAATGTATTGTACTTTTGTAATTATTGCCCCATACCTCCGCACAGTAACTTCAATAAGGTGAAACCAGGGAACAGTAAAAAATCTGGAGTGAATTGTGATCTAGAAACTGTTTGATTTTAATATTGCAATACTTCTTGATACTTTTGTATTGTATGTTTTTTATGTGGTTTCCAGCTGAGTTTTTCATCAATAGTTGTTCCAAGAAATTTGATTTCCTTAACTCTTTCTATAATAACCCCATCTGTTTGAATATTTATTTGTGTTTTTGTTGTTACCAAATAATAATACTTTGGATTTGTTCAAGTTTAATGATAATTTGTTACTGTTGAACCATATTATTAATTTACTTATTTCTGTTGTGATCTCCTGCAATAGTTCCATTAAATTATCACCAGAAAAGAGGATATTTGTATCGTCAGCAAACAAGACAAGCTTCATTACTTTAGAAACACTACATATGTCATTGATATATAGTATAAAAAACTTTGGTCCTAACACTGACCACTGGGGAACACCACAAGTTATGTCCAAACATGAGGAAGAACAATCTCCCAGCTTCACAAACTGTCTCCTGTTACTTAAGTAGCTTTTAACCCAATTTAAAACTATACCCCTGATGCCATATCGTTCCAGTTTTTTTATTAATAATGTCATGATTTATTGTATCAAATGCTTTCTTTAAATCAATGAATATTCCAACTGCATGTTTTTTCTGCTCTATGGAATTGGTGATTTCTTCAACTAATTCTATTAAAGCCAGTGATGTTGATCTATATGCTCTAAATCCATATTGACTGTCACCAAGTAGTTTGTTTGTCAATGAATTTATCCAATTGGTTATTGAAAAGTTTTTCGAGAATTTTGGAGAATTGCAGAAGTAGTGAGACAGGTCTGTAGTTTGTGAAGTGGTGTTTGCTCCCAGATTTGTACAGAGGAATGACTTTTGCTGTTTTCATTCTGTTTGGAAATGACAAATTACATATATATTTGAATGGTTTGGATATTTCATCAATAACATTTTTCAATATCATGTCAATGTCATCAGTCGGTAGATTTTTTTTTGTTCATACATTTCCCAACAATATCAACAATTTCTTTTTCTTCCACTGCTGTGAGGAACATTGAAAAATAATTATTATCTATCAAATTGCCCAGATTTTCAACAGATGTTCCTGGAACCGGGATTTGTTCTGCTAAGACTGGTCCTACGTTTACAAAGTAATGGCTGAAACTATTAACTACCACCTCCATATTATATTCATCTTTGTCATTATTAAGAAAGTATCTTGGATCATTTATATGTCTTGACCCATTATTTATAATACTGTTCAAAGTGCTCCAAATTACTTTGATATTTCTGTTTTCGTTTAATAATTTCTTATAATATTCTTTCTTAGCAGCCCTTATATTAGTTAATTTATTTGTATATTTTTTTATATCTATCCTCTGCCTCTTTAGTTTTCTGCTTTATGAACTCTCTATACAATGCATTTTTCTTTTTACAGGCATTTTGTAAACCCCTTGTAATCCATGGACATACTGTATGTTTGACTTTTTTACTGTATTGAACAATTGGGCAATTTTTATTATATAATGATGTAAATATCCTCAAGAATTCCTCATATGCTTTATTTATGTCTTTTAGTCGGTATATTTCATCCCAATTTTGTGCCAGCAAGTCATTTCTAAAAGTGTTCATTGATTCTTCTTATCTAAGTCATCTGAAAAGTTTTGTGTTTTCTGGTTTATTATTCCCAAATTTTGTTTCGTAAACTGAGAACTGGTAAATGATTACTATCATTTATCAATAGTCCACTTACTAAATTGTCATTAAAACTGTTAGTGACTATATTGTCTATGAGGGTGGCTCCGTGTGCCGGTGGCAGCCAGTCAGCTGTTCCATTTTCTTAAAATTTAATATTTTAAGAAAATGTATCTTTTGATTATCACAGCTTTTGTTTGAAACAAAACAAAATGAAAGGTTTTGTAAGGTTTTTTTTTTTTTTTTAGCTTTTTGGCAGATATATTGAAAAGCCTGTATCAAACTTCTGCTATTCGCTTTAATTTTTAAATTTAAATTTTTGTTTTAGAGTCTTTACACTACACTTGTGAAACAAAATGTGCTCATTAGTACTAAATAATGCTTCTAAGACAATTCTTGAACAAGTGCTTTCTTACTATTTTGAAAATAGATCTAGTTCACAGCACTGTATTTTGAACAAAACACAGTAAACTAAATTGCTAACTAAAATACTACAAACCCTGATGCTGCTCACAGCTTGGTGGTGATTGCAAGAGATGAGGCGAGTATAATTGATAACGTGTATATATGCTATATTTACTGTATGGACATGGTATCAGGAAACAATTTTATTTATAAGCAGTAGCCACATGCACTCATAGGGTACCTATTTTTCAAGGGATGCATAGGAACGTAGGATATTCATGGATGGACCATATTAGAGTCTACGAAGTATCCAGCTGATCCTGTATCAATGAATCAGTGTTGTAGTTGAGTGACTAAACCTCGAGTCCCCAGTGTTCAAGTCCGTCATAAAAAAATTGAGTTGAGTCCACTATTGATCTGAGTCGAGTCCGAGAACAAGACTCCAACCGCACCATTTGATGGTGGCTGTTTTAATGCCATTAACATTAGTTTGTTCCTGAACATGACGTATGAACAGGTGAATGTGCATTCTCTTTGTCAGGGAGTGTGAAGTATTCTGTCAGAGAAGGTTAGGAGACAGATGTAAGTGTAAAAGGTGTGTTTATTAATCCAAGTAAGACAGGTAAACAATCCAGAACGGCAGGCAAAATCGTGAAACGGTGAAACAGGCAACAGGTTGAGCGAGGCACAAACAGGCTATTGTAGACTAGGCAGAATCAAAGACGAGAAACAGGAAATCAGGGATCAGGAAACCAAACAAGGAAATAAGGCTCGGTAAAGTGTCAGGAACGCAACTCAATACTTTGCAAAGTAAGTGTGTTTTCACAGTTTTTATATAGGCGCGTTGATTGTGCCTTAATCCTGTGCAGGTGTGAGTCATTTATCATGTGCGCAAGAATCTGCTTGATGCGTGCGCTGTCCGGAGCACGCCCGAGAGTCTATCTGATACATGTGCCAAGGCGTGCAGGTGTGACACACTTGCATTAAATTAGTACAAAAATTAATGTAGATATAAATATCTTATGCCAAATTATGGAGGCATGCTACAAAAAATAAAGAAAAAATCAGAGTCCTCGTCTCCAATTTACGAGTCCGAATGCAGTTAATGCATGAGTCCAAGTCAAGTCACGAGTCCTTAAAATTAGAGCACGCGTCAGACTGTAGTCCGAGTCCTGGATTTGAGCACTACAAGCTTGCAATGAATGTTGAAAGGGAGAACAAAGTGACTGAACAACCAGTATGCAGTTTCTCCTCTGACACCTTCAAATACAGGGGTCCGCCCCAAAAAAACTGTGCAAATTGACTTTAAGGACTGCACGCAATAAAAAATAATACACAAGTCAGGTCTTGTAAAATAGTAATAAAAAAGGAATGCGCTCCATTGCAGATCTTAGAATAAAAACAAAAAAAACTTCATTCCAGATACTACAGGAATGGTGAACAAACATGACTGACTATTTTGTGACTATAGACCAAAAATATGCATGTTTCCACATACCAATTGCTGAAGAGCACAGTATGCTCCTCCACTTTCACATCATATTTTCATGTTGTTAATTTCATTGGCATGTGACACAACTTGCTCGCAATGAGAGTTTTCTTCACAGTAGACAGAGCAGAGTTAAGTAAATTATGAAATTTTGAGTGGCTATATTTCCAAACTTTCTATGCCTGGCTGGGATGCTGGTGGTGGCAATTCCAGTAGGGAAACTGGGAATACTGCATCTCAAACTGTTTTGCCGTTCATTTGTTGAATGCCTTGGTCCTCGACCTGGGTTTTGGTGAATACACAAGAAGGTAGTTCCGCTAATTGGGAATACCTGTAGAAGAGCAAAAGTTGATCTGTTTGTGAAACTTGTCCAAGGAGGTGATGCATATAAACTCTGCAATTAAGTGGAGGATAACCAGGACACTTTGGTCACTTGGGCTGACAAGAATGTAACCTTACACGGGGATCACACTAACTGGCAAAAGCAGCAGATTTCTAGTGTTTGTTAATGTTTAGCAGTGGAATGATTGACACCACTAGCATTACACTACTGAACTAGAAAGTTGATTAAACCTTGAGTGTAACCCAATGCTAAGTTTAGTGGATCCGTCTGAAATGACAAGACCATTTACAACAATGGACACCATGGAGAGATTGATTATTTTACAGTTTTCTCAACTTGGACATATCCACACATCCTTTATACATACTCATCATCCACTTTATTAGCAGTACCTCAACACCTGCATATTCATGCAGTTATCTAATTATTATTTAATCATGTGGCAGCAGCACAATGCAAAAAAAAAATGTAGATACTGGCTAAGAACTTCAGTTAATGTCCACATCAATCATCAGAATGAAGAAAAAGTGTGATCTTTCTGACTTTGATCATGGCATGGTTATTGATGAACTACCGTAGTTTGAGTATTTCAGAAACTACTGATCTCCTGGGATTTTGCAACACAAGTCTCGAGAGTTTACAGAGAATGGTGCAAAAAACAAAAAATACTGACTGAGTGAAGGTTCTTTCAGTGGAAAAGCCTTGTTTATGAGAGAGATCGAGGGAAATGGTCATATAGCCAGGAAGGATATAATAACTAGAATAGTATAGTATGTATGATCTGTATTATAATTAAAATGGCCACTCTGTGAACAAATCATGGAGACAATTGGCTTTTATTTTCAGTAATTTTAACTGAGTAGCAAATTGCCTGTTTTTGAACAAGCATGACATACACCTATGTATGTTACTGCGTTATTACATCTGTTATTACACTTTTAAATAAATCTATTACATTGTTATTACACCGTTTAGTAAACCTGTTATTACAATGCTTAGTAAACATATTGCATGTTATAACAGCATAATTACACTGCTTATTACACCAATAATTACATTATTACACTGCTTATTATATGTTATTACACATGTATTATTACATTGCTTCCGGTTGAGAATATGCTGTGCGTGTTTTGGCTGCCGTTTTTTATGGGAGCTTTTTATTTTTCTCCCCCCCCCCCTTCGTTTTTCTTTTTGTGTTTTTATAGTTTGATGTTTGTTCTTTGTTTGAAAGTTTTGTTGGCCAGTTGTGGTGTAGCTCTGGATCCAGTTTTGGGCGTCAGCCTTGGTGTGCTATGACTGATGCCTGTGTTCCTCACTATGGACTGCATTGAGCTCATTGCTTTTTTTTAACATCAGGGTTGTCCAGCGCTCTGTATGGCGCTGTGTCTGGTTGTGGTGTTCCAAGCAATCTTGTCTGGTGGTTTTGCAGTGGCTGTGCAAATGGTTTGGGACATACAAGTGATCTGTGGTAGTGCTTCTGTGCTCAGTTTGTGGATCCATAGCATGGTGTTCCAAGCGATGTTGCCCAGTGGCATCGCAGTGGCTATCCAGGCAGTGTGGAACATACTTTTATGTCCCTTTTGGTTGGATTGTGGGTAGCTAAGCCATTGGAGTTACATCCTAACCCTCTTTTGGTGGACCTTTTTTTGCAATTGTAACGTGACCTTGGGTGTGAGAAAGGTGCTATGTAAGTTAAATCTTATAATAATAATAATAATAATAATAATAATGGTGCTTATTATGCCTGTTATTACAGAAGTTGTTGCATTACATGTTATTACACTGCTTATTACAGGTTATTACACGTGATATTACATTACACTGTTTAATCACAGATTAGTACAGCTGTTATTGCATTTCTTACGTGTTAGTGCATGTTATTACATTGTTTATAACATTATTACACTATTTATTACACCTGTTACTTTTTTTACACCTGTTATTACATGTGTTATAGCAGGTTATTACACCTGTTATTACATCTCTTATTAAACCCAGAGGCAGGTTAAGGTGGTCCTGGGTTCCTAGGCTACCTTTTCTGTGCCCTCTTTATATTTTTACCAGTTTTACTGAGGCAAACTCAAAACATCCTTACAGAGCAACAATTGAATGCTAAATACTCACATAGGGCAACATCCTTACACAGCAGCAATTGAACCCCCAAATACTCACACCAGTATCATGTTAGTAGGAAATATTTAAGACATAGTACCATGAAGATTTACAAGCTTTACCTTGATTACTGGGTTATTTCTGTGTCTTGTCTATATTAACCATCATTTTTATTGTCATTTTATTGTCTGGAAAAATACTGTAACCGAACTTAGAGGTTTTTTTTAAAATAGATGAGACAGAATAAAATACAATTAATTTCTTTTTTTTTCCATTGTTCCATTGGTCATCTTTTTGTCATTTGCTATTCTACATGAAATACAGGACACAGTTTACTTCAAATTGCAATAAATCACAATAGATCTTATTCAAACATATGAGGCTAATCAAGTCATGCCATCCTAGTCTTTTTAAAAATTAGAAAAAAGTGAGGTGAGCATAAGATCAAAACAAGTAATGTCCTAAAATTTGTCCTTGATAGTGTTACACCTCCAATGACTATTAATATTTAAATAGTATATTTATGGTTTATTTATGTTCATATCTGAGAAATATACTTTGGCAGTTCTAACATGGGTTATTGAAAGAAAATACTCGACCATGTAGATAATCACAACATACAGCAGCAGTCCTGGTCCTTGGCCCAGTCCTTGTACTCCTTGTAAGGTTTTTGGTTTGAGAGGAGAGGTATTAGCATGTGAAGCATGTTCTGGAGTGGCTCTACACACAGGAAGCTGGGGGTGGAAAGAAAGCTAGCACTTATTCTGGGTTATAATAAATGCCCTTTAGCTGGCTAATGTCTATCTTTGCTCAAAGCTCTACTTTCAGATCCCAGTTTACTTTTCATCCTTTTATTCCAGTGCAGGCTGAAACTGCAAAAGTCAACACAGTCTCCTCCATTTCCATCTAATTACTGAGAAATTATTATTTTTCCCCTTTTGCTCCCACTTTCTGCAATGCTTTCAAAGCTAGATAATAATTGGGTTCAAAATAAACATTCACCTACCACTCAGAGAAAGCTTTTATTCAATACTAATTGTCATCGAATGTCAATCAGTGTACATTTCTCATTTTTGAATGAAGCAGAATATTTGTTATAATACCAGGCAATAGAGTTCAGAATGGATTAGTGGAAGTAGAAAATGAAGAACCGTACTGAAAATGAAATATATTTACATTATATAAACTAGTCAGTTCACAAAGGGGTGTACATATATTGGGAAAATACACAATTTTCCAGAATCTATAGCCTTGATGGCATGTACATAAAAAGGCTTTACAAATTCTTAACAGTCTCTAAGAGCTTGTTGCTGTCATTTATTTAGTTATACTGCATAATACTTAATTTTTTTTTTTTAATTTTGATACAGTATTTTGAGAGTTGGCCTAGTGGTTTGTGTGTCCACCTCTTGATCGGAAGATTGCTAGTTCTACTCGTGGTCGGGTCATACCAAAGACCATCGTAAAAATTTTACCTACTGCCATCTGGCAAGGCACGCTGTAATACAGATGTGAGTGGGCATGGGTGTAGCGGACGCGGGGTATCCCCGCACTTCCTGTATTTGTGCCCTCTGTCCCCCGCACTTTTTACAGCAATTACAACCACTCAATTCATTTTTAACATGTGGAAATGCGTTTTTCCGAGCCGCCTCTAAACGCATCATGAGCAGGTGGCGCTAAGGCGGCAAACAAACACCGCTGTCGTGTGTGATCAGAGACGCTTTAGAAAATATTGTATGAGTATCTTTGGTGTGATTCAGATCTGGGCAGCGCTTCTGTATGTTCAGCAAACCAGCCAAGAGGCTAAAGACTTTAGACAGTTTTTTCCAAACAAACTGTGTAAGTTGAGTAATGCTGTTGAATGTAGATAATGTTTAGCTAAAAGATGACAAATGGATGTCAATTTAGTTAGTTAAGCTAGCTAGCTAACTTAGAGGTGGTAGTAACTAGTTACATGTACTCCGTTACATTTACTTGAGTAACTTTTTGGATAAATTGTACTCTTAAGAGTTGTTTTGTTGCAAAATACGTTTTACTTTTACTTGAATAATATTATTCTAAAGTAACAATATTCTTACTTGAGTAACGTTACTATTTTGGCTACTCTAAGATTACTCACTTCTGGGTAGAAAATAAGAATATAAATGTATTTGTGTTCCTTTGACTGTTATTTTTGTAATGATTTAATTTATTTTTGTGGTAGTTAAAGTTTACAGTACATGAATTTGCTGGTTATTATTACTGTATTCCTAATTCTATTTCAAAATGTTGCTTTCCACATATTTTTGAATCTTTATTGCCACAATAGAAAGAGCAGGGTGAGAGAGGAGACAGTGGACCAGAGGCCAACAGGGATGATTATGCAGGGTCACAGGTGAGAAGAGAATGTAACTAGCAGGGATGTGATTTTTCCGCGAATTCGGAAATCAAATCACATCCCTGAACTAGCTATGTCACTACTACTATTCTTAATTCTATTTATAAATTTTACTTTATAGATTTATAGATCAGGGATGTGATTTGGGGCTGGTGAAATTATCTGAAAATTTTAGCCGGGGGTCTGGGGGCCGCAGGCCCCCAGCTGGTCCAGGGCAGCGCCCTGGTGGGGGGACAAGGGGGGAAGCCCCCCGAAGCTCCTGGGTTCTGGGGTTTTCTGACTTAAAAATTGTACTAAAATGGCAAGCAAACACACAAGAAAAAACTTGTCATGATTAACAAATTCAAGCCAATTTAATGGTCAACATGCAACTCTGACACACACACTCACTCTCTCTCTCACTCGCGCGCGCACACACTCTCTCACTCGCGCGCGCACGCACTCTCACTCGCGCTCTCTCTCTCACTCGCGCACGCACTCTCACTCTCGCTCTCTCTCTCACTCGCACGCTCTCTCTCTCTCGCTGTCTCTCTCACTCGCTCTCTCACTCTCTCTCTCGGTCTCTCTCTCACTCACTCTCTCACTCGCTCTCTCGCTCTCACGTGCACTCTCTCTCTCACTCGCGCGCTCTCTCTCTCGCTCTCTCTCTCACTCACTCTCTCTCTCACTCGCTCGCTCTCTCTCTCACTCGTTCTCTCTCTCTCACTCGCTCGCTCTCTCTCACTCGCTCTCTCTCTCGCTCTCACTCGCTCTCTCTCTCGCGCACTCTCTCTCTCTCTCACTCACGCGCGCGCACTTTACGCTCGATCATGGAGGCTGCCATCTTTCAACTCTGTTTGAAGCGAGCTTACGTACAGCTATCTAACAAGCGCGTTCATTGGTTGTTACAGAGCGATGGGCCAATCACGTACCTCGTTTCATCTCAATGACGTAATTGCGTAAATGACGTAATTACGTCAATGAGATGAAACGAGGTACGTGATTGGCCCATCGCTCTGTAACAACCAATGAATGCGCTCGCTTCAAACAAAGAGTTGAAAGATGGCAGCCTCCGTGATCAAGGTGTAAAGATGCAAATCCGAGGCTGCCATCTTTCAAACAAAGTCGGAACGAATAGGATACGAATGTAGATTTGAGGGAAAAATCGGAAACATTTTTTTTCAAGTTTTGAGGTGAAAAAAGCGGAATTCCGCGAATTCGCAGAAAAATCACATCCCTGATAGATTTTGACTTTAGATTTTGATAGTATATCATTTTAAAGAACTAAAGTTGGTTCCCTGGTGCTGTGCTATTTGTGGTTATGTGGTTCTTTAGCTGCTAAGGAGAGGTGCAATTGAATGCGAGAGGATGATAAATCACTCAATAGATCTCTGAACAATTTGTCCCCCTCACTTCTAAAATGATGGCTACGCCCCTGTGAGTGGGGAAGTCAAACTCTTGTGGTTACCAGAGGACTAGCATCCCACTGTAACCCTAGCTATGTAATAGACGAGAGGCCGAGGGCTACATATGGGTGCGGGAAGGACTTTCAACTTCGATTTCATAATTTGATCATAATATTGATGTGCATATCACTGCTATTTTGCTTTGCTCTAACTTGAGAGTAACATCGGTGATGCAGCCTGCTGGAAGCTTATTTCATAGTCAGAAAGGAAAAGTCTATGGAGTTCCTCATGCAAAAATACTCTATATTAGTTAGTCTGAGCCTAATGTCAAAAACATAGACCATTTATTTACACCCTCAAATCAGAAATGTTGGGATGATATAGAAAATGTGAAAAAAGGCAGTGATTTCTCAATTTATTTTTACTTGTATTTCATTGCAGACAGTATGAACTCATGATATTTCATGACTTGTCTAGTCAACTTTATTTCATTTGTTAATATACATCCATTCCTGCATTTCAGGCCTGCAACACATTCCAAAAAAGTTGGGATGGGGAAATGGTAATGAATGAATGAACCCTTTTATTGTCACTAGTCACAAGTACCAGCGAAATTGGCCGTCAACCCATCTGTGCATATACACATACATACAATTGACACAGGGGGAGTAGACAGGACAGGAAGACAGGGATGAAAAATACAGTAGTAACATGAGGGGAGGGGAGGAGAAAAAAAGCAACCCCCACACTATGCTCCTGTGGGGAGTACAGTGTGGGAACATTAAAAAAAAAACACCTCAGCACATAAGCACAAAAATAACACAGTACACTTTACACATGACTTGGGACTCGAGGGGAAAGGGGGTGAGGGAGAGGGCAGAGGTATAGCGCCAACAGGCAGTCTGGTCCTGCAGCCAGACAGCGCTTACCGACTTGTCACACTGGGGGTAAAAGCGGCAACCATGGGAAGAGGGGGGAGGAATACGAGAGAGTCTAACAGCAGTGACCTCCGGGGGGGAATTGTTGTCCCAGCAATGGCCTTGGCCAAGGCCAGTGCTGTCTGAGGGAGCTGAAAGCAGATAAGATTGGGATTGTTTGGTCTTGGGGCAAGTAGACGCATTCCTTTACACGACTACTCTGTTTGTCCATTCTGGTCTCCGAATTGAATCGAATCCATTTTCCTTTGCAAAGCCGAAAGCTCCTCCATGATGTTATCCATGTTGTGGTTCAAGTTCTGAATAGCCACAGTCTGAGTGCCGACAGCTCTGCCCACCGCTTCAATCATGTTGGGCAGCTTTATGGGGCTTTGGACAGCTGTCACCGTTTTCTGATTTCCTTGATAAACCAGGGCAATGCCTAATCCAATCAGCAAAAGTCCTGTAATCATGGTTCCGAATAGGTAGATGTCTTCAATGTCCTCCATAGAAAGAACCGCCAGGCACACGACCCGCCACCGCTCCCATGCATCCATCATGTAGCCAGCTGCGAACGTTCCGGCAGGACAGGCTGGTTCCCCCGAACCCAGGCTTCTCGTCAAGAAGATTGTGTCAATTGCATGAAGAGACCAGTTTATCAATTCCATGGTTTTTAGTTTGAAGAGCAGTGCGGAGAGAGTCTCTCAAAAGTATAGACACTAGACAGACGAGACATCAAAAGCAGAAGCAGGAAAGATAAGGGAAGGGAGAGGCAGAGAAATGCGGTAAAGCAATTAAATAACAATGTGTTTTGAAATGGGTGATGTCAACATGTGATTGTAATCATTATTTGGTACAAAATTGGTATCCAGGAAAGGCCTGGTCTTTGAGGAGCAAAGATGGGCTGAGGAGCTCCAGTTTGTCAACAAATGCCTGCGAAAATTATTGAAATGTTTGAAAACAATATTCCTCAAAGAAAGATGGGAAGGGATTGGGATACGTTCATCCTCTATGGTGCATAATATCATTAAATGATTCAAGGACTCTGGAGGAATTTCAGTGCATAAAGGGTAAGGGCGCAAGCCTAAGGTGAACATCCGTGATCTCTGATCCCTCAGATGGCGCTGCATGAGGAACATTCATCTATAGCTGATATAACCACATGGGCTCGGGATTACTTTGGCAAACCTTTGTTAAGCTCAACAATACAAAGTTACATCCACAAATGCCAGTTAAAACTTTACTGGAAGCATTATATTAACTGTGTCCAGAAGCACTGTTGAATTCTCTGGGCTCAGAGGCATCTGCGATGCATCATTCCACAGTGGAAACATGTATTGTGTTTAGATGAATCAGTATTCTAGGCCTTTTTTTTTTTTTGGAAGAAATTGACACTGTGGGCTCTGGACCAAAGATGAAAAGGACCATCCAGATTGTTAACAGCAACAAGTTCAGAAGCCAGGGTCTGTCATGGTATGAGGTTGTGTCAGTACCAGGGGCATAGCCATCATTTTAGAAGAGAGGGGGACAAATTGTTCAGAGGTCTACTGAGTGATTTATCATCCTCTCGCATTCAATTGCACCTCTCCTTAGCAGCTAAAGAACCACATAACCACAAACAGCTCAGCACCAGGGAACTGACTTTAGTTATTTAAAATGATATACTATCAAAATCTAAAGTCAAAATCTATAAATCTATAAAGTAAAATTTATAAATAGAATTAAGAATAGTAGTAGTGACATAGCTAGTTATATTCTCTTCTCACCTGTGACCCTGCATAATCATCCCTGTTGGCCTCTGGTCCACTGTCTCCTCTCTCACCCTGCTCTTTCTATTGTGGCAATAAAGATTCAAAAATATGTGGAAAGCAACATTTTGAAATAGAATTAGGAATACAGTAATATTAATCAGCAAATTCATGTACTTTAAACTTTAACTACCACAAAAATAAATTAAATCTTTACAAAAATAACAGTCAAAGGAACACAAATACATTTATATTCTTATTTTCTACCCAGAAGTGAGTAATCTTAGAGTAGCCAAAATAGTAACGTTACTCAAGTAAGAGTATTGTTACTTTAGAATAATATTACTCAAGTAAAAGTAAAACGTATTTTGCAACAAAACAACTCTTAAGAGTACAATTTATCCAAAAAGTTACTCAAGTAAATGTAACGGAGTAAATGTAACTAGTTACTACCGCCCAATGCCGGGGTGGCCCTATATTTAGCCGGGACCATCCCCGGCCCAAACCATCAATGGTGGCCTGCTTGGAGCATGGGGAAAATAATTTTCACTAATTTTGGTCACTGATCTTATTCTTGCATTAATCATCAATTCAACTGTACTCTGCATTTTCACATGGCAGCCCAGACGCTGACAGCATCGCAGCAGATTAAATAGGCGCTACCAAATAAGGAAATTCTCCCCTCCCCTCTATTGCAGTTGGTTTGGTCCAAGACTCCTCCTCTGTATTGCGGGGAACTTAAACAACATTGGCGCAAAACAGCGCACGTCAGTGATGGAGGGCAGAAAGAGGCCAGGTGGAACCGAAAGGGCAAAGCTTAAAAAAAGGAAGGAGGTGGCAGCAAAATGTGCCAAATTGACAGATGTGTTCTCAAGACCAGCTGGTAGGTTACGAAAGATATGGAGTATGATAACCCTGTTTGTCGATTTTATCAGTCTATGCTAGGCCTATAATGTGTCGATAGTTTACGATGTCAATTCAGCTTTTTGAGGTCATGTGAAATCTCGCAATTTACACGGTATAGATGTGGTGTATGTCTTAAATCTAAGAAGAACCGGACATTGCTTTACATTATTAACAATTTTAGATGAACAGGTCCCAAATGTGCTGTTGCGCGTTATTTCCTCATCCAGCCTATTTCATCTCGCTGTCACACCGTGCATTTCCACAGGTGTGCGCACATTGTGGTTATGAACACATAGGCCTAGAAGTCATATTTGATGTTAAATAATTGTTGTTACATATATAACTTAGAAGAGGTGTATGCGTATGCCAATATTCTAAGCAGAATCGAACACTTGCTTTAGCCTACATTTCATTTAACCATTTTTGAGTTGCCTAATGCGCCCTCACGCTTTATCTGCCGGTTGCTGAGTACCCAGCATTGTTGATTTGCCATTATTTTCGAGGCGTATGCGGCATGTAATGCACAAGCATTGGTTCAAATGCACGCGAGATGGGTGCTTTCGTTATTTTAAGACTATGTGACTAAAAATGTGTTGTGTAATTTGTCTTAAATAACGCGAAACAATCAGCCATACTCTCTGCTTTGCTATTTGGAGTGGCAGTCAGCTGGATTTCGTCCCCGACGTAAAAGTTCATTCCCACACCCGGGCCGAAGATGCCGATTTCTGAAGATGCATGTCCTTTGGATGTGTTTTCAAATATTTTCACTAAGGAACTTTGGGACATGTTGATGACACAGATAAATGTATATGCGGATTAGACACGCGGCCACACACCATCCAATTTTAAGTGGAGCCCCGTCTCATACTAGATGAAATCGTTCGTCGGTCTCTGCATTACGTTTGTGGTCATTAAACTACCGCGTAATGGAAGTTTTATTAACCCTAAAGTAATGCAGAGAACGACGAACAACATACATTGTCACTACCTGAATTTAAACCAAATAAAAAGCATTGTGAAAGAACAGTTATTTGTTTTATCTTTTTTAATGTACTCAAATTCCTCCTCCATTTCAAAGTGGCCTGAATGTGAATTAAACTCCCGGACTGAAAACAGGGCCCACTCCGGCCCTGCTACCGCCTCTAAGTTAGCTAGCTAGCTTAACTAACTAAATTGACATCTATTTGTCATCTTTTAGCTAAACATTATCTACATTCAACAGCATTACTCAACTTACACGGTTTGTTTGGAAAAAACTGTCTAAAGTCTTTAGCCTCTTGGCTGGTTTGCTGAACATACAGAAGCACTGCCCAGATCTGAATCACACCAAAGATATACAATATTTTCTAAAGCGTCTCTGATCACACACGACAGCTGTGTTTGGTTGCCGCCTTAGCTCTGCCTGCTCATGATGCGTTTAGAGGCGGCTCGGAAAAACGCGTTTCCACATGTTAAAAATGAATTGAGTGGTTGTAATGGCTTTATAAAGTGCAGGGGACAGAGGGCACAAATACGGGAAGTGCGGGGGACATGTCCTCCGCATACCCCGCGTCCGCTACGCCCATGGTCAGTACCCTTGGCAAAGGTAACTTACACTTCTGTGATGACCGCATTTAATGCAAAAAAGTACATTGAGATTTTGGAGCAACATATACTGCCTTCAAGACGATATTGGTTCCAGGAATATTTCAACAAGACAATGCAAAACCACACTCTGCACACATTATAACGGCATGACTGTGGAAGAAGAGCATGCATGTCCCCTCTGTCCCCAGTATGTGGCAAATTTTGAAAAGAAAAATACGACAATGCTGACCCTGTACTGTTGCACACCTGAAAACCTGTTTGCAGAAAGAATGGGACAAAATAGCAACTGAAACACTTCATTATTTGGTGTCTTCAGTCCCTAAACATCTTTTAAGTGTTGTGAGAAGGAATGGAAACATTACAAAATGGTAAATGCTTTACCATACCAACTTTTTTTTAAAAAATATGTTGCAAGAATCTCATCTCATCTCATTATCTCTAGCCGCTTTATCCTGTTCTACAGGGTCGCAGGCAAGCTGGAGCCTATCCCAGCCTACTACGGGCGAAAGGCGGGGTACACCCTGGACAAGTCGCCAGGTCATCACAGGGCTGACACATAGACACAGACAACCATTCACACTCACATTCACACCTACGGTCAATTTAGAGTCACCGGTTAACCTAACCTGCATGTCTTTGGACTGTGGGGGAAACCGGAGCACCCAGAGGAAACCCACGCGGACACGGGGAGAACATGCAAACTCCACACAGAAAGGCCCTTGCCGGCCACGGGGCTTGAACCCGGACCTTCTTGCTGTGAGATGACAGCGCTAACCACTACACCACCGTGCCGCCCGTTGCAAGAATCAAAATTGAAATAAGTGTTTAATTTGAAAAACAAAGTTCAGGAGGTAAAACATCTAATAATGTTCAGCTGTATTGTTTTGAGTGCAGTACAGATCAAAGATGATTTATAAGTCATTGTTTTGAATTTGAATTTCAACATACTGTCCTAACTTTTTATGAGTTGGAGTTGTATAAAGCTATCGTTCCACTTTATCTACACAAAGCTAATTGGCCCCATCTATTGCCTAAATTGTTTATGCTTGGTTATGTTCTTCAAGGGCTGTGGTAATGAAACGAAAGGACTCTTAGACCATGGTTGGGGACTGAGAACTGAGGTTTAATACATTTTTTTTTTTAAATCCTGCCTTCAATGCCCTGGGTGAACTTGAAGTGGAAAAAACCACCACCAAAGAAACAGATGTGTATTACTTTCCCAGACAGTAAAGAAATGGAAATGTGCAGTGCTAAAGCCTTAAAATAATAAAGCAAAAACAGAAGTGTACATAATAAAAAAAAAAACGTGATGGAATAAATCACTGAATGTCATGAATATCTTATGAGACTCCTCACAGAATGCATTATTTCCCTCAGTGATTTTGAAAATATCTTTCACCTGAGAAAATTCAAATGTGTATGTGTGAATTTATATGGGGTTAGAATTTTGCATCTTGTATGGTATTTCACATTGTGAATATAATTGGACATTATGTATAATACTGTATCTGCAGGGTGTCCCAAAAGTCTGGATCCATGGGCATTTTTCCATATATGCAATTTAATATTTTTCTATTTATTTCAGATCCAATTCTAGTTTGAAACTAACAATCTGACACCACTTGACTTTTTTCTTTGGGGTCATCTGAAGCCACTAGTCTATTTATTTTATTCTAAAATCATTTTCATTTATTTTGGTTGAACAATAACCACACAGCATCATTTATACAGTACATACTTTCTCTATTCTAGGGGCTCAAAAGTAATTGGACTGTGGCTGTAATGCAGAAAGTTTTCAGTTCCTGCTTATTTTCAGGCTTTTTAGCCGTGGCCTTGTCTTCAGTAATTGAAATTTAACAATAATGTCCAAATGGAGTTATTAACTCAGCAAGTCAATAACATTATATTTCCCCCCTCCAGAGTTGTTCTAGTGTTGATCATTATCCCACTGCAAGATAAAGTGCTATCCAAATGAGATGCTTCTGTACACTCTAGAAATCATCCTTCTGCTCCCATCAATAGTCGCATCATCAGTTACGACAAGTGAGTTAGTTCCTTTCCTCTTGTTCAGATTAATAATCTTCTCATCTGTAAATGAGATTGGCTTTGAAACAATCAATGCTGTTACAAATATAAACTGTAGTGTTCTCATGGTCACAGGATTAGCTGACCAGGATTTCAGTTTGGATATGTTTTAGTGAGATATAATTTATACCTCCTAAATAGACTATAGACTAGTAGTTATTGCCCATGAATCTGATTTCCTCTGAATGCCCCAGTGGAGAGTTGAATGGACACATGTGATAGATATGTTTTCACTGTGTTCTGTCAAAATGATGTAAATCGCTCCCCGCATTTCCTCAGTGACATAGACTCAGCCCTGGCGGAAGTCTCCGGCGAGGAGTGTCGATTGTGAGGTCCTGTACAATCAAAACTCTCAGGCGAGTCAGGAAGGGGATTCCCTTGCGAGACTGCATGCAGTGCGTTAGCGTGAGCATGTACCCTATGGGAAATGAATAGTGTGTTGGATTAGCACTAATCCCATGTTTTGGAAAATCGAAAATGTTGTCTTAGTCCCCTCTGGGGTGTCACCAATCCATGTGCAAAGTATGGAGATGTGCGTCCAGCTGTGTCAATTTGCAGAGGTGAACAGACAGACAAACAGCCTTTCTTTAGTACTATAGAAATCAAGGGGACAGCATGCATATTTGAAAAGTTTGAAGCTGACAGATTCCAAGTTATTTGATACCCATTAAGGGCGCCTTGTTCAAAGATCTCCTTGCAGCTTTCATGAACGGAATCATGATAAACTGTAAAATTACTCATCCTCTTACCTGTCTTGATGCCTTTAAAAATGAGTCACGTCCACACTTTTCTACTCACACTTTCAAAGTGTAGGTTTTAATTTTTTCTTATTCTATGCAGTTCCCATAATGAAGTGTACATATAAATATTTTTGCAATGTATGAAAATGTCCAAAAAATTTGTTTAAATAAGTATATGTTAAATGTATTGTAATTTGTGGATTTTATGTCCATGTAATATCTTACATGCGAAATATACCTCAAACACATCATATTTTATTTGTTCCATCCTGAGATTGGGTTACTATCTGTGTGAAGTTTTGCATATTCATCCTTTGTTTCTGTGAGTCTCCTCTGAGTTTTCAGGTTTCCTTCTACTTGCCCAAAACAGGGATGTACGTAGGTATATTGGCTACATTGGTCCTAGGTGTAAATGAGTGAGTGTGTGCATGGATGCCAAGTGTCTACTGCCTTCTGAAACAGAGAAGAATGCGCTGGCTCAGACACCTGGTTCGGATGGAAGATGGCCGAGTACCAAAGGACCATCTCTATGGAGAGCTTATGGTAAGTAAACGCCCCACTGGAAGACCGAAGCTACATTATAAGGACATCTGCAAACGAGATCTGAAAGCCTTGAACATTGACTTACACTCCTGGGAGAACCTAGCCCTCGACAGACCTGCATGGAAGCTAGCTGTCCAGAATGGACTATGCAATTATGAGAAGACCCTGATGAGGCAGGCTGAAGAAAAAAGAGAACGGTGGAAGGAACAGCAACAGAGAGGGCACCTTCCATCAATTCACATCTGCACCCTTTGCAGATGGGACTGCCTGTCAAGAATTGTTCTTAACAGTCATGCCCAGCACTGCTGTCGTAGTGCTACTCATGGAACCACTCAACAAAGTGCGACTCCATAGTCTCAAAAGACTGATGGATGCCTACTTTAGCACTCTACCACTTGCAGCAGGTGATGCTGGTGCTTCACTGGTCTGGGCTTTGATCTTGAGCTCTGGTTACTGTCTATATGAAGTTTTGAATGTTTTCCCTTCAGTTTCCATTCACCTCCCATTTTCACACATTGCCAATATATATTTTGAACTACATTTTGAATTGATTTTTTCTAGTTAACTTGTTCAATGATCATTTATTCAAGCGCAGAACAGAATGTAGCGATGCTCACTGCCCTTTTGTATTTGCCTATCCTGACGATGTTGTTCCTATGTATTTACAATTCTGTTCATGATGATTTGTGGTCTGTTTACTGCTGACAGATTGAATGTTCTCTGTCTATGGCTGACAGATGTATTTTCCACCCCTAAGGTGCCTGACACATTTGTAGCTGCTGTAAATCCTTTGGCAATATTCCTTGAATGGCTTCACATTAATGTTTTCTTGGAGTAACCTCACTTCTTTCTTTCTTTTTAACTCAATCATACTATAAAGTGAAGTGGGGTTCTAGACTGTACATGGTAAAATTTTTGTGTTTATTCTTCACACTTTTTTCCATAAAAGAAGACAGAAATTTCATCTCATTATCTCAAAATATGTACAGGTATATGTCGGTTGTATATACATATACAGTAACTGATTTTGTATGAAATTAAGAAATTCAATGCAATATATTCACAATACATGCACTCAAACAATTCCACATTACAACCACTTGTACACACTTTACAATTTGTTACAATACAAAATGGCCAAGCAACAACAAAAAAGTACAGCCGCGTGTTAAACAGTCACAGCATTACTTCGTGTGTTAATGACATACAGGACAGCTAAATATTACATTTACAATTACTATTTTGAGAATATTTTCAACAGGCTTTGCACAGCATCCATATATACAACATACACAATCCATCTTACATGCCTTGTGTAGTACACATTTACATAAACATGGTGGTAACTTGTTAAGGTGCAGTATCCTTTCTAAGAACACATAATGCTGATGGCTAAAGTGATTGACTGACTAATTTCCATCTTGTAGTGTCTTGCTCACAGCCAAGGGAATACCAGCCAGGGTGGAGCTGGTGTGTTGGCGGGGTAAGCGGCTGGAGGTAGAGCTGCTTTGGGCCTGAGATTGTCTGCGCCTCTGGAACATGTGGCGGCACAAGTAGGACAAAAACTTGTCATGCAGAGAAGCATAGATAAAAGGGTTAAAGCATGCAGAGCTCATGGCTATCAAATGGCATGAGACCTGGATCACATTGACATGACTCTTGCTCAGGATAACAAAGTCAGTGTCCAAGTCACGGATGAGGTTGACCACCTGCAAGGGGAGCCAGGAGAATGCAAAGCACAGCACTGATATCAGCAGCAGGCGGAAGGTCTTGCGCCTCTTGCGACCCCATTTCTCCTGATTGGCAGGAATGGCAGCTATTAGTCCCTGTATGGCCCTGTGTTGGAGGTGGCACGAAATGGCACAGTAGGATATAGACACAGCTGCAAGAGGGACAAAATAGGAGAGGAGCAGAAAAAAGCACGAGTAGATGAGCCGACCAAGCTCCTGCTCTTGCCAAAACTCCTCACACACGGCCATGTGATGACCGGCAGCGCTCAGATCCAAATACACAGTGTGTAGGGTAGCAGGGATGGACATTACCATGGCACAGATCCATATGCTTAGCACCAAGCCAATGCAAAAATGGCGCCCTATACGTCGACGAATGGGATAAGCAACCACAATGTACCGGTCCACTGCTATGGCTGTCAGAGACAGGACTGCTGCAAAGACAGTCGCAGTCTGCATAAGCGAGACAAAACGGCACATGAAACGCCCAAAAACCCAGCCGCGCTCATCAAAGGCATAAAACACAGTCAGGGGCACGCAGAAAAGACACATCACCAAGTCGGCCAGGGCCAAGTTTCCAATCAGGAAGTTTGTTGTGCTGTGAAGCTTCTTGTTCAGTCCAATGAGGAAGAGAAGGAAGAGGTTTCCACAGCAGGCTACTAGGACTAGCATGGCATAGAGAGGCACAAAGAGCATCTTTAGTTCCATCAGAAGGTTCAGTCCGTTGAAAGAGGAGAGAGATGGAGGAGAGATGTTGAAAGTACTGTTCTCCCAGGTTCCATTCAGGAGGGGGTCCATGTTCACCTCAGCTTTCACCTGTTATAAAGAAGTGTGTAAGTATTGTATGGAGGTACATACAGATTACATATCTTACATGTCATTCATGGTGAAATAGAAAGAACAACAACTACTGTATATGTGTGTCCTTTTGTTACCTGAATCAACGAGGATGCATTTTTAAGAAGTCTGAAGACTCTTGACCATTGAGAGGTTTATACAAAGCTGCATCTGTTTGCCTTTTTGAAGTTTCATGATACATAGCCTGATAAGGGAGATTATGGTGCTATGCTGAAACCCTAAACATCAAAATAACTCAACTACAGATATGCTGATCAATTTTCTGAAATCGTTGGCTTCTTCCTCTTTTTCTTAAAAAAACCCCCCAACAACAATTGTTGCCTAAATCAAAGACATGATCGCTTTAGAATTACTAAGCACATTTTGTCTGACTAAAATGGCTGAAATGCTTCAAAAGGATTGATTTGAGTCAAATCAATATTTCTTTGTTCATAATAGCTGTAACATTTCGAGAGTACAGTCCTGTTCTTCTAATGAGCCAGATGTAAGAAAAGCTCAAGTGAGCTATGCTAACCTCCTTCTTTGGTAGAAATTATTATAAATACAGTCATTGCTAAATCAATTATCGCTTCATGCTCTGTTCTAACTTTAATGAACTTGGCTCATGACAGATCGCAATCCCTATTTTTAGATTTTTTTTCCTCCTCTGATTTGTTTTAACACCACCAACTAAAGTCTCTGATAGTTTTTGTGAAAGGTGTGGTTACTGTTTAAGCAGGGCTGTTCTAGCCCAAGAGACATAGAACCGTGAGCTCTGTTCTCACCTCTTATTAACATTAGATCACAATCAGACATGTGATACAGAAATCTGTTTTCAACTGGCATTTCATGTGTATTGACTTCAGTGAGCACTTGTAAATGGATTTTGTGACAAGGCAGTCTTTCATTATTTTCCCTCCCTCCAGAGGTAGTGAGGTCCTACATTTGATTAAATTTACTTAATCAACATTTGAATAAATTACCAGTGTATTACTGTTGCGAGCATATGCAGTGAATATAAAATCATTTTGCGAGTCATTAATTTCCTAAGAAGCAGGAAATAAAAAGGAATTGAAATAGGATTAAAGTGTAAAGCATAAATGATTTTAAAGATTAAACAGGAGAATTATAAATCAAAGAATTGAGTAAGATTCCATATATAGCACATGTAAGTTTTTTGAGCACATATTGTATGAATTAATTTCAAATATAAGAGCAAACCTACTTCCAGTCATTAAACTAAGGCCATATGAAACACCCATTCAGATTTAACAAAATAAAATAGAAAAAGCATTTCCTAAGTTTGATCTACATGCTGAAAACTGAAGAATATTCCAGTCATTTGAATGGGTACCATATTCATCTCATTATCTCTAGCCGCTTTATCCTTCTACAGGGTCGCAGGCAAGCTGGAGCCTATCCCAGCTGACTACGGGCGAAAGGCGGGGTACACCCTGGACAAGTCACCAGGTCATCACAGGGCTGACACATAGACACAGACAACCATTCACACTCACATTCACACCTACGGTCAATTTAGAGTCACCAGTTAACCTAACCTGCATGTCTTTGGACTGTGGGGGAAACCGGAGCACCCGGAGGAAACCCACGCGGACACGGGGAGAACATGCAAACTCCACACAGAAAGGCCCTCGCCGGCCCCGGGGCTCGAACCCAGGACCTTCTTGCTGTGAGGCGACAGCGCTAACCACTACACCACCGTGCCGCCCACCATATTCATTATTTCTGTAATTCACTAATATAAACAAGTATAGTGCTTTTGGGGCAGCATGGTGGTGTAGTGGTTATTACTGTCACCTCACAGCAAGAAGGTTCCGAGTTCGAGTCCAGTGGCCGGCGGGGGCCTTTCTGTGTGGAGTTTGCATGTTCTCCCCATGCCTGCGTGGGTTTCCTCTGGGCTCTCCAGTTTCCCCCACAGTCCAAAGACATATAGCTTAGGCTAATTGGCTACTCTAAGGCCCTGTCCACACGGCAATGGATTCAGGTGAATCTGATAAAATTGTTTATCGTTTCGGCCTGGCGTCCACACGGCACCAGCGTTTTGGGTGCCCCAAAACGAAATCTTTTGAGAACGGGTTCCAGAGTGGAAAGATCTGGCAACGGCGCCATTGTGAAGTCGTCTGGATGAGTAGAACGGATTTGTTTACGATGACGTCACAACCACATGACTGTCAGTGCTTCACGCCGGGTAGAAGTGTAACGAACTCAATGCGAGTTGTCAACAGATCCTATAACTTGGTTCATGAAACGCGCTTACAAAATATTTTCACTGTGAATATTTATTGTGTAATGGTGCAAAGTGAGAGAGAGACAGAGAGTGAGAGACTCTGCCCTTAGGGCAGAGTCAATCCTGCCAGCAAAAATAGGGAAAAAAAGGAGCGATCTCATCTCTTCAGATGTTGGTTTAAGTCCTACAATACATTCCTCAAAAAGGGCGTAGAAGAACAAATTAATCCATCAACGTGTAGCATTCAATTTATTCTGGACCATTAAAGACGCTGCCTTCCGCGTAGAATCATACGTCATCCTCGCCGCCATATTGGATGGGGCAAAGCAGAGAATAAAGATGCCTCATTCATGTGCTGCGTTTAACTGTACCAACAGGTTTACCGTCCAAACGAGATCACATGGGATTACCTTTCACAGGTGAGACTGGAAAAATACTTTTCATTGTATTTGGTCATTATAACGTAACTTTACGAACAGATTTTCCTGACTTTGTGGCTAATATGAAGTCTTGCGCATAATAGTTTATGCGCATGCGTCCTTACTTCTTCTATTGTCCTGGTGTCTCCGATGGGACCGTCTTACAGCGCACCTAGAGGTGTGGCATGTGTATTGCATCGTTTTCAGCAAGTGTTGCGTTGCCATATGGACCTGATATTTTACTGATCCGTTGCCCATGTGGACGCGATATTTTTTTTAATAACATCTCGTTGCCGTTGTCGTGTGGATGTAGCCTAAATTGCCCATAGGTGTGAATGTGTGTGTGTGCACGTGTTTTTATATACTACTGGGGACCAAATGTCCCCACAAGGATAGTAAAATCTGACAATTTCAACCTTATGGGGACATTTGGATGATCCCCATAAGGAAATTGTTGTGTCTATTTCTTTTAAACAAAAAAAAATTAAGAAGAAGAAGAAAAGAGCCAAAAAGTTTCCTTTTCATTACTGAGGTTAAAGTTAGGGTTAGGTTGAGGTGCATGCACAGCATTAATTAACTGCAATAATAATCATGTCACTGGAAGGTCCTCACAGGGATAGTGAAACAAATGTGTGTGTGTGTGTGTGTGTGTGTGTGTGTGTGTGTGTGTGTGTGTGTGTGTAGTAGTAGTAGTAGTCAAAGACAGCAACATTCCAATTTTTATTTTAGCAATTTAAAATGTCCAATTTTAAACTCACCCAATTGTAAATACCCAGCTTCATACTGTCTTATCCATTGATAATATTTTAAATTCAGTCAGGGTTCAAATCTGGCCATAGTGCAATCACAGCATCAACTTAATTTTTTAATAATTTAGTTTGTTCCCTTCAATCAATCAGCTTGTGATAGGTTTTATAGTTACCTTACAGCACAGACTCTCTCTGAAACTGTGGCTCATGTAAAGTCAGGATTCAGAGAGTTTACTATCTGTGCCCCACAGGGGTCAATATTGGGTCTGAGTTTATATACACTGGATGCATATAATATACTGTACCTATAATGTAAGTTTCATTTGCATGTTGATGACATCATGTTGTGCTGGCTATTTCGAACCTCTAAGATTTTTTTGACATTATGCAAAAAAACTTGATCATTTATTTAAAATTAAAAACATGTTCCTCAAGTCCCAAACTATTAACCATAATGGTTTACAAAGTAGTAGCACATTCACAAATGAAAGAATTAATGATTAACCTGACATTAAATCCTGTTTTGTTTTAATACCAGGGTATATTTTTCTATTTTGTTTTAGATTATGGGAATATTATTTATGACAGGGGCATTGCTTCAATCCTGAAAACTTTAGATTCAATATTTCACAGTCCCCTGTGTTTTATTAGAACTGGCAGAAGAGATACACATCACTGTGATCTTCACTAGCCATCTGCAGGCAATTATACTCCCTTGGTTTTGTATATAAGGCTTTACTGCAGGGGAAAAAAAAACCCAATATCATCTTCTTTAGTGTTCTGCCTGATGGCAGGTCTGCTCTGACGGTTTCAGCCATCAAAGTTTCTCGGGAAGAATTACAGTAGTGGTTTCCCATTGCCTTCTACTGGATTATTATAGAGGTTTTCTCCTCTCAACCATTCACACACACACACACACACACACACACACACACACACACACACACACACACACACACACACACACAGAGGATACTACACAGTGGCGTGAAGATATGAAGTTTATTTTCGAGTGGTGAACATACCGTAAAATACCAAATAATAGCCGAGTTCCAATTAACCGCCGAGTTCCCTTTAACGGCCGGGTGTACGCGTGTGTTGTGACAAATAAAGGCCGGTTCCGAATACTCGCCGGGGTCTAAAAAAAAAAAAAAGCGTCCGAACGTTCTATCTAGAATCTTGAGGCCCAGCACTTTTCTGGTTTTCTGGTGTTTAAACGATTTTGCATTGCATAGTTTTCTACCGAAACAATATGAATGAATGAATGAATGAATGAATGAATGAATGAAATTATTTCTATAATACTGTTTACAACATTTTGTTACGTGATAATAAACATGCCATTTCAATGTTATAATCTTGGTCTACCGTAATATTTCTTGAGGAATGCAACTCCGTAACTTTTGACAGATGTCTTAGCCAATTACGTTTGACATGGGTGTGTGGGATATCACTTACGTCATCGAATGAGGAATACCCCTTTGGGTATACCCAACGAAAGCCAGCGTGTGTGGTGACATTGAGGACTGCGGGTTTCCAAGGTTGGACTGCTGCTTCTGTTAAACGACCTAAATTGCCGAATGCATGCGTCAAAGCACACACTGAGTTTTATTAAAGACCTTATACCATTTCACTTGCCCTTACCCATTCGGATCTGGAAGACGCTTTACAAAAAAGGTGAGAGCGTTCTAACATGCATTTCAGTCTGCTCGCGGCCAATCTAATCCAAGGGGCCTTTTCAACAAGTAATCTGTCGTGCAAGTTGGGCAGAAGCACGCGTCAGGCAGGCAACATGTAGGCCTACAAGTCAGTAACCTATTCAACTAACTTTCATCCGAACTTTAAGTTTTCTACGGGGTCGAGCTACCGTACCAACTCACTCGGGGAATAGGCTCATATCGGCCAAATAGGGAGACGTCTTGGAGAGAAACGTGAGAATGCAAGATGACAGTATGTAGCCACTGCAGGTCACTTATTTTTCAGCATAAGAAAAAACCCTTTGGTTTGACACTTCGCACCCTAATTATGTTGCTTCAACGTCGCGCCCTCCATGCAATTTCAGATTGACAGACATCGCGAAGCGCAAAGGGTGGAGGCTGCATGGGTGAGGGTGATAGCAAGTGACCATAACTTTGCAGAGTAATTAAATCACAGTGCTGCGCACAGACAATGGTGTGGTTTCTTGATTATTTTGTAAAGCATGCGCTTAACTAGTCATTAACAGGAAAAGGTGTGTGATTTATCCTTTATCCACCCCGACTGTGCCATGCGAAGATGCATTCTGCGTCTTCAAAATTCCCCGAAGTCGGCACCGTGCTATCTGTAATCTAACTCTAAACAAACTGTAAGTTATACTGGTTAAAAGTAGGCCTATCTGAGAATGATTTTTTTTCCCCGTTTTGAGGTAGATTTTGGGGAAGGTATTTGTGAAGAAGGAATTAATCGCCTGTTCCAAATAGCCGCCTAGTCTCTAATACGCGCCGGGTCTCTTACGTGATTGAGACAAATAATCGCCCGGGCTATTATTTGGTATTTTACGGTATTTCACAAGTGAGCACTCGTTATATTTTTCAACATGAGAAGATAAACATATCTTCGCACCACCGTGTAATGTTCTTTATATTATATAGACACATCCACAAAAAAATACGCAAGTTAATCAAAATAATTTAAATTTTGAACTGGTTCGCCATTTTGACAACCCACCTCCAGTCAGTGGGAAAACACTGGGAGTGACTTCATCGGAGTGAGATATCGAGAATTATTATACATAGAGGATGCATCTTTCTCTTTCAAAATTCTCTCAGTTTTCTGTATTTAATGAAGCAAACTTGGTGGCCATGTTTGTTTACAAATTGTCAGTCGCTCACTAGCGTGGAAGTTTTACGTCTCTGATGTGTCTCTTTTCCAGTTTTTCGATGCCCGTTGGTATGTTTTTCTCTTGTAAATATGCGTGAAGAATATCTAATGAAGTTTTGGTAGTACACGTTTGAGTGTTCAGTGGATCTTTCTCTTTCCCAGCAAACATAGAAATGATTGTGCGCATGCGCAGCAGAAAAGTTTCTCATTGGATATTCGCGCTCCGATGTGTGACATTGTGTTGTTTTGACAACGTGCAATATTGTAACAATATTACATGCTCATTCTGCATTGGGGTGAGTGGCATAATATACGTAGGATAAGCGATATGCTAACAATATTGCATGCTATCGAACCAAATGAATGAAACCCACTAGAAGGGAATAGAAAACACATTTTTATTTCACGGAAAAGGTGTCTTGTATGTATAATAATTCCTGATATTCCACTCCGATGATGGCACTCCCAGTGTTTTCCTGCTGAGTAGATGCACGTTGTCAAAATGGTGAACTGGTTCAAAATTAAAATTCTTTTGATTAACTTGCATTATTTTTTTTGGATGTGTCAATGCTGAAGGTGTGTTTTGAGCCATTGTCATGTTGAAAAACAAATGATGGTCCCACTAAGTGCAAACTGGATGGGATGGCATGTCATTACAAAATGCTGTAGCCAGCGTTTACCTTGATGATGCTTTGTACACTATTGGCATTATCTTAACCAGCTTCATGAGGTTGTCATCTGGAATGCTTTTGAATTAACAGGTGTGCCTCGTCAAAAGTTAATTAATGGGATTTCTTGCCACCTTAATGTGTTTGAGATCAAACAGTAAATAATAAAAATATAGTAAATAGCCCGATTCCACAACTGTAGTAATCCATATTATGTGAAGAACTGCTCAACTAAGTAAAGACAAACGACATCCATCATTACTTTAAGACATGAAGTGAAATGGGGGACAGAACTGGGCTCTAAGATGGAATGCATAAACCAGGTACTTTTTTAAAGTACTGTACATTAGCTGGGATAAAATGGTGACTAAACACATTACAAATTAAGGTTTTATTATCAGTTAAGTCAGATTACATTTCTGCAGTCTCTTTGGATGTTTTATTAGTTTCCAAAACCTAGAATGATGGCCATTACTATCTGTCAAATAATCATGGCCTTTAAAAAAAATTGCCAATGAGTACTGGTTTCAAACATCACATTTTTTGTCAAAATCAGGAAATCTGCAAGAGACCCTTGAAATGCTATATGAACATAGCTCTCGAAAATTTCCAAGAAATTGAGCGCATTGTGTATCAAGATCATCAGATCACCCTCACTGATACCCCTTTTGAAGTGCAATTGCCACTCAGAACACATCACCCGGCCCATCGCTTCATTGCTGTAGGCTTGCGTAAGCATTTCGGGGATCTCTGTTGTTGATTTCCTGAGTTTGACACAGAATTTGGTGTTTGGTCTCTGCATAAAATCACAAATACAGTGGTGCTTGAAAGTTTGTGAGCCCTTTAGAATTTTCTATATTTCTGCATAAATATGACCTAAAACAACATCAGATTTTCACACAAGTCCTAAAAGTAGATAAAGAGAACCTAGTTAAACAAACGAGACAAAAATATTATACTTGGTCATTTATTTATTGAGGGGTGGTGTAGTAGTTAGCGCTGTCGCCTCATAGCAAGAAGGTCCGGGTTCGAGCCCCGTGGCCGGCGAGGGTCTTTCTGTGTGGAGTTTGCATGTTCTCCCCGTGTCTGCGTGGGTTTCCTCCGGGTGCTCCGATTTCCCCCACAGTCCAAAGACATGCAGGTTAGGTTAACTGGTGACTCTAAATTGACCATGAATGTGAATGGTTGTCTGTGTCTATGTGTCAGCCCTGTGATGACCTGGCAACTTGTCCAGGGTGTACCCCGCCTTTCGCCCGTAGTCAGCTGGGATAGGCTCCAGCTTGCCTGCGACCCTGTAGAACAGGATAAAGCGGCTAGAGATAATAAGATGAGATGAGATTTATTTATTGAGGAAAATGATCCAATATTACATATGTGAGTGGCAAAAGTATGTGAACCTCTAGGATTAGCAGTTAATTTGAAGGTGAAATTAGAGTCAGGTGTTTTCAATCAATGGGATGACAATCAGGTGTGAGTGGGCACCCTGTTTTATTTAAAGGCAAGGCAAGTTTATTTATATAGCACATTTCATACACAGTGGCAGTTCAATGTGCTTTACAGAAGTAAAAGCAAAACAGTAAACAATAGAAAATAAAATTACATAAAATAAATGGGGAAGAAAATTAATAAGAATTAAACAATAGTAGAAATAAAATAATAAAATGAGATAAAAGTTCAATTTAAAAAAAAACAGCAGAATAAAATAGAATAAAAGTTAAGTAAAATTTAAAACATGGAGAGACTGTAAAAGTAAAGAGTTTAAAACATGTAGAGATGGCAATATTAATAATTTAGCAGAAAGCATCTGAAAACAGCTTGGTCTTTAGTCTAGATTTGAAGCTGCCAACAGCAGGAGCATTTTTAATGTCCTCTGGCAGTTGGTTCCATAGCTGTACTGCATAGTAGCTAAAAGCTGCTTCACCACACTTTGTTTTAACAACAGGTTTTACCAGTAAATTTTTCTGCTGCGATCTGGTAGATCTGATTGGGTTAGGCCGCTGCAACATATCAGAGAGGTAATTGGGCCCTGTACTGTACCATTTAGAGATTTGTACACCAGCAGCAATGCTTTAAAGTCAATTCTGTAGCTTACTGGAAGCCGGTGAAGGGACCTTAGAATTGGAGTAATGTGTTCTGTTCTTTTTGTTCGTGTGAGAACCCTAGCTGCTGCATTTTGAACCAGCTGAAGTCGTTTGACAGTTTTTTTTGGCAGGCCTGTGAAAAGGCCATTGCAGTAATCAACCCTACTAGAGATGAAGGCATGTATAAGTTTTTCCAGATCATTTTTGGCATAAGTCCTCTTAGTTTGGAAATGTTTTTTAGGTGATAAAATGCCGTTTTAGTGATTGCTTTCATATGCCTCTCAAAGTTTAGCTCGCTGTCAATAAAAACACCAAGATTTTTAACCATTTCTTTTGTTTTAATCCCCTTTGTGTCAAGAATAGTGGTAATCCTGAGTCTTTCATCTTTTTTTCCAAATAGAATTACTTCTGTTTTATCTGTGTTCAGCTGAAGAAAATTTTGTGACATCCAGTTGTTGATTTGATCGATACACTGGTAGAGACATTCAAGGGGGGCATAATCATTAGGTGATAGAGCAAGATAAATTTGGGTATCATCTGCATAGCAGTGATATAAAATTGAATTGTTCTTGATAATTTGCCCAAGTGGGAGCATATAAAGGTTGAATAGTAATGGTCCAAGAATCGACCCCTGGGGGACACCACAGGTCAAGGACATTGACGCTGAGGTACAATTTCCCATGGTAACAAAGAAGCTTCTATCTTTTAAGTATGATTTTAACCAATTGATAACTTTACCAGTCAACCCAACCCAATGTTCAAGTTGATATAGCAGTATGTTGTGATCAACAGTATCAAAAGCTGCACTGAGGTCCAGTAATACCAGGACCGATGTTTTGCCTGCATCAGTATTAAGACGTATGTCATTTATAACTTTAATCAGCGCTGTTTCAGTGCTATGATTGGCACGAAATCCTGATTGAAAGTTATCAAAACAGCTGTTTGATATCAAGAAGGCAGTTAATTGATTGAAGACAATTTTTTCAAGGATTTTCCCGATGAATGGTAGATTTGATATTGGCCTGTAGTTATTTAATACTGAAGCATCCAGATTATTCTTTTTAAGTAGGGGCTTTACAACGGCTTTTTTCAAGGACACAGGAACAATGCCAGTCTCTAGGGATGTATTTATGATTTGAAGCACATCTGTAATTATAAGATGTAGAACAGACTTAAAAAAGTTGGTGGGCAGAATGTCCAATTCAGATGTTGAGGAACTGAGATTTTGTACAGTTTTTTCAAGAGTCTCATAATCAATTAAACAAAATTCTCACATTGTGTTGAAGTTATCTGTCTGTGTCACTGGTGATTGCAGTTTTTCAATTATTTGCAACTGAGATATATTATGAGCAATATTATGTCGTATTTTATCAATTTTACCTTTAAAGAAGGATGCAAACTCATTGCATTTATTAACTGAGAGAAGTTCAGGTGCTAATTGTGGTGGGGGATTTGTTAGCTTCTCTACTGTTGAAAATAGCACACGGGCATTGTTCATATTCCTGTTGATGATGTTGGAGAAGAAAGACTGTCTTGCTTTACGAATTTCATAATTATATTTACAAAGCATCTCTTTATGGATTTGATAATGGATGTTAAGTTTAGTTTTGCGCCATTTTCTTTCAGTCTTTCTACATTCTCTCTTTAACAGTTTAACAGCTGGGTATTGCTTCCATGGTGCTTTCTGCTTATTATTGACTCTTTTGATTTTGAATGGAGCAATATCATCCATAATTTGGGTCATATTTAAATAAAAAATTTCCAGTAAATCATCTACAGAGTCTGACATTTTGGTTGAGATCCGAGAGAGAGCTTGTTTAAAGAACAGGGATCTATCAAAGTCTGATCTTCACAACACGTTTGTGGAAGTGTATCATGGCACGAACAAAAGAGATTTCTGAGGACCTCAGAAAAAGCATTGTTGATGCTCATCAGGCTGGAAAAGGTTATAAAAACATCTCTAAAGAGTTTGGACTCCACCAATCCACAGTCAGACAGATTGTGTACAAATGGAGGAAATTCAAGACCATTGTTACCCTCCCCAGGAGTGGTCGACCAACAAAGATCACTCCAAGAGCAAGGCGTGTAATAGTCAGAGAGGTCACAAAGGACCCCGGGTAACTTCTAAGCAACTGAAGGCCTCTCTCATATTGGCTAATATTAATGTTCATGAGTCCACCATCAGGAGAACACTGAACAACAATGGTGTGCATGGCAGGGTTGCAAGGAGAAAGCCACTGCTCTCCAAAAAGAACATTGCTGCTCATCTGCAGTTTGCTAAAGATCATGTGGACAAGCCAGAAGGCTATTGGAAAAATGTTTTGTGGACGGATGAGACCAAAATAGAACTTTTTGGTTTAAATGAGAAGCGTTATGTTTGGAGAAAGGAAAATACTGCATTGCAGCATAAGAACCTTATCCCATCTGTGAAACATGATGGTGGTAGTATCATGGTTTGGGCCTGTTTTGCTGCATCTGGGCCAGGACAGCTTGCCATCATTGATGGAACAATGAATTCTGAATTATACCAGTGAATTCTAAAGGAAAATGTCAGGACATCTGTCCATGAACTGAATCTCAAGAGAAGGTGGGTCATGCAGCAAGACAACGACCCTAAGCACACAAGTCATTCTACCAAAGAATGGTTAAAGAAGAATAAAGTAATGTTTTGGAATGGCCAAGTCAAAGTCCTGACCTTAATCCAATCGAAATGTTGTGGAAGGACCTGAAGCGAGCAGTTCATGTGAGGAAACCCACCAACATCCCAGAGTTGAAGCTGTTCTGTACGGAGGAATGGGCTAAAATTCCTCCAAGCCGGTGTGCAGGACTGATCAACAGTTACCGGAAACGTGTAGTTGCAGTTATTGCTGCACAAGGGGGTCACACCAGATACTGAAAGCAAAGATTCACATACGTTTGCCACTCACAGATATGTAATATTGGATCATTTTCCTCAATAAATAAATGACCAAGTCTAATATTTTTGTCTCATCTGTTTAACTGGGTTCTCTTTATCTACTTTTAGGACTTGTGTGAAAATCTGATGTTTTACGTCATATTTATACAGAAATATAGAAAATTCTAAAGGATTCACAAACTTTCAAGCACCACTGTATGCATGTATGTACACATTGTCACAAAAATGCATCTAAATGCTATTTGCATCTTTTTAAATTTTACTTAACTTTTATTCTGTTTTATTCTGCTGCTTTTTTTTAATTGAACTTTTATCTCATTTTATTATTTTATTTCTACTATTGTTTAATTCTTATTAATTTTCTTCCCCATTTATTTTATGTAATTTTATTTTCTATTGTTTACTGTTTTGCTTTTACTTCTGTAAAGCACATTGAACTGCCACTGTGTATGAAATGTGCTATATAAATAAACTTGCCTTGCCTCTAACACAGGTCCCAATGTTGACAGCATGACGTCACATGGCATACTGACCCACGAAAGTTACTGTTCACTCCTGCTGCGTGCACACGACTGTGCCACACTCTGTTTGTTCATAAAAGGAACAATCTTTGATCGTACATCGTAATGAAATCCTTGTGCCATAGTTGCAGAGATGGGGGGGATGCTTGAGGAGTTGTTGTACAGAAATGTTGCTATGTATAATTCCTAACATTTCTCATCACAATAATCTCTCTGTACCTGCATTTTCAAAGGGAAACTCATCTCATCTCATCTCATTATCTCTAGCCGCTTTATCCTTCTACAGGGTCGCAGGCAAGCTGGAGACTATCTCAGCTGACTATGGGCGAAAGGCGGGGTACACCCTGGACAAGTCGCCAGGTCATCACAGGGCTGACACATAGACACAGACAACCATTCACACTCACATTCACACCTACGGTCAATTTAGAGTCACCAGTTAACCTAACCTGCATGTCTTTGGACTGTGGGGGAAACCGGAGCACCCGGAGGAAACCCACGCGGACACGGGGAGAACATGCAAACTCCACACAGAAAGGCCCTCGCCGGCCCCGGGGCTCGAACCCAGGACCTTCTTGCTGTGAGGCGACAGCGCTAACCACTACACCACCGTGCCGCCTCAAAGGGAAACTGTTTTATTTAATTGATAAGCCAATCTAAACAGACTCCCCTCAGCCAGAATTTCAGAAAGGGTGTCTAGTGATGAGGGTGGGTGATCAGCTGTCACTTTCAAATTACTGGCTAATGCAATAACATAATAATCCTGCTCTTAGCAAAGATGCTACCTGGAAAATGACATTTATTCAAGTCAATTTTTTAAAGTACCAATATTTGAGAAAATAATGAAGTAGTAAACCTTGAATGAGCAAGGTTTGCGATTTTTATCTCCTCTGTCCTCGTTGTTCGAGACACATCAGGACACAATAGCACGCACTGCAAATGTTACATGGTCACCTCTGAAAGTGGATTAAGTAGATCAGATCACAATGTAGCCCCAAGACACACTTGACTCCAGAAGTACCTGTAATTGTGTACATTGTTTATTTGTGAGCGCTTCATCCAACATTGGTATTAATACGAAGTGTGAGATTTTCCTGTTTTCACAGTTATACTTTGTGACTCTATAGGACACTGTTATAGAAGCGAGTTATTTATAATCAGGCTATCTGTCATCACACAAATGAGGATGGGTTCCCTTTTGAGTCTGGTTCCTCTCGAGGTTTCTTCCTCATGTCGTCTGAGGGAGTTTTTCCTTGCCACCGTCGCCACAGGCGTGCTCATCAGGGATAAATTAGGGATAAAATTAGCTCACGTTTAAAGTCTTTAATTCTTTGGATTGCTGCTTTACAACAATGTCTGTTGTTAAAAGTGTGATACAAATAAACTTGACTTGCTTAAACGCAACTGGGTCATAAGGTAGGTTTTTATGTGCATACCATATACTGTATGTGCAACATTTAAATAGACCAAATAAAATTCATCAATAATTCATCATATCAATAGTTCCAGAAGCTGGGCATGCCAAGTGCCATGAAAATCCAACTAAAGCACCAATATGATAAAGAAAAACAATCCCATTAATTATTCATCGTATTTGAACACAACTAGAGAGTTAATGGAAACAAATGAGGCGCCCCGGCTTTGAAAAACATCTTAATAAAAAAGGAGGTACTTGACATTTATGAAATTGGGTTGATCCATAATCAAGAGTTTTTCAAAGCCTGAAATTAGTGAATAGGTTTCATTTATTACAGTCAAACAGATCTACACGATGTCGTATTCTATGCATGAATATGGAACATCTATCCACAGCTACAGGAAAAAAAAAACACTTCCACACTGTCGCAGAGCAGGAGCTCTCAAAGTTTTTGCAATCAGAGACACATTTAACTGTACAATAAATTCCACAGACTTCTGAGCACAGCTTTATGATGACAAATCAACTATTCAAATAGTTGGCTCATTGTTTAAATGTGTGCAATAATAATTTGGCTATTTATTGAAGCCATAAAGCTACAGTATTTATTCCTGAAATTTCCATCAACAGTCAACATTAGGTAGGTCTCACCTGTAACTGATTTTGAGTTATTGAGATTTGGGATTAGATTAAACCCTTTCATTTCAAATAACCTATAAATACTATAAGAATTCAATATTAACTCAGTACTACATATAATAGAGTGGCACAGTGGTGTAGTGGTTAGCACTGTTGCCTCGCAGCAAGAGGGTTCTGGGTTTGAGCCCAGTGGCCAACCCAGTTTCCTCTGGGTGGTCCAGTTTCCCCCACAGTCCAAAGACATGCAGGTTAGGTTAACTGGTGACTCTAAATTGACCGTAGGTGTGAGTGTGAATGGTTGTCTGTGTCTATGTGTCAGCCCTGTGATGACCTGGCGACTTGTCCAGGGTGTACCCCACCTCTCGCCCATAGCCAGCTGGGATAGGCTCCAGCTTGCCTGCGATCCTGTACAGGATAAGCGGCTACAGATGATGGATGGATAATTTTTAGTAAATGTGAGCTGTGATTTCCACTGCTGTAACAATTTAAAAAAAAACAAACATTACAGACCCTTGTCAATGCTTCAGGGACTCCACTGAGAGAACCACTGTCACAGATGATAATATGAGGCACTAAGAACATAATATTTCTACAAATACAGTTGAACATTAATGTTTTTCAGCAGACTAAAATTTACTACAGGAAGTTCAAATAATCAAATTTTATTTCCATATTAAAAAAAATACAGATGTAATTGCTAGAGAAAAATATAACATGAAATAGTCCTCGAGTTAAGATACATATTTCAAAATTGGACCTTTATTATTATTTATTTTTATTTTTTTTACAATCAATATATTTATATAATCAGGTCCACAAATGTGCTGTAGTATTAAGACTTGAGATTTCAGAGTGAAGGCATCACCTGTAACCTTGCTTCAGTTTAAGCTTGACCACTGTATACATTACACAACAGCCTATATGATATATGCTATGCATGACATTTCAGTAGAGATATATTAATTTTATCATTTTTAAGCATTACACCTGCAACTGACATGAGTATGGAATTAGGGAACACAACAGTTACCTTCCTTTGTCGAGCTGATCACATCTCAAGCAGACAGTAGATGATCCAAAAATAAGTTCACTCTAAATCACAACTTTATTTAGGTTTTATATTTGACTAAAAATAAAAGGGTGGTCAAATGTCAACAAGAGAATATTAGGTGTTATTGTCTGAAGATTTTCAGTCAGCTGTCGTTCATCTGAAGCTGCTCTCGTCTTCCCGTTGCTCCACAGCAGGCACACACAAACACACACACACACCTTCTCTATTCTCCACGTCACTGTGCTGGAAGCGAGAGGACCAGCCTCTTCATCACCACCTTATTATAGAGCCGAGTGTCATAAACATTGCAGTAAATAACCATCATAGTCAGAGAATTTTTGCACATTCATAATAGATATAATTACATGCATACAGTGGTATGCAAAAGTTTGAGCACCCTTACTGAAAATGTCTGTTACTTTGAATAGTTAAGTGAGCAGAAGATGAACTGATCATCAAAAGGCATAAAGGTAAAGACGACATTTCTTTTCAGCATTTTCTGCAAGATTTGTGTATTATTTTTGTTTTGTACAATTGGAGAGTGAAAAAAGAAAAGGAACACCATGCAAAAGTTTGGGCACCCCAGTACATTTGAGTTCTCAGGTAACTTTTACCAAGGTTCCAGACCTTAATTAGCTTATTGAGCTGTGGCTTGTTCCAATTCTTCATTAGGAAAGGTCAGATGATGCAGATTTCAAAGCTGTATAAATTCTCTGACTCCTCAAACTTGTCCCTAAAATCAACAGCCATGGGCTCCTCTAAGCAACTCCCTCGCATTCTGAATAATAAAATAATTGATGCTCACAAAACAGGAGAAGGCTACAAGAACGTAGCAAAGTGTTTTCAGGTAGCCGTTTCCTCAGATTGTAATGTTATCAAGAAATGGCAGTTAACAGAAACAGTGGAGATCAAGGTGAGGTCTGGAAGATGAAGAAAACTTTCTGAAAGAACTGCTCGTTGGATTGCTAGAAAGGCAAATAAAAACCCCTGTTTGACTGCAAAAGACCTTCAGAAAGATTTACCAGACCCTGGAGTGATGGTGCACTGTTCTACTATGCAGCGACACCTGAACAAATACAACCCCGATTCCAAAAAAGTTGGGACAAAGTACAAATTGTAAATAAAAACGGAATGCAATGATGTGGAAGTTTCAAAATTCCATATTTTATTCAGAATAGAACATAGATGACATATCAAATGTTTAAACTGAGAAAATGTATCATTTAAAGAGAAAAATTAGGTGATTTTAAATTTCATGACAACAACACATCTCAAAAAAGTTGGGACAAGGCCATATTTACCACTGTGAGACATCCCCTTTTCTCTTTACAACAGTCTGTAAATGTCTGGGGACTGAGGAGACAAGTTGCTCAAGTTTAGGGAGAGGAATGTTAACCCATTCTTGTCTAATGTAGGATTCTAGTTGCTCAACTGTCTTAGGTCTTTTTTGTCGTATCTTCCGTTTTATGATGCGGCAAATGTTTTCTATGGGTGAAAGATCTGGACTGCAGGCTGGCCAGTTCAGTACCCGGACCCTTCTTCTATGCAGCCATGATGCTGTAATTGATGCAGTATGTGGTTTGGCATTGTCATGTTGGAAAATGCAAGGTCTTCCCTGAAAGAGACGTCGTCTGGATGGGAGCATATGTTGCTCTAGAACCTGGATATGCCTTTCAGCATTGATGGTGTCTTTCCAGATGTGTAAGCTGCCCATGCCACACACACTAATGCAACCCCATACCATCAGAGATGCAGGCTTCTGAACTGAGCGCTGATAACAACTTGGGTCATCCTTCTCCTGTTTAGTCCGAATGACACGGCGTCCCTGATTTCCATAAAGAACTTCAAATTTTGATTCATCTGACCACAGAACAGTTTTCCACTTTGCCACAGTCCATTTTAAATGAGCCTTGGCCCAGAGAAGACGTCTGCGCTTCTGGATCATGTTTAGATACGGCTTCTTCTTTGAACTATAGAGTTTTAGCTGGCAACAGCGGATGGCACGGTGAATTGTGTTCACAGATAATGTTCTCTGGAAATATTCCTGAGCCCATTTTGTGATTTCCAATGCAGAAGCATGCCTGTATGTGATGCAGTGCCATCTAAGGGCCCGAAGATCACGGGCACCCAGTATGGGTTTCCGGCCTTGACCCTTACGCACAGAGATTCTTCCAGATTCTCTGAATCTTTTGATGATATTATGCACTGTAGATGATATGTTCAAACTCTTTGCAATTTTACACTGTTGAACTCCTTTCTGATATTGCTCCACTATTTGTCGGCGCAGAATTAGGGGGATTGGTGATCTTCTTCCCATCTTTACTTCTGAGAGCCGCTGCCACTCCAAGATGCTCTTTTTATACCCAGTCATGTTAATGACCTATTGCCAATTGACCTAATGAGTTGCAATTTGGTCCTCCAGCTGTTTCTTTTTTGTACCTTTAACTTTTCCAGCCTCTTATTGCCCCTGTTCCAACTTTTTTGAGATGTGTTGCTGTCATGAAATTTCAAATGAGCCAATATTTGGCATGAAATTTCAAAATGTCTCACTTTTGACATTTGATATGTTGTCTATGTTCTATTGTGAATACAATATCAGTTTTTGAGAGTTGTAAATTATTGCATTCCGTTTTTATTTACAATTTGTACTTTGTCCCAACTTTTTTGGAATCGGGGTTGTATGACCTTCATGGGAGAGTCATCAGAAGAAAACCTTTCCTGCATCCTAGCCACAAAATTCAGCGTCTGAAGTTTGCAAATGAACATCTAAATAAGCCTGATGCATTTTGGAAACAAGTCCTGTGGACTGATGAAATCAAAATAGAACTTTTTGGCCACAATGTGCAAAGGTATGTTTGGAGAAAAAAGGGTGCCAAATTCTAGGAAAAGAACACCTCTCCAACTCTGAAGCATGGGTGTGGATCAATCATACTTTGGGGTTGTGTTGCAGCCAGTGGCACAGGGCACATTTCATTGGTCGAAGGAAGCATGGATTCGAATAAATACCAACAAATTCTAGAAGCAAACATCACACTATCTGTAAAAAAGTTGAAGTTTAAAAGAGGATGGGTCCTACAATAAGACGATGATCCAAAACACACCTCAAAATCTACAATGGAATACCTCAAGAGGCACAAGCTGAAGGTTTTGCCCTGGCCCTCACAGTCCCCTGACCTAAACATCATTGAAAATCTGTGGATAGATCTCAAAAGAGCAGTGCATGCAAGACAGCCCAAAAAACTTGTAGAACTGGAAGCCTTTTGCAAGACTGAATGTGTGAAAATCCCTCAGGTAAGAATTGAAAGATAATTAGCTGGCTACAAAAAGTGTTTACAAGCTGTGATACTTGCCAATGGGGGTGTTACTAGGTACTAAACATGCAGGGTGCCCAAACTTTTGCTTTGGGCCCTTTTCCCTTTTTGTCATTTTGAAAATATAAAAGATGAAAATAAAAAAATTGTTTTTGCTTAAAATATAAAGGGAATGAGTCATCTCTAACTTTATGCCTTTTGGAGATCATTTCATCTTCAACTTGCTTAACTGTTCACAGTAACAGCAATTTTGAACAGGGGTGCCCAAACTTTTGCATACCACTGTATATAAAACTCCCACATTTTCAATGGAATGTCAGTTGATAGAATTTCTATTAAATTTCTCTCTATTTCTTACAGAGCACTTTCTTCCATTCCTTCCATCAAATAAACTGTCACAGTAAACTGATTTAATGTTAAAGAGCAACAGAGCCTTATTAATAAAGTCTCATCTCATTATCTCTAGCCGCTTTATCCTGTTCTACAGGGTCGCAGGCAAGCTGGAGCCTATCCCAGCTGACTACGGGCGAAAGGCGGGGTACACCCTGGACAAGTCGCCAGGTCATCACAGGGCTGACACATAGACACAGACAACCATTCACACTCACATTCACACCTACGGTCAATTTAGAGTCACCAGTTAACCTAACCTGCATGTCTTTGGACTGTGGGGGAAACCGGAGCACCCAGAGGAAACCCATGCGGACACGGGGAGGACATGCAAACTCCGCACAGAAAGGCTCTCGCCAGGCATGGGGCTCGAACCCTGCCCTTCTTGCTGTGAGGCGACAGCGCTAACCACTACACCACCGTGTCGCCCTTAATAAAGTCTATTTTTTGTAAATTCGCCCAAATAACTGAGATTATCATTGAAGAAACTTATGTAAAATTAGCATCCCATTCTAGTTTCATACAATAACCTTAACTGCAACCGACTTTAGCCGGTGACGTGACGAAATTCTTCCTCCAGCTCACCCTGTCCAACATTGCCGTATGAAGTTCTTTCCCCTTCAAACCAGTGTCATTCTCAAGGACTTTCTTTGAGGTGATGTTTGGTCGCCCTACTCATCTACACAAATTTGGGGTCCATAGCAGAACTCTACCAGCAGGTTCATTCTGTCTTGACATGTGCCCAGCTAAGCTGAGCTGCCAGTGCCTTATGGTGTCAGAAAGGTGAGGATTGGACTCGTAAATTGCTTTGTTTATGATATGCGCTTTCCAAGAAACATTTTGAACTTTTCTCAGCATGTGCCATCAATTTTCATCGTGAGTTTTTGTTAGTGTCCATGAGTCAGAACCATAGAGGAGAATGGTCTCAACCAATGCCTTGAATAGCCTCATCTTCGTTTTCTTGATCTCCCCAAGACTTTCCTCTCCTGGTATCAACACCATACAATAATTCATACAATAATTAATAAGAAAGTGTGGGTATAAACTTTTGGAGTGATGTCTGGACTTAAATAAGCATATAATGCTTATCGTAAAATTTTGTATAAAGCTTACACTAACTCAAATTTCTCCTGCAGTGGTTTTCTGCACAAACTTTTCTACTTCATTATGAAACATTTCCCTTCATATGAAACAAATGACAGTTAGTTCTGGTCCACTAATTTGATTGGTGGCGTTCCAAGAGTGCTGATATTTAGTATAATATCACTAGGATACTTCACTATTTGTATCACTCCGCTTGTCTGTGTTCGACCCATAAATATCCGTGGAGAGAGAGAGAGATGGATAGATAAATAACTTTATTAATCCCCAAAGGGAAATTGCAGTGTTACATGGAAACCACTGAGACCCTTATTATAAGCCCAGTCAGTCTGTGTGATGGCATGGAACATGCAACACTATCCAGATGTGGCTTCTTGGGAACTATTTTCATCAATGGGGCAAAAAGAAACAAAATATTTGGCAATATTGTGTCTGAAATGTCAGTTTCGTTAAACAATATCACAAGAGAGGAAATGCTGTTGTACTGAATATCAACATTGGCTGTGATTAGTTATCCATCGTAACTAATCACAGCTGTGCTGATATTCAATGCAACAAACAGCATGACCTTGACATGAGTGTGATATTGCTTTTATACAACAGTTCTATCAACAAGAAATTATTCTCAAGTATGTGACATTTTGGACACCATATAATCAAATGTTTAGTTCATTTTTGCAACACAAGCAGAAATAGATCCTGAGCTAGCACATCAGCTAAAGGTGTTCCCAGTAAAGCCAGCATCCCTTTACATCTTCATTTGACAAGCTTTAGTACAGGGGTCACCAAACTTTTTTCTCTGGGGGCCACATTGTCGTTCCTGACTGTGATGGGGGGCCGGGGTCGGGTCAGCTATATAACAGAATTGTATGACCCAGACAAATATGACCACCAGCAGGCCTCATTGTGTAGTAGAAATTACTAGCCTGGCACAGCCATCCCCACTACTATATCCACACTACTATATCAACACTTGATTCCTGGCACATATTTGTTTATCTTTACTAGTGGTTTGCAAAAGTAGTAATTGAGTCTTCACACTTTGTTTTAATTTGAAATACCACAGATATTCCATTTATTTATTTTCTAATAAAAATAACATCAAAGCTGTCAAGGTAAGAAACATCTGCCTAGTTGAGGTGATTGACACTGGCAAAGGTGAGTGGAAAATTATAAATTGTAGGTAGGCCTGTTGATATTATTAATAATATTAATAATAATTGTGTGTAGCACTTAATAAAGGTCAAATAAATAGGCCTATAAAATAAATACATTTTAAAAAACAGTGAAATTATAATAACATGAGCAATAGATCAATAGATCACAGCAGTCGTGCTGTGTCCTGCATGTCATTGCTCTCATCCATGGCCAAAGCAAAAAACTCGAATTCTGACGCTTTCTCATTCAGCCGGTCATACACGTTGTCCCCCAAATCTTCGGTTCGCCTGGTCATAGTAGGTGCGGAGAGACTCGCCACGTTGAGCGCATCCTTCTTGTCGGGACACACCTCCTCGGCCACAGCAAGCATGCATACTTTAACAAAGTCCCCATCAGTAAATGGCTTTCCATGGGTAGCTAGTAGGTGAGCTACCTTATAGCTAGCTCGGACAGCAGCCTGGTTGATCTGGGTTTGGCGAAGGAATACATTCTGTTGTGCAGCCAGTCCGCGTTTCATCCTCCGAATCCTGTCTTCTCTTGTTTGCCCTCGCAAACTAGCATACCCTTTGTGGCGGGTTTCGTAGTGACGACGCAGATTATATTCTTTGAAAACCAACACACTTTCTTTACATACAAGACAAACTGCACGGTCCTTACACTGAACGAAAAAATAATCGGTGGTCCACTGTTCTTTAAAAACTCTGCACTCTCTGTCAGCTTTTCGCTTAGCCATTTTGCTGTCCTGAACACTGACAGTTCTCTGCGCGTGCGCTGCCCGTCACTGCTTGATCGCGAGCATATGACGAAAATTCGGAAAATATGAATAGTTCATTTTATAACTAAATATCAATTTTAATTGATAAAATCAACAAAATGCAAGATGCAGACATGTTATTATTTGCCAAAAAGCAATTAAAAAAAAATAGGCCATGACCATTTTTGGGGATTGCCTCATAGGGCTGGTTCAATTGGTGGGGGGCAGAGGGGCCGGTCAAAGGGGGGTGGTGGGCCGGAGTCGGCCCGTGGGCCATAGTTTGATGACCCCTGCTTTAGTATTTTAAGTCAAAATTTATATTTCTGAAAAGTATAATTTACCGTGTCAGCTGATGATTTTGCGAACACTACTGTAGTAAGTTCTGTCTCAACAAGGAAGTGGTATTCTCTGTGCAGGACAAAGACAAGTGGCATGAGACACACAGTAAAACATCCCAGTGTCCTTATACAGAATATTAGCACTGCTGGAACACCGCTCAACCAATCAAATTAGTGGAGTGGAACTAACTGTTATATAAATGCCATTATACAGCAGTTAGTTCCGGTCCAGTAATTTAATTGGCCGAGTGGCGTTCTAGAAGTGCTGATATTTAGTATAACATCACTCTGCTTGTCAGTGTTCGCCACATAAATATCCATTTCTAGAAACAGGTTGTTCTATTGAAACTGTTAATACACTTATTATGGGCTGTCAGTCAGTCTGTGCATTGGCATGGCAACATGAAACACTATCCAGCTGTCTCTTGTTTGGGAACTATATTCATTAACAGGGCAACTATAAACAAAATCTTTGGCTATATTGTGTCTGAAATGTCAGTTGCTCAACTTTAAGGTCTTTTTTTAATAGAACTGTTGTATAAAAGCAATATCACACAGGCAATCATTGCAGTGGCATTTCAGGTCAGCAATATCGCACAAGCAAGAATGCCGTACTGAATCACAGCCGTGCCAATATAAAATATCTGACACTGCTTTATTGAAATGTCATCAGTAATATCAAAAACATGTGAGCTGAATACATGCCCAGAAATTTTCACTTTGCTGCTCCTATACAGTCGTGTAATCATGTCCCTTGTGTCCTTTTAATTCATTAGTCTTATTTGTAGGTGATATACAGTAATGCTAAGTCAGCTAGTGTTGTGCTTCCATGCTTCCGGAAGAATTTCAAGCTATAAAGATCGTTGTTTTGTCAGCTAAGATTAATTTTAGGCTGGAAATGTTTGTGCATGCACCACTAAGTCAGGCAATAACAACCAAAATAAATAATAATAATAATAATAATAATAATAAAGCATCAGAGAAACTGGAGAAGAAATCACAACAACCTACTGACATCTACTGGTCATTATTTTGCAATGTTAATTGTAACACTGAACATGTAATCAGCGTCATCCAAGATTTGTCATGAAATTCTTAACTGCCTTAAAACAAATCTTTCATCCAACATGTTGATCTATTTTCACTTTAGTCAGTGGTTTCCTACATTACTCACAATACTGTTGAATGACTGCTGAAACACAAGCTTCCACATCATCAACTTTTATGCTAATACCATCGTCATTGTGCTTGTCATCGTGTAGATAGCTAACAAGCTGAGCCGAGTCTCTGCTATAAATCAGCAGCGGAGTCGGAGAACTGCATTGCATTATGGAACACTGAACCCAAAGATTGCTGTCTTCACTACTTCTACACTGGATATCTTATTAAAGTGATGCTGAAAAATGCTACGTGAGAAAAGAAGCTTTGCTCTTTTGTTTATGCTGCACTGACCAAGAAATCACCACAAGAATAGCCAAGGACTTCACAAATATTTCTAGATGAACATATTTATTGTGTTTGAGTGTGGCGTTCTCCTCTAAAACCCAACAGTCCATTGGTGAATCAAACTAGTGAAATGAAACTGGTGGAACTGTACTTGATGGTAGCTGGTGTGGAGGAAGTGGAGGTAAAACATGACCTGATACTGGTTAATATTATTTTTGAAAGCCTGTACATGCACGGTGACAGTGTATAAAATAAAATAAAAACCCCTCCAGAAAGCTTAGAAGAGATCAAAGATCGCAGAAAACCAAGAAATGTACACTGTACACTACCGTTCAAAAGTTTGGGGTCACTTTGAAATTTCCTTATTTTTGAAAGAAAAGCACTGTTCTTTTCAATGAAGATCACTTTAAACTAATCAGAAATACACTCTATACATTGCTAATGTGGTAAATGACTATTCTAGCTGCAAATGTCTGGTTTTTGGTGCAATATCTCCATAGGTGTATAGAGGCCTATTTCCAGCAACTATCACTCCAGTGTTCTAATGGTACAATGTGTTTGCTCATTGCCTTAGAAGGCTAATGGATGATTAGAAAACCCTTGTACAATCATGTTAGCACAGCTGAAAACAGTTGAGCTCTTTAGAGAAGCTATAAAACTGACCTTCCTTTGAGCAGATTGAGTTTCTGGAGCATCACATTTGTGGGGTCGATTAAATGCTCAAAATGGCCAGAAAAATGTCTCGACTATATTTTCTATTCATTTTACAACTTATGGTGGTAAATAAAAGTGTGACTTTTCATGGAAAACACAAAATTGTCTGGGTGACCCCAAACTTTTGAACGGTAGTGTATCCGTTGAGAGACTGATGCTCATGTATAGTGTATGATGTGATCAAGCAAGACTAAAATGACAGTTTTGAGTTCAGCTTTTCTTGAAAACCTGGTAAGAAAAGCCATACAGAATGTTAAATCCTTTTAAAGGTTTTCAGTTATGCAACTAAATACACATAATACTGTTTGATATTCTGAATACTAATTCATGTTGGGGGGAGAGAGAGGAAAAAGTAGGGTGGGAAATTACTGATTACTTAAGATACTCCTTTTTTAAATACAGAATATGGTTTAAAAAAATCAATCTCAAAAGTCCACAACATTACATCCTCTGAAGATTCATCATCATCATCATCATCATCAGATACTACACAGTGAATCTCAAATACACGATCATCTGCTGCTCATGTGACTAGTCTTTTGGGGAATGATGAGACTTATTTTTCAGGACTTGAACATTCTTCCTCGTCCAGCTCTTCTGTGGAATGACCTGAGCTCGATTGGTGGTGTGAGGCTCTCTCTCGGCTCTTAGATGGCAAGAGGAGGTACTCCAGCTCTTCTGCACTGATTGCTACACGCTCTGGAGACAACCAACGCTTCAGCTGCTCCAAGGCACTGTCGAGGCAAGAAGGACAAAATATTACAAATGTACTTCAGTTCTAAATGCTAAGATTGGATATCCATCTGCTGTAGAAAATACATATACTCCATGTCTACCATGGACAGATCATCTCATCTCATTATCTCTAGGCGCTTTATCCTGTTCTACAGGGTTGCAGGCAAGCTGGAGCCTATCCCAGCTGACTACGGGCAAAAGGCGGGGTACACCCTGGACAAGTCGCCAGGTCATCACAGGGCTGACACATAGACACAGACAACCATTCACACTCACATTCACACCTACGGTCAATTTAGAGTCACCAGTTAACCTAACCTGCATGTCTTTGGACTGTGGGGGAAACCGGAGCACCCGGAGGAAACCCACGCGGACACGGGGAGAACATGCAAACTCCGCACAGAAAGGCCCTCGCCGGTCACGGGGCTCGAACCCGGACCTTCTTGCTGCGAGGCGACAGCGCTAACCACTACACCACCGTACCGCCCATGGACAGATCAGCAAATTAATAATTATATAATATCAGGTCATAGAAAACAACTTAATAAGCGTCACCATCCATACTGTTAATGCCCAAGGGAACACCATACAAGATTGAGAGATTTGTTTTTCCACTTACCTCTGATCCAGCTCTCCTTCCTGGAATAGCTCTGAAGTCTGAGCATCATGGAGGAACCTGTCCCAGCACTCCTTTTTGGCCTGGGACAAGGAGCGCAACATTTCCCTTGATGTGACTTCATTCGTCTGACCTTTAATCCTCTTCAAACGGTTCTCTGCAATGCAAAGCACATTCCCTTTTTTATTTTAAGATAAATTATATTAGTAACAAAGTAAGTCAATACACCTGTTCCCATACCTAAGCTGGCAATATAGACTGCAGAGTCTGCCATCGGTTCCCAATGACTGGAAGAAGTAAGGTTGCTAGGAGAGGTCAAGCTGCTCTGGTTGCTTACAGGACACTGAGGCTGGAATGAATCTGTGAAGTGTTCTTCGGCAGCTCCGTGGTCAGGTGGCTCTGGCAGATCTGAGCAGATCTCCGACCACAAATCACCGCTGGACCGGGTCTCGAAACTTTTGGACTCATCACTCATGTCTCTGCTAGATTGAGCCTAGCCGTAAAAACAATGACCAACTCAGTAACCACAGCTAGCAACGTGAGGTGGTTTCAGATCGAGTTCATTTGAGGTTTGGCTTGAATCAATCATTCAAGCTAGAACACTGGTTACAAATTGCTGCTGCAGTTTTGTCAAGGTGAGGATGGAGTTCATGCTACCAAACAGAAAAGAAAGTAGGGTTTGAAGAGGGTGGGATGAGATTAAATTTTTGGTGCAAAGTCTTGCACTGAATTAGGAACACACAATGAATTACCAGCTGCACTATACATGTTCACTTACAATGCTTTACTTGTGTTCTAACCAAAGATCTCTGGGAGGGGTTCGAGGAGGATTTAACAACACTTCATATGATAAGATTTCATTCAGATCAAGGGTGTAGAAGTAACTTGGCAAAACAATATTAGCTGGGTTGGGGAGGAGTTGGAAAAAACAGTATTTGCAGGCTGATTTGTGTTAACTTATCAGTAGCATTTATCACAAAAACACTGCAAAATGGCCAAAATGTCTGTTCATAGACAGTGAAGGACTCTCAAAACATTAAACAAGTAAGTGTATTTAGACTAAATTTGGGATCAGTATCCCATAACTGTGAGACATTTAAATTCTCTCATTTTGGCATGAGACAGAATTTCTTTGTCTGGAATATCGCGCTACAAACCAGTGATGAGACAAATTTGCTTCTTTGAGGTGTATCATGATATTTCCGTTTAATATTCATTATAAGCACTGCCTTTTCTAACATATAGACCCCTTGCACTGACGTCACGTTTACGTTAATCGTTGTGACCCTATACCTGGAGGACAAGCGAACTTTGTTTACATACCGTTCATATACTGAAGCCAAGCGGAGATGTTGAGCATCTGTTGCTGTTGTCTGAAGAAAACTACAGCTACAAAAGCTCTACTACCCGATTACTTGGATAATCTCAGTCAGAAAGAAGTGAAGGATACACATGGAAATGAGAGTTTATTAGCAGTTATGATCTGTACAAAATTCCTCAAAACGACTGGAGTGATGGTGCAGTGCCGAGTTTCCCAAAAGCATCGTAACGCAAAGATCATCGTTAAATGGTGGCGCGAGCAGCACAATGGACACTCTCCTAGTTAAGAGGCTTTTGGGAAACCCACCACAGATTTGTAGCCTAGCGTTAATGTTAACTACATTTTGGAATATACCTGGAATATATTTTTTCTGAAGAGTCCGTACATGGAAGAACAGTTTTAAAAAACTAAAAAAAAAAACCCTTCTTTGTGTAAAGAATTTTTCCCGACATCAGCTCTTGGGAACAGGATGTTGCGAAAGCCAAAGCGTTTACTCTCAAAGGACTCCGACCTGAACTGTGGGCTGGATGGTATTCCCAGCCCTCCATTTCTCAACAACCACAGGGACATCCAGTTACACAACTATCTGCACTCTATCATTTATACAGTGATGCTCATTATTGTTAAAACAATATCTGCAGTGGGTTTTTTTGGTAAAATATCAAATTTTTTTTTTGTGGTCCAAATTCTGCGCTCTGATTGGCTGGCGAGCGGGTCCGTATCCTACAGTATGGACCCCAGTTACGGACCTCTGGCGACTCGCTTGTTCACAACAAACATAGTAGCATTTTTTTTGTCAACATTTATCTTTTTTTTTTTACAAGATTTATTTATAAGATTATCAAAAATCTTATAAATTTTTGCCAGCATTTATCAAGAAAATAACATTAATTTTACAGCATGGATAGCGATAACAACAGTGTTCAGAGCAAAAGCAAGTTTTACTACCCTGAGGGAGAAAAAATAAAACATTTCAGGAGAAGCTAAAACCTGTAATTTGCTAATGCTAAGCAAAAACATGGCTGAATCCTGAATGACTCCTATTTGTATAAATAGGGGACTACATAGGCGGCAAAATGTAGTTTTTTTCCTGCCATGGAAGTGCACTCGTATACTGAGAAGAAAGCAATTTGCATTACAGCCGTGAATGAGGATTCAAAATAGCATTAATTTTACATCATGGATAGCGATAACGACAGTGTTCACAGCGAAAGCGAGTTTTACAACTCTGAGGAAGACAAAATTAAAGAAAATTTTTCAGGAGAAAGCTAAAAACCACTCTAACTTGCTAACACCGAGCAAAAACATGGCTGAATCCTGAATGACTCCTATTTGTATAAATAGGGGACTACATAGGCGGCAAAATGTAGTTTTTTTCCTGCCATGGAAGTGCACTTGTATGCCGAGGAGGAAGCCATTTGCATTACAGCCGTGAATGAGGATTCAAAATGGCGGCTCGGCTCGGTTTTCCCTTTCGGGCACTCTCGTTTTCTGTTAGAATTTCGTAAAGAAAAAAATAAATATTATTTACCAGCTTAAGGTCGGTCCGTATGGTGAAATACTGTGACCTCGGCCTTGAATACTGACCTCGGCCCAGAGGGCCTCGCTCAGTACTTTCAAGACCTCGGTCACGGCATTTCACGATATGGACCTCCCAGCTGGTAAATAACATATACATCTTGCTCTCAACTTTCAAACAATGTTGTAAGATTTTATTTTACCCAATAGTGGATGGTACAATAATTACAAACGCTAGCAGAATCAGCACATTCCAGATGTACAGTAACTACAGTCATATAGTAACTATAATCACCCTTGCAATAATAATTTCAATAAACGGTTAATGTTCAGTTCCCTCTTCATTTATTCTCTATTCAAAAGGCACAACTGAGTCACACAGGTTGATAAGTGTGTAACGGACAATAACAATTTTATCCAAAACAGTTTTTCCTGCCTTAGTGGATTTAGTTCCGTTTCACAGGTGTGCAGCTTTTGTAAAGTTCAGTGCGTTTGTGTAGAACTCTCTCGAAGTGTAGGTTCATTACTACACTCTGACTCCATGGTGATATTCTGCTCAGGACTGGGTTCCTCTGATAACAGAAACAAAGCTTCAGCACTCTCTGCTCTTAATCTGTTCTGTTCTTTCAGGATACATCATGCATGTCGTTCCTTGTTGGATTTTTTTTACTGAATTATGTCTGTTTGCTTGGTGGCAAATCTGGGTTTTCTGCGCCGAATAAGGAAGCTGGTTCATCTGTAAGAAAATCGTTTGATTTTGTTTGAACACTTACATGAAGGAGCTAACTCGGATGCGAGCAGAAATAAAACAAGACTCTTAAACTCTTCCATACTCACGTCTGACTTTCTATATTTTTAAAAATACATTTTACGTACAATCGCAAATTTCTCTGGAGTTTTCAGGTTTAGCTCCTCTCGTCGTATTCTCTTTAACCACTCATTTCTTCGTTGTTCTTGAAGCATTTGCTTCTCTTTGTTAACATTTTTCTTGATGGTGGTGAGACGGTAGTACCTTTTATGTATTTCTCTGTTTGAACAACCAAAAACAGCGCAAAAATGAACCATATTGAAGACAGATTAAGCTTTGCTTACACGAAAGACGGTGTCCGTTTGACCCCCAGGTGAAGTTATCACGTGATGCGTGACATCATGTGCAAGGGTGCAGCAGTATCAGCATACAGAGCACAAGGTTCGAGTGTGAACCTAATTACCTCAGTGCATACTTGCTTAATAGTCCAACATTTGATATTAAAGTGGTTTGATTTGTTTTTATTATAAAAATGAATGTATTAAAAATCTCATCTCATTATCTGTAGCCGCTTTATCCTGTTCTACAGGGTCGCAGGCAAGCTGGAGCCTATCCCAGCTGACTACGGGCGAAAGGCGGGGTACACCCTGGACAAGTCGCCAGGTCATCACAGGGCTGACACATAGACACAGACAACCATTCACACTCACATTCACACCTACGGTCAATTTAGAGTCACCAGTTAACCTAACCTGCATGTCTTTGGACTGTGGGGGAAACCGGAGCACCCGGAGGAAACCCACGCGGACAACATGCAAACTCCACACAGAAAGGCCCTCGCCAGCCACGGGGCTCGAACCCGGACCTTCTTGCTGTGAGGCGACAGCGCTAACCACTACACCACCGTGCCGCCATGTATTAAAAACGTTAAATGTAATGTTTGTGTCAACATCATCATCTTGTGAAACCTGTATCCGGATACGTGTCGTATCATGGCTTTAGTGAATTGCCTCATACTGAATAATAATCAGAACATTTCTAGAAACCAGAACATGGTATTTGGGATACTGAATGGTGGTGGTTTTCTGAGACACCTCCTTCCAGTAGCAAGCACATCCGTGTTTTGTCAGGGAGAGTCAGTGTATTCATCAGACCTTAAATTGAAGGAGTAATTTTTTTTTATCTCTCTCCTGCCCATGAGGCAAACTGTCATTACAATGAAAAACCAAACTGTGCACTTTACATTTTCATTCTGCAGTCCTACACTGAATGATGGCTTCCCTTCTGGGAAAAAAATATTATTTTATATAATGCCTTGTAAATTGCCTTTTCCTTAAAAGGTGGCAACTCGGAATAGTTTATATATAGTTCATTTATGGTTCAGAAAAATGACCTGTCGCTCTCACTCACTTGTCTTTAACCATTTTTTCCTGATCAGGGTCACAGCAAGTCCAGAACCAATCCAGGAACAATGGACATGAGGTGGAAAGATTCACCCGAGATAGATCACCAGGGCACCATGCACACACTCCCTCTACATGCATGCTTTTGGACAGTTGGAAGAAACCACAGAACCTGGAGGAAACCCATGCACACACGAGGAGAGCATCCAAATCTACACTAAGTAAGGCTACATGATTTACTGTATTGTATTGTGATGCGAGTTTCCACCATGAACCATACATGTCAACCTATACGGAATGTCCGTATTTTATACAGATTTGATTCAATAAACGTAGTATATGGGTGTACAAATAAAGTTATACGGATTCTTTAAAAAAACTTTAATATTTATTTAGAGCTATAATCAATTCCCACGATGATAAAAGAGCGCATAACATTTACAAACGTACTGTACACCACAGAAAGCACTGACAGCCAGTAAAGAGTCTTATGAAATCGCGCGTTATCTTGTGGTAGCGAGACTTCGTTCCACTTTTGATCATGCGCACACCGCACTACAAGAATCCCGCCAACCGGGAAGTAACATTTTGTTTGAAAAGCGTATTTCCACCTGAGGCTAGCGCTGTAGTGGTTAGCGCTGTCGCCTCACAGCAAGAAGGTTCCGGGTTCGAGCCCCGTGGCCGGCGAGGGCCTTTCTGTGTGGAGTTTGCATGTTCTTCCTGTGTCTGCGTGGGTTTCCTCCGGGTGCTCCAGTTTCCCCCACAGTCCAAAGACATGCAGGTTAGGTTAACTGGTGACTCTAAATTGACCGTAGGTGTGAATGTGAGTGTGAATGGTTGTCTGTGTCTATGTGTCAGCCCTGTGATGACCTGGCGACTTGTCCAGGGTGTACCCTGCCTTTCGCCCGTAGTCAGCTGGGATAGGCTCCAGCTTGCCTGCGACCCTGTAGAACAGGATAAAGCGCCTAGAGATAATGAGATGAATGAATGAGATTTCCACCTGAGCGACTTTCACTAGCGACTGAAAAGATTCTGAATGGGCACTCCGGCAAGATCAACACAGACACTTGCTGTGACATGCAGCCGAGTGAGGTATTGGTGCAGACTGCTAAAAAAGCTGTCATGGAGTACAATTCAGAACATTAGAGTGACACTTTGTGCTTTTGTCAAACATTGGAGCTTTGTATTCATTCTGAAGGTTTATTGTTATTAATATTGAATAAAAAGTAACTTGGATATATCATTGTTAATTATCATTCAAATTTTAGGTAAATTATTTTAATTTACATCTTATAAGGATTTTATAAGGGAAATACGGATTTTGGAGGTTGGTTATACAGGTTTGATTGACCAAAGGTTGACATGTATGATGAACACACCATGCGGAAATAACAGCATCACTCAAATTGTTTCTACCCATGAACAGCAGGAGTGTGTGTAGGTGAAAACATCAGTGTAGAACTGCAGAGTGAAAGCGTAGCAAGAATGTAAGTGAGGAGAAACTGATCCTGAAAGACACATCCCTATTTCCTGACTCTTCACTCTTGAACATGACCCATTAAAAATACGACATAGAAAGTGGAACCCCCCCCCAAAAACATTTGCCTTTTGTTAGTAACAAGCAGTATTGTAGTCAAGTCACTAAACTTTGAGTCCGAGTCCAGTCTCGAGTCCCCAGTGTTCAATTCTGAGTCAAGTCCAAGTCATTAAAAAAAATTCGATTCCGAGAACAAGACTCCAACTGCACCATTTGACGGTGGCTGTTTTAGCGCCATTAACATTAGTTTGTTCCTGAACATAACGTATGAACAGGTGAATGTGCATTCTCTTTGTCAGGGAGTGCAAAGTATTCTGTCAGAGATGGTTGGGAGATGGATGTAAGTGCAGAAGGTGTGTTTATTAATCCAAGCGAAGACAGGTAAACAATCCAGAACGGCAGGCAAAATCGTCAAGCAATAGGTCGAGCGAGGCACAAACAGGCTATCATAGATGAGGCAGAATCAAAGATGAGAAACAGGAAATCGGGGCTCAGGAACCCAAACAAGGCTCGGTAATGTGTCAGCAATGCAACTCAATACTTCGCAAAGTAAGTGTGTTTTCACAGTTTTTTTATATAGGTGCGCTGATTGTGCCTTAACCCTGTGCCAGTGCGAGTCGTTCACGCCGCGCTCGCAAGAGTCTGCTTGGTGCGCGCACTGTCTGGAGCACGCCTGAGAGTCTATCTGATGCACGAAATTAGTACAAAATTAATATGGATATAAATATCTTATGCCAAATTATTATGGCATGCTACAAAAAGTAAGGAAAAAAATCTAAGTCTGAGTGCAGTTAACGCACGAGTCAGAGTCCAAGTCAAGTCACAAGTCCTTAAAATTAGGGCACGAGTCAGACTCGGGTACTAAACGTCTGGTAACAAGCTAGCCTTTAAAGTGCATATCCTGGACCAAATTCATTTGTGTTTTTTTTTAATATATGAAAGAATGTCCCTTTACACACTCATCCAGAAGGGTAATTTTGCACAAGGCCATCTGTCTACAGAAAAAAAATAAAATAACAAAACGCGTCTGGAAAAATCCCAAGGGAGTCTGGAGCCAGATTCGTGATGTCACCTGCGGAAGCGCCAGCAGGCTGCGAGAGCTTGCACGGTTTCAGTGCACAGCCTGTGTAGACCGAGTTTAGCAGCTAGCGATTTTGCACTGAAATATGGAATTGTCACCTGAGCACAATGTGGGAAACGATGAGTACTAATCCCATCAAGATTGGTGTTGCTACACCCTCCTACGATACATCTGTTAACCATTTTAATAATTACGTGATAACGTTGAAGAAATTTGCAGAAAACCACCAGGTCGTTTTCTCATAAACAAACCAGCGCTGACGTAGGATTCAGAGGGAGGCGTCCCGCACGCGACGTCACGAAAATCAGTGTTTGCCGGGAAATCCAAATGCCAAGTTTTTTCAGAGGTGGACCAATTCACCTCAAATGGCTTGATTTCAACTGAATTTTTCTGGTATTGCGCAAAGTAAAAAAATTGCACAAAATCAAAATGTGACAGATCTTTGACCAAAGTTTAATATAAAATAGGAGAATTACATTGATCTTGCTCCCGAATTTACCCGTGATATGCACTTTAACTGTAATGAGTGATGTACATTTTCCCCCTCTGCTGATCACAGTTCTTGTTTAAAGACGGGGTAGGTAATTATTTAGAACAATTTTTTGTTAATTTCAAGAAATATATCTTTACATCCTGAGAACAATTAATAAATCAAATGCTCTAACTACAAAAAGAAAAAGTATCATCTGTGGCAGTCGCAGAGCTGTAACCCCCCCACCCCCCGTCCAATCGTTCCGACTGAAACGAACAGACGGCCTACCTGCCTGTCTACCTGCACACACACTGCCCACGCACTCCTTGAGCATGAGCAGATTCTTCTTCAAGGCTAGACAGACATATTGCTAAAGCTAGTCAACAGCTGTAAGAGCTAATAATAGTCATGTTTGTTGTTAATAACAAACACTCCAAACGTTCTCTCTCGTGGACGCGTCCTCCAGCAGTAATCAGGCAGTGTGCGTTCACGTGTTTTGGAGAACTGGCTTTGGAAAGAGGGCTGAGATTTATTTTATTTTTTTTGCTGGATACTTTCAAAATCTAGCTCGCTTTTGTTGGTTTCTTCAAAATTACCTACCCTGCCTTCAAGTGAACGTGTGTATGTTGATTGCACTAAACCAAGTATGTGGATATGCCGTATAACTATTTTAAAGGTAAACAGTACTACTTTGCTGACATCTGATGATATGCACGGTCGTGGATTTGACGTCACGCTGCAAACTTGGAAGGAACTCAAACTGAGAACACCAAACATGCTGATGAGCAGAGAAGGCATTTTCTGTAGCTTTTCCTGGATGGAGGTTGGGAAATCCAAGTTGCAACCTCAAATTGAATGCAACATTAAGCCAGTATCTCACTGGGCTGCGACAGCTTGTGACAAATTGCGAACGTCATTCGCGAGAGATTCAAAAGTGTCTTGAAACATTCGCTGGGCTTCTCAATTTCCTCGCATCAGTCGCGAAGTGTTGCTCCTTCATCGCTGAAATTTTGAATATGTTCAAAAAATTAGTGCAACAAAATTTCTCTCAAAATAGTCGCGAATGCGTCGCACATCAAAGGACGACACATCCAGGCTGGACAAACTGATCAGGCGAGCCGGCTCTGTGGTCGGCACAAAGCTGGACTCTGGTGACGGTGGCAGAGAAGAGGACTATGGACAAACTACTGAACATCATGGATGATGTCCGTCACCCTCTGCACACCGTCATCAGCAACCAAAGGAGCCTATTCAGTGACAGAATGCTCCTTCCCAAGTGCAGGACTAACAGACTTAGGCCAAGTTTACATTAGACCGTATCTGTCTCGTTTTCTTCGCGGATGCACTGTTCGTTTACATTAAAACGCCTGGAAACGCTGGGAAACGGGAATCCGCCAGGGTCCACGTATTCAATCTAGATCGTGTCTGATCCGGTGCTGTGTAAACATTGAGAATACGCGGATACGCTGTGCTGAGCTCTAGCTGGCGTCGGCATTGGACAACATCACTGTGACATCCACCTTCCTGATTCGCTGGCGTTGGTCATGTGACGCGACTGCTGAAAAACGGCACGGACTTCCGCCTTGTATCACCTTTCATTAAAGAGTATAAAAGTATGAAAATACTTCAAATACTGATGCAAATACTGCCCATTGTGTAGTTATGATTGTCTTTAGGCTTGCCATCCTTCCACTTGCAAGTGGTAAGTGACACGCATGCCCGACATGCACTGAGATCACACACACAGCGGCTCAGTCCCGAATCACTGCTTGTGCACTTCACTCGTGTGCTCTGTGAGCTGCGCAGGGCCGGAGTGCGCACCCTCCAGAGGGCACTCGCTGTTCAGGGCGGAGTGATTTGGAGCGCAGGATGCCTGCGGAGCCGAGCGTATCCGTGTATTGGCGTTGCTGTGTGCACGCGAATCGTGTATTGGCGTTGCTGTGTGCACACTAATCGTTTTAAAAACGTTAATCTGATGATCCGCTGATACGGTCTAATGTAAACCCCACCTTAAAAACTCCATCCCTCACGCCATCAGACTGTACAACTCCTCTCTGGGGGGAGGAGGGATAACAGGAGGACAGAGGACGGGAAGGAGCAGTAGCCTGGCCTAACAATAAGCAATACTGGACAATGTGCAATATAAAGTGCAATATCTCTCCTGCTGGCCCCTTCCCCATATCTTATTCTTTTTATATTTGTATACCTCATCTCATTATCTCTAGACGCTTTATCCTGTTCTACAGGGTCGCAGGCAAGCTGGAGCCCATCCCAACTGACTACAGGCAAAAGGCAGGGTACACCCTGGACAAGTCGCCAGGTCATCACAGGGCTGACACATAGACACAGACAACCATTCACACTCACATTCACACCTACGGTCAATTTAGAGTCACCAGTTAACCTAACCTGCATGTCTTTGGACTGTGGGGGAAACCGGAGCACCCAGAGGAAACCCACGCGGACACGGGGAGAACATGCAAACTCCACACAGAAAGGCCCTCGCCGGTCACGGGGCTCGAACCCGGACCTTCTTGCTGTGAGGCGACAGCGCTAACCACTACACCACGGTGCTGCCCTATATTTGTATATGTAAATACTTAATTTAATTTATCTAGAAGTTTTTTCTCTAATTTCTATTCTCTGTTTATCCTGTAATGATGCTCCTGGAATCTTAACTTCCCAAAGGGATCAATAAAGTTCTATCTAATCTAACAAAGCCATCATGAACCCTTCTCATGTCAGTTTCCGTGAGACAGGAAGTGCGAGTGTATCTCACTGGGCTGCGACAGCCTGCGACTAGTCGGAGACACAACAATTGCGATAAAATATGCGAATATCAATTCAGTGTGATTCCAAGTGAAAATTCGCATGTTTTATCGCAATTGTTGTATCTCTGACTACTCGCAGCGCAGTGAGGTACTACCCTTAGTGTCTGTGAGGATTTTCACATGTTCACCCTTGGGGTTTCCTCCCGGTTCTCTGGTTTCCTCCCACCACCCAAAATCAGTATGCTGATTGGCTACTCAAAATTGCTCCATAGGAACAAAATCAATCCTGACCAGGATAAAGCAGTTACTGAAGATGAATGAATGAAGGATGGACACTTATAAGAATAATGAGTAAATGAATTCGTGTGTAATATGTTTTTGATGGATGTGCCTATCAGCCTAAACACACTATAGCTACTGCTAGTAAAGTGCACTCCAGATATCTTAACTAACACAACCTGAACTGATAATCTACTTATATTATTCTTTACTTTATGTGTCAGAGTCATTCCTGTGACTTGTTATAGTCAGGTTTGATTCATGTATCTGTCCAAAACAACGAAATGAATAGACAAGCGTGAAATCTTCCCTTAACAGCAAAACGGAAGTGCCTTGTGTGTATGTAACACAACCGAAATTTAGCTTTCATTCTTACCTTAAACGTAGTTAATGCTCTCCTAATTCAGAAATATTACAGCTAGCTAAATGAACGTTTCAACATATAAACAACATTTTAGCTCGCAGCCAGGCTTTCCTAGGTAAACAGAAACACAACCAAGACCTATTAGCGCTTCTGGATTTTCATTGGACAACAGACGCGTCTGTCAATATTTTCAGCATTGTGATTGGTTGAGCGTTGTGCACGAGGGTTTGCCTTCCGTCTACATTCACTAACGTAAGTGACTGGGATGAAACGTAAGGTTCTTATGTATATTTGCTTTTTAATTATTTATTTTATGTAGGGATTTTAATGCAAGTCGCACGTACAAAAGTTATATTGTGGTGAATATCGTGTAAAAACATTGTTTTGGCGTTAAACTTGCTGGAGGAGTAGACGTTTTCAGGCAGCGCGTGCACACAGTCGGATGACGTCGTCGCTGAGTGTTCAGTGCAAAACGTTTCCGTCTGTTTTTATTTTAACGCGCAGAGAAGTCACGGCTTTAAATGCAGGTGATCGAAGGCGGTGCTGAATGTTGGCCTGCACACTAGTGTTGGTAGGCTTAAGAAATATGTACACTATATATTTTTTTAATGTAAGATAACATTACTAGTTTGGAACTATAAAACTAACAAAAAGGGAATTTTAACAGCTGTTTCAGGTTTGTTGTTTTTGTCGGATATTTGTTTTTAGAGTATGATTTATAAAATGTCTTTTAGTGCTTCTCAAACCAGTCCTCAGTCCCCCAAAACCACATTTTAGGTCAATCCCAACTTACACAACGCAGGGATAGAGCACTGATCGCCATGTAAGATATCTGGAGAGCTGATTGGCCAATCAGGGTGAAGCGATCTGGCCGCCATATTACCACGCACAATAAAAACAAAAACTACAAATTATTCTGATATTCCATACAAATCAATATTTCCTAAACATTTTTTGACAATTTTCATGAAAACCTGAATAACATCAGGCGATATGTATAGGTAATCGTATGGGGCCGAGTAAAATTAAGGATTAATTTCACGAGTGATTTCAAAACTTTGAAATCACAAGGAACCATACAACTACTTGTTTATAATGTATAGGGCCAAATTCATACTTCGGAAGCCATTCAAGTTGACAACATTTGTCATTCACGTTTTCTGAACCGATCAGGGCACAAGACTATCTTGCACGTTTGAATCAGTTTCTAAAGCGTCTTTCATCATGACATGGCGACACGACACGAGGATTTTGAAAGTCTCATCTCATCTCATTATCTCTAGCCGCTTTATCCTTCTACAGGGTCGCCGGCAAGCTGGAGCCTATCCCAGCTGACTACGGGCGAAAGGCGGGGTACACCCTGGACAAGTCGCCAGGTCATCACAGGGCTGACACATAGACACAGACAACCATTCACACTCACATTCACACCTACGGTCAATTTAGAGTCACCAGTTAACCTAACCTGCATGTCTTTGGACTGTGGGAGGAAACCGGAGCACCCGGAGGAAACCCACGCGGAGACAGGGAGAACATGCAAACTCCACACAGAAAGGCCCTCGCCGGCCACGGGGCTCAAACCCGGACCTTCTTGCTGTGAGGCGACAGCGCTAACCACTACACCACCGTGCCGCCCGATTTTGAAAGTGGTTTACAAAATTTTATTGGAACTTCTTTACAAAAGCCATTTTGTTGACAAAATTTGCTAATTTTTGTAACCGTAACCAAGCAACAAACTAGCCAATAGCATTTCAGAAATGCGCCCTGTGTTAAGGAAAAAAAGCCCTGCTTGATTGACCAATCAGAACTGAGTAATTTGGCCTTATGTATTATAACTATATTAAAAAAAAATCAATATACAAATTCAGTAGTATAAAAAAGCCAATGTGTATTAAAGAAAATGAGATGTGAGATATTAATGTGAGCACTGAGGAATAATCTAGAAGTTCTTGAACTCTATCAGGATCGATTCATGTGTGATGTGAATTACTTACTTACTTACTTATGGTCCCCGTCACTTCATGATGATGGGGGACCCTTGTTAGCCCTTTGGTGCCTTCTCCTGCGACGTTCTACTGCCCGGAATTGGAGGCCATCTTCACAAAGCTTCTTGCCAGAGTGCAGAGTGCATCTCCACTCATGTCGATCTTGCACGGTCTTGTACCAGTTTTTGCTGTCAATCCCAAAAAGTCACAGGCCTTCTTTAACGCAGTCTTTCCACCGTTTTCGCGGTGGAAAGAAGCGTGGTCTCGATGGTAGTGGAGTTGGCATGTTCTAAAATTTCCCAGTTTGTCACGCGCTGCCACCATTTGACATTCATTATTTGCCGAAGCGATCTTTGGTGGAATACTTCTAGTCTTCAGATGTGGTGTGCTAACGTTGGCCACGTTTTGGATCAGGATCGATTCATGTGCGATGTGAATTATGTGACCAATAAATACAGTTAAGACATGACTATGAGAATGAAGTGAAAATGGCAAATAACATGAGAGAATAATCCTGTTTCAACAACTGTCCTAGATACAAAGGAAGAAGAAATATGTGAAAGAGAAAGATGCACCGTATAAGAGAAAAACTAAAATAATCTCCGTTAAAAAAAAATTATAGTAGTAAAACAGCTGTTCAAAAAATTATCAGAGCTTGAACTGGAAAAGGAAAAAAAAACAATAACAACGAAAGGGAGCGCTGTAAAGATTTGTAAGGAATGTGGGTAAAGTTGAGAAAATAAGAGGAGGTAATGAAAGGGAAAAAAGTCAGGAAATAGTTTTCTTGGGGCAAATTTGATCAGATACGACTGTTTAACCTGTCAGCCAAGTACACACGATGGGTGTGGTAAAATGGCAGCTTGGACACGTCACTAGTCTGTACAACACGGGTTGACAAATGAGCTATGGAGATATTTTATGTAAAGATCAGTGGGATAGAGCCTGTCTGTGGGCTGTCTGTGGGCCCTGAGGACTCATGTGACACCACAGTATTCCCCAAATGGTATGTTAATTCCATCGTTATTGATTTCCAATTTTGAAAAACCCAGAGTACATTAATATTGTGATGTTCATCTGTACTGGAAAATATTACCATATGAACTAGAGCAGACAGAGGTAGGAATAAATCCAACGATAAAACATAATGATATCCTGACTTTACAAATGAAAAAGGGATGTCCTGTATTTTTTAAAATTAAATCTGTACATCCATTAAGAACATTTTATAGAGACATAAACACTCCACTGAGTCAGTTTAGCACCAAAGAATTTTTAAACAGAACAACTTGAATTATTTTATTAGAGAAAAAACACTTTTCAAGAGAGTTACTGTGATTTGTTCATATGGAGGGTCAGATAATAGCACAGGGTTGTAAGTAGATAGCCTTCCTCTGTATTAATTTTAAATGATGTACAGTACATACACATTAAACTTATTGAAAAACATTTACACCTTCCTGTAACTTGTTTCAGATGAGAGCAGCCTAAAGAGGTTAATTCTGTAACTGAGGATGTCGCTGTTGTAGAAGAAGAAGAAGCCTTGTCACATATGCATTACAGTATAATGAAATTCCTTTTTTGCATATCCCATGATTTAAGGAAGTTGGGGTCAGCTGTTGCCCCTGAAGCAAATTTGGTTATAGATGTTACTTAAATCCACAACCTTCTGATCAGTAACCTAGAGCATTGAAACACCGAGCCGCCACTGCCCTTTCGCCAAAAGCCACCGAGCCGCCACTGCCCTTTCGCCAAAAGCCACCGAGCCGCCACTGCCCTTTCGCCAAAAGCCACCGAGCCGCCACTGCCCTTTCGCCAAAAGCCACCGAGCCGCCACTGCCCTTTCGCCAGAAGCCACCGAGCCGCCACTGCCCTTTCGCCAGAAGCCACCGAGCCGCCACTGCCCTTTCGCCAGAAGCCACCGAGCCGCCACTGCCCTTTCGCCAAAAGCCACCGAGCCGCCACTGCCCTTTCGCCAAAAGCCACCGAGCCGCCACTGCCCTTTCGCCAAAAGCCACCGAGCCGCCACTGCCCTTTCGCCAAAAGCCACCGAGCCGCCACTGCCCTTTCGCCAAAAGCCACCGAGCCGCCACTGCCCTTTCGCCAAAAGCCACCGAGCCGCCACTGCCCTTTCGCCAAAAGCCACCGAGCCGCCACTGCCCTTTCGCCAAAAGCCACCGAGCCGCCACTGCCCTTTCGCCAAAAGCCACCGAGCCGCCACTGCCCTTTCGCCAAAAGCCACCGAGCCGCCACTGCCCTTTCGCCAAAAGCCACCGAGCCGCCACTGCCCTTTCGACAAAAGCCACCGAGCCGCCACTGCCCTTTCGACAAAAGCCACCGAGCCGCCACTGCCCTTTCGACAAAAGCCACCGAGCCGCCACTGCCCTTTCGCCAGTAATCATTTAATCATTGAGCCACCACTAGTTATACATATATGTAACTGCAAGAGGGAATACTAGCTGTCAAACTAAGACAGATACCAGATCGTAGTTATGTTTTTGCAGATACATTAAACATTTAATTCCCAAAATAAGCTTACAACATGAAAGTGCTAAACAGTTTTTATTGTGGTTTTGGCTGTACATGAACATTTTATGAGCCAAAACATGGAATTCTACGCGGAGTCTTTTTTTTTTCCTTTTGTCTAACTCTAAACAAAATTTAAAAAAAAAAAAAACTTTTTTTTTTTTAAGATTTACTGTTGGATCATTCCTTAAATATATACAACTTAAAAAAATAATTTGGTAATGTGTTGCAGGTGATCCTTCTCCAGGAAATGTGGAGTGTGGCCAGGCTGGCAGCATTGGCTTTCCCAATGGGTTTGTTTCTAACCAGGACCATGGCATGGATATCTAGTGGCAGAACACATCCCCAGCTTATAAGCCGTTTGCGAGGTAACAACCTGGCAAATATGCAAGACATGACCTGCGCCTAATACAAACGTTGATTAAATTCTACACATTTCACATTTCTATTTTTATAGAGTTAATGGTATATCTTATTCATTTACATGACAGAGCATGGAGTTATCCGTAGTGATCGAGTGTTCGAAGCCATGCTCGCCACTGATCGGGGCATCTATTCCAAAGACTACCCATATGAGGATTCTCCTCAGTCAATAGGTGTGTTCTCCTCAGTCAATAATTGAACAAGCACACAAATTACAAATGGGTTAGCGGGGGAAAGAACACAAAACACTTTTCTCATCATAAATGCATGTCGTTTCTTGCTCTCTTCAAAGGGTACAAAGCCACCATCAGTGCTCCTCATATGGTAAGTTAGTTAGAGAGAACAGTCAGGCATGTGTGGGCATAAAGGGCATATTCTGGACCAATTTAATTTTTTTTTATATGAAAGTATGTCCCTTTACACACTCATCTAGAAGGATAATTTTGCACAAGGCCATCTGTCTACAGCAGAAAAAAAATAAAATAACAAAACGCATCTGGAAAAATCCCAAGGGAGTCTGGAGCCAGATTCGTGACGTCACCTGCGGAAGCGCCAGCAAGCTGCGTGAGCTTTGCACGGTTTCAGTGCACAGCCTGTGTAGACCAAGCGCTCCCATTTCCCTCTCATTGTCCGGTCTTTTGGAAAACGATGAATACTAATCCCATCATGATTGGTGTTGCTACACCCTCCTACGATACATCTGTTAACCATTTTAATAATTACATGATAACGTTGAAGAAATTTGCAGAAAACCACCAGGTCGTTTTCTCATAAACAAACCAGCGCTGGCGTAGGATTCAGAGGGAGGTGTCCCGCACGCGACGTCACGAAAATCAGTGTTCCCGGGAAATCCAAATGCAGAGTTTTTTTCAGAGGCGGACCAATTCACCTCAAATGGCTTGATTTCAACTGAATTTTTCTGGTATTGCGCAAGGTAAAAAAATTGCAGAGAATGCAGAATATTACAGATATTTGACCAAAGTTTAATATAAAATAGGAGAATTACATTGATCTTGCTCCTGAATTTACCCGTGATATGCCCTTTAAGATTTTGTAGCTTGTGAGCAAGGAGGTTATTTTAATCTATTCATCCTTGCTGAACTTTATATTGTCAAGTTTGTTTTGTCTGATAGTGTGACTTTTCTCTCTAGCATGCACATGCTCTCGAGATTCTCAATGACAAATTAACTGAAGGAGCTTCAGCACTGGATGTTGGCTCAGGGAGTGGTTATCTCACTGCCTGCTTTGCAAGAATGGTAAACTTCACAGCATATTTACAGTATTTCTAAGACATGCCTATTGTATCTGAAAGAGATCTATTACTATTTAATTACTGTTATTATTGAGGTTTCATTGATTGCTTTAATAAAAAAAAGTTAATATATCATCATATACACATACAGTACCAGTCAAAAGTTTAGACATGCCTTCTAATTCAATGTTTCTTCTTTATTTTTGTTAATTAAAAGACACTTCATGTCTGAAAATAATGATGGATGTCGTTTCTCTTTATTTAGTTGAGTGGTTCTTGACATAATATGGATTACTACAGTTGTGGAATTGGGCTATTTACTGCATTTTTATTATTTACTATTTGATCTCAAACGCGTTAAGGTGGCAAGAAATTGCATGAATTAACTTTTGATGAGGCACGCCTGTTAATTTAAAAGCATTCCGGGTGACTACCTCATGAAGCTGGTTAAGATAATGCCAATAGATAGTTTTCACTGACGTCACAACATTCCGGGGAACGCCCTCCAGCCGCCATCTTGTGGGGCTAACAAAACGGACCATCGCTATTACCGGCTACGTTATCTCGGACGAATTTATAAAGTTATATAGTCAGTTTTCTAAAATAAAGATCAATGTCGGCAAAATCAAGCAAACGGCAGTATATGGATACATTGGACGACATCTCACGACAACGGTATGCAGCCAAACTGGCCTTGATTGGGGGAATTGACCCCACGAAGTGGACAAAGATGCATTTTCAAGTGACTATGCAGGGCTGCCATCCATATCGTACCGATATTGTGAACTATTTCGTGAATAGTAAAAGTGCCTACACACTTGACGACCTCAAAGCATACAAGTCGCTGGAGTCATACAATTATTTTGTCTGTGGCTGGGTCCGTGAAGTCCACCATATAAAAACAAGTGACAGTCGTGTCCTAATTACAGCCAAGGTATGTAAACATTGGAATTTTAGAGCTCTCAACACTGCATATAAATATATGTGTGTGTATAATATCGAGTTGATTTAAGACAAATTTTACATCCATTAGTGGTATTACAGTTAGGCATCCTCCAGAGATTGTTGACACAATGTTTTGGTTTCCAAAAACAAACTTAAACACAATTGATTGTTTATTTAAACAACTTACCACTTATAAAATGATCGGAGCAGACTTTGCTGTGTTTGGAAGGCTGATAATCCTTGCGGTTGATTCTTGCAAGCCATAGATTTCTCCTTTGTATGCTGAGGTTCTTTGTTTGCTCGCCTTCGTGCTCTCGTACAGTGGGAATTCCATAAAAGCTCCGCTTGACGTCATCATCCGACCTATTACGACAGCCGTGAATACAACAGGTGTGCACCATTGCTAGCTTTAAATAGCCTGCTTGGGTTCTTTTGAAGACTTTGTACTCGCGCGTTACAATGTGTGCTCAGTGACCCGTACGGTAAGCTTGACCCGCAAGATGGCCGCCACTAGGGAATCCCCGACTCTGTGACGTCATGTGAAAACTATCTATAGTGTACAAAGCGTCATCAAGATAAATGCTGGCTACGCTGAAGAATCTAAAATATCAAACATTTTTTAACACTTTCTTGTTTACCACATAATTCCGTATATGTTCCAGATGTTATTCCATAGTTTTGATGTCTTCAGTATTGTTCTACTATGTAGAAAATAGTCACAATACAGAAAAACCTATGAATGAGTAGGTATGTCCAAACTTAAGTTAACAATTATTTGCTGAAAGTGAGGTGAATATTGGTGAATAATAACCGAGACAAAGTCGAAGTTATTATTCATCGATATTCACTGAGCCTGAGGTGGATAATTGTTTTAGTATAAATACACAGGTGATGATTTAAAAAAAAAGAGGGAGAGACAGACAAAAGTGTATTAAAAGTTTTTTTTTTTTTTTTAAACTTCAAAAGCGGCATGCAAATGTAATAAAGGTGTGGCGCAGGCTTGTTACTTATCTATGCGACTCACACAAAATACTTTTGTTTTGAAATGGATAAAATAAATCACAATTCCACCTTGCCTTTGAATAGTTTTAGACCAAACTTCGTAGCATCTTTAGTGCTTTTAGGAACAGCATTTTCTTTCATCATTTGTAATTCTTCCTCACTTACGGTGACGAAGCGATTGGCCGCCATTTTGTCCAGTGGCTCAAGGCGATTGGTTGAGAAATTCGGACTATTTCTCGATAATCAGCGTGCCTGATTGCCTGTAATCACCTCCGTATTTATACTTATTAAAAAATACACTTGGCATTATTCTATGAAGGTTGTGAGTACAGAACTACCAGACTGTTACTGTTTGATCTTGAAAAACCCTCAAGTGTTCCTAGGCTACTGACCCTGCACTCTGGCCCCAGCTTCTTTTCAAGTTAGGAGAAAGCATTTAACTGCACACACATGATAATTACAGTAACTTGCATTAAATGAGATGGTGTTCAGTGTCGGGCAGCACGGTGGTGTAGTGGTTGGCACTGTCACCTCACAGCAAGAAGGTCCTGGGTTCAAACCCAGCGGCCGGCGAGGGCCTTTCTGTGTGGAGTTTGCATGTTCTCCCCGTGTCTGCGTGAGTTTCGTCCGGGTGCTCCGGTTTCCCCCACAGTCCAAAGACATGCAGGTTAGGTTAACTGGTGACTCTAAATTGACCGTAGGTGTGAATGTGAGTGTGAATGGTTGTCTGTCTTTTGCCGCTTTTCCACTACAAACGCGGCTGAGTCGGGCTGAGCCGTGCCGTGCTGAGTCGGGCTGAGCGGGGCTGTTGGAGTTGCATTTCGACTACAACCGCGCTGAACCGTGCTGGCTGGAAGTGGGTGGACACATTGGGTGGAGTTAGCGAAAGTGGGTGGACGTCAGGTGATGTCGTTAAGCAGCGCAAACAGTGACATCAGTGATCTTTTAAGCGGTAGTCTCACAACCCGAATAGTAAACAATAAACATGGAGGACATGGAGTCGTTAGTGTTGCTGGTCTTGGTGCTGTGGCTTGTTGTCACCGACAACGCCAACAGATACTGGCAAGAGCGTATAGATGAGGCGAGGCGCATAAGGCTTCAGAAATTCTCGTAATTCGTAATTATTCTCCTTCCGGGTTTGCGGTGTTTACAGATCCCAGCGTGCTCGCGGGGCGTGTGTGGGCATGTGAGGACACTCTTCCTCACCAATCAGTGCACAGGGGAGTGTCTGCTCATGCCCCTAGCCCCACTCGGCACGGTTTGGCTCGCTTCAGCCCCACTCCAAAACGGTGCGAGTTTTGGGTGCTAAGCAGGGCTGAAGCGAGCTGAGTCGTGCTGGTTTTTGGTAGTCGAAACGCGAGCCGTGTCGGGCTGAAGTGAGCTGAAGCGGGCTGAAGTGAGCTGAAAAAGGGTAGTGGAAAAGGGCCATATGTGTCAGCCCTATGATGACCTGGTGACTTGTCCAGGGTGTACCCCGCCTCTCGCCCGTAGTCAGCTGGGATAGGCTCCAGCTTGCCTGCGACCCTGCACAGGATAAGCAGTTACAGAAAATGGATGGATGGATGGGTGTTCAGTGTCATAATGATGGATGATGTATAACCTTCTGGAAATGTGAGAAATTCTAGGGATACAATTATACTGGGAGTAGCTTTGGAGATAAGCTCTTATCCTGGGCACCAAGTTTGAAAGTTGCTACTTTTTTTGTTTGTGTAGAAAAAATGCTTTAATGTTAAACTGCATGTTTATCTTCTATATGCAGGTAGGTCCCACTGGAAAAGTGGTGGGAATTGAGCACATAGAAGAACTTGTGCAAGCCTCTGTGAAAAATGTCCAAACTGATGACCCAGAGCTGTTAACTTCTGGACGGATCAAACTAGTGGGTGAGCCACTTAAGAACTGAATAGAATGGTATGCATGAAATTAAATAACAAACCAGGGTCTGTTTTTCCTCTTCAGCAAAGCATAGTTACTTTTATAAGGAACTCGTCTTTTCTCATTTGACCGATATTTATTCTTTACACCAGTTGAAGCTACAGTATGTAGGGTTTTGTTAAAAATGGGAAAATCTTGATAATTGGAAAAGGGATGGAAAAAACCCCCTCTATAATATGATTTTTCTGTGCTGGCATGATTCACCCTGACGGTCCTGTAATTCACAGCCAGAGCTGTGTGTGGAATGTTGTGTTAGAATTGGCGTGAATATTTCTATACTTCCGCACCAGATCAGACGTGTTAATGTCAAACTCAAGCATGAAAGAAGTCCACTTGCACTGTGTTTGGCAGGAGCAGCAGTCAGTCAGGAGAGAGTGTAAACAAATAGGCGTGAGAGAGTGGAAGAGTGTGAGAATACACTATAAAAGGAAACAGGAATCAGGACTGATGGTGTTTTAGCAGGTAAGGCAGTTATTTGTTCTCTAATTTGGTCAGAGGCTCATGAGTTGTAGTCATCTATTCTATCCTTGTTGAGCTACAAAACTCATGATAAGTGGTACCAACTGGTGTTTTGTGAGTTTCTCTGAGCTTTTGTACAACCCCGATTCCAAAAAAGTTGGGACAAAGTACAAATTGTAAATAAAAACGGAATGCAATGACGTGGAAGTTTCAAAATTCCATATTTTATTCAGAATAGAACATAGATGACATATCAAATGTTTAAACTGAGAAAATGTATCATTTAAAGAGAAAAATTAGGTGATTTAAAATTTCATGACAACAACACATCTCAAAAAAGTTGGGACAAGGCCATGTTTAGCACTGTGAGACATCCCCTTTTCTCTTTACAACAGTCTGTAAACGTCTGGGGACTGAGGAGACAAGTTGCTCAAGTTTAGGCATAGGAATGTTAACCCATTCTTGTCTAATGTAGGATTCTAGTTGCTCAACTGTCTTAGGTCTTTTTCGTCGTATCTTCCGTTTTATGATGCGCCAAATGTTTTCTATGGGTGAAAGATCTGGACTGCAGGCTGGCCAGTTCAGTACCCGGACCCTTCTTCTACGCAGCCATGATGCTGTAATTGATGCAGTATGTGGTTTGGCATTGTCATGTTGGAAAATGCAAGGTCTTCCCTGAAAGAGATGTCGTCTGGATGGGAGCATATGTTGCTCTAGAACCTACTTTCAGCATTGATGGTGTCTTTCCAGATGTGTAAGCTGTCCATGCCACACGCACTAATGCAACCCCACACCATCAGAGATGCAGGCTTCTGAACTGAGCGCTGATAACAACTTGGGTTGTCTTTCTCCTCTTTAGTCCGAATGACACGGCGTCCCTGATTTCCATAAAGAACTTCAAATTTTGATTCGTCTGACCACAGAACAGTTTTCCACTTTGCCACAGTCCATTTTAAATGAGCCTTGGCCCAGAGAAGACGTCTGCGCTTCTGGATCATGTTTAGATACGGCTTCTTCTTTGAACTATAGAGTTTTAGCTGGCAACGGCGGATGGCACGGTGAATTGTGTTCACAGATAATGTTCTCTGGAAATATTCCTGAGGCCATTTTGTGATTTTCAATACAGAAGCATGCCTGTATGTGATGTAGTGCCGTCTAAGGGCTCGAAGATCACGGGCACCCAGTATGGTTTTCCGGCCTTGACCCTTACACACAGAGATTCTTCCAGATTCTCTGAATCTTTTGATGATATTATGCACTGTAGATGATGATATGTTTGAACTCTTTGCAATTTTACACTGTCGAACTCCTTTCTGATATTGCTCCACTATTTGTCGGCGCAGAATTAGGGGGATTGGTGATCCTCTTCCCATCTTTACTTCTGAGAGCCGCTGCCACTCCAAGATGCTCTTTTTATACCCAGTCATGTTAATGACCTATTGCCAATTGACCTAATGAGTTGCAATTTGGTCCTCCAGCTGTTCCTTTTTTGTACCTTTAACTTTTCCAGCCTCTTATTGCCCCTGTCCCAACTTTTTTGAGATGTGTTGCTGTCATGAAATTTCAAATGAGCCAATATTTGGCATGAAATTTCAAAATGTCTCACTTTCGACATTTGATATGTTGTCTATGTTCTATTGTGAATACACTATCAGTTTTTGAGATTTGTAAATTATTGCGTTCCGTTTTTATTTACAATTTGTACTTTGTCCCAACTTTTTAGGAATCGGGGTTGTATTTCAAACTTGGTTATATTTTGTCATTGAGTGATTTGAACTTTTTTTTTCCAACCTCTTCTGTGTCTTTTTAACCTCTGATGAAGGCTAATGTTTGAACACTATCTGGTTTGTGCCAAACATTTTTTGATAGGCTGGAAAACAGAATAGACAAATCATATAACAAAATACACACAAAACGCACAAATCAAGTTTTTCTTTACATTTTTATGAGCGTTGTATAACATTGGTAAATGACGAGGTGTATTTGTTTTGTTCTCTACAGCAGCCTTTCTCAACCAGGGTGCCGTCTGGCTTCATTAGGGGTGCCGTCAAAAAATTATTAATACCCTGTCCACACTAGGGATTTTGTACCGATACGATACTACTTTCATACCGCAACACCTGTCCACACTAGCAACTATACCGGTACTGTAGCGGTTATAACTGTATCGGTACGAAACCCACAAATGTATGGGTTTCGTACCGGTACAGTATCGGTACTGTAGCGCTTCGCTGTAGTGTGGACAGATGAAGCGGTTCTGTATCGATACAAATATAATGCGCATGCGCAAAGTCACACACCTCAATCTATGTCTTCGCTGAATAAAATAGTGAAGAACGGAGATTCGTTTTCTTTGTTTCTTTCTCAACTGCCTCGCGCGTTTTATACGATTCGACTGAATAAATGACCACCAGAAATACAGACTGTACATTGACAACAAAAAGCACACACGCGTTGTTTCATCCGCCATATTCTCGGAAGGAAGTTACTCGGTAACCACGGAAACATTTCGTACACGCGCATTTCAACTACCGTGAAAGAAAACCGCAAACATTTCTCGCTAGTGTGGACAGATGCACTAAACTGTACCGGTATACTTTGTATCGATACAGTTATACCACTATCGTACCGGTATATATGTGAACACAGCTATATTCTAACATTGAAATAAATAAAATGAATTAAAATTCCAAAAAACGATAGTTACACTAATGCAGATCATCGCAGGGCTCGACATTAACGCTTGTCCGGGACAAGTGATACTTTATGTCGGACAAGTTCATCGTCTCAGTTACTTGCCCGATCGGACAAGTGCCAAAATACGCCGATATTCGGGTTACATATCAAATTTATCAGTTTATTCACATGATTTCCGAAGCATCTCACTCAACATATTGTTTTGATGAATCGCCGGATGTTTCTATTCGGAAAGAGCAATGTGCGCATGCGCAATATTCCACTTGCGAAACCGGCCAATACCGCTTTGTGTATTTGAGCTGAAAAGTAAACGGTTGTTTACGATTGGTTTTAATCGTGTCATACACGTGGATTTGTTGACATTTCTGTTGGCGGGATCATTATTCAACTGTATGTTTATGTTGAGCATGTGGTAATTTCCAAATCTTTGAATTGTTGTTGATGGTGTTCATTATAAAAATTTAGACATTTAGAAAACGTCCCTCCTGAAGTTCAGCTTCACAAAGAAGTCTAGTGAATCCGAGGTTACTTTTTGTGATATTTGTTACTGAACTGCAGACTACTGATCTGTGTATATATAATGGTTAGTGTTTCTGGATCTCATAGTATAGTTATTTTGTTCTTAAAATTTTATGTTCATAATTTCTACTCTATTGGAATATATTGCTTCTGAACTTCAGTATAATAATTGGTGAATTATGGTATCAATCAGTCTGTTTTACTATATTTTTGAACTTTTGCCTCAGTATATCAAGTATTGATTACTTTTGATTCATAGATATTATGCATATGTTGTGAATTCGGAAAGAAATGCAATAAAGATTGTTGGGTTACAAATAGTTTGTGGGGGGTTTTTCTCAAATATTTCTTCGGACAAGTCAACTTCACATTTGGACAAGTAAATTTCCTTTCAACTTGCCTGACAGGACAAGTGGTTTCAAAAGTTAATGTAGAGCCCTGCATCGCTGCCTCATGCATCATCAAAATTTGTCTCACGGCCCCCTTTCCCATGTCACAACGTCACTGCGGGGTCAGCGTGACTGCGTATATTTTATATGGGGGTGCCTTGAGAATTTGCATACTTCTGAAGGGTGCCGTGACTGAAAAAAGGTTGAGAAACGCTGCTCTACAGCATATTTTGGTTAGCTAGAGTTAGGACGGTGGTGCAGTGGTTAGCACTGTCGCCTCACAGTAAGAAGGCTCTGGGTTCGAACCTCACGGCCGACGGGGGCCTTTCTGTGTGGAGTTTGTACTGTATGTTAGGGATGTCCCGATCCGATCACGTGATCGGAAATCGGGCCCGATCACATGGTTTCAGACTCGATCGGAATCGGGCATTGCCTTCCGATCAGGGATCGGATATATATCTATATAATATATTCTCATTTTTAACACATCAATAGCTATGCGTTGGCACAGAGTGAGACCAGACCTCTTGTCTCAACACAGCAACATCAACACGTGCGGCATGACATCACTTTGTAGCGGAGACGCTATTGGTTATTGGCTGCCTGTTGCCGGCAAAGTTGAACACGGAAGCAGTTCGAAGCGGAAAGCAAAGCATGAGATCATTTTTTTCGTTGGATGACAAAAGAAACGGGCTCAAACCTGAAAGGGTAGAAATGCTTATTTTCATCAAGAAAAACGTTCATTTCCTTAATTGAAATTACTGTACACCACTGTGAGATGCGTTCTTAAAAGCAAATTACCGGCACTGTGGCACTTTATTTTTTTTTTTATTTGTTTACATTCCTGCCAGGTATTTTAAGGTTTTTTTTAAATTTGTTATTGTTCAAACTGCCTCACGTAAGTGCTCTGTTTGCTAACGGAGTTGTTGGATGTTAAAATAAGGTATTAAATAAAAAATGAGGAACATCCTGGATCCGTTTCTTTCCTCGTCTTTATTTTTTATGGATTATAAGAAGTATCGGATCGGGACTCGGTATCGGCAGATACTCAAAATCAAATGATCGGTATCGGATCGGAGGGCAAAAAAACCTGATCGGGACATCCCTACTGTATGTTGTCTGTTTGTGTTCTGGGTGCGCCGGTTTCCCCCACAGTTCAAAGACATGCAGTTAGGTTAACTGGCTAATCTAAATTGCCTGTAGGTGTAAATGGTTGAGAGGAGAAAACCTCTATAATAATCTGGTAGAAGGCAACAGGAAACCACTACCGTAATTCTTCCCAAGAAACTATGATGCAAGGCAGAGCGGCCACGTCACTATAGTGACATGCCAAAGAGAGGTTGAGACTAAAGTTTCAGGAAATGGAGATTACAGTGGAGTAACCCTTTTTATTTCAACCAGAGCTTAACATTAGATGACTAGTTAATTTTGTGTTGATTAAAGTGCATATTCTGGACCAATTTCGTTTTTTTTAATATGAAAGTATGTCCCTTTACACACTCATCCAGAAGGGTAATTTTGCACAAGGCCATCTGTCTACAGTAGAAAAAAATAAAATAACAAAACGCATCTGGAAAAATCCCAAAGGAGTCTGGAGCCAGATTTGTGACGTTACCTGCGGAAGCGCCAGCAGGCTGCGCGAGCTTGCACAGTTTCAGTGCACAGCCTGTGTAGACCAAGCGCTCCCATTTCTCTCTCATTGTTCAGTCTTTTGGGAAACGATGAGCACTAATCCCATCAAGATTGGTGTTGCTACACCCTCCTACGATACATCTGTTAACCATTTTAATAATTACACGATAACGTTGAAGAAATTTGCAGAAAACCACCAGGTCGTTTTCTCATAAACAAACCAGCGCTGACGTAGGATTCAGAGGGAGGCGTCCCGCAGGTGACGTCACGAAAATCAATGTTTGCCGGGAAATCCAAATGCCAAGTTTTTTCAGAGGCGGACCAATTCGCCTCAAATGGCTTGATTTCAACTGAATTTTTCTGGTATTGCGCAAGGTAAAAAAAACTGCACAAAATGCAAAATGTGACAGATATTTGATCAAAGTTTAATATAAAATAGGAGAATTACATTGATCTTGCTCCCGAATTTACCCGTGATATGCACTTTAAGATCGGTCAGAATGAGCACAGTTGCATCATGACAGGTTGGTGATACATGGGCTACTGCCTGTGATACTCACAGTGAGTACTACCAAGCTGATGATTTAGCTTTTTCGTCTGCCCTGACAGTCATTGATGTGCAAAATAAAGTAATTTTATTCTCATAACATGTCTATAACACTGAACAGTCTTGCAATATGCATATTTTGTCTGCATCCCAATTTCATTATGTCATTAGAGTTTATACTAATTATTGTCCATTGTGTGGGTTGGACACACAATGTATGTGCACTCAAAGCTAATGCACACTTTTTTTGGGGGGGGGTGCAGCACAAACTAGGTTATGAAATGTTCCTCCTCAAGTAACTTGGAACAGCATTTTTCTACCAGAGAAGGTGTAATTCAGAAATCTTACATTCCCTTCACATGAAGTTCATCACTATTGTTCTTGCAGTAATTGTCTGTAGTTTACTATAGTTAAAAATTCCAGCTAAAAGGATGCACGCACAAACTCGAAATTCCTTTTTATACCAAAATCATTGCACTGTTTTATTTATTCTGAATGTAAACAATGATTTCCCTTTTAATGCAGTGTATTATTGTCCCTACATCGGATTTCTATTAGTTTAACGTCGTGCTACAACATTAGTACAACAATGGTCACAAAACTACAACAATGGCCATTAAAATTAAGTAATTCGGTTTTGGAATTCGTACAGACCAACACAAAATATTTCTTTGGTCTAAACTTGGCTGTGTCCCTTTGCAGTGGGCGATGGACGGTTAGGTTTTCCAGATGGAGCACCGTATGATGCCATTCATGTTGGAGCAGCAGCACCGACAGTCCCCAAAGCGGTAGGCACACAATTTCTCAATTTCCTCATAGTTTCTATTCTGCTCTACAGTCTAATCCTATCTGTCCTTACACTTGTCACATTTTGAGCAAAAAAAACAAAACATTTTAAGTGGTATTTCTTGCATCAGAAGTTTATAATGGAAAGAATAAAATTTGACATTTGTACATGTGGCCACTAATGCTCAGCTTGATCTTCAATTTGTGTATATTTAGTGAAGCGGATGTGATAACTCAGCTTCCTAAAGGACATCACTGGGAATCAGTGATTGTACATGTAAATCCAGCATCACCTGCAATTCAGTTCAGTAATAAGAAGTATTAGCTAGCAATCAGAATGACTGTAAGTATTTCAGCCTCAAGACCTGACAATAAAATCATCTTCAGCTTCTGGAGCAGCTGAAACCAGGTGGAAGACTTGTGCTACCTGTAGGTCCAGAGGGTGGGACCCAAGTTCTGGAGCAGTATGATCGCCAGAGTGATGGTACTTTTGTCAAAAAGGCACTCATGGGGGTGGTGTATGTACCACTTACAGACCGACGTTACCAGTGGCCAGGGTAGGTACCACAGCATCATTCGCCTGGTATATGATTGATATATATTGTACAGTCCTATTGTCGCTTGTGAAAGTCCAAACTTCAGTCTATATTAATAATCTCGTAGTGGTTTGTACTTTCTAATTTACAAAGAGATATGATTTGATTTTTATACCTGGTCAGCTATGGCCAAAAGTTTGTGGACACCCAAACATAACGCTCATGAGTTTATATGTGCTGTTATAAGGCTGTAGTTAGGCATTCCAGTTCATCCCAAAGGTCTTCAGTGGGGTTGAGGTCAGGGCTCTGAACAAGCCATTCAAACTCTTCCATTTCACCCTTGGCAAACCATGTCTTTATGGACCTAGCTTTGCACACAGAGGCATTGTCATGCTGTTTGGGCTAGGTCTGTTTAGTTCCTATGAAGGGAAATTCTAAATCTTCTTCTACTAGCTGCTCCTGCTTCTCTGCGGGGTCGCTGCAGCAGTCAGTCTTCTCTAATGCCCGTGGTCTAATGTGTCTTCTTTCACTGCTCCGATGACCTCCATATCATCTCTGATGTTATCACTCCATCGCCTCTTGGGTCTCCCTCTCTTTCCCTTTCCTGGTGGTGCCATATACAACATCCGTTTCCCCACATACCGATCGTCTCTTCTCTCGACATGGCCATACCAGCGTAGCCTTGCTGTTCTGCATCTGGTCGAAATACTCTCCACTCCGAACACATCTCGCACTTTCTCATTCCTCAAATGGTCCAATCTTGTCCGTCCACATGCCCACCTTAAAGTGCATATCACGGGTAAATTCAGGAGCAAGATCAATGTAATTCTCCTATTTTATATTAAACTTTGGTCAAATATCTGTCACATTTTGCATTTTGTGCAATTTTTTTACCTTGCGCAATACCAGAAAAATTCAGTTGAAATCAAGCCATTTGAGGCGAATTGGTCCGCCTCTGAAAAAACTTGGCATTTGGATTTCCTGGCAAACATTGATTTTCGTGACGTCACGTGCGGGACGCCTCCCTCTGAATCCTACGTCAGCGCTGGTTTGTTTATGAGAAAACGACCTGGTGGTTTTCTGCAAATTTCTTCAACGTTATCACGTAATTATTAAAATGGTTAACAGATGTATCGTAGGAGGGTGTAGCAACACCAATCTTGATGGGATTAGTACTCATCGTTTCCCAAAAGACCGGACAATGAGAGAGAAATGGGAGCGCTTGGTCTACACAGGCTGTGCACTGAAACTGTGCAAGCTCGCGCAGCCTGCTGGCGCTTCCGCAGGTGACGTCACGAATCTGGCTCCAGACTCTCTTGGGATTTTTCCAGACGCGTTTTGTTATTTTATTTTTTTCTGCTGTAGACAGATGGCCTTGTGCAAAATTACCCTTCTGGATGAGTGTGTAAAGGAACATGCTTTCATATAAAAAAAATCCCAAAATTGGTCCAGAATATGCACTTTAATCTCCACTACTTCAAGTTGTTTTTCTTGTTTTCCTGTTAGGGGTACAGTCTCCATTGCGTACAGCATGGATGGTTGTACTACCATGCTGTAGATCTTCCCTTTCACTTTCCCTGGGACTCTCTTCTCACACAGGATCCCCATCATTTTCTTGACCACTTTCACGTTTGTTGGAGCATAGGTTTTATGCCGGATGCCCTTCCTGCCGCAACCCTCCCCATCTATCCGGGCTTGGGACTGGCACCAGCACCTTTCGACAACTGATGGCTGGGTTAAGGGAAATTCTAAATCAACAGCATACAAAAACATTCTAGACAATCATGTGTGTCCAACTTTGTGGGGACGAACCACATACGGGTGCGATGGTCAAGTGTTGACATAATTTTGACCATATATTGTATGTTCAGGTTTCAGACTTTCCTAATGAGGATGTGCTAATGAAGACCGAACTAATGCTAAAAACTAATTCACACGTGGATAAGTCTTTTACAATACAGCTATAATCTTGTTGCTCTGTTTCTGTCCCCAGTGGTGAGCTCTGATTGCAGTGTGGTTACTCCTGCAGGAGATGGTTGTGGTGTTGCAGTGCAGAGAACACTTAGGACAGCGCGCAAGGCCCTCACTTCAGCTGTGGATCGCTTCCCTGCCTGTCACCTCCATCCAGCTTCTTCAATTCTCTTATACTCTAGTCTAATGACTTTAATGACCTATAGCAAGGCGTGTTTTCATTCAGCCATTATTGGATGGCCCTGAGATTTGTTATTGAAATTGTGTCTTTCCCAATGGGGTTTATATACCATTTTCCTAAAAAGGAAATGTATTTATAGGTTTGTGTTTCTTAACCCTACCACCACCATGCTTTTTGCTTGTTTTGTAAACGCAATGTAAAATATTTTCTCACTTTAGTCGAAGCAATGGCGAGTTAATTAAAGCATTAAGGTCATTATTCGGACTGGAATGGCACAATTATACGTAAATCGTATATTTATGTAACTAATTTATTAATAAATAAGCTAAAAAGAAAAGCTAGGATTTATTTATCTGTTTGTTTAGTCAGTCTAACAGAGAAATTCCCGAAACCAAATCATAGTGCGCCTTTTCAGGGAAGGTCACGCGTTACGTCATCAGCCTGCGACAGAACACGCGTGCGGGCATGACAGCATGGCGTGTCAGAGTAAACAGTGTACAGAGGTTGGTCAGTTGTTTACTGCATAGTAATTATTTTAAAAAGAAACATATACCTGGTGGCATTTATTCGTTGTGTAATGGAATCGATGTTAGCAGAAATATAACGAAATGTAAAGAGTCGCGGCGGTGTTTACACACCACAGCCAGTGTTTTCAGAGCAAAGTACCGAACCAAGTTCAGCATCATGGAGACCAAAGAGTTAAACCCTGCAGAAACAGGGAAAGATCCGGAACTGAGCGTGAGTGAGAGCAAAGAAGTAAAAGAAAGCTGCAAGAAAAGGAAAAGCGAAGACCTCGAAGAACACGAGATAAACAAACGGGGTAAGAAGCGAAAGGGAAGCAAACAGGTTAAACCCGGGGATAGGTACATTCCTCCGCCACAGAAACGCAATCCCGGAGTGAGTTTTAACCAAGAACACTTCGCAGAAACCTCCTACTATTTTGAAGGAGGACTTAGGAAAGTGTACCCTTATTATTTCGATTTTAAGACTTACTGCAAGGGCCGATGGATCGGTAAAACACTACTAGAAGTCTTCAGCAGTGAATTCCGTGCAGAGCCATTAAACTACTATCAGAAAGCAGTTAAAGAGGGACGGATTCGGCTGAATGAAATACCTGTGGACGACCTAAATATCACACTGAAGGTAAGGAATTTGATGTTACATAAATTCTAACAACGAAAAGAAGTTTGGTTTTAAGGTTTGGTTTTTGTGCTTTCCAGAACAATGACTTCATGAGGAACACTGTGCATCGCCATGAGCCCCCTGTTAATGGCCAACCGCTGCAGGTCTTGGTGGACGATGGTGAAGTGGTGGTGGTAGACAAACCCGCCTCTCTGCCCGTACATCCGTGTGGCCGCTATCGCCACAACACAGTCATCTTCATTTTGGGGAAAGAGAGAGGTCTGTGCGGCCTCCACACTGTGCACCGTCTCGATCGCCTCACCTCAGGCATCCTTCTGTTTGCTCGCACTCTGGAGATGTCCAAGAAACTGGACCAGATGGTTCGGGATCGACAGGTGAAGCCATCACCGCCTTCCTGATATGACCCTTTCGACTTGCTCGCAGCGGCACGGTGGTGTAGTGGTTAGCGCTGTCGCCTCACAGCAAGAAGGTCCGGGTTCAAGCCCCGTGGCCGGCGAGGGCCTTTCTATGTGGAGTTTGCATGTTCTCCCCGTGTCCGTATGGGTTTCCTCCGGGTGCTCCAGTTTCCCCCACAGTCCAAAGACATGCAGGTTAGGTTAACTGGTGACTCTAAATTGACCGTAGGTGTGAATGTGAGTGTGAATGGTTGTCTGTGTCTATGTGTCAGCCCTGTGATGACCTGGCGACTTGTCCAGGGTGTACCCCGCCTTTCGCCCGTAGTTCAGCTGAGATAGGCTCCAGCTTGCCTGCGATCCTGTAGAACAGGATAAAGCGGCTTAAGATAATGAGAGATGAGATGAGACTTGCTCGCAGAGGCTCCAACTTGAGAAATTGCAAAGAGGGAGATTCTCCCTCTCTGCGAGTAGCTCGGAGGGAGACAAGTTTGAGCGCTGTAGGCGAGTGTTATATATGAATGAATGATTGATTCACCGCATTTTGTGTCAATTAAATCTTATTAATAGTAACAGATCTAGATAAATCCAGTGACTACAGACCAAACTTTAATATGCCTAAAATCAATGTCAATAATGACTATTATAAATTGCCAATGGTAGACCCTCTGATGATAATGTTCTTCTAATAATATTCTAAGTTAGTAAAAGTCAGACAAAAAAAAGTCAGACAAGTTCGTTAGAATCTAACGTCTGGTCTGGTGATCTAACCCTGTCAGATATAGAGTCGTCTTGCTGCCATCCAAAATAGTCCGCCATTCGTCCCTGGCGACCATTGCGGTGGGCGATCCCAACTTTATCTTGGTGATTTTCTGATATTTCTTCTTCGTAGTTTGGCTTTCACCATTTCCACCAACGGAACTTCGTTTATGTTCTCTTGAATGAGATAATGAAACTGAAAGACAAGCAGGCGATAAATGTAGACGCGAAAAAACAAACAAAATGGTTGAGTGTCGCGGGTTTTCTCGTTCTCTCACGCGTACCATTAATGGCACCATCTGTATGCTTTATCGGTAACTGCTAAGACATTGGGTGGTTCAGTGTGACCCTGTGGCGCACCGAATTCCGCTCGATTCATATGTGCGCTTGATCTGCATGCGCATGCCTCCGGCATTCACTTCAGTCCCCCCATTACGCCCGTCGGTGTGCCAACCGGGGAATCGGCATATACCGCGGGGTACACACTTGAGTCCAATGTCAGACACGAAAAGCGGAAAGTCAACTATTAATTTTCGTCAACATAAACGTATCAACTTATATATTTTTAACTAATCATGTGTAGGAAGGGCGGGCGGGAGATTTTTATGTTGTCACCGGGAGGTCAGGAGGATTTTCGAAATGTTCCCTAAAGTGGGAGAGTTGGAGCCTCTGTACTCGTGATTTATTTATCCCCCCCCCCTCCCAAGAAAATTACTAAATAGAAGTACCCTGTATAAGTTTTATAGTAAAGAAGACACAATGATCATCTTGCATATTCAGGTGCTTTAGTTTAACAGCCACACTTTTTAATGTATGGTTATTTGGGGTGTCTACCATCTCTAAGTTATAACATTTTCTGAAGGCACTCTGTTTAGGCTAGCACTTACTATACAAAACCTGAACAAGATGATGGTCATCGTCGTCATCAAATGACGAAGTTGTCATAAGCAGTAAATTCTCCCAGAAACTTATGACCCTGATGTTATTTATTATGTAGGTAAAGCTGTCATCCTTGACTTGCAAGTGACGTCAAAGCAAAATAGAAACCTGGATGTCGGCCATGTTGGTGGATCTACAAATGCGGGGTCAAGCGATATTACATACAAAACATAATCACGCATGCACAAGTCTCTTTGTTTTTCCACTGCTTTAAGCGTTCTTTTAGCTATGCCATATCTTTGTGCTGTATATGGTTATGGTCACAACAGCACTTGTGACTGTGGCACGTTCTGATTTTTTTAGACTTCCGTCCGTGATTCGGAAAGTGGGCTTGGAAACTCTTGATGCTTAGTACAGAGAGGAGACAAGGGGATCAGGACACTTTGTCCAATGACCATTTCATCCAATAGTTAAGACATTTCATCCAAAGCCTTTTCCATATGCCCTATCAATTATTTTATATTTCAGGTATTCCAGTGTTCATGAACAAAAGAACACTGCTCCGCACCTAAAGATTTAATATGATCCAGCCAGCTTTAAAAATTAATAACTCGACCAGGGGAGCTCGCAGCGAAGCCAAATTTTACAGGCACCTCCCTCTAAGCCTCCCCCTTCAAAAGAGCATGGTCTTGGGTCGGTAGGACCACGCCTCGGCCTGGGATTCGCGAACAAAGCCCCTGTGAGAGTGCTGCTCGGCGCCTAAAGATTTAATATGATCCAGCTGGAAACAGACATGCAAGTGAGCAGCCTGCAATGACGAGAGAGTTAACTCATCCCAGAGTCAGCAAGTGGCACGGCTGCCCGCCTTAGTATGCTCTTTAGTGTCGAAGCTGCTTCGGTCAAACTCCCATTGAGAATTCCTCCCTTTTTCAAACAAACAAATACCTGAAATATAAAATAATCAATAGTGCGTATGAAAAAGGCTTTGGACGAAATGACCTGTATTCATACTCGATGGTTGGTAGAAGCGTCTCATCTTCAGAAAAGTCTGACTTATTTCAATAATATGGGTCAAAACCACACACATCTATCTTCTCTTTGTATCGAATCTTCGCTCGACCGTTCAAATCGTGGTAACACTGAGAAAATTCAGCAATGTTTACAGACACGCTTTCAGCGGCTGCCATCCTAGTTGCTTTGCATATCCACCATCATGGCAGATGCTCATGACGTAGCACGTTTTGATCATGTGGTTGCAAGTCAGCTATAGTGGTGCTTGAAAGTTTGTGAACCCTTTAGAATTTTCTATATTTCTGCATAAAGATGACCTAAAACATCAGATTTTCACACAAGTCCTAAAAGTAGATAAAGAGAACCCAGTTAAACAAACGAGACAAAAATATTATACTTGGTCATTTATTTATTGAGGAAAATGATCCAATATTACATATCTGTGAGTGGCAAAAGTATGTGAGCCTTTGCTTTCAGTATCTGGTGTGACCCCCTTGTGCAGCAATAACTGCAACTAAATGTTTCCGGTAACTGTTGATCAGTCCTGCACACCGGCTTGGAGGAATTTTAGCCCATTCCTCCGTACAGAACAGCTTCAACTCTGGGATGTTGGTGGGTTTCCTCACATGAACTGCTCGCTTCAGGTCCTTCCACAACATTTCGATTGGATTAAGGTCAGGACTTTGACTTGGCCATTCCAAAACATTAACTTTATTCTTCTTTAACCATGCTTTGGTAGAATGACTTGTGTGCTTGGGGTCGTTGCCTTGCTGCATGACCCACCTTCTCTTGAGATTCAGTTCATAGACAGATGTCCTGACATTTTCCTTTAGAATTCGCTGGTATAATTCAGAATTATTTGCTGGTATAATTCAGAATTATTCGCTTGTATAATTCAATGGATTCATTGTTCCATCAATGATGGCAAGCCATCCTGGCCCAGATGCCACAAAACAGGCCCAAACCATGATACTACCACCACCATGTTTCACAGATGGGATAAGGTTCTTATTCTGGAATGCAGTGTTTTCCTTTCTCCAAACATAACGCTTCTCATTTAAACCAAAAAGTTCTATTTTGGTCTCATCCGTCCACAAAACATTTTTCCAGTAGCCTTCTGGCTTGTCCACGTGATCTTTAGCAAACTGCAGATGAGCTGCAATGTTCTTGCAATGCACACCATTGCTGTTCAGTTTTCTCCTGATGGTGGACTCATGAACATTGGTTAATGTGAAAGAGGCCTTCAGTTGCTTAGAAGTTACCCTGGGGTCCTTTGTGACCTTGCCGACTATTACACGCCTTGCTCTTGGAGTGATCTTTGTTGGTCGACCACTCCTGGGGAGGGTAACAATGGTCTTGAATTTCCTCCATTTGTACACAATCTGTCTGACTGTGGATTGATGGAGTCCAAACTCTTTAGAGATGGTTTTGTAACCTTTTCCAGCCTGATGAGCATCAACAACGCTTTTTCTGAGGTCCTCAGAAATCTCCTTTGTTCATGCCATGATACACTTCCACAAATGTGTTGTGAAGATCAGACTTTGATAGATCCCTGTTCTTTAAATAAAACAGGGTGCCCACTCACACCTGATTGTCATCCCATTGATTGAAAACACCTGACTCTAATTTCACCTTCAAATTAACTTCTAATCCTAGAGGTTCACATACTTTTGCCACTCACAGATATGTAATATCGGATCATTTTTCCTCAATAAATAAATGACCGAGTATAATATTTTTGTCTCATTTGTTTAACTGGGTTCTCTTTATCTGTTTTTAGTACTTGTGTGAAAATCTGCTGATGTTTTAGGTCATATTTATGCAGAAATATAGAAAATTCTAAAGGGTTCACAAACTTTCAAGCACCACTGTAGGTGGGAAAAAAATTCCTAAGATCAGGTTGTCCTGAACCAAAAGTGTGTTTGATAACATTAAAATTTGACAAGACAGTATTTGTGTGTTTTTCACCATTCAAATGGAAATAGCTGTGGACAGAATGGTGTTCAACCATCAACTAACCATCAAGTAGAGAGAAATTAACAAAAAATGATATGAGAACAGAGTGGCACGGTGGTGTAGTGGTTAGCGCTGTCGCCTCACAGCAAGAAGGTCTGGTTTCGAGCCCCGTGGCCGGCGAGGGCCTTTCTGTGCGGAGTTTGCATGTTCTCCCCGTGTCCGCGTGGGTTTCCTCCGGGTGCTCTGGTTTCCCGCACAGTCCAAAGACATGCAGGTTAGGTTAACTGGTGACTCTAAATTGACCGTAGGTGTGAATGTGAGTGTGAATGGTTGTCTGTGTCTATGTGTCAGCCCTGTGATGACCTGGCGACTTGTCCAGGGTGTACCCCGCCTTTCGCCCGTAGTCAGCTGGGATAGGCTCCAGCTTGCCTTTGACCCTGTAGAACAGGATAAAGCGGCTACAGATAATGAGATGAGATATGAGAACATAAAAGGCAAGTAAATACTTGCATCTCGCATATAAGCCATCAGTATGTTACCCATCCCAAATTGCGAGTTTCGTCTTGGTATTGAGATTGAGAGTAATTGTTAGCTGAATAAGTTGAGCTCACACGTCTTTAGTTAGCCAATAACCTTTGGTGGTATGTTGTGAGATCATGAACATTAGCTCGGCAACTTGCTAGGTCTTGAATCCAGACCGAGAAGCCATAGGCGCAAAAATAGAACTTGCTAGAGCAGGCAGTTTTTACTTTTTTTTTTATACATGCTTAAACAGGCAATCAGATATGACTCTCTTGTAGCACAAAGAAAAGACAAACATTTAACCATGAGAGTGATCATGCAACCCTGCACAACACATTTACTGCATTCATTCATTAGTCTTCAGTAACTACTTTATCCTGGTCTCTTGATTTGTTACATTTTAAGAAACCGGCAACTAAGTTTGAGAAATATCAGCACATACACAGCACATTAGATCCTAACGGAGGTGTGTTGGAAAAGGTATACACACTTTTTTTTTTTTTTGGCTACATAGCATGTAGTGTAAACAGATAGGTGGACAATGAAATAAGTTTTATTACTGCCCTAGGAATGCTACATATTCTCTACTCTTTTACATATTTGCATCATCGGAACTTAATTTGTTAGATACATTCAGTTGTAGATACTGTAGACTGTGAATAGTCTTCCGTGTTCCTATATATAGATTTTCCTTTGCTTTGTACAGTTGGAGAAGGAGTATGTTTGTCGTGTGGAGGGGGAGTTTCCTGACGGCGAGGTTGTGTGTGAAGAACCAATTCTGGTAGTCTCATTTAAGGTGGGTCTCTGCAGAGTGGATCCCAAAGGTAAAGACTCCCGCACAGTTTTCCAAAAACTCAGCTACAATGGGCGCTCTAGTGTAGTGCGCTGTCTCCCACTCACAGGGCGCACGCATCAGATCCGCGTGCATCTCCAGTATCTGGGCTTCCCTATCCTCAGTGACCCCATTTATGGTTCTTCTGCCTGGGGCCCAAACAGAGGCAAGGGAGGCCTGGTGGGCAAAAATGATCAGGAACTGTTGGAAGCTCTTATCGAGGAGCACCGTTCCAAGGAAAGTTTGCACCTCTTGGATATCTCGGATGAAGCGTTATCAGGAAAGGACGAGTCTAATGCAGGCACCAGTGGCGGTGCTCTAGTTAACAATGCCCTAACAGGCAGGGCTGAATCTCTAAACACTGCATGTGAAGAATCCACTAGAACTTCAAATGACAATGAAGCAGTAACGAAGAGTACACAGGCAAAAGAGAGCAGTTATCACTCTGAGGCATTATCTGGAACTGCAGATACAACCCACATAGTCAGAGATCATTTATGTTCAGAATGTAAAATTGTCCGACCTGACCCTACAGAGAAGGAGTTGGTCATGTACCTGCATGCATTACGCTACAAGGGACCTGATTTTGAATATTCCACACAATTGCCTGACTGGGCTAAAGAAGACTGGATGCAGGATTGAAATTCTTTTTACATTATTTTCTGTTCTTTATAAAAATTTAATCTGTAAAAAAGAGAATGGAAAATGGCTGGCATTTGGATTTGCATTTAAAATTAGAACTGTGATCAAACCTTTCTGTAAAAGGAGCTTTTAAGTAAAAATGTAAAATTTTCTGAAGTTATTGAGACACTTGTATTCTCCTTTTTTTTTTTTCTGTGAACCAGGTCATGGCTCAGTAAAATAGAAATTTTTATTGACTTTCTTAGTCACATTTACATAATAGATCATTCTTGGTTCTTTAAATCTGACATCACATATAGACAAAACAATTTTAGAACAGCATGTTTCTCAAACATGACCACTTTTTTTTTTTTTTTTTAAATAAATAATTGTTACTTTTTTTTTTACATTTGGCACTTTGTACAACAGAAAGGTATGACAGCATTCCAGATGTTTTGGTTGCTGGCATACTAATTAAACATTGATCTCAGTTTAATAAAATGTACTAAATGGACCATGATGCAGCCATTAGTAATCCACTTCAATGTGTGAATGCTTGATAAACTGACCAGCACCACTAGTGGCACAAATATGGCAAAGGATCAATTATTATTTTTAAATTAAATGGCTTTTAACTTTTTTTTTACATTCTATAGTCATTCAGTAGTTACTACTGATTGATAAATGTTCATTTAATTTAAAAAATTAATTCAGAAATGACCAAGTCTCACACAACATAGCACCGCACTTCACAGCAAGAAACCCTGTCTTGGTAGTGTAATGATCGTACAACATTCAACTGAGTGATGGCATATAAAGACAAGAATTTAATGTGTGGAGCAGAAAATAATCATGCCTATATTCAGATATTAATTGACTGACTTGGTAGCTATTTATTTCCGACGATGGTTGTACTGTATTTTGTTAAAGAAAAAGATCTGAACATCAGGTAAAGTAAGTAAAACCTTGAAAAGTTTGCTTTTCAAAAGACTGTACAAATGTTCTGACTACTTCCATAGTTCATATACAGTTGGAATATTGGTTTGGTTCTGTCCTACCATTCTGTGGCATTACAAAATTAAATAAAATGTAGTTTTAGTTATAAATTAAAACGTGTGAATGTGCATCTACAGCAAATAACATTAAAGCAACATGTCCTGATTAAAAACAGGTATTTAAGACCCTTTTTTTTAAACAGATATATTTTCCTCTTTCATTTGGATATTCTTTTATGAAAAGAGAATACAGCACATGCGATCAGGCTGTCACGTTCGAGTAGCATACCTATGATGTACTAGCACATGTAACAAACAAATATCTTAGCCAATAAAGTTTTATTCCACGTCCCTTTGGACCATTTCTATTGGTCCATATTTCATGATAAAAAATATAAAGGGTTAATTGCCTTTTTTTTTGTTAGCTTAATGTCAATTTTAAATTTAAAAAAAGCATGTATGGCTTTATTTGTAGATTGATATGTTGACTTTAACACCATGTTGATCTTAAACACTCAATTGAAAAAATTCACTGTAATTCTGATGTATAAATTGTAAGCACAATGCATGAGTAAAAAGACATGCATCAAATACAGTTCTGGTAGTTGAGTCTTCTGTATGACATTTAAAACAATAAATAATTCGAATGTGCTATTTGAGGGCTTTAAATGTTTGAATATATTCTCTTCACGCAGTTAGCTTTAAGCTCAGTGGAGAGCTGAACAAAATAAACGGATAAATACACACAGAGGGCCTCAGACAAAACAGAATGGTACATATTGGAAATTAAACAAGTATTTCATCAAAGACATGAATCTTTGTATTAAAGGGGTCCTTAAGTGGAAAACTCTTAGCTCCTATGGGGACTTGAATTGATTGCCTTCTTTTGTTTTGTATTGTGTTTACGCAATTTTCTCCAGATTTAGTTCCTACGCTTCCTCCACACGTGAAGCCATATTATTGCTTCATTAAAGGCAGGTGCACTTGGATGGAAATCCAGTTATGCCTTGTATAAATGACCTGTAGAGAGTTCTCATATCAAGACAATACAAGCAGTGTCCGACAAGTGATTATCATGATTTAAAATCTACACATTATTCACTTAATTTTAAATGAAATAAAGTTGTGTACAGTTCTACATTTGATTATGTCTATTCCTTATCTAGAGTATTTAAAATGAGGACATTGCTTTCATGTAAGGTTTCAGTAAACTGCTCTCAGGCACCATAGTCATTTGAAAATATATACAATATTTATAGTATGAAATAGCAACCCAAGGCCATGTGGTACAGGCTCCTTCACACATCTTTGCGGTTTCTGTCCCAAATTTTCTGAGTAATGTCGTAAAATCACTGCAGGTATCGGTGTGAAATTAATAACATTCAAAAAGACTCAATGTGGAACCTATATAAGTGTGAATTTACAGCTCGTTGTGTTTAGTAAGCATTTACAGAGAAGATAAATTAGATACTGAAATTGTCAGATGCACTGTACAAGTACACCACCGCAAGTTCAGGATTAAACATGGTGGTAAAAGCATACACTGAGATCCATCTGTTAATCTGTTTTATTCATTAAATCAACTGCTGTCCTCATCTCTTCCATCCCTCTTGATCCAAACGTCGGGTAAATCCGGTTGACTGTTTGGCAATATTACGGGCAGCTCACTTTGGCTTGTCCGCCCCCTTCCGGACCCTGGGGAGCCAGGGTCATAAACTGTTTCTCTCAGAGACAGACGCAAAGTATCTCTCCTGCCATTGAGGTGACCTGGTCGCAGCTCTCTGTCAGTCACTGTGGGTGGTGCGATAGAGACCGTTGGCTCAATGTCACTCAAACAAGTCTCGTTAGAATCTTCAAGCCCCTCAAAGGAACTCTGAGACTGACAAGACAATAGTCTTTTATGTGCATGGCATCTATAGGCCCCATCCATAGAGAGTGACCTTTTATTATTGTCATCTGTGGTCTCTGTGACAGTGATATCGTCCATGCTCGAGGATGATAAGGAGACATTCCATAGTTTAATTCCAGGGCTGGTATGGCATTTCTTGCACAAAAGCTTTTCCTTTACTGGATCACCTGGAGGAACTACCACAGGTCGCGTTTTGTTTCCTTTGTAAGGGGATGAGGTCTGGATGGCTCGGGAAGTGTCACAACCTTTGAGGTGCCTGCTGCATATTTCCTCGCTCACGGATTCAGTGCTAATCCTGTCATAATATCGCTTTGGACTGAGACCACAGAACTCGATGTCATCGGAAAGAACAGAAGGTCTGTTGGACAATTTGCTCGTGCAAGTGCTATTTTCAAAGCTGTCACTTAGATGACAGGCAAGGGGTTGTAGCTCATACTGCTCTGGCTCCCTCCCTAGCCTTGACTGGTGTTGCCTGTGACGGTGCTGATTGGGGCACAAGAATGCTCCGCCACTTTCTTTCATACAATTTCTTCTCCCTTGTGATCCTGTGCCAGTACCGCAGCTGAACGTACCGTTAGCTGATGGATTGTTGTTTCCTGCTTCAGCACCTGAACGAGAAGGTTGTATAGTTTCTGTGGCTCTCTCTTTTGCACATGGTATGATTATTTTCCCGCAGTTCTTCTCAGGACCAAAGAAGCAACAGAGTGACTGAAAGAAAAAAGTGGCAAAACCGCATGCCACGCACTTCACGAGAAGGAGAAATATTCCAAGCTTCCGGAAAAGCAATGCTGTTGCCGGTAACATTATAATCCCGACACAAAAGGATGCTCCTGCACCTGTGGCTACTGGACAACCCATTTTCTTCAGAGAATATGCGACCCTACCCAGTCTGTCAGTATGTGGGGCCAGGCAGTAGGAAATGCAGTAATTGGCTACAAAGTCAACAGAGAGGCCAGCAGCAGCTGAAATGAGCAGGGCTTCCACACTGTTTAACTGCCATTCTAAAAGCACAAGTAGGCCAACTGTAACAAAAACGCTCCCTCCGACAGCAAATGTCACATAAATGCTTAATGGTATATTCCAAGTGGTGACCAGAAGCGATGCAAATGTAAGGGCTACAGAAAAGCCTGCCACTACTAATGTCTCTGAGCTCAGACATTGCTGGAGATCATACAACAATAATTGGCTCACGAACCACCCTCTCTGCAGTCCAGGTGGAGCACTCGAAATCTCATTATTGAACCAAGACATGATTTGTTTATAGAAGTTTGAAGTTCTGCTGAAGTTAAAGCTGTAAAGCTGTGAGGTCTTAAATACCACAACAAGGGCAGCGATTCGATTTTGTGAATCAAAACGAAGGCCCCCGTTTTTAGGTGAACCCATTTCTGCCTGTTCTTCCACCATCATTTTGAGACACTGCTCAAAAACATTGGGTGAGTAGGGGAATGTAATATTATTGCAGCAGAAACTAAAAGGATCCTCATTTTCAGAACAACGGCGACTAGATACCCAATGAATCAAGTCTTCCACAAAACAGGTATTGTCTTCCACTGCTTCTTGGTCTGCTGGTGGTGGTGAATAAAATGTCTGGCTTCTAATTCTTCCACATAGCTTCTGCAACCAGACTTGGGCTTCAAAACTACTTATATTGAATTCTGGGTCCATGGTGAAGGAGCCATTGCTTCTTGGATTGAAACGATCATTATCATTGGCTGGGGTGACACCCCAGATGAGAGTCATGGTCATAGGCTCATCCTCTCCTTGTTTCATTCGCTCAAACATGAACTGATGGCGGTATTCTGCATCATATCTTTCAAATGGATGACTGGAGCGAAACAGCTGAGTTGCCCTACTGTCTGAGGCTGGCAGTTTCATGCCAGGGTCTACACATGAGATGTAAATTCCTCCTGTAGCCAGGACTGCAAACCAGCAGATCCATATGTATCGAAACTTAACCACGCCACAGGGCAGGACTTTTAAGAAAATTAGATTTGATGTGTCTGAGAGTCCACGTTTTAGGCCCCGGAATTTCTGTCCCATTGTGAAAAGGCACCGCTTCCTTGAGCTGGTGTCCCAAAATCCACCAGGATTTTTGGAGCAACATGGCTTCCATGATGGCTTAGAAGTAGCGTTGGAAGCCTCTGCTGCATGTCGCTCTTGCAAAACAATGGCACAGGGGAGCCAAACAAGAGTGAAAAGTGTGTTGATTAAAGAAGCACTACCAAGATACACAGCAAAACACCTGACCACTGTAATGCTACTTATGTAGCCTGAGTAGAATGTGATGCTGGAGGTCAAGCCAGACACCAAGATCAAGTACCCCATTTCCTGTAAGACACGGTGGACTCTCTTTTCTAGTGCAGCTGGAGGATTATGGCTCAGTTGGGACTTCCAAAAGTCATTAAAGGTGAAGGCTTGATTTGAGGAACTTCCTAAAAGGACCAGAACTGCCATGAGATTTATAAGTGGAAAAAACAATAGGCCAAATACAACTTTGTAGAAAAAATAAGCAGTCAAAAGTGATAATGTGACTCCAACCAATGACATAGCTGATAAAAAGAATGATCTAAGATATAAGGCCATTGTAAGTAGCAGCGCGAGAACTGTGAGAATAGGGTAGACCGAGTCTCTTGAGAGGTAATATTTGAAAAGCTTTTGCTTAATTCCCAAGTCCATTCCTGTTATGGTAGTATTATTATATGTTAGCTCGTGACCTTCTAGATGTTTTAGATAAATCTCCATTAATGCATTTCCTTTTGTCATTGGTAGGAACAGAACACTATATTTTAGGGATGGAACCTGGTATTCGACAGTCTGAGGCCCCAGGAAGTCCTTATCCACCAGGTAATGTAGAATCTGGTAGACGATACTGGAGTGTTTGCAGGGATACGGGACAGATGCACAATAGCCATATTTGCTTCTCTGCGCACACGATGCAACAAGGCTTCCATCATGGTAGTAACGGGCACAATATCTGAGCAAGCCTAAACTGTCTGACACTTGCTGAGCTGTAAGACTGAAGCAGGAAGAGACGTTGTTGAGGAGAGCCAAGAAGTTCCCCAGGGACCAACTTGGACAGCACTCTCGCTTCTCTTTGGTGCCAAAAGCTTCTGATTTGACCTGACAGAGTTCTTTGAAGTGTGCATCTGAGCGTATCTGAAAGTTTAAAGATGACATTAAATTTTTTGACTACAAGAGTTTAAAGAGTAAAATGGCACCTTCACATAAAATTGGACCAAACATTTCCAAAATCTTATATATTTGGATTACCTGGGTTTGCTCCATCTTGCACATGGAATGGATTGCCTTCAGACTCCAGAGACTATCAGAGTTTCCTGAGCGGAATACCAGCTGGGCGTAGTGATCTCCTGCAGCAGCACAGATGGAAGACAGACACCAGCATATTTTATTATTTGCTACACTCAAATTACTGATGCATTTGTTTCGCTTCATATTTAACTGACAATTGCAAATGACCAGAACAAGTATTTTCTTTTCCCTTACCTGGATCATTGCAGAAATAGGCATTCTTAGTAGTGTCTGTATGTAGCATTCTCGTTGAACGATGTCTTAAATGGAGCTGGGTTTTACTGGTGACCTCTCTGGAAGCACCATGAAGTATGAAATTCGTTAGTGTATATACAGTATACACTGAATGTCCACTTTATTAGAAACAACTGTAAACCTACTCATACATGCGATGATCCAATCGGCCAATCATGTGGCAGTAGCACAATGCAAAATATTATGCAGATGGAGCAAAGGAGGGTCGTTAGGCCCCACGGTTTTGTTTTTAGAAAAATATGGTATAAAGAATGTAACAGTGTAATAATAGAACAATTACAAATTAACTGGCATCAAGTCTAATAAGTGCAACAGTTTTCCAACAAGCCTATTCCCTCCAGGTGTAGGGCAATAAGCCACCAGCAGAAGAATCCAACTTTCAGTTTCTATTTCATTTTACCGGGTACAGTTATCACACGTCAGGCCTCAACGTTAACTTTTGACACCTTAAATGGCCTCAATTTTTTGTCCCCCCCCCTTCAACTTCCTTTTGCCTTAAAATTTTGCTGTATTTTGGCGAGTTTTCTAGTACACGGTTCAAGGCAATACTGATATGTTTTCTAGGGGTATAACTGACTTATTTAGACAAAAGTACGTCATCTCATTATCTCTAGCCGCTTTATCCTGTTCTACGGGGTCGCAGGCAAGCTGGAGCCTATCCCAGCTGACTACGGGCGAAAAAGCAACATTTTGTTTTTAAAAACATTTATTTCTGCAACAGAAGAACAAGACAAGTCCTGAAAACATGAAACATAAATCAATATCATATGTAAAACTTACCTACGTAATATGTCTTTTTATATAGAGTTTAGGACACAAAACGCACTTTGTTTTGCCTATAACAATGACTAGCAATATTGCAAAGATAAATGGGGTAAGATATATTTATCTATGGGATAATTCACTATGTACATGATATATATTTACTGTAGAAGGTGTGGTTTACTATTTGAGACACAAAAGCATGTCTTTCCATTCATTGAATGTACAGTGCTGAGCGTAAATGAGTACACCCTCTTTGAAAAGTAACATTTTAAACAATATCTCAATGAACACAATTTCCAAAATGTTGACAAGACAAAGTTTAATATAACATCTGTTTCACTTATAACATGAAAGTAAGATTAATAATATAACTTAGATTACACATTTTTTCAGTTTTACTCAAATTAGGGTGGTGCAAAAATGAGTACACCCCACAGCAAAAACTACTGCATCTAGTACTTTGTATGGCCTCCATGATTTTTAATGACAGCACCAAGTCTTCTAGGCATGGAATGAACAAGTTGGCGACATTTTGCAACATCAATCTTTTTCCATTCTTCAACAATGACCTCTTTTAGTGACTGGATGCTGGATGGAGAGTGATGCTCAACTTGTCTCTTCAGAATTCCCCATAGGTGTTCGATTGGGTTCAGATCAGGAGACATACTTGGCCACTGAATCACTTTCACCCTGTTCTTCTTCAAAAATCCAACAGTGGCCTTAGATGCGTGTTTAGTCATGCTGGAAAAATGCACGACGACCAAGGGCATGGAGTGATGGTAGCATCTTCTCTTTCAGTATAGAGCAATACATCTGTGAATTCATGATGCCATCAGTGAAATGCAGCTCCCCGACACCAGCAGCACTCATGCAGCCCCACGTAAGGACACTGCCACCACCATGTTTCACTGTAGGCACCATGCATTTTTCTTTGTATTCCTCACCTTTGCGACGCTATACAGTTTTGAAGCCATCAGTTCCAAAAACATTTATCTTGGTCTCATCACTCCAGAGTATAGAGTCCCAGTAGTCTTCATCTTTGTCAGCATGGGCCCTGGCAAACTCTAGGCGGGCTTTTTTGTGCCTGGGCTTTAGGAGAGGCTTCTTTCGTGGACGGCATCCATGCATGCCATTCCTCTGCAGTGTATGCCATATTGTGTCACGGGAAATAGTCACCCCAGTTTGGCTTTCTACTTCTTTAGATAATTGCAGTGAACTTGCATGCCGATTTTCTTCACCTTTGTGGTGTAAAGAAATTATTTTCTTTGGGGAATTCTGAAGAGACAAGTTGAGCATCACTCTCCATCCAGCATCCAGTCACTAAAAGAGGTCATTGTTGAAGAATGGAAAAAGATTGATGTTGCAAAATGTCGCCAACTTGTTCATTCCATGCCTAGAAGACTTGGTGCTGTCATTAAAAATCATGGAGGCCATATGAAGTACTAGATGTAGTAGTTTTTGTTGTGGGGTGTACTCATTTTTGCACCACCCTAATTTGAATAAAACTGAAAAAATGTGTAATCTAAGTTTATATTATTAACCTTACTTTCACGTTATAAGTTAAACAGATGTTATATTAAACTTTGTCTTGTCAACATTTTGGAAATTGTTTGTGTTCATTCATTGAGATATTGTTTAAAATGTTACTTTTCAAAGAGGGTGTACTCATTTACGCTGAGCACTGTACTTACCACTAGCTTTTTTACATGTATATGTGGACATCCTGAAGTCAACCTGGGAAAACGTAGAGGGCACCAGCGACCACTCGTAGTGATGAAAAGCACAAATGCACACGCGCGTCTGAAGCAAGCCAATCAGAATCGCCGTTACAAATCGGGAAGAAAAAAACAAAATGGCGATCACGCTGGTTAATACGTCTTGTTTTTTGTAATGTACTTACTTGAAAATCATTTTTGTGCTTAAAGAAGCCGACCATAGGTGTGCCTGTACGGGCCTAACTCACTAAAATATTTCTGCCCGAGTGTCTTGGTAGGGCAAATCAGGCATTCGGGCAATGCCTGGCATTGAGGCTTGCACGTTCTGACTGGCTCCTGAATAATCTGCAATAATGTCTGACATGCTGCTGATAAATTCCATGCATTTTCAATGTAGTGGGGCTGAATACCCAACAGGGCCTAATGTGTCGTCCCCCACCCTTTGCCCAACACATCAAGAGGTTCAGTTAACGTTCGTATCAAATGTCAGAATGGAGATAGATGTGATCCCAGTGCCTTTCAGAAACGGCTGTTCTCATAGGATTTTCAAGCACAACAGCGTGGAGTTAATCCAGAATGCAAGTACTGTGCTGGCAGAAATGGCTTGTTCTGAGAAAGGTCAGTTGAGAATGACCAGACTTGCCTGAACTAACCGGAAGGCTACGGTAACACAAATAACCACTCTTTACAGCCATGGTGAGCAGAATGCACATATCAAACCTTGTAAGTATTTGCATGATTTAATGCATTACACTGCTGTCACATGATTGCATGAATTAGCAAGTGTCTAAGTTATTCATAATAAAGTGGATTATGAGTTTACATGGCAAGGAGCTCATTTACTATTTACAGTACCGTGCTATACTTTGGTCTACAGACTGTTGAGATGTCAGAGATAGTGCTTTCCCAGGCCCAGTACTTTCCTGCAGCTTTTCCCAGGCTGTCAGTCGAATCCCAATGTCTGTTCCACGTGGCTCAAATCCCTGTAATAGACCATCAGGAGCAGATGAGGTGGATTATTTCCTAAAACGTGTACTTAGTCTATAAGGCAAATTTGCAGGTCTTGTTGTTGGGTTGATTTATTAATCTATTATGAATACAGCACTTTGAAAACGATAAGCCATTTTGTGTTTTCAATGCCCCTGAAGTGCTATAACTAGGGGCTCTGTTTTGCTAGAAATTTTACACAATGAACTGAAAGGTACTTACTGCTAAAGGATCAGAGAAGTCTGGCAGGGGACCAATCAAAATCCCAGCCAGGGAGAAGGCAAGTAGAACTGCTGCACATGAGATAAGAACCGTCATCGGGTATTCCGCTATGACCTGGGAGTAGCTGTCAAAACAATCGTTGTTAACAAATGACTATTAGAAGTTGGATTTTTTTTTTAAAAAGCCACAGGCTATTTAAAAACCTGACCTGATTCTATTATCTCTTTTTGTTTTTAAACAATTACTGTTAATGGGACAATATCTTATAAGCCACATTAGCACACAGTGTTAACCTACTTCTTTGGAATCCGGTGGAGTCTCTCAGTCCTATAAAGGGGACAAACTTGTAACTTATTATTTACACTTCATTCAGAATGCTTGCATTTAAATCAATCAGAACATTATTTAGGAAAAGATGTATACCGGACTGTCACCACATGATGCTGAACAGGCTTGTAGTTATTGCCATCACGTGATCCTTGCAGCCAGTGACACTGCATCGTGTTGTGACACATAGGCTGATGGAAAGGACTGCAACTGTGAACCGTCTTGACAGCATTGTTTGTGCAGTCTGAATGAGGAGACACATTTGTTTGATTCAAACAGACGTCTGTAATTGGCTGCTGGTTGTCACAGCATGATCTCTTGATTCGAGGTGACTGGTATGCATGACTCTGCAACACTTGGTCGTACAGTTGAGAGGAGCACGGTGGCGTGGACAGATGGTTTATGTGGTCCTCCTCTATGGGGATGTCAGTCATCGGAGACTCTGCATCCTCACTGTCTGGAGGACACAACGACACCTTCGGGATCTCGCTGCAAGTGAACAGGAAACATGGCAATATCTCTTCATCTACAGCCTTTAATACAAATTATTTCATGTGACTTAGTTTTCCAGTACACCAGAACCCTTGATATTCTGATCAACCAGAGTTCAGGTGCTTTGCAGAGCTTTATCACTTCTCCCATCACACATGGCAGAGCTCATTAACTAATAATTAAGCCCATAATGAGCTGAAAGTAGTGAGGTACATGGACTGATTAAAACTGTGCAGGGCAAGGCATTGAAAAATTCATTCAGTAATTGGTTTATACTGGTCAGGGTAGTGGTGGATGTCGGGGCACAAGGTGGGAATACACCCTGGATGGGATATCACACCTTCACAAACTCCTTCACAGCTACAGTGCAAAAAAAAATGTTAACAAGTGAAAGTATCTTGAATATAGTCACTCATTTTAGTATTTACTATTACAAAATTGCAGTAAACTAAATGGAAGATTCTTAAACCTATTTTGAGACATTTTGACTAAACCCCCATTCTGAAGGGGGGTATACTGGTTTACCTCTGTCCGTCCGTCTGAAACACCCCTTTTCTCAGCAACCACAAACCATTGGTACTTGGTACCAAACTTCAGCTTGGGGTTCTATACGTGTACACCGTTTTCAGGTCTGTCGCATGTCGATTTCCTGTTTACTGACAATGTATTTATGAAACATATAGCATGGATTTACAAACTTTTTGTAACACTTTTCTCAGCAACTACAAATCACAACTGCTTGATATTTGGTACCGAGCTTCAGCTTGGGGTTCTATAGAGTTTCCAGGTCTGTCGCACATCAACTTCCTGTTTACCAACTGAATGCATTTACGAAACGTAAAGGGTGGATTTTGACACTATTTCAAGAAGCAGAATGCGATTTCAAAATGACAGTTTGCCAGGATGCTATTTGAAATTTATTATTTGTTGAAGTCAATATTCATAATAAGTGTCCTATTCCTTTGATTGCCTGCATTCTGATTTAACCCCTTTGGCCATAATGTGTACAGTTGTACACATGAAGTTCTTCTTCTTCTTCCGTCTTCTTCTTCTTCTTTATTTTTCTCCGCTGTTGGGCCATTTTCGGGGCGCTTGCCATGGGCGAAAACGCACGAAATTTGGCACCAGTTCCGAGAATTGCCACCGCTACTCAGAACCAGAAGCCCAAACTTGGTTGGGGCTCAGGGCCTCCATAGCGCCCCCTAAGTCGTTGTGATTTTGGCCTCCCGCATTAAGGTGCCTGGGTGCCAGGTAGTTTGTAGTAGTGGCATGCAATTTGGTAGGCATATGTATCTCACTAAGCCGGACAAAAATGTAATGCCAATGCATTAGCCACGCCCAACAGGAAGTGAGGTAATTTCACTTTTGTGCGAAATGCATGGCCACGAAGACGGCGCAACTCCTCCTAGACCGTTCATACGAATGTCACCAAAATTGATACACATCATCTACAGACATGGCTGACAAAAGTTACTAAATACGTTTCACGTAGGATTAACCGTTCAGAAGTTATACGTCAATCAATTTTCGATGCAAAATTTTACATGCTTAAAAATTCATAACAAATCTTCTGATTGCTCAAAACTGCTCATACATCAAACGCAAATCACTCATTGGGCTTCTGACATGTTACCCAATTTCTGTGATATTTCGCCACTGGGGGCGCTATTTTTGGGCAAAAATTCCAATCTTTCCTCAATTTTGGTCAAACTTCACGGCCACCCTCTTACTACCTCCCATGTCATGTATACCACGTTTTGGAAATTTTCGTCCATGGGGGGCGCTGTTTTTGGCCGACGCAATTGCTCCAAAACGGGTTTTTGGTAAATAATTCCATAATGCTTTTCCTTCACACCACTTCCTTGTGATAGTACGTTGCTGTTGTAGACACTTATTTTTCCAACTCATAATCGCTCATGTACAGCATAGCGCCACCTACTGACATGGGAAAAACCAAAAAATTTATTCTTCAAAAATCTATATCTCATCTTCTATTTACTCAATTGTCATCAAACTTCATACGCAAACTCTTCATAGCTCACCTGACGTCTACGCCACATTTTGTGCACTTTCGCCCCTGGGGGTGCTGGTTATGGCAAAAATGATATTGCAGCTTCTGATTTGTCAAACTTGCCAAGCCAACTCTTTACAAGACCCTTATTGGGGCGCTTGCCATGGTCGACAACGCACGAAATTTGGCTCCTTTTCCTTAGACTGCCACCGCTACTGAGAACCAGAAGCCCAGATCCAGGCGGGCCTCAGGGCCTCTATAGCGCCCCCTAACTCGTTGTGATTTTGGCCTCCCGCATTAAGGTGCCTGGTTGCCATGTACTTTGTAGTAGTGGCATGCCATTTGGTAGGCATATGTATCTCACTAAGCCGGACAAAAATGTAATGCCAATGCATTAGCCACGCCCAACAGGAAGTGAGGTAATTTCACTTTTGTGCGAAATGCATGGCCTCGAAGACGGCGCAACTCCTCCTAGACCGTTCATAGGAATGTCACCAAAATTGATACACATCATCTACAGACATGGCAGACAAAAGTTACTAAATAGGTTTCACGTTGCATAAACCATTCAGAAGTTATACATCAATCAATTTTCAATGCAACATTTTACATGCTTAAAAATTCATAACAAATCTTCTACTTGCTCAAAACTGCTCATACTTCACATGCAGATCACTCATTGGGCTTCTGACATGTTACCCACTTTCTGTGATATTTCGCCACTGGGGGCGCTATTTTTGGGCAAAAATTCCAGTCTTTCCTCAAATTTGGTCAAACTTCACGGCCACCCTCTTCCTACCTCCCATGTCATGTATACCACATTTTGGGAATTTTTGTCCATGGGGGGCGCTGTTTTTGGCCGACGCAATTGCTCCAAAACGGGTTTTTGGTAAATAATTCCATAATGCTTTTCCTTCACACCACTACCTTGTGATAGTGCGTTGCTGTTGTAGACACTTATTTTTCCAACTCATACTCGCTCATGTACAGCATAGCGCCACCTACTGACATGGGAAAAACCAAAATTTTTATTCTTCAAAAATCTATATCTCATCTTCTATTTACTCAATTGTCATCAAACTTCATACGCAAACTCTTCATAGCTCACCTGACATGTACGCCTAATTTTGTGCACTTTCGCCCCTGGGGGTGCTGGTTATGGCAAAAATGATATTGCAGCTTCTGATTTGTCAAACTTGGCAAGCAAACTCTTTACAAGACCCTTATTAGGGCGCTATTATTGTTAGGGCCCGAGCACCGTACAGTGCGAGACCCTATCGTTGCCATGTGTCCGATTCTGTTCTTTGTCGCCATTGTGGGAGTAATGTCTCTTGCCGAAGAAGCTGTGGAAGGTATTTCGCGGGGACGCATGCCCCCGCCCCCCTTGGCTGCTGGCGCGAGGGCCCGTCGAGGCCGCTTGCGGCTTTAATTATTATTATTATTATTATTATTATTAGGGCCCGAGCCCTATAGGGCGAAGGCCCTATTGTTCTTGTAAGAGTTCACTATTATTATTCTTCCGTCTTCTTCTTCTTCTTCTTCTTTATTTTTCTCCGCTGTTGGGCCATTTTCGGGGCGCTTGCCATGGGCGAAAACGCACCAAATTTGGCGCCAGTTCCGAGAATTGCCACCGCTACTCAGAACCAGAAGCCCAAACTTGGCCGGGGCTCAGGGCCTCTATAGCGCCCCCTAAGTCATTGTGATTTTGGCCTCCCGCTTTAAGGTGCCTGGGTGCCGTGTAGTTTGTAGTAGTGGCATGCCATTTGGTACGCATATGTATCTCACTAAGCCGGACAAAAATGTAATGCCAATGCATTAGCCACGCCCAACAGGAAGTGAGGTAATTTCACTTTTGTGCGAAATGCATGGCCACGAAGACGGCGCAACTCCTCCTAGACCGTTCATAGGAATGTCACCAAAATTGATACACATCATCTACAGACATGGCTGACAAAAGTTACTAAATACGTTTCACGTTGGATAAACCGTTCAGAAGTTATACGTCAATCAATTTTCGATGCGAAATTTTACATGCTTAAAAATTCATAACAAATCTTCTGGTTGCTCAAAACTGCTCATACTTCACAGGCAAATCACTCATTGGGCTTCTGACATGTTACCCAATTTCTGTGATATTTCGCCACTGGGGGCGCTATTTTTGGGCAAAAATTCCAATCTTTCCTCAAATTTGGTCAAACTTCGCGGCCACCCCCTTACTACCTCCCATGTCATGTATACCACGTTTTGGAAATTTTCGTCCATGGGGGGCGCTGTTTTTGGCCGACGCAATTGCTCCAAAACGGGTTTTTGGTAAATAATTCCATTATGCTTTTCCTTCACACCACTACCTTGTGATAGTACGTTGCTGTTGTAGACACTTATTTTTCCAACTCATAATCGCTCATGTACAGCATAGCGCCACCTACTGACATGTGAAAAACCAAAAAATTTATTCTTCAAAAATCTATATCTCATCTTCTATTTACTCAATTGTCATCAAACGTCATACGCAAACTCTTCATAGCTCACCTGACGTCTACGCCAAATTTTGTGCACTTTTGCACCTGGGGGTGCTGGTTATGGCAAAAATGATATTGCAGCTTCTGATTTGTCAAACTTGCCAAGCAAACTCTTTACAAGACCCTTATTGGGGCGCTTGCCATGGTCGACAACGCACGAAATTTGGCTCCTTTTTCTTAGACTGCCACTGCTACTGAGAACCAGAAGCCCAGATCCAGGCGGGCCTCAGGGCCTCTATAGCGCCCCCTAACTCGTTGTGATTTTGGCCTCCCGCATTAAGGTGCCTGGTTGCCGTGTTGTTTGTAGTAGTGGCATGCCATTTGGTACGCATATGTATCTCACTAAGCCGGACAAAAATGTAATGCCAATGCATTGGCCACGCCCAACAGGAAGTGAGGTAATTTCACTTTTGTGCGAAATGCATGGCCACGAAGACGGCGCAACTCCTCCTAGACCGTTCATAGGAATGTCACCAAAATTGATACACGTCATCTACAGACATGGCTGACAAAAGTTACTACATAGGTTTCACGTAGCATTAACCGTTCAGAAGTTCTACGTCAATCAATTTTCAATGCAACATTTTACATGCTTAAAAATTCATAACACATCTTCTACTTGCTCAAAACTGCTCATACTTCACACGCAGATCACTCATTGGGCTTCTGACATGTTACCCACTTTCTGTGATATTTCGCCACTGGGGGCGCTATTTTTGGGCAAAAATTCCAATCTTTCCTCAAATTTGGTCAAACTTCACGGCCACCCTCTTACTACCTCCCATGTCATGTATACCACATTTTGGGAATTTTCGTCCATGGGGGGCGCTGTTTTTGGCCGACGCAATTGCTCCAAAACGGGTTTTTGGTAAATAATTCCATTATGCTTTTCCTTTACACCACTACCTTGTGATAGTGCGTTGCTGTTGTAGACACTTATTTTTCCAACTCATAATCGCTCATGTACAGCATGGCGCCACCTACTGACATGGGAAAAACCAAAAATTTTATTCTGCAAAAATCTATATCTCATCTTCTATTTACTCAATTGTCATCAAACTTCATACGCAAACTCTTCATAGCTCACCTGACATGTACGCCAAATTTTGTGCACTTTCGCCCCTGGGGGTGCTGGTTATGGCAGAAATGATATTGCAGCTTCTGATTTGTCAAACTTGGCAGGCAAACTCTTTACAAGACCCTTATTGGGGCGCTATTATTATTAGGGCCCGAGCACCGTACAGTGCGAGACCCTATCGTTGCCAGGTGTCCAATTCTGTGCTTTGTCGCCATTGTGGGAGTAATGTCTCTTGCCGAAGAAGCTGTGGAAGGTATTTCGCGGGGACGCATGCCCCCGCCCCCCTTGGCCGCTGGCGCGAGGGCCCGTCGAGGCCGCTTGCGGCTTTAATTATTATTATTATTATTATTATTATTCATAGTAGTAGTTTTATTTAATGCTTAAAACTTGGTTTAATAATCCTATATTTGGTTTATTGTAATCTTATTATAGGAAACATAAATATGACCATATTCAAGATATTTTCACTTCCTTTTTTTTCCAGTGTAGGATGAATTTAATAGTATTGGTTTCAAGATCACCTTAGCCAAAACCATAGCCAACAGAGTCTGAGTCAAGACTGAGTATGACGGTGGTGCAAGACCAAGACAAGATCAACACCACATATGGCCAAATCTGTGTCAAGACTAAAACTAGCCACTCGGATGTGTTCATTTGCTGATTGTACTATTTTTCTACTGTATGTAATATAGGCGAGAGGCCGAAGGCTATAGAAACTGAGACTGGCACCGCCTGATGCGCTTTAAGGGCCTGGTTAGTACTTGAAGAAGCCAAGAAGCCTTTATTTGTCAAATGTCCACTCAAGCACAGACTTGGGCCAAGTTTACATTAGACCGTATCTGTCTCGTTTTCTTCGCGGATGCACTGTCTGTTTACATTAAAACGCCTGGAAACGCTGGGAAACAGGAATCCGCCAGGGTCCACGTATTCAGTCCAGATCGTGTCTGATCCGGTGCTGTGTAAACATTGAGAATACGCGGATACGCTGTGCTGAGCTCTAGCTGGCGTCGTCATTGGACAACGTCACTGTGACATCCACCTTCCTGATTCGCTGGCGTTGGTCATGTGACACGACTGCTGAAAAACGGCGCGGACTTCCGCCTTGTATCACCTTTCATTAAAGAGTATAAAAGTATGAAAATACTGCAAATACTGATGCAAATACTGCCCATTGTGTAGTTATGATGGTCTTTAGGCTTGCCATCCTTCCACTTGCAAGTGGTAAGTGACTTGCGCACAGCGGCTCAGTCCCGAATCACTGCTCGTGCACTACACTCGCGCGCTCTGTGAGCTGCGCAGGGCCGGAGTGCGCACCCTCCAGAGGGCACTCGCTGTTCAGGGCGGAGTGATTTGGAGTGCAGCCGCTGAGGAGGAAGCGATGAGCCGCACTGACACATTTCAACTTGCGTGCCGAATTAGTCATGTGATTAGCGTATCCGTGTATTGGCGTTGCTGTGTGCACGCAAATCGTGTATTGGCGTTGCTGTGTGCACACTAATCGTTTTTTAAAACGTTAATCTGATGATCCGCTGATACGGTCTAATGTAAACCCCACCTTAAGCACACAGTGAAATTTTACCTCTGCATTTAACCCATCTGAAGCAGTGAACTCACACACACACACACACCCAGAGCAGTGAGCAGCTATGCTACAGCACCGGGGGAGCAGTTGGGGGTTAGGTGCCTTGTTCAAGGGCACCTCATGTTAACCTAACCTGCATGTCTTTGGACTGTGGGGGAAACCCATGCAGACACGGAGAGAACATGCACAGAAAGGCTCCTGTCGGCCACCGGGTTTGAACCCAGAACCTTCTTGCTGTGCGGCGACAGTGCTAACCACTACACCACCGTGAATGGGAGACTGCCTGGGAATACCAGGTCCTAGCACAGGAAGGACTTTGACTTTTGACTTACTGTAAAGTTCTGTATTGCTTTGAAACAAATAAGCTCTGTGTCATAACAATAATGAAACAATTACAACAAAAGAATGTATAATTCACCATATTTTCAAGTCTAATATCCAAGAAACATGGTGGTGTAGTGGTTAGCACTGTTGCCTCACAGCAAGAAGGCTCTGGGTTTGAGCCCAGCAGCTGACAGGAGCCTTTCTGTGTGGAGTTTGCATGTTCTCCCCGTGTCTGTGTGGGTTTCCTCCGGGTGCTCCGGTTTCCCCTACAGTCCAAAGACATGCAGGTTAGGCTAATTGGTGGCTCTAAATTGACCGTAGATGTGAATGTGAACGGTTGTTTGTCTCCATGTGTCAGCCCTGCAATGACCTGGCGACTTGTCCAGGGTGTACCCCGCCTCTCACCCATAGTCAGCTGGGATAGGCTCTAGCTCACCTGCTACCCTGTACAGGATAATTGACTACAGATTATCCTGTCATATCATGTCATGGGAAGTCATATCAGCATATCAGCATACAGTCCAAAGACATGCAGTTAGGTTAACATGGGGCAGCTTTGGGCTGAGGTGCCCTTGAGCAAGGTACCTAACCCTTAATTGCGCCCCGGCACTGCTCTGGGTGTGTGTGTTCGCTGCTTCAGATGGGTTAAATGCAGAGGACGAATTTCACTGTGCTTGAGTGTGCTTGTGACAAAGGCGGCTTCTTCTAATTTCAATGCAATAATTTATTTTTCTGACAGTTGTTTCAGTACTGAGCCTTTCCTCAGTGCATTTTGCTGAACTAGTAACACTTCAATATGAATGCATCAGACGTCATCTGCTGTATTCCCTGTGTCTGCTTGTAGGTCTTAATCAGACTCTACAAATTCTCCAAATGCTCCTCAAATCCATCTGGCTGCACAGCTTTTCTTTCCCCTCAGTGGAGCATCTTATTGTGCTGTCTTTCTTCTTGCCAGTACCAACTGTGTGTGTGTGTGTGTGTGTGTGTTTTACTTTGGGGTGCTTTGGCCTTGGAAGATTGCACTGGAATAAGATGATCTGACAGCTCTGCAGCAATTTTGTTGTTATGCACTTTACACAGCTAAGGCTGAATAACGACTGCAGAGGTTTGTCGGAATCTAAAGAATGTTCTTGCTCTGCGATCATCTGACAAGAGGGGAAAAAAAAGTATTACTACACAGAGAGCCTTAATAAACAGAACATGCAGAGCTCCCTTACTCAGAGTAAGAAACTGACATTGGTGTGTAATACGACGTTACACAACGGCGCTCTTGAATTATCAAATCTGGTGATTTAATTTTATGTAACAGCAGGACTCTGAAAATAGTGCTGGCTGTAATTCAAATCACAGGTTTTTATTAAAAGCACCCATTTTAATAGGCTATCATGTCGATAGTAACAAATAATTCACAGTGTCTCGTATGACCGAGAATCTACACAATTAAGGTTAATAATAAATGGATGAATCAGGGTTCCCGCGAGGTCTTAAAAAGTCTTAAAAGCATTGAATTTGAGAATTTGGAAATAATACCTTGAAAAGCCTTGAAAAAGCATTGAATTTTAATGTGTAGGTCTTAAATTTGTGCACCGATGATAATTTGTATTTTAGCATTGTTCATTACTTAAATACCCCAGCAGGCGTTATTTTTTCGTCATTGTTTTAGTAAATGAGGCACGAGTGGCCAAGTAGCCAATAGTGGTGGAACTGGAGTTGTGGGCGGAACAATTACGCGCGCACACCGACTGAGGTAGCTGCTAATAGTTTACAGCTGGCGATTAATGGAAATTCGGAAAGTCAGGGAGGTGGAAGCAGGCTAAACGATAACTCGACGGTGTAAAAATGGGCAAATGTAAGTTTAACCAGTTATGGCTACATCATAGTTCATTTCGAGAATGGGTTAAACCAGTGGATGGTGACATATTCGCAGCTTTTTGTTCAGTTTGCAAAAGGACGTTTAAATTGGGCACAATGGGCGTTAAGGCGCTGGATTCTCACGCGCAGTCTTCAAAACACATGGCTCTTCTCAATGATAAACGGCAAACGCCGTCTGTTTCATCTGTGTTTCGGCCAGCTGTTGACGTTAGCCAGCTGGTACCTAGCCAACTACCTAGCACGGCTAAGGATGGCCAGTCTGTTGCCGCTACAGTAGTCCCTAGTACTAGAGTTGATTTGCGGACAACACTCGGTTCAACACCTACGATGAAGGCTGAGGTGTTGTGGACGCTACACACAGTAGCCCAACACCAGTCCTACAATGGCAACGAAGGTGTCTCCGAGCTATTTAAATTAATGTTCCCGGATTCAGACATTGCCCAGAGCTTCAGGTGTGGTGCTGACAAGACGGCCTACATCGCCAAGTATGGGCTGGCCATTCACATCAAGGACGAGCTGGTGTCGAAAATCAACCAATCGCCGTTCGTATTGATGTTCGACGAGAGCATGAATGTAACCACGAAAACAAAACAGCTGGACGTCCATGTGCGGTTTTGGTCAGAAGGACAGGTTAGGTCCAGATATTTTGGCTCCCAGTTCATGGGTCATTCCACCGCCAAAGACCTTCTGTCACACTTAAAAGTAAGCACAAATAAAAGTGTGGTGTTATTTAACAAAGAAAAATATAGGATCATTGGTATGTTGAACTTTTCAAGAAGGAGACATTTATTTTAAATGTCTTTGGGACAGAGAACCTTGTGCTTTCAGGGTTTTTCTGTAACATGACAAGCTGTGCTTATTTTATTTTATTTTTTCTATTAACTTCAAGAGAAAAAAAAAAAGAGAGGCTGGTAAGGGAATGAGCATTCACAGATGCTATAACATAAGTGATAACAGAAACTAATTTCTCTTGTTCTATCCATCCATTATCCGTAACCGCTTATCCTGTGCAGGGTCGCGGGCAAGCTGGAGCTATGGGTGAGAGGCAGGGTACACCCTGGACAAGTCACCAGGTCATTGCGGGGCTGACACGTAGAGACAAACAACCATTCACATTCACACCTACGGTCAATTTAGAGCCACCAATTAGCTTAACCTACATGTCTTTGGACTGGGGGGGGGAACCTACACAGACATGAGGAGAACATGCAAACTCCACACAGAAAGGCCCCCGTCGGCCGCTGGGCTCAAACCCAGAACCTTCTTGCTGTGAGGCAACAGTGCCAACCACTACACCACCGTGCCGCCCTTCTCTAGTTCTACAACATTAAGGTGGTGTTTACATTAGACCGTATCCGTCTCGTTTTCGTCGCGGATGCACCGCCCGTGCACATTAAAACGCCGGGAAACGACTCCACAGGCGGAACAACTTGAATCCGCCAGGGCCCACGTATTCAACCCAGTTCGTATCTGATCCGGTGCTGTGTAAACATTGAGGAACGAGGAAACGCAGTGCTGAGCTCTAGCTGACGTCGTCATTGGACAACGTCACTGTGACATCCACCTTCCTGATTCGCTGGCGTTGGGATCACACACACAGCGGCTCAGTCCCGAATCACTGCTCGTGCGCTTCACTTGCGCGCTCTGTGAGCTGCGCAGGGCCGGAGTGCGCACCCTCCAGAGGGCACTCACTGTTCAGGGCGGAGTGATTTGGAGCGCAGGAGGAAGCGCTGAGCCACACTGAGGTTTATTTACACATTTCAACTTATTTACCTCCTTCAGGCGCTTAAACTCAGTGAGAACATGAACATCACAGCCAGGTGTGTTTATCTGCTGGAGAAGGTGTTCGCTTGCCATCCTTCCACTTGCAAGTGGTGAGTGACTTGTGCATGCCCGATATGCACTGGGATCATGTGACGTGCCGTCTACTTAGTCATGTGATTAGCATATCCGTGTATTGGCGTTGCTGTGTGCACGCGAATTGTGTATTGGCGTTGCTGTGTGCACGCGAATCGTTTTAAAAACGTTAATCTGATGATCCGCTGATACGGTCTAATGTAAACCCCACCTAAATGTATTTCAGTTATAAAAGTTTGTTATATACTTGATAACAATGCAAACATCATTACCAGGAATGAAATTCTTAGCCTTACAGCCACCTCAAAATAAATTAAAAAATACAGCAAGTTATAAAATATTATAAAAGGTTAAAAAGCACAGTATAGTTTCTCATCAATCAAAACATGTAATTGTTGTTAAATCTCAGTATTAAGAGGAGGTAAAACACTTCCAGACATGCTGTTAATAATCCCCGACGGGTTTGTGTCACGCAGTCGGACACAAAGCCAAAAATTATTTTCCTACTGTCTTGTTTTAGTCCTTACGAACGTAAGGGCAATTAGCTTGTAAAATCTCTCAGATTGCTCATTACACATGGCACTAATACACTATTATAATTTTGAACTATACAAAAATCACTGCGTTTGAGAGCCTCTAATTGTGAGCATGTAATTAGATAACAACAAAAAGCATTGACAAGGCTGTGCACATTTCATCTGGATATCCAACCTAGCTTTATTTATCTCTCTTAGGAGACACTATTGGCCTGTGATGAACCCTGTACCTTAAAATACAACCCAGGGATGAAATGTCAGTGGACTATATTGTATTATCTGGCAAACACTAACCGCTCATTCAGCAAGCTTACTGAGTCACACTTACTTTAGGTCACCACCTCTACTGTCCCAAGCAAAACCTAACTATTCAAATATTTCCAGTCAAAAGTTTGGACATGCCTTCTAATTCAGTGATTTATCTTTATTTTTATTAATTTAGACACTTCATGTCTGAAAGTAGGGCGGCATGGTGGTGTAGTGGTTAGCGCTGTCGCCTCACAGCAAGAAGGTCCTGGGTTCGAGCCTCAGGGCCGGCGAGGGCCTTTCTGTGTGGAGTTTGCATGTTCTCCCTGTGTCCGTGTGGGTTTCCTCCGGGTGCTCCGGTTTCCCCCACAGTCCAAAGACATGCAGGTTAGGTTAACTGGTGACTCTAAATTGACCGTAGGTGTGAGTGTGAATGGTTGTCTGTGTCTATGTGTCAGCCCTGTGATGACCTGGCGACTTGTCCAGGGTGTACCCCGCCTTTCGCCCGTAGTCAGCTGGGATAGGCTCCAGCTTGCCTGCGACCCTGTAGAAGAATAAAGCGGCTAGAGATAATGAGATGAGATGTCTGAAAGTAATGATGGATGTCGTTTCTCTTTACTTAGTTGAGCGGTTCTTGACATAATATGGATTACTACAGTTGTGGAATAGGGCTATTTACTGTATTTTTATTATTTACTGTTTACTGCTTGATCTCAAACGCATTAAGAAAGCAAGAAATTGCACTAATTAACTTTTGACGAGGCATAGGTGTTAATTGAAAAGCATTCCAGGTGACTACCTCATGAAGCTGGTTAAGATAATGCCAATAGTGTGTAAAGCATCATCAAGGTAAACACTGGCTACTTTGAAGAATCTAAAATATGAAACATATGTTTTAAACACTTTTTTTTGTTCACCACATAATTCCATATATGTTCCATATGTTATTCAATAGTTTTGATGTCTTCAGTATTGTTCTACAATGTAGAAAATAGTCACAATACAGAAAAACCTATGAATCAGTAGGTGTGTGCAAACTTTTAACTGGGACTGTATATCCACAGATCTCCTTAATTTTATATATATGAGATATTACATGGTGATGCGAAGATATGACATTTATCTTCGAGGGGTGACCATATTCACGAGTGAGCGAAGCAAACAAGTGAAAATATTTTCAAACACGAGAAGATAAACTTCATATCTTCGCACCACCGTGTCATGTTCTTTATATCATATACATGCATCGACAAAAAAAAAATGCACATTAAAGGAATACTCCGGAGTGAAATGCTTTTTAGGGCTATTTTCACATGATTGGGAGTGCATATGTTGAGTTGGTAGCACAATCACGTCAATCGGTTGTGTTTTGAGAAAGTTGTTTTTTTGTGATTTAAACCGAAAGCGCTAACACGGCAGTGCGAGGGGCATGTCATTTCACCGATACAAAATGCTGTTTTTAAAACCATTGCCAAGGTCCAAACAACATTACAGTTCAGTGGAAGTGAGTACAGGGTTCCTACACACAAACCGAAGTGTCCCTGGCTCTGTAAGTGTACGGACAGATCATCTAGAAGACTGAATACAAAACATGTCCCTTCCCGAAAGTAGTTGTTCTCCAGACGCCATCTTCAGGGGACAGTCCGTAAAAGTCGAGTGCCGAGTGCAGAGCTAAATCCTCTGGAAAGGCACAATTTCGTAGCATCACATGACCTCCCATTCAAAATTCCAACCCGCTTGGACTATAATGTTGTTGCATGCAGTTTCCTTTTAATTTCGAACTAAACACTAGACTGTGTTTCCGTAAAATGCTATGAAATTGTGCCTTTCCAGAGGATTTAGCTCTGCACTCGGCACTCGACTTTTACGGACTGTCCCCTGAAGATGGCGTCTGGAGAACAACTACTTTCGGGAAGGGACATGTTTTGTATTCAGTCTTCTAGATGATCTGTCCGTACACTTACAGAGCCAGGGACACTTCGGTTTGTGTGTAGGAACCCTGTACTCACTTCCACTGAATTGTAATGTTGTTTGGACCTTGGCAATGGTTTTAAAAACAGCGTTTTGTATCGGTGAAAAGACATGCCCCTCGCACTGCCGTGTTAGCGCTTTCGGTTTAAATCACAAAAAAACAACTTTCTCAAAACACAACCGATTGACGTGATTGTGCTACCAACTCAATGTATGCACTCCCAATCATGCGAAAATAGCCCTGAAAAGCATTTCACTCCGGAGTATTCCTTTAATCAAAAAAAATTTAATTTTCAACCAATTCGCCATTTTGACAACACACATCTAGTCAGCGGGAAAACACTGGGAGCGACATCAGTGGAGTGAAATTTCGGAAAATACAGTCTGTCACTCAGATCCGCGATGTATTTCATATAAAAATATGAGTTTTTCAACATGAGAAGATAAACTTCACATCTTCAAGCCAATGTGTGATTTTCTTTTTATTGTTCACAAACAAAAAGTACCCAAATTTATCAAAACAATCCATCGATTTCCTCACAAATGGATATTGGAAAATGTGTTACTCGATGTCCCAGATGTAGTTCGTATGAAAAATATGAGTGGAGTATTTCCCAGTAAAACACTCGTGGCCATATATAAATAATATTATGAATATACACCAATAATTATTTAACTTTTTAATATTAGGCCCATTATTTAAATGTGTACAATAACATTTGGGCCATTTATAGAAACCATAGAGTTTTTTTATTCCTGAACTTTCCACACACATAACGCATTACATTCAAGTATAATGTATATTTCAAGGTAATTTAGATGCCTACTTGTTTGAGTTATTAAGGTTGGGATTAAACTTAGTCAATTCCAGGGAGTCTAATTACTAGAAGAACCCAATAAAAAAATAATAAATTTGATAACGATGGGTTATGATTTCTCATCTCATCTCATTATCTGTAGCCGCTTTATCCTGTTCTACAGGGTCGCAGGCAAGCTGGAGCCTATCCCAGCTGACTACGGGCGAAAGGCGGGATACACCCTGGACAATTCGCCAGGTCATCACAGGGCTGACACATAGACACAGACAACCATTCACACTCACATTCACACCTACGCTCAATTTAGAGTCACCAGTTAACCTAACCTGCATGTCTTTGGACTGTGGGGGAAACCGGAGCACCCGGAGGAAACCCACGCGGACACGGGGAGAACATGCAAACTCCACACAGAAAGGCCCTCGCCGGCCACGGGGCTCGAACCCGGACCTTCTTGCTGTGAGGCGACAGCGCTAACCACTACACCACCGTGCCGCCGGTTGTGATTTCTAACACTAACAAAATAAAAACATCCCATACAACCCGGCTATGCTTCATGAACTACACTTTGAGGACCACTGGGTTATAGAGTGCCTGAGAAGCTCAAAGCCTTTAGAATATTTCTTTATGATAAAGCAGGTCACAGGTTTGACCTTCACTAATAAGCAGTTGCAGTTCTGGTGCATTAGTTTGCTTGAAACACACCTGTGTAATATTTTTCTCCATGTCTACTGCTAATCCGGTATTAGGTGTTGCCACCTCTAGGCTGCACGTTGCAAAGAAACATCCTACAGTGCTGCATCCATCAGACATGCACCTAACTCAGCATGATTTGTGCTGTTTGCAGAGATGACAATAGCAAGGAGGTGATGTGTGACAGATGAAGCAGCGGCTCCGTTGAATATACACTACTGCAGTGCTGCTACAGACAAAGAGTAAGAGAAGCTCGAACACCCTACAGTGTAGAAATCTGCTCTTAAAATAAAAACTGCACAACTTCTGTCGTGAGACAGTTAAATACGCATACGGTATACACATACTATATTGATATGCCTTAAGAAGACACAGTGTTACTTTAAATCTTCAATCTCTAAGACTCCTACTTTCTTCTCTAAATACACACACGTACCTTTCCGAAGTTCACTGAGGAGTAATTCATAGTAGTTAATGAGTAATACGCTTTAAGATGACGACTCAATTGGAAATGAAAGTCAGCTATTACCACAATATGTTTATTTTTAAAACACGATATTGCACACACATGATTCAAGAAAAGCATGCTCAATACAGCATTAATACTTAAGGAACACGTAATTGATCCTGATTCGGCTCATTTTCAATCGGCTAATCTTCCTGCGTGTTCACTGAAATGATCTTTCAAGAGCTCAAGACATTTTCTTTTGTGCACAGGATGTGAGCAGCCATTTTAAGTAACATAAACAAGACCAACTAATAATGTAGCACGAAGCCCTTCGATGAACAAATCAACAAAGGTTTAGATAGAAGTGCCCTGGTGTGTGGTCGACGCTTGCAAACGGAGACTAGGCTTCTCCTACGAGAGTCATGCTCAGACATGAATCATCGCAGTGACTGCTGGAGCCTGTCCACCAGAGCTGAAGAGTCATCCTCTCACCATCTGCTTAGCACCTCTCCTCTCCCTCGTCACTTCATGTCATTTATCACGATCGGCGGAAAGGGAACAGTGATGCTGTAGTTTACTTAGCTTAAGATAAATTGTTCACTTTAGTAAAAAGAGAAAAAAAAGCTAGTTATTAGACCTGTATTAATGCATTAAGCAAAACACCTAATTTAATGGTTAAGTACACTTTCGATTTCAAACTGCAGGCTATTCAGCCACGGAGAAGAATGGAAAGGGAACTGGAAAAGAAAACAAGCTGAATATATATATACACACATTCTGCTGTGACTATGAAGTCGAACATTTTATTTCACACAATGTATTCACTTAAGGTTTCACGCTGTAGTAGAATATTATTTGATATGCAAAGCTAGGGGGCGGCACGGTGGTGTAGTGGTTAGCGCTGTCGCCTCACAGCAAGAAGGTCCGGGTTCGAGCCCCGTGGCCGGCGAGGGCCTTTCTGTGCGGAGTTTGCATGTTCTCCCCGTGTCCGCGTGGGTTTCCTCTGGGTGCTCCGGTTTCCCCCACAGTCCAAAGACATGCAGGTTAGGTTAACTGGTGACTCTAAATTGACCGTAGGTGTGAATGTGGGTGTGAATGGTTGTCTGTGTCTATGTGTCAGCCCTGTGATGACCTGGCGACTTGTCCAGGGTGTACCCCGCCTTTCGCCCGTAGTCAGCTGGGATAGGCTCCAGCTTGCCTGCGACCCTGTAGAACAGGATAAAGCGGCTAGAGATAATGAGATGAGATGAGATTATCAAGATCATCATAAAAATAAATAAATAAATACTCCAGATACAGTATACATGTATCTCAAGGGTCTTTGTGTCTCAGTACTTTGGGGAAGTTATAAAAATAGGTACCCTATGAGTACATGTGGCTACTGCTTATAAATAAAACTGTTTCCTGATACCATGTCCATACAGTAAATATAGTATATACACGTTATCAGTTATACTCGCCTCATCTCTTGCAATCACCACCAAGCTGTGAGCAGCATCAGGGTTTGTAGTATTTTGGTTAGCAATTTAGTTTACTGTGTTTTGTTCAAAATACAGTGCTGTGAACTAGATCTATTTTCAAAATAGTAAGAAAGCACTTGTTCATGAATTGTCTTAGAAGCATTATTTAGTACTAATGAGCACATTTTGTTTCACAAGTGTAAAGACTAAAATAAAAAATTAAATAAAAAAATTTAAGCGAATAGCAAAAGTTTGATATCTGCTTCTCAATATATCTGCCATAAAGCTAAAAAAAACCTTTCATTTGACCTTTCAGAAGGACCAAACAAAAGCTGTGATAATCAAAAGGTAAATGTTCTTAAAATAAACACCACTTACTTGATATCAAATCGGCAGCCTTGGAGAACCACAAGGTGAATTTCGTTTATCTTTTTATCTGCTGATTATCTTCCGATACGACGAAGTTATAACGAGGTTTCTCTTATTTTGTTTCTGGTTCTGATTGGTTCCGAAGTTTATCAAGAAGTAGAACAGGTAATCAAACTTGATCAGTATAAGTGCTGATTGGTTATGAAGTTTCGCTATTGTTACATTCATTCTTACATTCTTACAACACGATGACATAGTGGCTTCGCCACTCGTTCTTGTGTACCTTTGATAATGCGAGATCAACTGTTTGTATCACGAGATCACGATTTGCCGTTCTGGTGATTGTAATGCTTATGTATATGCGCATGCGCAGTGCACTATTGTTACACTCATTCTTACAACACGATGGCATAGTGGCTACTGCCTCGCTTTGCTTCTATGAGGCAGTAGCCACAAAAATCATACATCAACGTGCAAATGTAGTGATGAGATAACACTTCTTAACAGGCCTTGTGGGGAACTATTCATCTGTTTAGCACTAGTGGCATTGTCATGTCCTGAAGAGCACTGGTGGCTCAACGGGTTAAGGCTCAGGATTACTGGTTGGAGGTTTGAGCTCCAGCACCACTGCCATGCTTCCTCTGTTGGGCCCTTGGGCAAGGCCCTTAACCCTATCAAAATCAACCTATCTACATCAACCTCATGCAGAAGTGTGTTGGGGCGGAGATGTAAGAAGAAATATTTTCATGTGCTGAATTTTCTGGTCTTGTATAAGAAATATGAACAGCTAAGAGATAAACAGTTCATTTTGGTCAATTAGTGCAGATCAGTTTTAACTGCACTTTCAGAAAATAAAGTACCTTATTATACCTTTTGGAGTACAACGGCTTGTCACTGGGCCAGTAAGGTACTTATTTGTGCCTTTTGTATACTGTGTGGGAACATAGATGTACCGTTTAGACTGTAAAAAGATACACATGTAGGTACACCTTGAAGTCCAATAATGAGCCCTAGGGGGTACATTAGTGTCGATTGTACCCTGGAGGACAGAAATGGACTCCCACTATTTCTCACAGTGTGTGGTGTGTCAATTCACCTTTTTGTCTTCATATACTACAAGCTGGCATATATGAAGACAAATGGTAAGCACTGCCACCTCACAGCAACAAGGTTCTGGGTTCAAACCTGCTGCTCAACCATGGCCTTTCTGTGTGGAGTTTGCATGTTCTCCTTGTGTCTGCGCGGGTTTCCTTCCACAGTCCAAAGACATGTGTACTGTATTAGGTCAACTGGCGACTCTAAATTGCCCATGAGTGTGAATGGCTGTCTGTCTCTCTGTGGCCAAGTTTACATTAGACCGTATCTGTCTCGTTTTCTTCGCGGATGCACTGTCCGTTTACATTAAAACGCCGGGAAACGGGAATCCGCCAGCGTCCACGTATTCAATCCAGATCGTGTCTGGTCCGGTGCTGTGTAAACATTGAGAATACGCGGATACGCTGTGCTGAGCTCTAGCTGGCGTCGTCATTGGACAACGTCACGGTGACATCCACCTTCCTGATTCGCTGGCGTTGGTCATGTGACGCGACTGCTGAAAAACGGCGCGGACTTCCGCCTTGTATCACCTTTCATTAAAGAGTATAAAAGTATGAAAATACTGCAAATACTGATGCAAATACTGCCCATTGTGTAGTTATGATTGTCTTTAGGCTTGCCATCCTTCCACTTGCAAGTGGTAAGTGATATGCGCTGGGATCACACACACAGCGGCTCAGTCCCGAATCACTGCTTGTGCGCTCCACTCGCGCGCTCTGTGAGCTGTGCAGGGCCGGAGTGCGCACCCTTCAGAGGGCACTCGCTGTTCAGGGCGGAGTGATTTGGAGCGCAGGATGCCTGCGGAGCCGAGCGTATCCGTGTATTGGCGTTGCTGTGTGCACGCGAATCGTGTATTGGCGGTGCTGTGTGCACACTAATCGTTTTAAAAACGTTAATCTGATGATCCGCTGATACGGTCTAATGTAAACCCCACCTGAGTTAGCCCTGTGATAGATTAGTCACCTGTCCAGGGTGTACCTCACCTCTTGCACAAGGTTATTAACCAGTGTCATGAACCAAAGATTCATTTTACTAGGAATCCAATTGAGCTGATTATGAAATTTCATTTGCATCATATTTCACGCTGTATGCTGATATGACTTTCCATGACATGATATGACAGGATAATCTGTAGTCAATTATCCTGTACAGGGTCGCGGTTGAGCTAGAGCCTATCCCAGCTGACTATGGGTGAGAGGCGGGGTACACCCTGGACAAGTCGCCAGGTAATTGCAGGGCTGACACATGGAGACAAACAACCGTTCACACTCACATTCACACCTACGGTCAATTTAGAGCCACCAATTAGTCTGCATGTCTTTGGACTGTAGGGGAAACCGGAGCACCCGGAGGAAACCCACACAGACACGGGGAGAACATGCAAACTCCACACAGAAAGGCCCTCGTCGGCTGCTGGGCTTGAACCCAGAACCTTCTTGCTGTGAGGCGACAGTGCTAACCACTACACCACCGTACCGCCCTAGCTAGCTAACTATTACATCAATAAAATACTCACTACCCCAAAAAAATGTTTTTTTTAATGATAGTAGGTATAACTACCAAGTGAGCTTTCTGTTTAGATAGTTATATTTAGCTTTAATTTTTGATTTGATTTATTTCTGGATCAACACATTCCAAAGGATAACATGCAAAAGCAAAATACACAGTACTTATTTCCAGCATGGTCCTTGGTGTTACACAGAAACGTAGACAAAAGACAGACAGACTCAGACTTTAAAACACATACATTAAATAATTAGGAGGAGAGAAGGACATCACATAAAACAAAAATCAAATAAATAAATAAAAAACACAAACTGCTGAAAATCTATTCAATTTAACAGTGAATGTCCACCTTATTATATAATATCTGCTTTACCTGTCTTTTAAAGATCCCTAGATGTTAGAAGTTTAGTAACTGTAGGTAAACCATACATGTCAACCTTTGGTCAATCAAACCTGTATAACCAACCTCCAAAATCCGTATTTCCCTTATAAAATCCGTATAAGATGCAAATTAAAATAATTTACCTAAAATTTGAATGATAATTAACAATGATATATCCAAGTTACTTTTTATTCAATATTAATAACAATAAACCTTCAGAATGAATACAAAGCTCCAATGTTCGACAAAAACACAAAGTGTCACTCTAATGTTCTGAATTGTACTCCATGACAGCTTTTTTTAGCAGTCTGCACCAATACCTCACTAGGCTGCATGTCACAGCAAGTGTCTGTGTTGATCTTGCCGGAGTGCCCATTCAGTATCTTTTAAATACGCGTTTCAAACAAAATGTTACTTCCGGGTTGGCGGGATTCTCGCAATGCGGTGTGCGCATGATCAAAAGTGGAACGAAGTCTCGCTACCACAAGATAACGCGCGATTTCACAAGACTCTTTACTGGCTGTTTGTGCTTTCTGTGGTGTACAGTACATTTGTAAATGTTATGCGCTCTTTTATCATCGTGGGAATTGATTATAGCTCTAAATAAATATTGAAGTTTTTTAAAGAATCCGTATAACTTTATTTGTACGCCCGTATACTACGTTTATTGAATCAAATCCGTATAAAATATGGACATTCCGTATAGGTTGACATGTATGGTAAACTATTCCATGCCATGATACCAGTGTAAAAGAAAGATTTTTTAACTGCATTATTTGCTCTAGGCCCCATGCAGGAACGGATGCTGGCCCTAGTGTTATGATTGTGCTGCGTGTGAATCATGGTCACATTAGAACATAAATATTTGGGGGCGTAACCATTAACAATGTTAAACATATGGTTCAATTTAAGCTGTTCAACTCTTAAATGCACAGGAAGTAGACCAGCTGTTGTAAACTCCTCCCTACCTACATGAGAACGAGGGGGTGCTTTTAACAGGTACCGGATAACGTTGTTTTGCAGCACTTGGAATTTGTTTCTAAGCTTCATTGTCAACCCAGAAAACCATGCAGAGCACACAAAATCCACATGACATTGAATCAAAGTTAATACTAATAATTTTTTACAGAAAAATCTAAAAACTTTGTCTTGTAGTATAAAAACTTTAACTTTTTAGAACATTTAGCGAAGACTTTAGCTACAATGAAATCACTTATAAGTGATTGATCCAATGTTAGACCCAAATATGTGGCACTATCCTTGGACACAATTTCAGACCCATTACACATCACATTCAAAGTATTTGATTTTAACAACTTCCTTCTTATACCAAACAAGATTGATTCAGTCTTGCCCAGATGCATGGACAGCTTATTGTCCACAAGCCACTGATTGACAGACTCAAGCTCAATGCCAAGAGTATTTTCAATGTCCTTGACATTACACCCTGGGACAAGCAAAGCAGAATCATTGGCATATAATAGTAACTTGCACTGAACTGCAGCTGACATATCATTTATATATATTAAAAATAACAGGGGCCCCAGGATCGAACCTTGGGGCACCCCACATGTTATGCTCTGTGGATCAGAGAGGGTCCCCTCAACATCACATACTTGTGTCCTGTCTGTTAGGTAAGATGTGAACCATTTGACTGCTGAGTTTCTAAACCCCATGCACTGTAACTTAGAAATTAAAATATCATGGTTAACAGTATCAAAAGCTTTTTGTAAGTCAAGTAGAAGCATACCAACATAATTCCCTAAATCAAAATTCTGGCGCACATAGTCAAAGAGATGAATGAGACAGGTATCAGTAGAATGTACAGCTCTAAAACCAGACTGGAGCTCATATAATAGATCATGTCTGATGAGATACTCTTCCACCTGTTCATATACAAGGCACTCGAAAATCTTTGACATGGAAGACAGAATCAAGACTGGCCTATAATTCCCAACATCAGCTCTGTTATTTTTCTTAAAAAGAGGAACCCCACCCTTGCATTCTTCATGTCGTTTGGAAATACACCCTGACCTATGGACAGGTTTATGACATGGGCAAGAATACTAGATGTAACCTCAGCACTATCCCTGAGAAACCTGGAGGGGATAAGGTCCAAGCCAGTGGCCTTATTTACTGACAAGGTGGAGAGGCTCGCTCTAACTCTATCCTCTGAGACAGGTCTAATTACAAATGCATCCGGAGAGACATTTTTGCTTCTATAAAATGAGTTAACAAATGATTTGCCATATTTATCAGAAGCAGCTGGCAATTTACTAACCAGACTGGCAGAAACAGTTGTAAAATAATTGTTAAAATGACAGGCAATCCGTCACTTATCAAAACACATCTCGTCTTCAATGATAAGCCCTGCTTTACCAGACTTTGATTTGGATTTTGCTGTTGATCCCATATCATTGAGAATTTTCCAGAGTTTTTTTAGGCTGTTTAACATTTGCAGTAATGGCTTCCGAATAAAATTCAGACTTATCCTGTTGAACCTTGTAACTGACTTGATTTCTAAGATTAGCATAAGAGTTATAGTCAGCTGGTAGTTTAAACTTTTTAAACTTTATGAAACATCTATTACGTTGTCTGATCAGATCAACGATTTCAGAAGTCATCCAACATGCATTTCTATGCTTAATTCTTGTTTCCCTTATTGGTGCAATATCATCAAGAACAGCTATGAAACCCTGCTTAAACAAATCCCAAGTCTTATCAACATCATTACATTTAAACATATCCGACCAGTCTCTCTCAGATAGCCTTTGATTGAACACCTCAGCAGAGTACTGTTTGGTACATCTGTATTTAATTGAACAATGCTCATTTATTGGCTGAGACTTAATTTTCTTGCATGTGCAAAAAACTGCATTATGATCACTCAAGGCCACATCCAGCACACCTGATTGACATATCATTCCACAGTCTGATACTAAAATTAAGTCAAGAAGGGACTGACTATTTATGGACAACCTAGTAGGCTCAGTAATTAATTGCATTAAACCAGACACCTTGCAGAGATATGTGAGAGACTCCTTCAGACTACTTCTTGGCAATAATAGATTAGTATTAAAATCACCCATTATGATACATTCCTTTTCAAGACATATATTGCTTTTACAACAAACAGATTCAAGGAGTTCGTAGAAGTCTGTTTGTTTAGGTGGGCGGTAATATACTCCTACAATGATGGGCTTGGTTTTGGGGAGTATTAACTCAACCCAAGCTGCCTCCAAGCCATCCACCTGTAGATCAAGGTGCGGATTGAAAGTTATGTCAATCCTAATAAAGAGGCACACTCCTCCTCCATGCCTGTTGCGATCTCGTCGGTAGATGTAGTAGCCTATAAGTCCAACTTCCCCATCTTGAATGGAGCTGTCTAGCCAGGTCTCCGACACCGCGATCACAACAGCCTTGGAAGTAGTCGCGAGGGGCTCAACTTCATCCAATTTGGGTATAAGACTTCTGGCATTAACATGAATAAAATGCATCCCTTTCCAATTTGAGAGGCCGAGTGAATCATAATCTGTCCCATCTGTAACATTACTGTCCTCATCATAAGTCCTGACTTCACTTGAGTCATCAAAGACATCGGCGCTACACATTTCCCACACACAACATTGGTTGCAAACCAATGGAATATCTGACTTATTCCTTACTGCCAAGTCATACAATCGCGGCGCAATATTCCCGCAACTTACATGAACAAAAACGTCACATGTGTCACAAGCAACTGCTTTGGCGTTTATCAGCATTTCCTGCCAGGCGACAGCTTTTGTCCTCATGCTCAATTTTCAGCTGCGTTGACATATCATATTCAAAGTACTCCTTGAAATTTTCAAAACGATAATCTAAAATGCTTAAAAACACGGTATAAACTGATACTGCTACCAGCACCCCAAACAAACCTGGTACACCTGACGCCATGTTGGACGCCACCATTCTGGATCTCGGGAATCACAACCCGTTGTCCTAATGCTAATTAACTTCAAGAGAAAAAAAAAAAAGAGAGGCTGATAAGGGAATGAACATTCACAGCTGCTATAACATAAGTGATAACAGAAACTAACTTCTCTTGTTCTATCCATCCATTATCTGTAACTGCTTATCCTGTGCAGGGTCGTGGGCAAGGGTGAGAGGTGGGGTACACCCTGGACAAGTCGCCAGGTCATTGCAGGGCTGACACACAGAGACAAACAACCGTTCACACTCACATTCACACCTACGGTCAATTTAGAGCCACCAATTAGCTTAACCTGCATGTCTTTGGCAGACACACAGCTTATGAACAGGCAAGGCAGGCAACTGCTTGGGGCCCCCTGGCCCAGGGGCCCCCCGAGAGTCGGGGCCTGAGGGTTTATTTATTTTGTTTTTTATTGTTTTTATTGTTCTTTACCATTGTATTTTCACATTTGGAATTTAAACTTTGGTTTCATACATTTTTCGTTGGTGTCAGATTATTTATAACATATTGGTGATGAACACTGGTCAGAAGGGCCCCTTGGAAATTTTTGCTTGGGGCCACAACAGACTCTAGAATCGCCTCTGGTCTTTGGACTGTGGGGGAAACCGGAGCACCCGGAGGAAACCCACACAGACACGGGGAGAACATGCAAACTCCATACAGAAAGGCCCTCGTCGGCTGCTGGGCTCGAACCCAGAACCTTCTTGCTGAGGCGACAGCGCTAACCACTACACCACTGATATAACTTTAAATTGCAAATATACTGTATTTTATAGATGTTACATGATTAGTGTCCTACTGCAGCCTGCACAGTAAACCCCCCTGTCCTGAAATAAAGATTTACAGTGTTTATATCAATCCAGCTGGACATACATGAACATTTCAAGAGTTGTCTCAAGGCTTTTTTTTTTTTGATAAACAAACTGAGTGGCTCGTGTATTCTCAGCTGTGCACTTCAAACTAGGCGCCTACATGTTTTTATTTGCTGCTGTCAGTATTGAGAATTGTTTTCATTGGTAAGTGAGCAGTGCATTACACCAATGAGGTGGTTTATTTATGGATGCATGCATGCAGCTGCATGTTTAGTAGTAAACACAGGGCAGATTGATTGTGTTATTTACCTCGCAGAGAATGAAATATACACGCATTTGTAACAAGAGTTCAATCACAGCAGCAGCAGCAGCAACCCGGAGCCTACCTTGGAGCAGGTCCTTCCGCCGTCGTCTGATTCATTTCACTCATCACACAGCGCTCATCACAGGTGGACACGGCGTCCATATTAACACTCCACTTTTAACCCTAATGTATATCAGTCTTCACCGTTTTCCCCGCTATCCCCCATAAATATGAGATTTCTGACCCACTGCGCGACCCAGCTGATTTTAAATGATGCTCATGGGCTCCGGGTTGAGGTTTGCAGGCTGGTCCGTGACTGGATTCCAAATTGCTTCCTATAGAATACGGAGTGTACTAAGTGTAGTGCACGCGCCACTATTCTTGTACTCATGTAGTGCACTTATATAGGGACTGAACGGCGGTTGGAGATGGAGCCTGAGCTCGCGCCGCTCTCCTATTGGTGGAGCTGAGCGGTCGCTGTTCTGTTGAGCACAGGATGCTGCTAATAACTGTTATATATATATTATCCTAAGCTTTTCCACATAATACATCAACCGGGTATTTAACCGCATTAGAAATACTGAATTTATTTTTAAATCGAATTATTAAACAAGTCACAATGCTAAAATTCCTCAAATGAGTTTCCAAGTTTATTTCTATCTATCTATCTATCTATCTATCTATCTATCTATCTATCTATCTATCTATCTATCTATCTATCTATCTATCTATCTATCTATCTATCTGTGTGTGTGTGTGTGTGTGTGTGTGTGTTTCAGATTTTTTAAAACCTTCATTTGTCACTTTACAGCACAGTGAAATTCTTGGAGCAGATAGTGTTAGGGCCTTGCTCAAGGGCCCGACAGTGGCAGCTTGCTGGTTCAGTGGTTGAACCACTTTTGGTCGGTACTAACCACTGCATACTGGGAACACCCCACAAGATGTGCCATTTTGGAGATGCTCAGACCCAGTCATCTAGCCATCACAATTTGGCCCTTGTCAGATGGCTCAGGTCCTTACGCTTACCCATTTTCCACTTACCCATTTTACTGTCTTATACGTCTTACCTTTCACTTTTGCTGGGACTTTCCTATCACAAATGACTTCTCCAACTGCTCCACCCTGCCTGCACTCTCTTTCTCACCTCACTATCGCAGCCCCCCTGCACAGTTGACCCCAGGTACTTGAATTCACCAACTTTCTTTACGTCTGCTCCTTGCATCTTCACTATCACTCTTATCCCCATTCTCACTGATGCACATGTATTCTGTTTTGCTACTTATTTTGTTTTATCTAATCTAATCTAATTTAATCTAATCTACTGCTCACCTTCATTCCTCTTTGTTCCAATGCATACCTCCATCTCTCCAAACCCAACTCAACCGCCTTTCTACTTTCACCACATATCACAATATCATCCACAAACATCATGTTACATGGTGACTTTTGCCTCACTTCGTCTGTCAAGCTATCCATCACTATGGCAAACAAGAAAGGACTCAAAGCAGATCCTTGATGAAGTCCCACCTTCACCTTGAATCATTCAGTCGTTCCAACTGCACACCTCACTGCTGAATGGTTCAAAGTGAAGGTGGGACTTCATCAAGGAAGTCCCATTTCCCCCCATTATGATGTTTAATATGAACATTAACTGATGCTATTGGCCTGTATCTCCATGCCATTATGCATTGAGCTGCTGCAACATGTTTGGTTGAGTGGATAGTTGCATAATGGAGCAGGTGTACAGGTGCTGCTAATACACTGTACAGTACATCATGGCAGTTTTGGTGCAAAATTGCTTTATTGCTGAAAATGTTTACTCAGAGCACGCTTTGGAATGAAGATGCAATGAAGCCATTTTGAATAAATACAAGTTTGGAGCTTTACAGCATTACATTTTATATAGGTAGCAGTGAACATATGACCATGACATCATAAATGAATTTTTGAGTTTGCTATTGCAAGAATTTTAATCTACTAAATTTTTGGAATTGATGAAGAGTAGAGGTTTTTTTCATCATCAGCACCTTCATTTTTAAATTCATTAAACATTGTCATCATTGTTACCTTAAAAGTTAATAATCTCACTTTATTTCATCCCAGTTTTACACTATGCTACTTAAACCATCAGCTGCCAGACAGCAAATTAACCAGGGGCCTTTTCTATTATGTAATATATTTTCGGCTCTGCTGCAGCTTGTTGCTGCGATCCGTTTAGATCTGTCCACTCAGAATCAAGGGTGTTTCTGAACTGCTTCCTGTGGTAATTTCCACTGACATCTTTTTTCCAGTGTGTAACAAAAGGGTTTATTTAAAGCCCTGGTGCATCTCAATTAGAAATAAGACCAGAGTTTAATGTCTGCAATACTGGCTCAGTTAAATACTCCCAGAGGAATGAATGTAATGTGTTGTTTTATTGTGTGTAAATGGGTTGCAAGCAGTTATTGGTATTAATAACATTCATTGTAATTTCTGATGCAGTTGCACTCTTAAAATGTACATTAAAACTCTTATTTATTATGGTTTATGTAGCACGCACATTTCATACATGCTTATTTTGACCACCAACTGTCTAAATCATGTCGAAGGGGGTGGTCAAGAAGACTCATTATTATAAGAAAGCAACATTTGGCATGTGCACTTAACATCAAGACTTCAATATTACTGGCATTAACTCTATTTGATGATCTAGCTTGATGTATAGGTATTAAAATAAACTCATACAGATTCATCCAAACATATCAAAATCTTTTTTGAAAATCCAGAAATTCACTTTGTCAGTTATGCGTGACATTAGCCATTTCAGGTGACAGGATCCCCCACACGCTGATCCTTACCAAGGCTAACTCCACAATCATGGAGTCCATGATCCTCCATTGTGTCCTCCAGTGGACTGGACATGTCACCCGAATGGCCCCCAACGGAATGCCCCGGATGGCCTCTACGGAGAACTCATAGAAGGGACCCGCTCCCGTGGAAGACCCAAGAAGCATTGGAAGGACTTCTTGAAGTGGTCCCTGCAGTCGTGCAACATCCCTCCTGCTGACCTTGAGATCCTCGCCAAGGACCATGTGAACTGGAAGCAGACTGTGTCCCAGGGAGTCCGACACTTCGAGGAAGAATGGACCAGGCTGAGGGAGGAGAAACGGGCCCAGCGACACCTTCGGCAATTCCTTCCCTCTGCTCCCACGCCTGGTCCCTTCACCTGTCGTCGTTGTCCCAGGATCTGCCAGTCCAGGATAGGGCTTCTCTCTCATGGGTTGCCACATGAGAGATGGTGACAGATGGCAACAACCCCAACAGCAACAGCAGCAAGACCTGGGAAGGCAAAGAAGACAACAAAGAGGAGGACCTCATCATCGTCGAATATTGATGGACAGCCATAAGCAAGCAAGTAAGTAAGTAGCCATTTCAGTTGATATTAATATTTCAAATACACATTTCAAGGACTGTCAGAGATATTGCATAACTATGCTGTCTAGTAATGTGCACCACCCTAGGTCTTCAGAATGAATTCTACAAGATGCTCAACATGTTTTGCCCAAATGCTGTCTCTGTCTTTTTTTGGCATATCTCTGCAATGATGTGGCCACTCTGATGGCTCCAGCCATCAAAGTTTCAAGGAAAGAACTATAGTAGTGGTTTCCCATTGCCTTCCATTAAATTATTATAGAGGTTTTCTCCTCTCAACCATTCACACACATTCACACCTATGGGCAATTTATAGTAGCCAGATAACCTAACTGCATGTCTTTGGACAGTAGGGGAAACCAGAGCACCCAGAGGAAACCCACGCAGACAGGGGGAGAACATCCAAATTCCACACAAAAAGGCCCCCGTTGGCCGAGAGGTTCAAATCCAGAACCATCTTGCTGTGAGGTGACAGTGTTAGCCACTCCACCACCGTGCCACCACTCAAATGCTCTACCATGTGGAAATTAGTTTATTGCACTGGATGACTGCAAACAACTCTTTCCACCTCATTGCAAAGACTTGAGATGCAGGGACTGTGCAGACCAGTGAGCCCATAAAAGCCCACTGACATGTTCCAGGAACAATTTGGTGATGAAACCTGCATTATATCATGATGTATTATCATAGTGAAGGAGTTTGTCATAGTGAAGATAAATTATAACCATAAAAATATAACAAGCTCAAATCAGAAAAACCTGGGAGGGTATGGAAAATGCAAATAAAAAAGAAAGCAGTGATGTCTAAATTTACTTTGGCTTGTATTTCATTTGCAGACAGTATGAACCCAGGATATTTCATGTTTTGTCTGGTCAATTTCATGTCATTTGTTAATATTCATCCATTCCTGTGTTGTAGGCCTGTAACACATTCCAAAAAAGAAAGTTGGGATGGGGCAATTTAGGGCTAGTAATGAGGTAAAACAATTAAATAATGAAGTGATTTGAAACAGGTGATGTAAACAAGTGATTCGGTACAAAATCAGTATCCAGGAAAAGCCTAGTCTTTGAGGAGCAAAGATGGGCCAAGAATCTCCAGTCTGTTAACAAATGTGTGAGAAAAGTATTGAAATGTTAAAAAAAATGTTCCTCAGAGAAAGATAGGAAGAGATTTGGATATTTCACCCTCTGTGGTGCACAACATCATTAAACGATTCAAGGAATCCGGAGGAATTTCGGTGCATAAAGGGTAAGGGCGCAAGCCTAAGCTAAACACCCGTGATCTCCAATCCCTCAGACGGCACTGCATCAAGAACCGTCATTCATCTATAGCTAACATAGCCACATGGGCTCAGGATTACTGTGGCAAGCCTTTGTCAAGCACTACAATATGGAGATACATCCACAAATATCAGTTAAAACTTTACTATGCAAAAAGGACACCTTTTGTTAACTGTGTCCAAATGCGCCATCAACTTTTTTGGGCTTGGAGGCATCTGAGATTTATTCATTATCATCCTCATTATTGTGGTCAGATGAATCAGTATTCCAGGTCTTTTTTGGAAGAAATGGACATTGTGTGCTCTGGACCAAAGACAAAAAGGACCATCCAGACTGTTACCAGCAACAAGTCTAAAAGCCAAGGTCTGTCATGGTATGAGGTTGTGTCAGTGCCCTTGGCAAAGGTAACTTACACTTCTGTGATGGCAGCATTAATGCAGAAAAGTCTCATCTCATTATCTCTAGCCGCTTTATCCTGTTCTACAGGGTTGCAGGCAAGCTGGAGCCTATCCCAGCTGACTATGGGCGAAAGGCGGGGTACACCCTGGACAAGTCGCCAGGTATGCAGAAAAGTACACTGAGATTTTGGAGCAACATATGCTGCCTTCAGGACGACATCTTTTCCAGCGATATTTCAACAAGACAATGAAAAAACACATTCTGCACACATTACAAAGGTATGGCTGCAGAAGAAGAGGGTACCTGTCCTCTTTGCCTCCAACAGAGAATGCATGGCAAATTTTGAAACAAAAAATTCAACAATACTGTTGCACCATACTGTTGCACACTTTAAGATATGTTTGCAGGAAGAATGGGACAAAATAACACCTGAAACGCTTCATCATTTGGTGTCGTCAGTCCCTAAACATCTTTCAAGCGTTGTGAGAATGAATGGGAACATTTGAAAGTGGTACATGCTTCACCATCCCAACTTTTCTTGGAATGTGTTGCAAGAATCAAAATTGAAACGTATTTATTTAAAAAAAAACTGCCAATAAAATTCACAAGGTAAAACATCAAATAATGTGCTATTGTATTGTTTTGACTGCAATACAAGTCAAAGGTTATTTACAAATCATTTTTATTTTCAGTTGTAATTTCAATGTAAATATACCATCCCAATTATTTTTTCTGATTTGGGGTTGTACATTGGGCAATATTCATTGCACTATTTAAATATTTTCCAAAGCGGATCTAGTTTGTGCCAGGAAAGTTACAGCCTGATGGTACTGTTGACATTCAAGAGGATGGCCCCAGGGACTCTTTTTCTTTTCTTTCTTAATTTTCTTTCTGATTTTCTCCCCACTTGGTCATTTGCTGTTTCCCACCCATTAGCTAGCACTCTCAGATCACACAACAACTCCCAACATGGAAGGTGCAGGGACGGCTCCAGCCTAAGAATCTAACAGATGCACATTTGAAGAAATATTTTCACTAATTTTACCAGATCACTATGGAATTTTGTTTTTAAGATATGCTAATATACATTATCAAGATAACACACCATGTATGACAATGCTTCATTTATTAATGTCATACTGTTTGAACAATGATTTTGTATTGCACACATAAATCACATTTTATAACAATGTAACAAGTTCATATGAATTGTAAAAGTTTTCTCATCTCATCTCATTATCTCTAGCCGCTTTATCCTTCTACAGGGTCGCAGGCAAGCTGGAGCCTATCCCAGCTGACTACGGGCGAAAGGCGGGGTACACCCTGGACAAGTCGCCAGGTCATCACAGGGCTGACACATAGACACAGACAACCATTCACACTCACATTCTACGGTCAATTTAGAGTCACCAGTTAACCTAACCTGCATGTCTTTGGACTGTGGGGGAAACCGGAGCACCCGGAGGAAACCCACGCGGACACGGGGAGAACATGCAAACTCCACACAGAAAGGCCCTTGCCAGCCCCGGGGCTCGAACCCAGGACCTTCTTGCTGTGAGGCGACAGCGCTAACCACTACACCACCGTGCCGCCCTTGTAAAAGTTTTCTGTTAGAAAAAAAATTAAACAATTAAAAAAATTACTGACAAACTGGACTAGAGCTGGTGACTAACACGAGTGTTTTAAACCACAGAAATAAGAAAATCTACAAAAGACGAGGCACAACTACTTCATTATTCTATAGTATCCACCAGGAACATATGTACACATAAATTCTACTCTACTACAATATCTAACGACAAAAACTGGATGGAAGGTAAAGTATCATTCCAATATTTGAGCATAATGACAAAGTGGTCAACTTATATTATTATACTCAAACAGTTTTGGTAAGCAAAAAAACATATTCGAACCATTAGGAAGCACATAATAACAATCAGTTATTCTTTAATGTTGAATGTATAATATGTAACAAAGAACTAGCAGTTGTCTAAGGGATGTACAAAATTCTATGAGACTTTTAGTAAATAACAAATACAAGAGAAATTTGTGTCAAATAGACATATAAGTCAGACAGTACAAATGTAAATTGAATATAATCAATAAAAAAATAGTATACCATAATATTGAAAAATACCAATAATTTGGTTACACACATTACATTAATCCTTTAATGCATCCACCATCAATCAGCCTGCTTACCCAGGCAAGGACGCTTGGCCTGGGTAAGTCTTCTTTTTGTAAGTTTGAAACTTTGTCCCTCTATCAACATGATCAAGAAAAATATGTATGTACATATCATTATTAGCTAGTCATTCATCTCATCTCATTATCTCTAGCCGCTTTATCCTTCTACAGGGTCGCAGGCAAGCTGGAGCCTATCCCAGCTGACTACGGGCGAAAGGCGGGGTACACCCTGGACAAGTCGCCAGGTCATCACAGGGCTGACACATAGACACAGACAACCATTCACACTCACATTCACACCTACGGTCAATTTAGAGTCACCAGTTAACCTAACCTGCATGTCTTTGGACTGTGGGGGAAACCAGAGCACCCGGAGGAAACCCACGCGGACACGGGGAGAACATGCAAACTCCACACAGAAAGGCCCTCGCCGGCCCCGGGGCTCGAACCCAGGACCTTCTCTAGTCATTCATAATACTGATATTATAAACTGTTATACAGCTTACTGTTTCTTTTCTTTCTTGATGAAAAAAGTTCCAAGTTTCCCTTGTTTCAATGTTTTCATTGCCATTGTCACTGATTGTTCTGCTGTTGTTGCATGATCAAGCTACTGGTAGAATGACCTCTTTCTGGAGCATTTTATCAGTTTGGCCTTGATTCTTTGTCTCAGGTCATGCTTTACAAAGCATCGTGAGAATACAGGTAATTAGGTCAGGTCAGCATCACCGCTTACCAAGGGTGGTCGGATCCTGAACCACTGGTCTGTTGGTTAAGCATGGCTATAGCCCTGTAGCCGGCTAGCAGTAAACAAACGCCCCGTGACCGATGCCAAGTGGTGCTCATATATTTCTGACTGATGCATGTGCATCATTTGCATCGGTCTGGATCAGGGGCATCACTAGGCCTTTTTTACTGGGGCACGTGTCCCAGTAAAAATCAGCTGTGCCCCAGTAAGAAAATGTTGAAAGATTTTCGTAACAAACTAATTTCTTTGGCAGATCATTTATCTACTGTAAGTTGTAGGACAGAGTGTGTTTCAAACTTCTATCGCCTCTTCTTTCTAACTAATTTTCTGATTGGTCTGGGAGATTCTCACTGTAAACATAGCATGCGTGCGGTGTGCCATGAGTCCATTTAGCCTACTGGAGAGATGAGTCTACTCTTTGGATGAGTCAGAGAATGGGCTCTGGATGAGTTAAGGTAGCGCGAAGTTTTTGCAACAAAACTAAGCAAACCATATTCTAACAAACCCATTAAACTACATCGAATTAAATGATATTAAATTACTTTTCCAGATGGATATCAGACAATTCTTCTCATGAAGCAGAGACAGGGGCAGGGAAACAGTGACAGATGAGGGTGAGAGAGGTAAGATTAAGGTTGTAGGCTATGTGCTAGTCAGTCATAACTAACCAGCTAAGTTCGTGACTCGTGAGAGTTGAGGTGACACGTTTAGCATCAGCATGCATTAAAAGCCCAAATGCCAACAATAAATTTTTGGGGACTGGGGTGTGTTTTCTGTCTCGTTGACCTATTCCTCGCATAGCTTCATCCACGAGAGCATGAGAATTATCCATTTTGCATAGGTTGGGGACAGGAACGTTAAGGTGCATTGTGCGGGGGGGCCAGTGCCCCAGTAAAGCTTAATTCCTAGTGAAGCCCCTGGTCTGGATCCGTCCCTGAAGGTGAGCACTAGCACATGCTTACTCCAAGACACATGAAGCTAGCCAATGCATTATTTCATCACAGGGCAGCATAACACACTCAGAAGAAACAGCTAACGACCCTCTTCTGCATATATGAGCTCCCATATGCCTGTGATTGGTTAATATTCACTGGTCTGGATTAAATGCAGCCAAATAGACAAACAACTTGATCTAACCAGCCATCTAAATAACTTCACAGTGGTGTTACACTGGCGTTACACATCAAATTCCCCAACGAGACTAAACTGGCTAGCTACCATGTCAGTATCGAGCTAAATAAATAGTGGAATTCATTGTACACTCTCACACTAAAACATCAGACTTCATCCCTTAAATTTAAGACAAACAGGGATGTAGGCGGCATGGTGGTGTAGTGGTTAGCACTGTCACCTCACAGCAAGAAGGTCCTTGGTTCGAGTCCAGTGGCTGGCGAGGGGCTTTCTGTGTGGAGTTTGCGTGGGTTTCCTCCAGGTGCTCCGGTTTCCCCCACAGTCCAAAGATATGCAGGTTAGGCTAATTGGTGGCTCTAAACTGATCGTGGGTGTGAATGGTTGTTTGTCTCTATATGTGTCAGCCCTGTGATAACCTGGCGACTTGTCCAGGGTGTACCCTGCCTCCTGCCCATAGTCAGCTGGGATAGGCTCCAGCTTGTCTGCGACCCTGTACAGGATAAGCGGCTACAGATAATGGATGGATGGATGGATATAGAGGTGTATATTACATTAGTTGGACTTGCTATATATATATTTTTTCACTTTAGTTGATGTTTATTTACTTTCAGGAAACATCAAAATGCATCGGCTGACCTTTATTTAGGATAAAAATGCACTTCAGTGTTTCTAAGTACTTTAATGCTTGTAAGTGATGGCATAGTAAGCCATTGTAACATCAAGCTTTAATGGCCACCATTGATTATAGAGAGTGTGCTTCAATTACACAGATGGGCTTAGTATCAAAGCGTAAATTGCTGCAGTTCAATTAAGTTGTATTTGTATCGAGCTTTTAACAATAGACACGGTTACAAAGCAGCTTTACAGAAATCTGGATGTAGATTCAGATACCTAAGGAGCAATTCAGAAGTGACAGTGGCAAGGAAAAAAAATCTCCCTGAGATGAAATAAGGAAGAAACTTTGAGAAGAACCAGACTCAAAAGGGAACCCAGACTCTTCTGGGTGATACCATACACTGGGATTTAGATCACTGTGCAGTTGTACAGAGAAAGAATAAATGTTATGAAATGTGGTGAAAAGGATGTTTGCTATGAGAATGTTGTGAATAGGAGTGCTGGGCTGAACATGATTTATGATTTCAACAGCTGTTCTTAGAAGTTCCACAACCACAGTGCCCTTGTGAGATTATACACCTCAGCAGCAAGCCGAATCTTAGACATAAACTGTTTTTGGGAAGTGCAAATATTTAGGGTATCCAGGGGAAGACACCCATATCCATTACCCACTGGCTGATGTTGCAACACTAAACTTAGGCAAGAGAGATTTATACATCTATTTGATTAAAGGGCAGGTAATAGACCTTTCCCCCCCCACACTTCTTCATGTGTGTAGCATGAATATGCAGTATACACTCACTGGCCACTTTAATAGGAACTTGTTCTTGATTCTAAGGCCAAGTTTACATTAGACCGTATCTGTCTCGTTTTCTTCGCGGATGCACTGTCCGTTTACATTAAAACGCCGGGAAACGGGAATCCGCCAGGGTCCACGTATTCAATCTAGATCGTGTCTGGTCCGGTGCTGTGTAAACATTGAGAATACGCGGATACGCTGTGCTGAGCTCTAGCTGGCGTCGTCATTGGACAACGTCACTGTGACATCCACCTTCCTGATTCGCTGGCGTTGGTCATGTGATGCGACTGCTGAAAAATGGCGCGGACGTCCGCCTTGTATCACCTTTCATTAAAGAGTATAAAAGTATGAAAATACTGCAAATACTGATGCAAATACTGCCCATTGTGTAGTTATGATTGTCTTTAGGCTTGCCATCCTTCCACTTGCAAGTGGTAAATGATATGCACTGGGCTCACACACGCAGGGCCGGAGTGCGCACCCTCCAGAGGGCACTCGCTGTTCAGGGCGGAGTGATTTGGAGCGCAGGATGCCTGCGGAGCCGAGCGTATCCGTGTATTGGTGTTGCTGTGTGCACGCGAATCATGTATTGGTGTTGCTGTGTGCACGCTAAAAAACGTTAATCTGATGATCCGCTGATACGGTCTAATGTAAACCCCACCTAAGATTCCTGTCCTTTGCTGGCAGGAGTGGAACCCAGTGTGGTCTTTTCCTGTTGCATGCTGAGATGCTTTTCTGCTCACCATGGTTGTAAAGAGTGATTATATGACTTGCTATATCCTTCCTGGCAGCTCGAACCCATCTGTCCATTTTCCTCTGACCTCTCTTATCAACAAGGCATTTCTACACACAGAATTATCGCTCACTCAATGTTTTTTTGTTTTTCGCACCATTCTGTATAAACTATAGAGACTGCTGTGTGTGAAAACCCCAGGAGATCAGCAGTTTCTGAAATACTCAAACCAGTCCATCTGGCACCAACACCCATGCCACAGTAAAAGTCTCACAGAGATCACAATTTCCCATTCTGATGTTTGACATGAACATTAACTGAAGCTCTTGATTTGTATTTGCATGATTTTATGTATTGTGCTGCTGTCAAGGGATTGGGTGATTAGATAACTGCATAAAACAGCAGGTGGATGGGTGTACCTAATAAAGTGGCTGGTGAGCGTATACGTATAGCCAGTGGTTTTGAGTAGTCAGTCTCTTTGAAATGCTGGCTACAGACACATGTGCTGCCTCTGAAAAAATGTAAACCCTGATCCGGCGAAGAGCATTTTTTTTTTTCTTACTCACAAACACATCAGCATTGGAAGAGGAAAAAATAGAGGATACTCTTATAGCTCAAATTCCAAAACTAACTTCAGTTCACCGAGAGGTGCAACATCAGAAGAAGACAGGGACAGAACAAACAACAGTCTCAGTATGTTGGCTGAGCTCGATCCTCCACAATTGGAAAGGTAAATTTAGCCTGACCGCTTGCTGTTAGGTGCTAGACAGAACAGATTAAGTTTCTTGATATGCATTGATATCCATGATATGAATGTGACATTGTTTAAGCTATGGATATTAATGACATCATCAAGTATTTGTGCTCTAATAAGACCAAGAAGAAGATCGTCTAAAGGTAAGCCAGTGTCATAATTCACAAGTGATGTGGCAGTGCCAATAAGTCTGTTTATTATGAGCTCATGTTTGTACTGAATGCACTGATGTTGTACTTCACACACTCATTTGAGACGAGTTACAGACAAGTAATGGCATGTATGCTAGTAATAGTATAATGGAGTGCAAAATCTTTGCCCTTCATACTAATTTAGATCATCTCTATAGCTTGTACAATTACGTCATGGGAGTATACCTTGCGGTACTATCGTTTACAGAAAGTGTGTGTGAATGTGTGTCTGCTCATGATGTATGTGTGTGACTTTTTAAATATGCTTTGAGCAGTTAACAGTATGCTAGCAAAGGGGCCGTGGGGGTGACAGAAGTAGAAGTGTATCAGGATCAGGCATCAGATTGGGTAACAGGAATACACTTACAGCTTGTAGTAGTGAAAACACATTATTAAGTATTCTCTTAATATAGTGTGACTTAAAAGACTCCATATTTTGATTGAATACTTTATAAACACCAATCAAACAAAAGTTTTAAATGCATCTTACAGAGTAATGAATGTAATCTCATCTCATCTCATTATCTCTAGTCGCTTTATCCTGTTCTACAGGGTCGCAGGCAAGCTGGAGCCTATCCCAGCTGACTACGGGCGAAAGGCGGGGTACACCCTGGACAAGTCCCTACTAAAAAAAACATATAAAAAGTAATGTTACCTAGCATCCATCCATCCATTATCTGTAACTGCTTATTCTGTTCAGGGTTGCGGGCAAGCTGGAGCCTATCCCAGTTGACTATAGGTGAGAGGCGGGGTACACCCTGGACGAGTCGCCAGATCATTGCAGGGCTAACACACAGAGACAAACAACAATTCACACTCACATTCACACCTACGGTCAATTTAGAGCCACCAATTAGCTTAACCTGCATATCTTTGGACTGTGGAGGAAACCAGAGCACCCGGAGGAAATCCACACAGACACGGGGAGAACATGCAAACTCCACACAGAAAGGCCCCCATCAGCTGCTGGGCTTGAACCCCATAACCTTCTTGCTATGAGGCGACAGTGCTAACCACTACATCACCATACCACCCCAAAACAAACATAAAAAAAAAAAAAAATTCATGTGTTTATAAAGTTGGGATGCTGATGTGCTGGTGGTCAAAATGGTAGCAACTGGATTTTATATGTAATATAAAATATTTCCACAGTCTGTTAAAAAAAAAAAGAAAGACCAAAGATAAAAACATGAATCCATACACTGTGACCTTAATAACCCACTTCCTCAGACCATGGTATCTCCAGTGATTAAACCATGGCACTACAATCATTTAAAAAAAAAAAAAGTTTTTTCTATTTTCGATTCTAAAAGTAATACCAGGAGGCATACTCATACTCCCCAATCTTGTGCTCAGGTTACTGTGTATGTAGAGTTTCACCTGTTCTCTATGGTGGCCCTGAAGGACAAATCACAACCACAAATGTGAAAACGCAATGACACATAGGTAATCACAATGGCAAATCACAAAACACTACAGCAAAGCAACACACAAAGCAACACGCAAAGCAGAAAGCACAATGACTGACTTCTATCGGAAATAGTAAGAATATGCTACTGACAAGGATCATCGCTGGCTGGATGAATGCATTGTCCATCTTTTTTAACCGGAAGAAAATGTGCCACACGCGCCATTTGGTCCCCGACTGATGTAACTGTCAGTGCATGGTCAAGGTAAACCTGTAGATGGCAGTAATGCAACACTGTGGATTCCAGCTGCTGTAAAACCCAAAAGAAGAAGAAGAAGATAAACCTACGCATGCGCACACGGATTTCTTCTGTCTGCTTGACTGTGCGAAGCGAGCAATTTCATCCACAGTATTTGCTAGGGAATCCCCTCAAATTAAATAACCTCCCAGCCACAGAATGGCCTGTTTTTTTTTTTTTTTTTGAGATATTACAGAAATAAATATATATCACAATGACCACATTTCAAATGGAACTAAATTTCACCAATTTTATGAAATTAAAAGGCCGTCTTGCTTTAATTATATGTAAAGACATTGTCTAGCTACTTGGGATAAACTGAACTTTCCAGTGGAACCGGTGACTGAAGGTCAGGTAGCAGACTCGTGAGACGTGTTTGTGTGGTTGCACAGAAACATGTATTGTATTTTCTAATGTATTTTAATATTCTCATCTCATTATCTCTAGCTGCTTTATCCTGTTCTACAGGGTCACAGGCAAGCTGGAGCCTATCCCAGCTGACTACGGGCGAAAGGCGGGGTACACCCTGGACAAGTCGCCAGGTCATCACAGGGCTGACACATAGACACAGACAATCATTCACACTCACATTCACACCTACGGTCAGTTTAGAGTCACCAGTTAACCTAACCTGCATGCCTTTGGATGAAACCGGAGCACCCGGAGGAAACCCACGCGGACACGGGGAGAACATGCAAACTCCGCACAGAAAGGCCCTCGCCGCCCACGGGGCTTGAACTCGGACCTTCTTGCTGTGAGGCGACAGCACTAACCACTACACCACCATGCCGCCTCATTTTAATACTGGTAAATGGAATTTACCAAATTTGCAATTAAGTTACAATGTCAAAAATGTTGAAAAGAACAAGATTTTAAAAAAGATTTTAATAAGTGAATTTGTATTTTAGATATTAGAGACTACATTTAGAAAAATCAATCTTTCTAAAAAGCATATATGATCATAATGTGGTTTTAATAGACTTAAAATGTAGAATAGGTTCAATTATATTTTTTGCTGAGTTTATTACCATTATTATTTAATACCATTAAGAGATAATAGGAAAGAACTAGATAGAACCTTTTAAAATCAGTGTTAATCTTAGAGAAAATATATGTATATATATCTTATATATGTATGTACAGTGGTGCTTGAAAGTTTGTGAACCCTTTAGAATTTTCTATATTTCTGCATAAATATGACCTAAAACATCATCAGATTTTCACACAAGTCCTAAAAGTAGATAAAGAGAACCCAGTTAAACAAATGAGACAAAAATATTATACTTGGTCATTTATTTATTGAGGGAAATGATCCAATATTACATATCTGTGAGTGGCAAAAGTATGTGAACCTCTAGGATTAGCAGTTAATTTGAAGGTGAAATTAGAGTCAGGTGTTTTCAATCAATGGGATGACAATCAGGTGTGAGTGGGCACCCTGTTTTATTTAAAGAACAGGGATCTATCAAAGTCTGATCTTCACAACACATGTTTGTGGCAGTGTATCATGTCACGAACAAAGGAGATTTCTGAGGACCTCAGAAAAAGCGTTGTTGATGCTCATCAGGCTGGAAAAGGTTACAAAACCATCTCTAAAGAGTTTGGACTCCACCAATCCACAGTCAGACAGATTGTGTACAAATGGAGGAAATTCAAGACCATTGTTATCCTCCCCAGGAGTGGTCGACCAACAAAGATCACTCCAAGAGCAAGGCGTATAATCGTCGGCGAGGCCACAAAGGACCCCAGGGTAACTTCTAAGCAACTGAAGGCCTCTCTCACATTGGCTAATGTTAATGTTCATGAGTCCACGATCAGGAGAACACTGAACAACAATGGTGTGCATGGCAGGGTTGCAAGGAGAAAGCAACTGCTCTCCAAAAAGAACATTGCTGCTCATCTGCAGTTTGCTAAAGATCACATGGACAATCCAGAAGGCTATTAGAAAAATATTTTGTGGACGGATGAGACCAAAATAGAACTTTTTGGTTTAAATGAGAAGCTTTATGTTTGGAGAAAGGAAAACACTACATCCCAGCATAAGAACCTTATCCCATCTGTGAAACATGGTGGTGGTAGTATCGTGGTTTGGGCCTGTTTTGCTGCATCTGGGCCAGGACAGCTTGCCATCATTGATGGAACAATGAATTCTGAATTATACCAGCAAATTCTAAAGGAAAATGTCAGGACATCTGTCCATGAACTGAATCTCAAGAGAAGGTGGGTCATGCAGCAAGACAATGACCCTAAGCACACAAGTCGTTCTAGCAAAGAATGGTTAAAAAAGAATAAAGTTCATATTTTGGAATGGCCAAATCAAAGTCCTGACCTTAATCCAATCGAAATGTTGTGGAAGGACCTGAAGTGAGCAGTTCATGTGAGGAAACCGACCAACATCCCAGAGTTGAAGCTGTTCTGTACGGAGGAATGGGCTAAAATTCCTCCATGCCGGTGTGCAGGACTGATCAACAGTTACTGGAAGCGTTTAGTTGCAGTTATTGCTGCACAAGGGGGTCACACCAGATACTGAAAGCAAAGGTTCACATACTTTTGCCACTTACAGATATGTAATATTGGATCATTTTCCTCAATAAATAAATGACCAAGTATAATATTTTTGTCTCATTTGTTTAACTGGGTTCTCTTTATCTACTTTTAGGGCTTGTGTGAAAATCCGATGATGTTTTAGGTCGTATTTATGCAGAAATATAGAAAATTCTAAAGGGTTCACAAACTTTCAAGCACCACTGTATATGAGTGTTTAGTCTAGTTAATATCTAGAGTGTTTATACTGTTTATATTGTCTGAGTGTTTAGTCTGTCTTGTTGTTATCCAGTGTTTATACTGTTTATTTATACTGTTTATATTGTCTGAGTGTTTAGTCTGTCCTGTTCTTATCTAGTGTTTATATTGTTTATTTATTCTGTTTATATTGTTTGAGTGTTTAGTTTGTCTAGTTCCTATCTAGAGTGTTTATACTGTTTATATTGTTTGTTTTTTCAATTGTTCTATTTTTATTCTATTTTTATTTATTGCATTGCCAGTTTGCACCGTGGGTTAGAGAGGACTGATATTTCATCTGTGCTGTATGTCAAGCATGTATAGCATATTTGACAATAAAGTTGACTTGACTTGACTTGAGAATAATAATATTCTATATAGGTTTGGTTACTCATCTCATCTCATTATCTCTAGCCGCTTTATCCTGTTCTACAGGGTCGCAGGCATGCTGGAGCCTATCCCAGCTGACTATGGGCAAGAGGCGGGGTACACACTGGACAAGTCACCAGGTCATCACAGGCTGACACATAGGTGGGGTTTACATTAGACTGTATCAGCGGATCATCAGATTAACGTTTTTAAAACGATTAGTGTGCACACAGCAACGCCAATACACGATTCCCGTGCACACAGCAACGCCAATACACAGATATGCTCGGCTCCGCAGGCATCCTGCGCTCCAAATCACTCCGCCCTGAACAGCGAGTGCCCTCTGGAGGGTGCGCACTCCGGCCCTGCGCAGCTCACAGAGCGCGCGAGTGAAGTGCACTAGCAGTAATTCGGGACTGAGCCGCTGTGTGTGTGATCTCAGTGCATGTCGGGCATGCGCGTCACTTACCACTTGCAAGTGGAAGGATGGCAAGCCTAAAGACAATCATAACTACACAATGGGCAGTATTTGCATCAGTATTTGCAGTATTTTCATACTTTTATACTCTTTAATGAAAGGTGATACAAGGCGGAAGTCCGCGCCGTTTTTCAGCAGTCGCGTTACATGACCAACACCAGCGAATCAGGAAGGTGGATGTCACAGTGACGTTGTCCAATGACGACGCCAGCTAGAGCTCAGCACAGCGTATCCGCGTATTCTCAATGTTTACACAGCACCGGACCAGACACGATCTGGATTGAATACGTGGACCCTGGTGGATTCCCGTTTCCCGGCGTTTCCAGGCGTTTTAATGTAAACGGACAGTGCATCCGCAAAGAAAACAAGACAGATACGGTCTAATGTAAACTTGGCCATAGACACAGACAACCATTCACACCTACGGTCAATTTAGAGTCACCAGTTAACCTAACCTGCATGTCTTTGGACTGTGGGGGAACCCGGAGCACCCGGAGGAAACCCACGCAGACACGGGGAGAACATGCAAACTCTGCACAAAAAGGCCCTCGTTGGCCACGGGGCTCGAACCCGGACCTTCTTTCTGTGAGGCGACAGCGCTAACCACTACACCACCGTGCCGCCCAGGTTGGTTACTATTAAAAAAATAAATAAATAATGCCTGCAGACTGTCTCAGAATTCAAAGCAACCTTAAAATGTAAGAATTGATTAGCTGTAAACATAAATTACACTTAAAATGTTGCTAACTGGAATGTCAAACCTTTGATGTGTCATATCACATAAGGGCTTTTCACCCAGAGAACCATATACTAAGGTGATTATGTCGAGTCACTTTGTAACATTAGAAATTAAAGAATGCTCCCTATTTGGGGATTACGATGGATTAAAAAAAATCAAGACAGACTCCTGACAGACAGGATATGTTCATTCCCAAATTAGAATGCATAACTCTATTAAAAAATCTGCAGTATACTGTTTGCGGTTCTTTCCATTTTCATGATCTCCACAATGCATTCATATTTACCCTTTCATTTGTTTTTTAAAAACATACATACAGTATGTTAGGAAAATATAATATTTACTTATGTACATTATCATGTACATTACTGTAAATTTATACAAACTTCTGTACAATGTCTTGCAAAAGTATTCATCCCCCTTGGTGTTTGTCCTGTTTTGTCGCATTACAAGCTGGAATTAAAATGGATTTTTGGGAGGTTAGTACCATTTGATTTATAAAACATGCCTACCACTTTAAAGGTGAAAATTGCTTTTTATTATGACACAAACAGTAATTAAAAAGAAAAAAAAAACAACAGAAATCTGGAGTGTGCATAGGTATTCACTCCCTTTCATATGAAACCCCGAAATAAGAGCTGGTCCAGCTTGTAATGCGACAAAACAGGACAAACACCAAAGGGAATGAATATTTTTGCAAGACACTGTAGCTCTCTAGACCAGTGTTTCTCAACCTTTTTTCAGTCACTGCACTCTTCAGAAGTATGCAAATTCTCAAGGCACCCCCATATACGCAGTCACGCTGACCATATGCTGACCCCGGCAGTGACGTTGTGACATGGGAAAGGGGGGCCGTGAGACAAATTTTGATGATGCATGAGGCGGCAATGATCTGCATCAGTGTAACTATCGTTTTTGGGAATTTTAATTCATTTTATTTATTTCAATGTTAGAATATATAATTTTTTGACAGCACCCCTAATGAAGCCAGACGGCACCCCGGTTGAGAAAGGCTGCTCTAGACTATTTGTTGTTCTTTACTAAATTTCTATATTAAAAAAGGCAAAAAAAAAAACCTCTAAAGTAAAAAATGTTTTTGTGTGGGCAGCGCAGTGGTACAGTGGTTCGCACTGTTGTTTCATAGTAAGAAGGTTCTGGGTTTGAAACTTGTGGCTAATTGGGGCCTTTCTGTGTGGTTTGCATGTTCTTCTTGTGGATTTCCTCCCACAGTCTAAAGATATGCAGATTAGGTAAACTGGCTAATCTAAATTGCCCATAGGTGTGAGTGGGAATGGTTGTTAATGTCTCTGTTAGTCCTATGATAGCTTGGTGATCTGCACAGAATGTACTCTGCTTCTTGCCCAAAGTCACCTGGGATTGGCTACAGTTTCCCCTGCAACCCTGATGGATAAGCATAATAGATGGTGGATGTTTTGTGCCAGGCTCTACTGAATGGCTTAGGTTTTTAATTTTTTGCTTGTTTATAAACTATCACCTTGGTTTTTTTTTGGGGGGGGGGGATTTCTTCTTCTTCTTCTTCTTCTTCTTCTTCTCTCTTTGCATCATTAAGTCATGAAAAGAAGCCAAGCCAAAAAGCCTTTGTCACATGTACACTCAAGCACAGTGAAATTTAACCTCTGCATTTAACCAATCTGAAGCAATGAACACACACAGGTGAGCAATGAGCATACACACATACCCAGAGCAGTGGGCAATATCTATCTATCTATCTATCTATCTATCTATCTATCTATCTATCTATCTATCTATCTATCTATCTGGCGGCATGGTGGTGTAGTGGATATATATATATATATATATGGTGGTGTAGTGGTTAGCGCTGTCGCCTCATAGCAAGAAGGTCCGGGTTCGAGCCCCATGGCCGGCGAGGGCCTTTCTGTGCGGAGTTTGCATGTTCTCCCCGTTTCCTCCGGGTGCTCCGGTTTCCCCCACAGTCCAAAGACATGCAGGTTAGGTTAACTGGTGACTCTAAATTGACCGTAGGTGTGAGTGTGAATGGTTGTATGTGTCAGCCCTGTGATGACCTGGCGACTTGTCCAGGGTGTACCCTGCCTTTCTCCCGTAGTCAGCTGGGATAGGCTCCAGCTTGCCTGTGACCCTGTAGAACAGGTTAAAGCGGCTAGAGATAATGAGATGATATATATATATATATATATATATATATATATATGAATGATTCACCATATTTTGTGTCAATTTCGTGTCAATTAAATCTTATTAATCGTAACAGACTTAGATAAATCCAGTGACTACAGACCAAACTTTAATATACCTAAAGTCAATGTTAATGTCAATAATGGCTATTATAAATTGCCAATGGTAGACCCTCTGATGATAATGCTCTTCTAATAATATTCTAAGTCTAAGTTAGTAAAAGTCAGACAAAAAAAGTCAGACAAGTTCGTTAGAATCTAACATCTGGTCTGGTGATCTAACCCTGTCAGATATAGGGTCGTCTTGCTGCCGTCCAAAATAGTCTGCCATTCGTCCCTGACGACCATCGCGGCGAGCGATCCCAACTTTATCTTGGTGATTTTCTGATATTTTTTCTTCGTAGTTTGGCTTTCGCCATTTCCACCAATGGAATTTGTTTCATTATCTCATTCAAGAGAACATAAAGTGAAGAACGAGCAGGCGATAAATGCAGACGCAATGCAGACGTGAAAAAATAAACAAAATGGTTGAGTGTTGCGGGTTTTCTCGTTCTCTCGCGTGTATCATTAATAGCACCATCTGTATGCTTTATCGGTAATTGCTAAGACATTGGGTGGCTCAGTGTGACCCCGCAGCATACCGAAGTCTGCTCGATTCATATGTGCGCTTGAACTGCGCGTGCATGCCTCCGGCATTCACTCCAATCCCCCCGTTACGCCGATCGGTGTACCGACCGGGGAATTGGCATATACCGCGGGGTACACACTTGAGTCCACCCATACAATGTCAGACACGAAAAGCAGAAAGTCAACTATCTATTAATTTTCGTCAACATAAATGTATCAAGTTATATATTTTTTTAACTAATCATGTGTAGTAAGGGCGGGCAGGAGATTTTTATGCTGTCAGCGGGAGGTCGGGAGGATTTTCTAAATGTTCCCTACAGCGGGAGATCTCCCACCCACAGCGGGAGAGTTGGAGCCTCTGTATACTACAGCGCCTGGGGAGCAGTTGGGGGTTAGGCGCCTTCCTCAAGGGCACTTCAGCCCAACCTCAGGCCATGGCTGCCCCATATTAAAACACTCTGAGGTCGTGGTCCCCCCGGGGGGACTTTTTGGACTGTTCCAAACACATGTCTGAAGCTCCGTGAGTTTTTGTCCTAGAAACATATGAGTAACACCACTAGAAACCTTGAATCTTCTAGTTTTCAAATATATAGGTTTTAAAATAAAAATGTATTGATTGCTCTTCATAAAGGGAATAAATAAAAATGTTACGATTTTCAGCAGTTTAGCCAGCAGCAGGCTGTTACTGACACACCCCTCAGCTATTCAGATGATAAGTGCGTAGGCAATCAGTGGCATCATTGGGTCATTGTCTGGGAGCACCGGGGAGCACGAGGTGAGAACACACCCAATTTCACCAGTATAAACAAACACGCATGGAAAGGGATATTTTGATTCAGATTCACTGATAGCCTGAGGAAGGATGCCCAGCGAACGGAAGAAGATGACGCCCGCTGAAGCCTCAATGCTGATTCAGGAAGAAGTGGCTTTGGAGAGCGAGTCAGACGACACAAGGTCAGATGTATCCAGCGATGACGGTGATGATGAACTACACTTTGAGCTTTGTCTAGATCCCGTGGAGGACATTTCTGATGAGTAAGTAGCCTAATATCTATTTTACTACTTGTTGTCATGCTAGCTAGCTGTCGATTAGCTTATAGGAAGAATGTAGCTAAAACTAGTTGATTGAAACATACTATTTCTGTCAAGTTTTGAAGAAATTTTTTGGTTACCAAACGTGTACGTGCACAGTTACTCCGTGCATAAGTCTGTCCATAAGATAGTAAGATGCAGGCATATAAGCTACAAATGATGTAAACACAGAGAAACCAAAGAAATTGTTGCAGCATACTGTTGTTTTGATAATTAGTGTGCATTTGTCTTTGTTATGAAAGGTGTGACCCAATACCGAAACTGAAAATGTGTAAATTAGATACAGATTAGGTGTGAATGATAGATAGGCTATAGGACAAAGTTACATCAGATATGCAGATTTGTGTCATTATGTCTCTGTTCTGTAATGGTGAATTCAATGTTTTAAAAAGATAATGAAAGAGCAACTTATAGTATTACAATATTTATTAAAATATTTTCTATTCAATTTCACAGTGATGTGGAGAACATCCAACCTGCACCAGCTAGAAAGAGAGCACGGCCCCAGGCCAAACAGCATCCACTTTCATGGAAGACAGAAGGTGATGCAGATATCACTCCACCACCACTGCAGTTTCTTCCTGCAAGGGAGCCTGGTGTGCAGCTGAGGGCAGAGGACAACCACACTCCTCTAGATCTCTTCAAGATCTTCGTTTCAGAGGATGCTGTGGAAACCCTCTGCCACAACACCAACAAGCAAGCTGCCAGGAGCATCGCTAGAGGTGCAAAGTACAGATGGGTGGACGTTGGAGTTGCTGAATTCTACAGATTCTTTGGACTGATATTCTACATGGGCATGGTCAAGATGAAACAAGTCAATGACTACTGGAGGAGACACAGCATCTTCACTCTTCCTTTCCCAGCACAGGCAATTACAAGGGATAGATTCAGAACCATCTTTTGGAATGTGCACATGAGTGACCCAGATAAAAACAGAGAGAATGATGCCAAGAAAGGAACCTCAGCCCATGACAAACTGTTCTGTGTCAAACCCCTCATGTACACCATCCAGAATGCCTGTAAGGCATTCTATCATCCCCGCAGGAACCTTTCTGTGGATGAACGCATGGTGGCTTCCAGAGGCCATACTATAAGACAGTACATGAAGGACAAACCAACTAAGTGGGGCTTCAAGTTGTTTGTGCTCGCAGACTCCAGCAATGGGTACACCTCTGACTTTTCTGTATACACAGGAAAGAACAACTTCCCCACGGGTCATGGCCTCTCTTATGACTCTGTCATGTCACTGACTAACAGAGGATATTTGGGGTCTGGATACCACATGTACATGGACAATTTCTACACCAGCCCAAAGCTTTTCAAGGACTTGTATGCTGCCAAGTTTGGTGCATGTGGAACATACAGAGAATCCCGGAGGGATTGCCCACACAGTAACCTCAATGCACTGACAAAGCATTCACCCAGAGGAACAATCCGCTGGATAAGAGATGGACCTGTTGTCTGTGTGAAGTGGATGGATACACAAGAGGTGTCTGTCTGCTCCACCATCCATGCTGCGTACACTGGGGATGTAGTGCAGCGAAGAGTGAAAAGCAGAAAGGGTGTCTGGTCAACACAGTCTGTTCCATGTCCCAAACCCGTAGTAGAGTACAACAAGTACATGGGTGGTGTGGATTTGTCTGACCAGTTGATCCAGTACTTCACAGCACAGCACAAAACTGTGAAGTGGTACAAGAAGCTCTTTCTTCACTTCCTGGATGTTGCTGCAACAAATGCCTTCATCCTCCACAAAGAACTCATGCAAAACATGCAGAAGGAAAGAATGAGCCAGAAGCAATTCATGGAGGAGCTCACTGCACAGCTGTGTGGTGTACCCCTGACTTTTCAGCCCCCAAAGGCTCCTGTGCAGACAGCTGGAGAGACTCACATGCCAGTTTGTGGGATTGAGCTCAGCGCAGATGGGAAGAGGGCCGCTGATGGTCGTAGAGCCTGTGTGTACTGCAGGCGGCAGGGAAGGAAAACAAAAACTCTGTGGAAGTGCGATACATGTATCGTCTACCTTTGCTTTCAGCAAGACAGAAACTGTTTTGTTGCTTGGCATCGAGATGAGAACTGCTAATTTCAGTAGAAAGAATTGGGGGAAGGGAACTACAATGCCCTGGCAGAGCAATTGACAGGACAATGACAGCCATTGACAAATGGACAGCCACCGACACATGGACAGCGATGGGAGGGGGCAGTTACAGGTGTGAAACACCCATCTAATCAGTATGGAGCACTTGCATGTGACGTCACAGCCGATCCAGATTGTGACAGACGCCATCTTGTCGGTCAAACGCCATATTCCGCCTTCTACTTCTACTTCTGGGTCTACTTCTGCTTTTACTTCTACCTTTTCTTCTGGAAAACCCTACTATATACAATTCTACTACAACGGCTGTGGCTACAAGCTCTCCCTACCTGTGCACGTTTTTTATGTTTTTTATGTGTATTTTTGCGTGGTGTTCGTCTGTATCGGACTTCAATATCCACTACAACCGTATGGACTTACTGGACATTGGTTTCCAGCAGAAAATGACGGTTTGTAGCGATTTCCATCGCATGCACAACATTCCAGACGAGAAAAACAAAACAAAAACATTCCGGACGAGATAGCGAGACCAGCGGGGTCTCCGTGGATTGTTATCGGAAGCAAAGCGAAGGAGGCGGTGCTGGGAGCGGAAGCAAAAGCGAGGCTGCAGAGCCGGCCTGTTGACTAAGCTCAGAAAACAGCCACTCAAATCTCCACTGCCAAGCCTCTACCTCTCCAACGCCAGATCCATGTAAACAAGACGGACGATTTGGAATTACCTTATTCTATTCTATAATCGGCTGGTCAGTGCTATACTCAATACTTAAGTGACTTACCCATCCAATGAGGAGTCTTGTTTACAAGATGCCACATCTGAGTCGCTGACAAATCCTGAATTTCTGTAGAGATAACTGTCCAGAGATTTATAAGCACGCAGTGCTTCACCACTGAACAGCGAGGGAAAGTTAATGAGGTAATTATACACGTCTGGGTATTCCGCTGGCAGTTCAAAATCCGGTCGTGAAAACTCCGTCCGGTAAGCCATAAGGGTCACTAATCTGTAGATCATTTATTTTAGACATATATCTAGTTATCTGTTCATTAGAAAAATGAGCCGTGTAGTCCGTCGGTTGAAATTGATCCATTCTGTACATGAGTGCAGCAATATTCAGCGGTGTTTTTGACTGACAAGATGGCGGTTGTGTACTTTCCGGTCACGTGACTGCAAGATCTCTATAGACCCCTTTCACTGACGTCACCCAAAACCGGAAGTAAACAAACCCTGCTCCATATTGGAAGACCAACAAACTCGTGATTAGGGGGAAATAACGGCAGCGCGTGGTATTTGAACCCACGAGGCACTTGGATCATCAAAAACCTACAATGGTAAACTTTTGTGCTGTGTTAGGGTGTTCTAACAAAGCTGATGGGAAAGGTGAAAAGAAGTCTTTCTACAGAATACCAGCTATGATTGAGACACAAGCAAACCAAGGAGCTTTCTGCCAGGAGACAGAGGCTACGTTTACATTACGTCGAATCAGCGGATCATCAGATTAATGTTCTTAAAACGATTCGCGTTTACACTAAAACCGTTAGCCGTGCACATAGCAACGCCAATACGCGGATACGCTCGGCTCCGCAGGCATCCTGCGCTCCAAATCACTCCGCCCTGAACAGCGAGTGCCCTCTGGAGGGTGCGCACTCCGGCCCTGCGCAGCTCACACAGCGCGCGAGTGAAGTGAACAAGCCACGATTCGGGACTGAGCCGCTGTGTGTGTGATCCCAGCGCAGATCACTTATTACTTGCAAGTGGAAGGATGGCAAGCCTAAAGACAATCATAACTACACAATGGGCAGTATTTGCATCAGTATTTGCAGTATTTTCATACTTTTATACTCTTTAATGAAAGGTGATACAAGGCGGAAGTCCGCGCCGTTTTTCAGCAGTCGCGTCACATGACCAACGCCAGCGAATCAGGAAGGTGGATGTCACAGTGATGTTGTCCAATGAGACGCCAGCTAGAGCTCAGCACAGCGTATTCGCGTATTCTGAATGTTTACACAGCACCGGACCAGATACGATCTAGATTGAATACGTGGACGCTGGCGGATTCCCGTTTCCTGGCTTTTCCAGGGGGTTTAATGTAAACGGACAGTGCATCCGCGAAGAAAACGAGACAGATACGGTCTAATGTAAACGTAGCCAGAGAGAGTATTTAGCTGCTTTATGCAGAGCGGATCTGAATACTTCTCGTCTACAACAATACAGAATATGTTCAGACCATTTTGTTACTGGTAAGCCACTAGGCTAGAGTGTTGTAGAACATTTTTTTAAATGTTTACTGAATAAAAACATCCTTAATTTTATCACATTTATGTATTTCATTTCTTTCTTTTGTTTTAATTTTCCTCCCTCCATCCCTCTTTGGATTTTAAATATAGTTTTTCCCCATGTCCAAATAATTCAAATATATATAAATAAAAAGAGATAAGTAGTAAATTAAAAATAAATTATGAAATAAAAAAATCTATAACAGCATGAATACAGATTGCAATAGTGGTCAAGTGCTATAATTTTTTAACATTATAGTGGAGAATTTCATTTAATCTGCACTGATTATTATATGAAATATAAATGAACAAATTCTGAACAGGTCTTTCATAGAATGGAACAACTGTTAATGTAGTAAAGAAAACACTGTTAACATGTTAATAAAAGAAAATTTGCTGCTACATTTCAGGTGTAGTTTGTTTTAGTTATGTATGTACTTGCATAGATGTGTACTTGGTCTTCCAATATGGCGCCCTAACAAAATCTCGCGGTGCGGTGACGTCACGCGAAAGCCCTCTATTCATTTGACTTTTTTACAATTTGTATTGAACCTTCATAACATTTCTGAATGATCTTCTTACTTTTATGTAGCCAACAATTATGTTTACAAGGTTCAGACTTCAAAAGTCTTGGCCGGATATATTTATAGTGTGTTTTTTTTTTTTTTTTAACAAGATTTGAAGACCTTTGAAAATAGTTTTTTGTCTGGTTGTGTTTACACTTAATTTTAATAAAAACTAATTTAATTACATTCACTTTACTCTCATATTATTATTGTTGAGGTTTTCTAGAATATCACCATATGTGCCACTTTTGCATAGATGTTTTTAGTTAGATCTCATCTCGTGAAAAACTTAAAAATGTCAAGGTGTAGCAGACTGCCTCAGAGTGTCTGAAAGGCCCCGGACCTCTGAGTGTTAACCTAACTGCATGTCTTTGGACTGTGGGGGAACCTGGAGCACCTAGAGGAAACCCAGGCAGACCATGCAAACTCCATACAGAAAGGCCCCCATCGGAGCTCGAACCCAGGACCTTCTTGCTGTGAGGCAACAGTGCTAACCACTACACCACCGTGCTGCCCCATGCAACAGCAATACACTGTAAATTTTGTATGTTCAGAAATGATATTCAACCATTATCTGTAGCTGCTTATGCTGTTCTACAGGGTCGCAAGCAAGCTGGAGCCTATCCCAGCTGACTATGGGTGAGAGGCGGGGTACACCCTGGACAAGTCACCAGGTTATCGCAGGGCTGACAGAGACAAACAACCATTCACACTCACATTCACACCTACGGTCAATTTAGAGCAAACAATTAACCTAACCTGCATGTCTTTGGACTGTGGGGGAAACCGGAGCACCCAGAGGAAACCCACGCAGACACGAGAAGAACATGCAAACTCCACACAGAAAGGCCCTCGCCGGCCATGGGGCTCGAACGCTGTAAATTTTGTATGTTCAGAAATGATATTTTCTAAACCTTTGTATTCTGAATTACACGTTAGATATAAATGTTAAAAAAATCGGTCATGATAGGATTTAATTTTTTATGATTATTTAAGATGTATTCTTCTAGCCTTTTACCTAGAAAGTTGTACCTGGGGTCAACTGTGCAGGAAAATGGGGGCTGCGATAGTGAGGTGAGAAAGAGAGTGCAGGCAGGGTGGAGCAGTTGGAGAAGGATTTCGGGAGTCATTTGTGATAGGAAAGTCCCAGCAAAAGTGAAAGGTAAGATGTATAAGACAGTAGTGAGACCAGCTGTGATGTATTGATTGGAGACCGTCCCCTTAACGAAGAGACAGGAGGCAAAGTTGGAGGTGGCGGAGTTGAGGATGTTAAGATTTGAGCGATGGGAGTGACCAGGTTGGACAGGATAAAGAACGAGCACATCAGAAGGACAGCACATGTGGAGAGCTTAGGAATTAAGCTAAGAGAGATGAGACTGAGATGGTATGAGCACATCCTGAGAAGAGATGCAGAGCATGTTGGAAGGAGAATGTTGAGGATGGAGCTGCCAGGCAAACGAAAATGAGGAAGGCTAAAGAGGAGATACATGGATGTGGTGAGAGAGGACATGAAAGTGGCAGGTGTGGTAGAGAAGGATGCGGAAGACAGGGAGCAATGGAGACGAAAGATCCGCTGTGGCGACCTATAATCGGGAGCAGCCAAAAGAAGAAGATTCTTCTAGCCTTTTTGAAAACCTCATGGATAATCTATTTACTTTGAAAGATTTGATAGGCTACTGACAGAACCAAATTTCATATATCTAGTAAAGTACAATTTCACGAACAAAATATCTAAATAATCTTTATTTCAATCATGCGTGAAGTGGAAGGATTGACATTTGTGTTTAAACGTTATGGAATAATAATATTTATGTGTATATGTGTGATAACTTAATCACAAAGGACGATGTCACTCACAGGCATCCCGTTCCAAGCTTTTTATTACACACAAACTCAACTTACAAGTTACTGGTTATTCTCTCACTACCTCTCTATTGAGTATCTCATTAGTTCTAAAGGATCCACCATAACACCTGGTGGTGTGGGGTGGTAGTGCATGTAATACATTTCAGTGAGGATACCACATCCCTCCCCCCTTAAGAGTAAACTATCCAGGTGAGCTTAAGCATCACTATCACCTTCAACATCAACCTTCATTTTTCACTGTAACAGTGAATTGCAAATACGCCATCTTGTACAATCACCTAGACTATCTAACAGAATTCAACACTATTATACTATCTGTCAGGTACAAAATGTCAACATCACTTTTTTTTAACATTGAAAAAAAAAGAACTATCTAGGGTGGACTACCATCCTTCCAGTGAATCCCAGAGCGCATTCTTGCTCTTATTTGAGGGAACTCACTACTGTCTTACAAAGTCTTTTAGGTAAGCAGGAGTCTGTCTTGTGCGCTCAGAGTGACGCAGTACCAGTGATGATTCTGCTCTTGCATCTGACGGATCATCAGCTGGAGGGTGAACCTGGGCTGTCACAGCAGGCTCAGTCACTTCCCCTTCCACTGAAGTCGGGACAGCAGAGTCTGTAGGCAAGACCTCCACTGCTTGCTCTGGAAACTGAAGACTGTTAGGCTCCACCATCACCTCTGGTCTAGACATGTCATTCAACATTGCATGGCGCTTTCGAATTTGGTCGACATGACGTCTCATCACGCGTCCGTCTCCTGTCTGTACTGTATAGGATACAGGTCCTGTGTTCTCATCTATGACTGCTGGTATCCATTTGGGTCCATGGCTGTAATTGCGAATGTACACGTCATCACCAGAAGTAAAACTCCTCCACTTACTGTGTGTGTCATGTTGTTCTTTTTGTTTGAATTGTTTCTTGCGAATCTTTGACTTCACATCAGGCAGTAGAAGATCCAATGTTGAACGCAATCTTCTAGACATAAGCATTTCTGCCGGTGACAAGCCAGTAGTAGTCTGTGGTGTGATTCTGTAGTTGAACAGAAATCTTGCTATTTTTGTTTCCAAAGTGTCTCCTTTTATTTTCTTTATTCCTTGTTTGAATGTCTGAACGGCTCTTTCCGCCAGGCCGTTGGATGCCGGGTGGAAAGGCGCAGATGTCATGTGCTGTACGCCATTTTGTTTCAGGAATGTCTCAAATTCTTGACTTGTAAAACAAGTTCCATTGTCAGATACTATTGTCTGGGGCAGGCCGTGTGTGCTAAAACACTGTCTGAGCTTTTCAATAGTAACTTGACTAGTTGCACTGTTTGTTGGATACGTGTCAATCCATTTGGAGTGTGCATCTACAATGATGAGAAACATCTTGCCTAAGAAAGGACCTGCATAATCAATATGCAGTCTGCTCCAGGGTGTCTCAGGCCACTCCCATGGATGAAGCGGTGCCCCGGCTGGACACTTCCTGTTTTCTTGACAAGTGTGGCAGGACTGAACTTCCCTTTCGATCTCGGAGTCCATCCCTGGCCACCACACATAAGAGCGTGCTAGGCCCTTCATTCTGGATATCCCTGGGTGCGTGTGGTGCAGTTGCTTCAAAATGACGTTCCTTCCCTTCTTTGGAACAACCACCCTCGCCCCCCAGAGGACACATCCATCTTTCACACTAAGCTCCAGCTTTCTCTGGCTGTAGGGTTTGAATGCTGTATCCACCTCTTTTGGCCATCCTTTCAGACACCAATATAGCACCTCTGAGAGTGTCCCATCTGTGGTTGTCCACTGCTTCACTTGAGCTGTTGTGTTTGGTGGGTCTTCCATTACGTCAAGCATGAGGACTTGAGCTGTGTCATCCTCTTCATCCGTTTGTGGCAGAGGCAACCTGCTCAGAGCGTCAGCGTTTGCGTGTTCCTTGCCTGGTTTGTATATGATTTTGTACTCATATGCTCTGAGCAATGTTGCCCACCTTTGCACTCTCGGTGACCCCATCTGTGGAACAGGCTTCTTTTCATGGAAAAGTGATATTAGCAGTTTGTGGTTGGTGCTAATTGTAAACGTTCGTCCATATATATACTTATGGAACCGCTTTATCCCAAACATGATGGCCAACCCCTCCTTGTCAAGTTGCGAATAGTGCTTCTCGGCTGGTGTCAGCGTGCGTGACATGAAGCCTAATGGCTTCTCACTGCCATCTTCCATGACATGAGACAACACGGCGCCCACTCCGTATGGTGAGGCATCACATGCCAGTACCAAGTCTTTGTCCGCTGTATGGTGACTCAGGACTTTGGCTGAGGGTGGCACGGTGGTGTAGTGGTTAGCACTGTCGCCTCACAGCAAGAAGGTCCGGGTTCGAGCCCCGTGGCCGGCGAGGGCCTTTCTGTGCAGAGTTTGCATGTTCTCCCCGTGTCCGCGTGGGTTTCCTCCGGGTGCTCCGGTTTCCCCCACAGTCCAAAGACATGCAGGTTAGGTTAACTGGTGACTCTAAATTGACCATAGGTGTGAATGTGAATGGTTGTCTGTGTCTATGTGTCAGCCCTGTGATGACCTGGCGACTTGTCCAGGGTGTACCCCGCCTTTCACCCGTAGTCAGCTGGGATAGGCTCCAGCTTGCTTGCGACCCTGTAGAAGGATAAAGCGGCTAGAGATGATGAGATGAGATGAGACTTTGGCTGATTTCAGCATCTGTTTGGAAATTCTAAAAGCATCTTCCTGCTCTTTGTTCCAAGTCCACTGAGCATCTTTTCTCAGCAACTGATGGAGTGGTGCTAAGCGTGTGGCCAGATTAGGGAGAAACTTGTTATAGTAATTCAGCAGACCAAGGTAGGCTTTTAATTCGGTCACTCACTACGTTTACATGCACATAGAGAGAATCGAATTTCTGCCGTTGCTCGACTGAAATCGAAGTTCAAAATGCCATGTATACACCTTAATTCGGCTGAAAGTGAACCGAACTTGATTTCTCGGAATCGAGCTACACGACCTAGTTTATGCGATTTCTACCGAGCTATTTTGTGCATGTATACCCTATCGAGCTAGTTGTCGAGCTACTTCCGGAAGTGACGAGTGACGAGACCACAAGCGGGAAACACAACAGCCTCGGTCGGCATGACAACGGCATGAATCTTTTCTTTTTGTGGCATTGTTTGCACTGTTAAAATTTAGCTCACTTACTGTATCACCAAATACATCTGTACAGCTGTTGCATAGCTGTGAATTGTGTACATAAACAAGTCACTGTATTTGTCTGTGTGTGTGTGTGTGTGTATATATATATATATATGTCCAACATCTGAAGAATGTCAATAAAAACAAAACAACTGAACTTTTTGTGTGTTTATTAAGACATAAGTTAAATTGTAAGCAAAAAATGGACTTTAGAAAAATATTATTGTGCAAAATAAGTTGTCTTACAAAACAGTGGTCTGCGCCGGACAGTTTGTAGCCATAGTCTGTTAGAGCAAGCCTAACAGCTTGAGCACGGAACTGCTAGTGTTGCCAGATTGGGGGTTTTAAGTGCATTTTAGCAGATTTGAACATGTTTTGGGCTGGAAAACGTCAGCAGTATCTGGCAACACTATAGCTCTTCTTCATGACGACAACCAGAAGTGTACCAACACGATGGGGCGTGTAGCGCCACGTGTGGCTCGGGTGCACAATGCACCTTGCACAATAGCCCGATTTCACTTGTGCATGTAGGATTGGATTTCTCTGGCACCCCTGCTGGGACCCTTTGCTCGATTACCAACAGCAGCTCGATTTGGACGTGCATGTAAACGTAGTCACTGTGGTTGGCTGTGGGGCCTCTTCAATGGCTCTCACCTTGGTTTGCACTGGGTGCAGGCCTTCTGCATTGATCTTGTGACCTAAGTACTCCACTTAATTTTGTAAGAACGCACACGTGCGTCTGTGAAGTCGCAGGCCAGCTTCTTTTAATCTCCTGAGTACTTCGTCCAGCGTGCTCAGGTGCTTGGCTTCGTCTCTCCCAGTCAGCAGAATGTCATCTAAATACACAGCCACCCTAGGCAGGCCTTGTAACAAGCTTTCCATTGTTCTCTGGAAAATTGCCGGAGCAGATGATACCCCAAAGGCGAGCCTATTGTAGGTGAACAGGCCATGGTGTGTGTTTACTGTTAGATATTTTTTAGACTCATCATCTATCACAATCTGTTGATAGGCATGACTTAAATCAAGCTTGGAGAACTGTTTCCCTCCTGCCAGTGTGTTAAACAAGTCTTCCACGCAGGGAATAGGGTATTGCTCTAGTGAGGAGGCACTGTTTACTGTTAGTTTGTAGTCACCGCATATCCTGACAGAACCATCTGGCTTCAGGACAGGTACGATGGGTGCTGCCCACTCAGCATACTTAACAGGTGCTATAATGCCCTCTTTCAGTAGTCTCTCTAACTCCTCTTCTACTTTCGCCCTCATGGCATACGGAACTGAGCGGGGCCGATAGAACTTAGGACAGGCCTCAGCAGACACTCGAATTGTTGCTTTCATGCCTTTTAACATGCCTAACTCTTCTTTAAAAACATCCTCGTGCTTTGAGAGTACTTGCTGTAGCGCCTTTGCCTCTGTTCTCACATGTTTTATTTCATCCCACTTCAGCTTGAGAGCCTTTAACTATCCTCTTCCTAACAAGCTAGATCCAGTACCCTTTACCATCACTAGGGGCAGTGTCTTCACTTGCTGTGCATAGGTCACTTTCACATCTGCTACTCCTACTACTTTGATTTTCTCTCCTGTGTATGACCTCAGTGAGAGTTTGGTTTCTTTTAGCTGTGGACGCTTTTTTTCGTTCCATATCTCCTGAAACTTTGTCTCATTCATAACACTCCCACTACATCCTGTGTCAATTTCAAAGTTTACTTTCTTCCTATTCACTTCCACCTTTACTTCAAAAGGCTTAATTCTCTTTATTGAGGTTTCTGCTTCCATGCAGGCTAATGTGAATGCTTCTTCCTCTTGCTCCGAAGAACTATCACCATCCTGTCTTTCACTTACGTTGTGTGCTCTTTGTGGATGCGCACGCTGCTTTGTGTGGATTCTTTTCATTGGGTCGCGTGCTTCCTTTACTTTTATTTCTGCAAGCCTTGGCAATATGCCCTACTTTCCCACAACAGTGACATTTTGCTTCTTTAAACTTACACTCGAATGCGCTGTGTTGTTTTCCGTGACATCGGTAGCACTCCTTCATTTTCCAATCTCCTCCCTTTCTCTCTTTTCCCTCCGTTTTCACTCTGTTGCATGTTAATGGTGCTTTGGTTTGCAGCTTCGGCAGCTACGGCAATCTTAAATGCCTTCTCAAATGTCAAATCTGTTTCGGACAGCAAACGTCTTTGAATCCTGTCATCATTGATACCGCATACCAGGCGATCTCTTAACATTTGCTCCAGTGTAGTGCCAAAGTTACAATCCTGAGCTAATCTTCTCAGCTTGGCTACAAATGCACTGACGGTCTCACCAGGCTGACGGGAACACGAGTTGAATTTATATCTCTGCACAATCTCGCTCGGTTTAGAATTGAAGTGGTTTTTCATTAAAGCTGTTAATTGATCATAAGTTTTCGAACTGGGCTTAGCCGGACTCACCAGGTTCCTTATGAGCTTGTATGTGGCTGGTCCAACCATGCTGATGAGGATAGCTCTCTGCTTATCTCCGTCATCAATTCCATTAGCTTCAAAAAACTGCTCAAGAATCTCGCAGTACTCTTCCCAAGTCTGCTCTTTTGAATCAAATGCTGACAGGGTACCTATCGTCACGTTCATGTTGTCGTTTGTGCTCGTTAACTTCCCGGTCCTGTATTCGCCCTTTTTGCTAACAGCCTCGTCGCCAATATGTGATAATCACAAAGGACGATGTCACTCACAGGCATCCCGTTCCGAGCTTTTTATTACACACAAACTCAGCTTACAAGTTACTGGTTATTCTCTCACTACCTCTCTATTGAGTATCTCATTAGTTCTAAAGCAGTGGCGGCTGCTGGTTTTTAAAACAGGGGAAGCCCATTTTACGCATTCATCGTAAAACCTGTAGGCCGGATATCAAAGCATAGAAAGGTGTGCCCCATTAGCATAGTGAACTAGACAACCCTACCTAGTGGCAGAAAGTATTTTTGCTTGTACATTTCATGTTATAGTCTGGCTTGCCAGGCTAGTGCCTCATATCCTTAATCAAAAATATCAAACATCCAAAAATCACTGGCTATTCAACGAAGAGCCTTGAACATCATACCCTGATATGCAACACAGAGTCTTTAACACAACACCCAGCTGTGCAACACATCCTTGAACATCTTCTGCAACACAGTCTGGAAATTCATAACCAGGTAGGCTATGCAACGCACAGAACCTTGAATATTATACCCAGGTATAACCTATAACACAGAGCCCACCATTCTCTTAACATTACTGAACAATATACTTCAGATTCATGAACATTATATGATGCACACTATTTATACACAAATTCTGCCCTCTGTTCCTTTTCCAGAAAATGGTCTGTGACCCTGTCATACTAGCTGGTTGTGCTTTCCAGAGACTTCACCAATTTCTGTTAGCAGCTAGCACTGCAGATCCCAATAGGGCTCAAGCTAGCCTACAACCAGATTGAACTACAAATGAAATAAAAGAGTGAATTCATGAATGATCAAACTGATAGAATGGATGAAAGTTAACGGAGCACAACGAGTAATATTTACATTTATTTACAGAGTAATGTACAGAGACATCAATGAGAAGAAACGTTTATATGAAAAGAAAGTCGGACAGCACTTTGGCACAAGACTGCACTTTCTCGACATCCGCTAGGGACTGACTGATCATGCGCTTACTGTGTTCCTCGCTGACGCCGAAGTACAGAGCCCGCCCTCCTCATGTCTTTCAAACACTACCTCCAATAATCCTTCATCAGCCCGGCTTCTTGTCCCTCCCACTGTCTCGTTAGTCCCAGAGAAGCCCGGCTTCCCTGGAAGTGACGATTTTGTCGATTTTAACCAATAACAACTAGCCGAAATTGGCTGTTCAGAGCCCTCTCATAGACTGCAACGGATACCCGGCTGCCAGCGCATAGAGCCCATTGAAATAAGAAAGGTTACAGCCAGTGTTGCCAGATTGGGCGGTTTTATGTGCATTTTGGCGGGTTTTGAACATATTTTGGCTGGAAAACGTCAGCAGTATCTGGCAACGCTGGTTACAGCCTGGCAGCAAAGGTGATTCTCGTAGCAAACTGCAAGTTCGTCAGACATCACTCAAATAAGTTACAGGATAGTTATGAACGTAAATACAATCTTGGGCATATATTATGTTATGCAAGTTATTGTTTTAATGAGAATTCAACGTCATAGATGCCGCAGTTTGGGGAGAGAATTTTAGGGGAAGCTCGGCTTCCCTTGTTGTCTCTGAGAAATCGCCCCTGTTCTAAAGGATCCACCATAACACCTGGTGGTGTGGGGTGGTAGTGCATGTAATACATTTCAGTCAGGATACCACAATATGGATATGTATATATAGTGCATTTATGACTGATTAAAAGAAAAAAATAGCATTATTTTGGGGCACGTGCGCTGTATTTGTGCAGGCAGACATCTTAACCATGGGAGGGGCGAACATATAGAGTCACGCCCACTGGGCGTTTCCTTAAACTCCTGCTACAATGAGGGGACACATGATCAGTCCACAGTAAACACTCAGTGCCCAGAGTGGGAAGCATGAGCGGGCTGAATAAGGACAGTTCTTACAGTGACTATAATAACTAATCATGTCTTGCTTGAGAAAACAATATTTTACCCTTTCATTTCTCGCTTTAGTGATTATTTGCTTAACGGTGCTTGTAAAGAAATGGCACTTCGGTCTCAGAGGGAGTTTTGGGGAGTTTACTGCTCTGAACACGGACTTACTTCAGCAGATGAGAGAGAGACAGCAGGAGATTGCACCGTTTTACACCTTAAATCATGGGCATCGATCATTAGCAATACAGTCGACTTTTCCCAGCGCAGGCGCAGTAAGAGATACAATCCTGGATGCTTTGCGACCTGAGATTGAATGCAGTGATCTGAGCGGCTTGACAGTTGTGCATTTGCTCGGCGCAGGTTACACTAAAATGGTGTTTAAAGTGGTTTTAGTGCAGGGTTTACAAGTGGCATTGAAAACCGTGAACCATCAGGGGACAGACATGAGAGCTTGCTTGGAGGATTTCAGGGATCCGCAGGGCTGCCTGGACCTCGTGTCCTTTAAACTGAGAAAAGAGATCCTCCTGCTGCAGAGACTACAGCACCCTCATATTGTCAAGGTAATCATTCATAAACAGTACAAGCCTATGAGATAACTAGGTAATAGTATAAGAAGGACAGTATTCAGATACCACACTATGAAAATAAACCAGTACTAACTAGTAAAAGTCTTGCATTCAAAACCCTACTTAAGTAAAAGTATGTTAGTGTATGTTAGTGCTATCAGCAAGATGGACTTAATGTATCCAAACTGGGAAGTAACATGGTCCCTGTTTGTCTTTTACTATCATCTATCCTAGATGATGTTTTTTTGGATTAATATTACTGCTGTGTTCATGTGTATGTTGAGTTTTACTGCTGTAGATGTCTGGGCAAATTTTAATGACTTCATGACTTTTTGGTAGTTTAATCGACAGCAAAACCTCGTATTGGATATTCATTTCGTCCAATGACCATAGACATTTCGAAAAAGGCTTTGGACGAAATGTCTCAACTATTGGACGAAATGGCATTGGACGAAATGACCTGTATCCAATAAAAGGCTTTGCTGTAGATTAAACTACCAAAAAGTAGGCAGTCATAAAGTGGTGGTTAAACTACACTCCATTCCATTGAGAATGCCTTTTTTTTTTTCGAACCTGAAAATCTAAAAAAAAAATTGATAGTGCATATGAAAAAGGCTTTGGATGAAATGTCTTAGCTATTGGACGAAATGACCTGTATTCGTTAAAGGGAGTGGATCATTCTGCGAACCAGTTTGCTATAATAACACACAGTATGCTGTTATAATCTGTTTTGTACCCCAGTGCTGGTGAATTATCGAATCTAATTGATCATAAGGTGTTGATTAATTTTCCGTAACAGCATAGCTCTGACGTGCTTATGACTCTACATTGACAGAAATAGGGGTACAGTAGGAGTCAATTTCTGTACTCCAAGGTACAATCTACAGTACGTTAAAATACCCTCTAGGGCTCATTATTCAGCCTCAGGGTAACCGTGTACCTTTTAGGGGCTGAAAAGGTACTTATATGTTCCCAAGCAATATATAAAGGGTACAAATAAGTACCTCAGGGGGTACTGTCCCAGTGACAAGCTGTTGTATCTGTAAAGGTACTTATATAATATACTTTATTTTCTGAGTGTAACTGCTCTTTCACAGGGACATATATGGCAGATGAGCTATGTTATCTAAAGCTAATAATAAATGGATAAAACGTGTTGCTATAGTATTTATATTGTATAATAACATGGTGATGTTTTCTGTAAGGAGATGTTTATTCAACATTTATGGATGGTCAGTTGTTGTTTTTTTTAGTAACATGACAAGTTGATTTTTTTTTGTCTTATGACAAAAAAAGTGTAAGAGGAAAAAATATATAAGCTAGTGAAGGAATGATTGTATCTGTTATAATGCAAGTGATAAGAGGAACTAACGTGGATTAGTAACTTAGTAGTTTTACATGTTACTATAAATGGTTAAAAAGCATGATGTGTCATTCATTACTAAATGAAATAATGGAATCTTTGGAAAACTGATGTGGAATAAGAGGAATACTTCAAGATGTTCTTGTGTGGTAATTTGTCATAGGAACCTGCCATGGATTATTTTTTCATAAGGCATGCCTTGTTGTCTGAGCAGTTAACATACCAAAAACAGATTTACAACTTTTAATTTCTACAATCTTTTAGCGATTTTCAAACAATGTCAAACAGAAAAATAGCAGCTTGCATTTAACTGATCAGTGCTTACTTATCGCCTGCCAGTGTTCTGCTGCTCACTATCCCTTTTAACACGTTTAACTCACTACTATTGATTAAAAATAAAGGAAATAAAACTTTCCATTCCAAGCTCCTTTAAAAACACTCTAGTTTTAGAAAGCTTCTCCTTCCAAAAGCCTGTGTGCTTCTCCTGCGAGTTGTATAATTAAAATACCGCCCTGTAGTTTGAAATGATTATCTTGTTTTGTGGTTACAGCTGAAAGGTCAGTGCCAGGACAGTGCCCTGGTGGGTGGCATCACAGCAGTGCTGGAGCAGGGAACCCCAGTGCAGATGATTCAGCTCCTGCAGAGCCCCTGGGAAGAGCGCTTTCGGGTAAGAACCTCTACTTGACTACCTCCCCCTACCTCCTATGGAGTGTTAATCAGGAGTTTCCCACCCACAGCCCCCCACAGGGCATACCTGGGGCAAAGGGTGGATGAAAATTCTTCGGTTTAACTGAAGCCCTATCTTCAAACCATCTGAGCCTGATGAAATACTCTGAGGGACAGATGTCCATCTCAAATATCTTAGCTAGCTGTGAAACTGAGCAGTATTAGGCTGTTTGTGGTACAGATGGAGGATCTGATTCCCAGCTCCAGGAAAGGAGACGTGGTTTATTGAAGTACATCAGAGGCAGGTGCAGAGTGCCAGTGCACTTTGATTTTTTAAATAGGTTTTCAGGAGAAGTGGTTCTACCTGAAGGGGTTGTAGAATTCAGTGTTCAGTCTGTTCAGTGAATATACTGAACTGATAGTCATACAAAGTCCATCTCTGTTATTACAGTGTTCAGCTTCTCCATTGTCATAAAATACAAAAGGTGGACATAATACATTTGTTGCTCTCTACAGACTGATCAAATAATCATGTGGCTCTTATGGCTCCCCATTAGCTCCCGGACATGGTTATGATTACAGAAGTGGAAATTTGTGTGAAGACTTTGTGGTATTCGACCAGGTGGGTGGAGCACAGAAGCACGGCAGGCCAGAACTGAGTTCTCAACAAACTCTTTATTTTTTTGCTTTTCAGCCTTTCTCAAATTCCCAGCCGCGCGCGCGCACACACACACACACACACACACACACACACAGAAAAAAAAGTGTTCTGGTTGGGGAGAGAGCCCCCTTTCTCTGCTCTCCTCTCCTTTTAAAGGGTGCGGTCACTGGGGAAGACACACAAACACAGGTTAATTCCCATCAGGTGCAATGATTCCACCACTTACCTTCCCTGACTCCGCCCTCCATTCACAGACCGATGCTTGGCCACGCCCCCACTGCCACATACCTCCACCGCCCGACTCAGGCCGGGGAGCCGTCCGGCCTGTAGCCGACTCAAATCCGCCATGACCATCTGTGCCCCCGGCCTGTGGACCACCTTGAACTTAAATGGCTGGAGTGCCAGATACCAACGGGTGATCCGCACGTTGGCATCCTTCATGCAGTGGAGCCACTGCAGGGGCGTGTGGTCCGAACAGAGGGTGAAAGGGCACCCCAGAAGTTAGTAGCGGAGGGTGAGGACCGCCCATTTGATGGCGAGGCACTCCTTTTCAATCGTGCTGTACCTGCCCTCATGGACCGACAGCTTCCAGCTGACGTACAGTACTGGGTGGTCCTCCCCCCCCCCCCACCTCCTGGGACAGAACAGCCCCCAGCCCTCTGTCCGACGTGTCCATCTGCAAAATAAAGAGGAGAGAAAAGTCAGGGGAGTGTAATAGTGGCCCCCCACACAGTGCAGCCTTTACCTCTGAGAAAGCCCGCTGGCATTGCTCCATCCACTGGACCGGATCTGGTGCTCCCTTTTTAGTGAGATCAGTCAGCGGGCTGGTGACGTCAAAATAATTAGGTATAAACCTACAATAGTAGCCAGCCAGCCCCAGGAGCTGTCTCACCCCCTTTTTGGTCTTGGGCCTCAGGCAGGCCGCAATCGCTGCTATCTTATTAATTTGGGGATACACCTGCCCATTGCAGCAAGAAGGTTCTGGGTTCGATCCCCATGGCCGGCGAGGGCCTTTCTGTGCGGAGTTTGCATGTTCTCCCCGTGTCCGCGTGGGTTTCCTCCGGGTGCTCCGGTTTCCCCCACAGTCCAAAGACATGCAGGTTAGGTTAACTGGTGACTCTAAATTGACCATAGGTGTGAATGTGAGTGTGAATGGTTGTCTGTGTCTATGTGTCAGCCCTGTGATGACCTGGCGACTTGTCCAGGGTGTACCCCGCCTTTTGCCCGTAGTCAGCTGGGATAGGCTCCAGCTTGCCTGCGACCCTGTAGAAGGATAAAGCGGCTACAGATAATGAGATGAGATGAGATGAGACCTGCCCATTGCCCAAATGGAAACCCAGATACTGTACTTCCACCCGCCCAATCGCACACTTCTTCGGGTTGGCTGTGAGACCCGCTCGCCTCAGTGACCTAAGGACGGCTCTTAGGTGTTCCATGTGCCACGGCCAGTCATTACTATAAATAATAATTTTGTCCAAGTAGGCGGCTGCGTAGATGGCATGGGGGCGGAGGACCCTATCCATAAGCCACTGGAACGTAGCGGGTGCCCCAAACAGCCCAAAAGGAAGTGTGACGAACTGGTGTAAGCCAAACGGTGTGGAAAAGGCCATTTTCTCTCGGGAGAGCGGATTCAAGGGGATCTGCCAATATCCCTTTGTCAAATCCAGTGTCGAATAAAAACGAGCTGTGCCTAGTCGATTGAGCAACTCGTCAATACGAGGCATTAGGTACACGTCAAACTTAGACACCGCGTTGACTTTCCTATAGTCCACGCAGAACTGGACCGACCCGTCGGCCTTGGGAACCAAGACCACCGGGCTGCTCCAGTCGCTATGGGACTCCTCGACGATGCCCATTTCAAGCATGGCCTCGAGCTCTTCCCGAACCACCTTTTTTTTGTGTTCGGGCAGTCTGTAAGGGTGGCTGCGCACTACTAGCCCCGGGGGTGTCTCAATGTGGTGTTCTATGAGGTGGGTGTGACCGGGCAGCGGTGAGAACATGTCAGAAAATTCTGTTTGCAACTGGGTGACCTCCGTGAGCTGGGTCGGGGAGAGGTGGTCTCCACAGGGGACCGGAGCGGTGGGCAATGTCAATTTCCCTTTTTGAACCTCCAGCCCCAGCTCCGCCTCCTCCGGAACCACCGACACCAATGCCACGGGGACCTCCTCATTCCAAAGTTTTAGTAGATTGAGGTGGTAAATCTGTAGCGCCCCACCCCTGTCTGTTCGCCTCACCTCATAGTCGAAGTCCCCGACTTGCCGTGTGACCTCAAAGGGTCCTTGCCACCTGGCGATTAATTTAGAGCTCAACATGGGCAACAACACAAGTACTTTATCTCCCGGTGTGAATTCCCTAAGGCGCGTGCCCCTGTCATACAGACAGACTTGACGTTCTTGGGCCTGCTGCAAATTCTCCAGGGTTAGGTGTGTGTGTGTGTGTGTGTGTGTGTGTGTGGAGTTTGGCGCGCAGGTCAATAACGTATTGAATTTTGTTTTTACTGGTTGAAGGTCCCTCCTCCCAATTTTCCCCTAGCACATCCAGAATGCCACGCGGCTTACGCCCGTATAGTAATTCGAACGAGGAGAACCCCATGGAGGCTTGCGGGACCTCTCGCACTGCGAATAACGGGCTCGAGCCATTTATCCCAGTTGCGTGCGTCCTCGCTTACGAATTTTCTATTTATGTTTTTGAGGGTGCGATTAAACTGTTCGACTAAGCCATCCATTTGTGGGTGATAAACACTGGTGCGGATAGGCTTCATTCCCAGTAACCCATACAGTTTGCGCAGTGTACGTGACATAAACGTAGTGCCTTGATCAGTCAGAATCTCTTTGGGGATTCCGACCCGGGAGATGACGTGGAAGAGTGCTTCTGCAATACTACGTGCTGAGATATTGCGAAGAGGCACTGCTTCCGGATATCGCGTTGCATAGTCCACCAGAACTAAAATAAAGCGATATCCTCGTGTTGACCAATCTAATGGCCCGACGAGATCCATCCCAATTCTTTCGAACAGGGTCTCGATTAATGGCAGAGGGCGCAAAGACGCTTTTGGGATGGCCGCAGGATTTACTACCTGGCATTTGTGGCACGCCGTACACCACCTACAGACATCACCGCGAATCCCTGGCCAATAGAACCGGGCCATTATTTGGGCTCATGTCTTGTCCTGCCCCAAGTGTCTGGCCATGGGATTAAAGTGAGCCACCGGGAATATAAATTCCTGGCGGCTCTTTGGGATTAAAAGCTGGGTTATTTGTTCCTTAGTCTGAGTGTCCTGTGTCACTTGGTATAATCTATCCTTAATAATTGAAAAATAGGGGAAGGACGGGGTGGCGTTTGGCTGGAGCATTTGACCATCGATTACTCTCACTTGGTCAAACGTGTGCCGCAGAGTCTCGTCTCGCGACTGCTCTAACGGGAAATCTGCGAGGGAATCTCCGAGAGAGGGAGGAGGAGCCTGCTGTTTCTCACTCTGACGCGGTGATGATGTAGACGGCTCTGTGACAGCTGCTCCCGCCAATGCCACTCCGGGACCTTACCCTGCTGAACTATGGCAGGCCCCACTCTTCACTAAATGCGTCATTAATTCCCAAAATCCCGGCCAATCAGTCCCCAAAATTATCGAGTGGGTAAGGTGAGGATTAACCGCCGCCTTTACTCTAAATTTCTCCCCTCGAAATAGAATATGGACCGACACTAAAGGGTAGTTGTGAACATCCCTGTGCACACACAACACCTTCACCAACTGTGCTGTTCCCAATGCCTCGTCTTGCACCAGGCTTTGGTGGCTTGAGGTCTGATTACAGCCAGAGTCCACCAAAGCCTGATACGTATCCCCTTGGATACTCACCGGTATGCGATACACTCCGGCCTGATCGAGGGCGGTCTCCGGCACGTCGGGGATACGGACCACCACGCGCACCTCCATCGCCGAGCACTGATGCTGGAGGTGTCCTGGTTCCCCGCAGTGCCAGCATACTGGCCCAGGCTCTCTCTCTGCACCGATGTTCTGGAGATCACTCACCTGAGGGGGGGAAGACACAGACACGGAAGCAGGAAATGGTAGGACACCGCGGGTGCAGCCAGCTGGCTGGGGTGGAGCTGGCCCCTGCCTCTGTGGTGGGGGAATGGGGCGAGGACGAGGAACAGAAGGGGGGGGAGAGAGAGAGGGGATGGGGGAGAGAGAGAGGGGATGGGAGAGAGAGAGAGGGGATAGGGGGAGAGAGAGAGGGGATAAGGGGAGACATGCTGTCCTGCTGTCGGAACGGCCGCCATATGGTCCTCTGCCAGCTCGATGGCCTGATCCAGCGATGCCGGGCGATGGCACTGGACCCACTCCACGGTTCCTTCCGGAAGTCGGGCGACGAATTGCTCCAGTGCCACCAGATCAATGATTCCCTCGGCATCGTGGTTGTCAGCCCTCAGCCACCACCGGCAGGCGTCCCGGAGTTGCTGGCCAAGCGCGAACGGCCAGCCGACCTCTTCCAAGCATAGCGCGCGGAAGCACTGCCGCTGCTGCTCCAGGGTGCGACCCATGAGCTGGAGGACGGCCCTGCGGAGGTCCGCGTAGACCAGCCGGCTGTTGGCGGGGAGCTGTAGCGCGGCCAGCTGCACCTTGCCCGTTAGCAGGGGGAGGAGGCGCGCCACACGCTGTTCCACCGACCAACCCCACGCCTCAGCTGCCTGCTCAAAAAGAGTGAGGAAGGCTTCGGGGTTGTCCTGCGGACCCATCTTCATTAGGGTGAGGTGGGGAGGGTCCGCGGCGGTGGTGATCAGGGCCCCCGCTGATGTGAGCAGGTGCTGGAACGCCTGGCGAGCTTCCTGTTGCGCCAGCACCAGGGCTTCGAAGCATTGTTCTTGCTCCTTCCGGAGGGCGATCAGCACCTGGTGCTGGCTCTGTTGGGCCATGGCGAGGGCATGGACCAGGTCCTTGAAGGGGGAGGACTCCATGTGGCCGTTCCCTTCTGCACTTTTCCCGGGTTTCGGCACCACTGTGGTATTCGACCAGGTGGGCGGAGCACAGAAGCACGGCAGGCCAGAACTGAGTTCTCAACAAACTTTATTTTTTTGCTTTTCAGCCTTTCTCAAATTCCCAGTCACGCACGCACACACACAAGTGTTCTGGTTGGGGAGAGAGCCCCCTTTCTCTGCTCTCCTCCTTTTAAAGGGCGCAGTCACTGGGGAAGACACACAAGCATAGGTTAATTCCCATCAGGTGCAATGATTCCACCACTTACCTTCCCTGACTCCGCCCTCCATTCACAGACTGACGCTTGGCCACGCCCCCGCTGCCACAGACTTACAGTGGTATGCAAAAGTTTGGGCACCCCTGGTCAAAACTGCTGTTACTGTGAACAGTTAAGCAAGTTGAAGATTAAATTATCTCCAAAAGGTATACAGTTAAAGATGACTCATTCCCTTTATATTTTAAGGAAAAACAATTTTTTATTTTCATCTTCACATTTTCAAAATGACAAAAAAGGAAAAAGGCCCGACGCAAAAGTTTGGGCACCCTGCATGGTTAGTACCTAGTAATACCCCCTTTGGCAAGTATCACAGCTTGTAAACACTTTTTGTAGTCAGCTAATAATCTTTCAGTTCTTACCTGGGGGATTTTCACACATTCGTCCTTGCAAAAGGCCTCCAGTTCTACAAGTTTCTTGGGCTGTCTTGCATGCACTGGTTTTTTGAGATCTATCCACAGATTTTCAATGATGTTCAGGTCAGGGGACTGTGAGGGCCATGGCAAAACCTTCAGCTTGTGCCTCTTGAGGTATTCCATTGTAGATTTTGAGGTGTGTTTTGGATCATCGTCTTATTGTAGGACCCATCCTCTTTTTAACTTCAACTTTTTTTTACAGATGGTGTGATGTTTGCTTCCAGAATTTGCTGGTATTTATTTGAATCCATACTTCCCTCGACCAGTGAAATGTGCCCTGTGCCACTGGCTGCAACACAACCCCAAAACATGATTGACCCATGCTTCAGAGTTGGAGAGGTGTTCTTTTCCTGGAATTTGGCACCCTTTTTTCTCCAAACATACCTTTGCACATTGTGGCCAAAAAGTTCTATTTTGATTTTATCAGTCCACAGGACTTGTTTCCAAAATGCATCAGGCTTATTTAGATGTTCATTTGCAAACTTCAGATGCTGAATTTTGTGGCTAGGACGCAGGAAAGGTTTTCTTCTGATGACGCTCCCATGAAGGTCACATTTGTTCAGGTGTCGCTGCATAGTAGAACAGTGCACCACCACTCCAGGGTCTGCTAAATCTTTCTGAAGGTCTTTTGCAGTCAAACAGGGGTTTTTATTTGCCTTTCTAGCAATCCAATGAGCAGTTCTTTCAGAAAGTTGTCTTCATCTTCCAGACCTCACCTTGATCGCCACTGTTTCTGTTAACTGCCATTCCTTGATAACATTACAATCTGAGGAAACGGCTACCTGAAAACACTTTGCTACGTTCTTGTAGCCTTCTCCTGCTTTGTGAGCATCAATTATTTTATTATTCAGAATGCGAGGGAGTTGCTTCATGGTAGCCGCGGGGTCTTAAAAGTCTTAAAGTCTTAAATTTAATATTCCAAAATTAAGGCCTTAAAAAGTCTTAAATTGCTTTGCCCAAGTCTTAATTTTTTTAAACAAAGGTCTTAAATTTACTCATACTATTCTACAATGTGAAAACGTGGGTTTTGCGTAACATCAGTGAATTTCTTGGAGTATGCACAAAGAAAGAAACAATATTGATACATTTTCGCGCCAGTGCAATCATCGGAGTCCGTGGTGGAGAGGAGACTCCGTGAATCGCAGCATGGGAAGTGTCGTTTTAATCAGCAGTGGCTTTCAGATGAAAGATATCATGATTGGGTGAGGGAGGTTCCTGGAAATGACGTTGAAGCAAGATGCTGTGTTTGTCGAAAGTCCTTCAAGTTGTCCACTATAGGTCATTTCGCTTTAGAGTCTCACATGAAGAGCTCAAAGCACATTGCATCTGCCCTCCACCACTACCAGCCCATCGCTCAGTTCTGCACGGTTCAATCTCCGAATACACCTGGAGTTGGCACTAGCACCACTGTTGAACGTCAGCAGCATCAGCCAAGCCAGACATCATCGGCAAGGCTAGCAACAACACAAGGGCCGAGCAGTGGCATGATGGGTGTTGGTGGAACCCCGACACTTCGGGCAGAGGTGCTCTGGATTTTAAAAACAATTACGGAACACCACTCGTACAGCTCGAATGAGGGCATAAGCGAACTCTTTAAGGCTATGTTCCCAGACTCGGAAGTCGCTACAACATTCTCCTGTGGAAAAAACAAAACGCCTTACACAACAAAATTCGGTCTTGCTCCTTATATAACGAAGGAGTTGGTCAAAGACGTTAACGAGGCAAGTGGTGGATTTATCTCATTGTGTCTCTTATCTATCCACCTCCACATCTATGTCTTCCCTCCCTCCCTTGTTTACTAGGAGTATTTACATTTCTTTTTATTCTTCAAAATGTAAAATGGTTGAAGCAAGTTGAATGCTGGGAAACTAAGACAAAGAGTATGTCTGTTTATCATCTCTGGGTGCATGGTCATAATTAGTTCAGAGACAGTTCTTTAGGCCTTGAGTTGGGCCCTCAGTTTGGCTTTTTGGCTGGTGAGTGCACACCATTGTACCAATGTATTGGTACGCCAATTGCATTTTCGTGCACCTTTAAGAGACTTTCGGCTTACCTCTTTTCTATCGATCTATCTATCTCTATTTCTCTTCCCATCTATCCCCCTCGTCTCTTATCTATCTATGCCCCTCTGTATCTTTCTCCCTCCCTCGTTTACAAGGGTACAAAATGTAAAATGGTTGAAGCAAGTGCTGGGAAACTAAGACAAAGAGTTTGTCTGTTTAGAGTGTTGTGAATGTTTTGATATTTTATTTAAAAAAAATACACCCACATCACTTTTTTATTTTAAGTATCATCTCTGGGTGCATGGTCATAATTAGTTCAGAGACAGTTCTTTAGGCCTCGAGTGAGGCCCTCAGTTTGCCTTTTTGACTGGTGAGTGCACACCTTTGGCATTAATGTGTTGGTATGCCTATTGCATTTCTGTGTACCTTTAAGGCCATGACGTGGACCCTACGTTGTGCTCCTTTCTTCCAGGTTTAGACTTGGTTTTTTGTCTTGAATGTGAAGATTCGACAAGCAATGCACATAATGACTTTTAAGTATATAACTTTTATAATAAAAGTATTTTTACTTGAAACATTTGTCATTATTGTGAATTGATCTGGTGTTCTACGACCGCATAATGGGTGCGATGTAGGTCTTAATTCTCATTTAAGTGGTCTTAAAAAGGTCTTAAAGTCTTAAATTTATGGTGGTCAAACCTGGGGAAACCCTGTGCTTAGAGGAGCCCATGGCTGTTGATTTTAGAGACAAGTTTGAGGAGTCAGAGAATTTATACAGCTTTGAAATCTGCATCATCTGACCTTTCCTAACGAAGAATTTGAACAAGCCACAGCTCAATAAGCTAATTAAGGTCTGGAACCTTGGTAAAAGTTACCTGAGAATTCAAATGTATTTTTGGTGCTCAAACTTTTGCATGGTGTTCCTTTTCTTTTTTCACTCTCCAATTGTACAGTACAAAGCAAAAATAATACACAAATCTTGCAGAAAACGCTGAAAAGAAATGTGTCGTCTTTACCTTTATGCCTTTTGGTGATCAGTTCATCTTCTGCTCACTTAACTATTCACATTAACAGACATTTTCAGTAAGGGTGCCCAAACTTTTGCATGCCACTGTAAGTCATCAATTCCAGTCCTGTGATCATCTTGCTGTGCATATGTTACTGTCTGCACGCCTAAATACTGTATAATTAACAGTTATTCCATGAAATCGAGTCGTACATGAGCTGATAGCTGACAAGGTGCATAGCACCGAGTTGGCTATAAGCCATGTATGACAAGATTGAGTGGAATAACTGTTAATAGGCTTCTTCTATCCACATTCACTGGATTTTGAGAAACGGCATTTTTATTGCTTGCAAATGCGATAAATAAAAACTTTATACAAAACTGACAAAATTATTTCTGCTTAGGCGGACTTCTTAAAAACCTCTTGATGGCTGCATGAATTGACTTTCGTGTTGTTCTTTTTTCAGAAAGTGCCGTGTTGCTGGCGTGCCGATGTATACAATAGCTTTAGGCATTTAATTCTTCCTTGGACATTTCAGTTATGTAATTTTCAAACTTCTTTGAGCTTTTGAACAAGTCTAAAAAAAAATTCAACAAATTTTAATGCTTAAAGATAAAGAATGTAAACAAACAATTCTTGAAAAAAAGAAAGAAAGAAAGATATACATTCTTAACATCAAATACTTTTATTCCATATTTTGTTGCTTTTTTAAATTTTTATGTTTTGGGGTTTTGTGTTCAAGTAGAGTTTTTATTTTGTCCTTGGTTGGCTCAGCAACACGCTCTGCCATTTTGTTTTTCTCTACTCACGGTATATGAGCTGATAGCTTAGTAGTAGAGTAGCCAATCAGAGCACGCAATTGCTCATATCCAGTGAATGTGGATAGAATAATGCTAGTTATATTGTCCTAACTTGTGATTTGCAATTGTTCTTAGAGATTTCTTATAAAACTTCTGATCTGTCCACTCTGCAGGTGTGTCTCGGCCTGGTCAGGCTTCTTCACTACCTGTCTCTTTCTCCTCTGGGCTCTGTGGCCTTGCTGGACTTCCAGCCTCGTCAGTTCATCATGGTGTCTGGTGAGCTCAAGCTGACTGATCTGGATGATGCCACTGTAACGGAGACACGATGCAGCACAAGTTCGGATTGCTTGCTGCAGTTTCCGCTGCGCAACTTCACCTTCCCGTGCTCAAGCAGCAGAGTGTGCCAAGGCCTCAATGAGATGAGGAACCTCTACAATGCTTACAGGTGAGTGTGGCCCACATTCCATGTTTATGGTAATGTTTATGGATGATATAGAGTTTGCTTTACAAGCATCTGCCAGGGCTGGTGTGTCTGGGAGTTTTAAAGCTGAGACTCCCTACCAAGCCTATCAACCCAGTCTGCTTGTTCTGATTATCTGTTTTGTTGAGATGTAATTGGGCATCAAGTAAAGCATATTGTTTGGATCGCTTATTATTGTGTAGCTCAGTATTCTTTATGGCTGACTGTCAAAAGATACGCTGTTTGAAGGAAGACTTCATCATTCAGGATTGTCTTTGCTGTGTGTCTCCAGATACTTCTTCATCTATCTGCTGCCTCATCAGGCTCCAACGCTACTGAAACCTCTTGTGGATCAGATAATGAATACAACAGGTGAGCAGTATGTCTTAGTGTGTGCTTTCAGTCATCATAACAACATGTCTTTATTAGAAGATAACGTGTCTGCTTCTATTGTATCACTAATGCTGGTGTTTGCCACAGGGGAACTGAAACACAGTGTTAACAAAACACTAGAGGCCTTTGAAGAAATCTTGCATGTATACAAATCTGGGCTGCATCTACAGAACATACCTTCATCTATAATTAAAGGTAAGCCTGTATTAAATGTCATCCTCTTATATCAAGTCAAGTCAGTTTATTTGTAAATTGAACAACAGACATTACCGCAAAGCAGCTTTACAGAAAAATAAAAGATTTTAAACATCTGAATCAGTGTTGTCATCGAGTCACTAAACCTCAAGTCTGAGTCCAGTTTCGAGTCCCCAGTGTTCAAGTCCAAGTCAAGTCCAAATCATTAAAGAAAATTTTGAGTCGAGTCCAAGAACAAGACTCCAACCGCACCATTTGACGCTGGCTGTTGCTGCCTTTATATGAAAGCGTCTCTGCTACTGTGTTGGACTAACGTTACTGCTTGACTGCCTCATGCAAGCCCCGCCCACTATCAACAGGGAAATAACATGAGAGAGGGTTAACACTAGCTAGTTCATCAGTCAGCAAGCCCCGCTATCAACAGAGCAATGAAATATAGCCTGTCACTTACTTCTCTGGGTGGAGTCTTACCAAATGATGATTGACGTTCAAGGTTGTCTCCATTGTCTCCTCGATAGTTCTTCTACATATGGAACACATAGTGCATTTTTTCCCACTGCACTAGAAATCTGTATTGCAAAGCAGACAATCCTAGGGGCTTCTCTCCACGCATTTTAGCACAATTAATGTTAGTTTGTTCCTGAAGATGATGTATGAACAGGTGAATGTGCATTCCCTTGCATGAAATTAGTGTAAAAATTAATGTTGATATAAATATCTTATGCCAAATGATTATGGCATGTTACAAAAAATTAAGGAAAAAATCAGAGTCCTCGTCTCCAATTTACGAGTCCGAATGCAGTTAATGCACAAGTCCAAGTCCGAGTCATCAGTGCTCAAATCTGAGTCAAGTCATGACTCCTTAAAATTAGGGCACAAGTCCGACTCTAGTCCAAGTCCTGGACTTGAATACTACAAGCCTGATCTGAACTAATACTTTATCCCTATCCTTCATTATATCATTCATTAAGCATATTTTAATCTTTTTTTTTTTAGTCCCAAACATGCTGGCTCATGCATTGTTTCTTGTAGCTAGAATTAAAACACAATTCTGATGTACCTCACACAAATAATTTCAAACTCCATGATTTGAGTTCAACTGAGATATGCTTTCTGTGTTTTTTTTTTTTTTTTGTGCGCTGACATTTTTGCAGTGAAAATGAAATACACATGAATTATTTTTAGACAAACACAGTCGCTGAATGTGAATGCATTTCAGGGGGTTATTAAAGCAACACAGAATATGACGTGCACTAATTTTAATGTCAAAATCATAACTCAAACAGCACCTTCAAGCAGATGTGCAAACTGTCATAAAAAGAAACCATGTAACTTAATATGTCTTCAAGCACTGGTGAAATAGTGATGTCCCCTGCAGGACATTGGGTTTCTCTTTCTCTCTCTCTCTCTCTAAATCATCCACATAGCCAGAGTAGAGCAGCGCTGAGGCGTTAAAGAGACAGACCTTCATAATGTTATGTCTGAACAAGTTTGCAACAGCTCTCATAAAATATTTTGCCACGTTTTGAATGCTTGTGTAATTTGTAAAGCAGATTTTTTTTTTTGTCACTTTGTCAGTGATACAGAGCTACTTGTGTGGTGTTTGCCTCTGTCGCATAGATACATAGTACATACAAAAGTACCAGTCAAAAGTTTGGATGCCCCTACTCATTCATAGGTTTTTGTGTATTTTGACTATTTTCTACATTGTAGAACAATACTGAAGACATCAAAACCATGAAATAACATACAGTGGATATAAAAAGTGTACATGCCCCATTACAATTATAGGTTTTTCTGATGTTAAAAAAATTACACCATGATAAATAATTTCAAAACTTTTCCCACCTTTAATGTGACCTATAACCTGTACAATTCAATTGAAAAACAAACAAATCTGTTCTGGGGAAAAACATAAAAAAACCAAAACCGTGCAATAAGCTGGTTGCATAAGTGTGCACACCCTTAAACTAATACTTTGTTGAAGCACCTTTTGATTTAATTACAGCATTCAGTCCAGGGTGTCCGCGGGGTTTTAAAAAGTATTAAAAAGTGATAAATCAAAAACGCAAAATTTAATGGCCTTAAAAAGTGATAGATTTGGTCAAAAGGTATTATTTTTAAAGAATAGGTATTATTTTTTTCTTTTGGACAATGACTGGTTTCATTTTGATGAAATAGGCAAAATAAAATAAATCCTTTCTTGCTTGCGCCGCTACTTCAAAAATGAATGTGTGATATGAACTTGATATTGACGTCATATCAATGCATTGTATTCATTGGTCGATAGAAATCTGAAATCGTCTGCGTGCGCATAGCTAAGTCCAAGTGGAGACGGAAAGCAGTGCTAAGTGAACCAGTATATCTCTTCATCGAATTCTAGTGGGTGGCAAAAAGTTTAGAAATGGGGAAATGCAAGTTTTCCCGATCCTGGCTCCGGGATCCAAGCTTTCAAGCTTGGATAAGGCCTGTCGTCGGGAACGACAGGCAGGCATACTGTAAAGTATGCCTCAAAATCTCATCTCATCTCATTATCTCTAGCCGCTTTATCCTTCTACAGGGTCGCAGGCAAGCTGGAGCCTATCCCAGCTGACTACGGGCGAAAGGCGGGGTACACCCTGGACAAGTCGCCAGGTCATCACAGGGCTGACACATAGACACAGACAACCATTCACACTCACATTCACACCTACGGTCAATTTAGAGTCACCAGTTAACCTAACCTGCATGTCTTTGGACTGTGGGGGAAACCGGAGCACCCGGAGGAAACCCACGCGGACACGGGGAGAACATGCAAACTCCACACAGAAAGGCCCTCGCCGGCCCTGGGGCTCGAACCCGGACCTTCTTGCTGTGAGGCGACAGCGCTAACCACTACACCACCGTGCCGCCCTGCCTCAAAATCATTAATATTAATTGGATGGGGGCTAATGCGCTCAGGTCGCACATGAAGTCGGAGAAACACATCAGGGGAATGCGCGGTCGTGGGCAGCAACAGTCTATCACCTCGACAGCTAGTGCTAGTGCTATATACCAACGGCCACACCACCGCAGCTGCACGAGCAGACCAGACCCGTGGACCCGACTCAAGACTTGAAGATTGTGCTGGGAGGCAATGCCACGCTTCGGGCGGAGACTCTGTGGTGCCTTAACACGGCTTCAAAGCACCAGTCTCTGAACTCGAACCAGGGAATAGGGGAGCTATTTGGCGCCATGTTCCCTGACTCCGTTGTAGCCAAGTCGTTCACTTGCGGAAAGGACAAAACTGGTTACATTATTCGATTTGGCCTCGGGGCATTTTTTAAAAAGGAGCTGACGAAAAACATCTGCCAGGCTGGGCACTTTGTGATTATGTTCGACGAGAGCCTCAACCACTCAAACAAAAAGAAACAGCTGGACATCCATGTCCGGTATTGGGAGGATGGAGAAGTTAAGTCCAGATACTTCGGGTCTCAGTTCTTGGGTCATGGGAAGGCTGAAGACTTGTTACATCAGGTAAAGGTAAGTCAACCCTCTTGTTTTTTTTTTTGTTTGTTTGTTTTTATTTTTATTTATTATTATTTATGTGGTGACATTCACGAAAATCCATTGGAATCAATTGGAAATATTTTACTCGCAAGCCATCAACGAAGCTAACGCCCGAGAACATGACGATGATTCCAACGTCGAATCAACGCCCTTTTGCTATCTGGGTCCGTATGCGGTTGAGGTCATATTAATAATTCACACTGGAAAAAGAGACCATTGTTCTTAAGAAAACAAAACGTTATAAGTATGAAAAAATAATTAACCACCAAACACAACAATAATTTCCACACATGGTATATATCAGTTACACACTTTTATAAAGGTAAAACGAAGGGTTTTATTTTTCAAATAAAGAAGTTTGGTGGCATTTTCTACTCCGTCCGCCATGTTTCTAAACGGTATTTTTTTTTTTTTTGTCTACGCACGTGTAACAGAAAAGGCTTTCCGTTATGATGTCTGTCTCCACCTGCGTGCGTTTGCGCTGCCCCTTGTTAATTTGGTGATTGACACTTCAGCTGCACCCGGTTAACTGCGGTCAGCGCAAACGCACGCAGGTGGAGACAGACATCATAACGGAAAGCCTTTTCTGTTACACACGCTTTATTCACTTGGCCAATTTGTTAGACTTAGAGTTTTCGGCTCTTTAAACGGAAAAGCGGAGTTTACGGGGATATTTTTCTTACGCGCCCGAAACGGATGGATTTGAAATGTAAACAAGAACAGTGCCTGGTTTTCTCGGGTTTCTATAATGACGTACGTCATTCCGCAGCTATTTGAGTTGATGACAACATTTTTGTCTGCTTGTTTTTTTTTTTTAATCAAATGCTGTATAGAATAGATTCAACTAGTTGACTCTAGACCTGTGTTCATTGCAAGTAATCAAATGTACAGTAAAGCTGTATCTGAATGATAATTGCAATGATGCTTTCTCTTTTGTCCATTCACAGGAGTGTGTTGCACCACTGAACATGAGGGAGCTGCTGTCCATTGGCATGGATGGGCCCAATGTGAATTTTAAGTTCATGGAGCTCCTCCAGGCAGAGCATGCGGAGCTCTATGGTGGTGGAAAAATCATTTCTGTGGGAAGCTGTGGGCTGCACACGCTCCACAACGCCATGAAGGCAGGGTTCAACGTGTGGCACCTGGACAAGTTATTACGCGCACTCCACTTTGTCTTTCACAATGTCCCTGCCAGGAGAGAGGATTACACCACTGTTACTGGATCCTCCAGCTTTCCGTTGGCCTTCTGTGGCCATAGATGGGTGGAGAATGTTCCTGTGGCTGAGAGAGCAATCGAAGTTTGGCCTGCACTGAAGGTTTACGTGAATGCTGCAGAGAAAAAGAAAGTTACAACCCCCTCTACAGCCTCGTATGACACCTTGGTAGCAGCCCTGAAGGATCCTTTCATCCCCGCCAAACTACACTTCTTCCTGGCTGTGGCGAGATCTTTCAACCCATTCCTGACCAAGTTTCAAACCGATGAACCCGTGTTGCCGTTCTTGGCTAGAGAGTTGTCGGAGGAATTGGTGCAAATGGAGGAATTGGTGCAAATGGACAACACTATCCAGGACAAGGCTATGCAGCTGAGGCACTTGCCATAAAATTTTGATTCTCTCTAGTCAGCGAGGATGGTTTTGAGCACGTAGTTGCTAGAGATCCTCCGTTGGTAAATGTAATGATACTTTTATTGATTGAGCCCTCACAGGGATTAAACATGGTTCTTCATGGTTCTCTCTCTCTCGCTCTCTTTCTTTCTTTCTTTCTTTCTTTCTTTCTTTCTTTCTTTCTTTCTTTCTTTCTTTTTTTTTTTTGCTTCTCCAAGTATTTTGTTAATTTCCCGGTTGGAAATTAAATAAATGTGCAATATTTTTGTCTAAATCTCTTCTTTTGTAGTATTTGTAGCTGTCGCCGAATGGTTGGAAGTCAGTCTTCAAGAAGGTTGTAAGTTTAAATCCAGTACCATTCCATCACTTAAATGAAGCAAACCACCCCACCTCACATTGTTACTGTAACTAATGCCCTGTTGCGAAATATGCAACCGAGTCTCCTGGATAATGGTAATGATGTAAGTAAGTGTTGGATGACAAAATCTATGTGCATGTCACAAAATCTTTCTGATTGATACTTGGTGCAATTCGATGTCGTGGTGGTTGTAAAAAAATCTGAAGGTAGTAAAAAAAGGTATTAAATGGTAGTAAATTGACTCAAAGATTGGTGTATATACCCTGCAGTCTTTCTGGGTTCACGCCTGCCATCAATTAAAATGACTCTGATTAACCCCAAATAAAGTTCAGACATTTACTCAGTTGCATCCTCCAGCAAAAGCCAGGGTTCACGGAGAGCTTACAAAGCATCAGAGGGATCTCATTGTTGAAAGGTATCAGTCAGGAGAAGGGTACAAAAACATTTCCACGGTATTAGATATACCATGGAGCACAGTGAAGACAGTCATCAATAAGTGGAGAAAACATGGGACAACAGTGACATTACTGAGAACTGGATGTCCCTCTAAAACTGATGAAAAGACAAGACGAAAACTGATCAGGGAGGCTGCCAAGAGGCCGACAGCAACACTGAAGGAGCTGCAGGAATTTCTGGCAAGTACTGGTTGTGTACTGCATGTGACAGCAATCTCCCATATTCTCCATATGTCTGGACTATGAGATAGGGTCAAAGAAAAACATCCAGGCCTGGCTAAATTTTGCAACAAAAAAGAAATACATCAACTCTCCCAAAAGCATGTGGGAAAATGTGTTATGGTCTGATGAAACCAAGGTTGAACTTTTAGGCCACAATTCCAAAAGGTATGTTTGGCGTAAAACCAACACTACGCATCACCAAAAGAACACCATACCCACGGTGAAGCATGGTGGAGGCAGCATCATGTTTTGGGGTTGTTTTTCTTCAGCTGGAACAGGGGCTTTAGTCAAGGTGGAGGGAATTATGAACAGTTCTAAATACCAGTCAATTGTGGACCAAAACCTTCAGGTGTCTGCTAGAAAGCTGAAGATGAAGAGGAATTTCATCTTTCAGCACCACAGTGACCCCAAAAAGTTTTGGAATGGCCCAGCCAGAGCCCAGACCTAAATCCAATTGAAAATCTGGGGTGACCTGAAGAGAGCTGTGCACAAGACATGCCCTCGCAATCTGACAGATTTGGAGCACTTTTGCAAGGACGAGTGGGCAAATATTGCCAAGTCTAGATGTGGCAGGCTGATAGACTCCGACCCAAAAAGGCTGAATGCTGTAATTAAATCAAAAGGTGCTTCAGCAAAGTATTAGTTTAAGGGTGTGCACACTTATGCAACCAGCTTATTGTATGTTTTTTATTTTTTATGTTTTTCCCCCCTAACAGATTTGTTTGTTTTTCAATTGAATTGTACAGGTTATAGGTCACATTAAAGGTGGGAAAGGTTTTGAAATTATTTATCGTGGTCTCATTTTATTTACATCAGAAAAACCTATAATTTTAACGGGGCGTGTACACTTTTTATATCCACTGTATATGGAAACAAAAAAAGTGTGAAAAAAACCCAAAATATGTTTTATATTTAGATTCTTCAGCATAGCCAGCGTTTACCTTGATGACACTCATGAGTTAGTCACCTGGAATGCTTTTCAATTAACAGGTGTGCCTTGTCAAAAGTTAATTAGTGCAATTTCTTGCCTTCTTAACGTGTTTGAGATCAAACAGTAAATAGTAAATAATAAAAAATACTAAATAAATAGCCCTATTCCAGAACTGTAGTAATCCATATTATGTCAAGAACTGCTCAACTCCGTCAAGAGAAACAACATCCATCATTACTTTCAGACATGAAGTGTATTTTTTAATGAATAAAAATAAAGAAAAAACATTGAATTAGAAGGTGTGTCCAAACTTTTGACTGGTACTGTATGTTTAACTACGTCTCATGTGAAGTCAAAGGAATGTATTTAAGTAACTCAACACTCTGACACCTTGTGCTGAGAGCGTGAGAGTGTGCGTTATCTGCTGATTTTTTTTGTGTTTTGGTAAACTGGGATGTATGGATGCTGTCAGTCCCCACTCGCTTGCTCACTCGAGTTTGTTGACGGTGTAGTGGCTGGCTGCTTTATGTCCCGGGGCTCCCTCATGCCTGTTACCTTCTGGCTCTCTCCTTTTAGTTATGCTGTCATAGTTAGTTGCCGGAGTCCCTGCTTGTACTCGGTGCAATATGTATACTGCTCCTACTTATTCAGGTGACATTGGGCATACCTAACAACCTGTGTTTTCTTTCCCTCCCCCCCACCCCAAATCTGTCCCTCTGAGTTACATGGAGTCAACAGGAAATCTTTTGGTGGAGAGGGTGGAGACCTCGACTGGCTATCGTAGCCTGCAGGGAATCGGCCGTCAGACATTCTGTCGCATGTCCCAGACCTGGTGAAATGTAACTGAATTGTCTTGGCCAGCCCTAAGGGTCCCATCTGCATCTCATCATTGCTGAGGAGTGTGCTCCCATCACCCAATCAAGCATCCAGCCAGAGCAGGTCATGATATTTTTTACCATATTAACATGCCATTGTTGTGTGTTATGCCTGATGTAAAGACTCTCGTCTCTGCGAGCCTACCACACAGATTTAATACTTGTCATTTTTAGGGCATACCTAACAACCTGTGTTTTCTTTCTCTCCCCCCCCCCCCCCCCAATCTGTCCCTCTGAGTTACATGTTGATCCTGGGATTGAGATGCTGGCCTCTTCTGCCCCTCGGACCTGCTTGATCCATCCTGGTGCCCTGTGTCTGGTCGGAGTTTTATCGCACCGCTCCTGTGAAGGACGGCCCCATGAGGACAGTTGAGGGTTATACCTGTTAAAACTGTTAATATTATAGTCAGGCTGTCTGTTGTTGCCCAAATGAGGATGGGTTCCCTTTTGAGTCTGGTTCCTCTCGAGGTTTCTTCCTCATGTCGTCTGAGGGAGTTTTTCCTTGCCACCGTCGCCACAGGCTTGCTCATTGGGGATAGATTAGGGATAAAATTAGCTCATGTTTTAAGTCGTTCAGATTCTATAAAGCTGCTTTGCGACAATGTTTATTGTTAAAAGCGCTATACAAATAAACTTGATTTGATTTTGATTTTATATCACCTGTCATGTTTATTTTTTTCGGCTAGTTTAAAACTGACATAATTTTCCTCTTTTCTCCGTAGACTATGCTGTGCTGAAAGGCATGGGTACATCTGGAAATAAGGAGTACAAGTGCTGGCCTTCCTACAGCCATCAAGGATGTGTGCTGTCTGTGCATAATGCTGCAGAGGGTGCCCACATCTGCAACTTTCACCCACAATGCACCAGCTTCTCCCTGAGTGACCAAAAGACATGGGCAGGTTTGCATTTCACTCATATGATTAAAGAATAATAGTTACACAGTGAGTCATTCCTGCAAAACCAAAACCAAATGTACTTTCTGCTTTGAAATAAGCATTAGGCTTACACATGGAACATCATGGCGCGTGACTAAGTTATAAATTATTGTGACTGTAATATTGAGTAATGTTAAGCTTTATAAATTCAGCATGTAAGTTCCACTACCACTGCTTCACATTATGCGTACATTAGTCATCCCGGTGCTGATTTTTTATTTATTTATTTATTTTTATGTCTTTGAATGGCTTTCAGCACAGCTCCTACTATTCATTATGATAAAAAATTGCCTCAGCACATTTTTATTAAATGTGTGTTCCTAAGCATATACGCTCTTTGCCTTCACTTGTCTGCAGGTCGACTTCTTGCCTCATTCAGAACTGGCTTTAGTCATCTGGTTCCAGATGTTAGCTCGACAGTCTATGTGAGGACGGCCAAAGCCTCAGCAGCTACTCTTTAAGGAGAGGAAAAAAAAGAGAGTGAGACAGAAGGAGAGATGCTGGGGGGAGGGAGAACTCTGAAGTAAATGAACGAGATGTATTTATAGGCATCACACTCAAAAGACTGTTTGATGTGCCTGCCAGTGCTGCACGCTGCCAAGAGGTGTCTAAAAAGATTTCGCTTCAGGTATAATTACCTCTCCTTACACAAAAAGAAACACCCAGCTCTCTGTTTTTTCCCCTTTGCTGTTGTGTTTGTACGGCACCATCCAATAAAAGGATATTGAGCTTGTTCCATACAAGCTCTTACACAGATTTACTTTGAAGTTAATGGAGTCAGCAGTTCTGCGTCGTTGTGCTGCATGCTTAAATACAGTGTTGGAACAGGCAAGGAAAAGGTACTGAAATTACAGCTGTGCGGGAGCTGAGCTGTAGTTCTACAACTGAATACACTGCAACCCCATTACAATGAACTCCTTGAGGAACGTCCAAATAGTTCCTTATACCGAAACATTTGTAATACTGAAATGGACCCACTTGTCACACCAAACACTCAAGACCAGCTGTGTTTAATTTATGCTTAATTCACTTACATATTTACAAAATAAAGGAAATAAGTCATCTTTTCCATGTCATAAAAATAATGCGAATATTGTAAACTTTCTGTTAGTAAAAGTACATGTGGCACCGAGGGTGTGGTCGAGCGTCAGCTGTGAACGGCAAGGAGTCAGGTTGAACCAGCAGATAACGTGCTGAGTTACACCTGCGTAGAATTAATAGCTGTCTACGTATTTATGTGCCTCTATTGCCCCTTTTCCACCAAAGCAGTTCCAGGGCTGGTTCGGGGCCAGTGCTTAGTTTGGAACCGGGTTTTCTGTTTCCACTGACAAAGAACTGGCTCTGGGGCCAGAAAAACAGGTTCCAGGCTAGCACCAACTCTCTGCTGGGCCAGAGGAAAGAACCGCTTACGTCAGCAGGGGGGTGGAGTTGTTAAGACCAACAACAATAACAAGACCGCGAAAGATCGCCATTTTTAAGCGACGAGAAGCAGCAGCTGTACAAATGCGAAGTCATTTATTATTATTATTGTTGTTGTTGTTGTTGTTGTTGTTGTTGCTGCTGCTCATTCTTCCGTGTTGTTTTTGCTTCGAAATTCGCGCCAAGGTTTATGCAAACGTAGCGACGTAACTGACGTATACAGCGACATACCTGACGTATACAGCGACGTAATGATGTGGCTTCCCTTAGCACCGCGAGCTATGGAAAAGCAAACTGGTTCTCAGCTGGCTCGCAGGTTGAACAAGTTGTGAACCAGCACCAGCACTGGCCCCAAACCAGCCCTGGAACTGATTTGGTGGAAAAGGGGTATATGTGTCGGTCATGGCGGCACATTGTTGTAGTGGTTAGCACTGTTGCCTCACAGCACACAGCAAGAAGATTCTGGGTTTGAGCCCAGCAGTTGATGGGGGCCTTTCTGTGTGGAGTTTGCATGTAACCCCCGTGTCTGCGTGGGTTTCCTCTGGGTGCTCCGGTTTCTCCCACAGTCCAAAGACATGCAGGTTAGGCTGATTGGTGGCTCTAAATTGACCGTAGGTGTGAATGTGAGTGTGAATGGTTGAGAGGAGAAAACCTCTATAATAATCCAGTAGAAGTCAATGGGGAAAACACTACTGTAATGTTCCCTAAAGACTTTGATGGCTCAAGCCATCAGAGCGGCCATGTCACTGTAGTGATATGCCAAAATGGATGGATGGGTCATTCAGATGGCCAACTGACTACTTTCATGTTACCCATAATGCTTTGTGCCTTGGGGGGGTAACCAAAATATAAACAAACTAAAACAACACTACGTCAGACACTGACCATAATCTTTCAGATTTAAATCTCCCTAAACCCCTCAAAGAATTATCAAAACTAATTAAACCAAAGCTTAAAGAAATCTGCAGAGCTTTTTCTGTCAAGAAACCAATCGGTAAAAAGGCGCTTGTAAATATCGTATCGAACGCTTTGAACATCTCTACTTCAGGTGACAGTCGGCAGCCTTCTTTGTCTGTCAACACGGGTGTTCCAACAGTTACTGACTTGCAGAAGATAAAAGATTGACAGAAGAGCTTCAAAGGATCAATACTTATCATAGAAGAATCCACAGTGAAATTGTTTTTGCTGGGTGCTGGTTACGACAAGAAAGCTGTAAGAAAATACAAAACGCTTCGTGCACGGGAACACAAGCAAGTTGAAGTTGAGGTTGATCTCCTTCACTCTGATTTTCCTAGAGCTCATATGCTACCAGATTACGACAATCTTTGGGCTGTTAGAGGAAGCTGTTAGGATTACAGGGTCAAATACGACATTCGATCCACCGACAAACACTAAAAAGGGAAGTACATGTAAGCTTACTGACAGTGGATCGTTTGTGCTTTGTTTTGGGAGTTGATCCTTCAATAAAGTTGTCCTTTTCAGTTCTTTGACTTGTCCTTGTTTTTCAGTATTCGCACTTTGCATGACTAAACACAAAGACAGAGGGGTTGTAGGCTTCATGATTTGGATCATCCAACTTTACTCCACCACTGAAGTGTGCAGAACACAGTCGCGTGTTGTCTGTCGGTGTAAAATTTTGACGGCGAATTCTGTCTAACCCATGCTTTTCCACGCTTAGCCTCTTTAGGTATTCTATAAAACTTTAAAATCAGGAAAAGTCATTTTTCCCCATGTGAATTTGAAGAAATGACTGAGGTTATCTGACTTAGTAAACAAATATAGTGCCTGGTTACCCCCAAGGTGCAAAGCATTATGGGTATGTGAAAGTATTCAATACCAAGAGAGAGAGCTGTGTTCCCCAATGCACTGTTTGTGTGTGTGTTAAACCTAAAGTCACTGAAAAGTGAACAGAAAGATACATTTAAAAACAAAAATGCCTCTTGACCTGTCATGCCTGTCTCCCAGTTCCTCATTTCCCCAACATACAAACTGTTACAGTACAATACTAGTGTCCCATCAGTTTTACTTGCCAAAGAAGCTTGTAATCCTGAACTGCTTTTTCTTCCATGAGTTAAATGTCTGGGTCTCTATCACAGTTAATTGACTGAGTTAAAGGATCACGAACGGAGACGATGATTTCTTTGTGTGTTATGGAAATGACAGGTTACCGGTGTATCGTTGTCAATGTCACCAAGCTTCAATTTTCAGTTCATTCATGTGTTGCAAATCACCGATGATGTCAGCAGTCATTTTCTCCTTTTATCTATCCTTTGTTCACCGTTCTTGATAATTGTTAGTGCTCAACACCTAAGCCAGGCTATTTAAGCCTTTGTTTTATAGCGTTAACACGTATTGTGAACTTGACTGTGGACTTGAATACTTATTTGTCTCTGGGGGAAGAGGAGTGCATGGCTCAGTGATGTGTGTGGGTTTTTTATTTTATTGTAATTTTAATTTTTTGAAGGCTCTGACTCATTGTCACTAAAGGCAGGGGACACAAACGTAGTGCGAAAGTTCGTAGTAAAAGGGTTCGTTATAGTGGGGTTGCAGTGTAGCTGTTTAGGATAATTTTACTGACCACTGCGGTTTTGTTTTGTTTTTTTGAGTCTACATTTTCATCCAGTGGATGTGATTTGATTTAGTTCTTTCAGAGAAAGTGTTACTGTTACTTGACATTTTTTATACATTGTGCAGCATGATTTTGTGCTAAAAGAAATGAATAAAAGTGTTTTTTTGTTTTGTAGCTTCTTTTTCTCTGATTATTTAATAAGAAAGTCTGACTATGTGTGGTGTTAATATTCTTCCCTTATTCACTTTTAAAAGCAGTCACTCTACCTTCAGTCTGTCAGTGCAGAGCCCTGTAGCACACTGTGCCCTGCAAAGTTTACACAAAACCTTTCCAGTGCATACCAATTAATCACTTTAGGGCACATTATACATTAATTATTACATGTAAATGCTTCTTGTTTGGAGGCCCTTTCTCATGGAAAGGCACGAAAAACAAAAGCACATTAAGAACAATTAAAGTAAATCTGCAGTTAGCACAAGAATGGTTAAGCCATCTGGCGCTCCATGCAGGAGTGCTATTTTAGATATGCACTGATAAACCGGGTTGCTCCACGCTGCTTCCCAGGACTAATGTGGAGCTCATTGCTCCCGCCTGCATTCCCTGTCCTGTGGTTTCATGATCTCTGATAAGATTTCTTGAAATTATCCTGAATTATCTGATACACTGAAAGTAAGGACTTGAATAATCAGCAGTAATGGAACTCACCTAAGGGCAGGGGTTGTCCAACTGTCGCACCAGTCCACAACAATATTCAAAAACAGGAATAAAAGTGTCCCGGTAAAAATGGCACCAAAAGCTAAGGGTTGAAAATACTTTGTTTTATTCTGTCTTGACTAAACGTTTAAAAAGAACACAAACGAAGCTATAGATCCTGCAGCCCTGATGAGATTACAGTAAGCTCACGCAACATACCTAATATTAGGACATGAATAGGGAATGTGTATATACTTAATTTTAAACAACTCCAAATTTGTGCTTGTTTGTTCATCGACTAAGCTATGAGACAATTCTATAAAGTATTTTTAAAAAATTTAAGCTATGCATTTCCAATTATGTTTGTGCAATGCTCTACAAATGTAATATATAATTCATGTTAATGTTGCTCATGCAATACTCTTATTTAGACAAAAATTAATGAGTGGTAAGTTAACTAAAAATGTTGAAGGAATGTTGAAAACCTAACAAACTGAATGTTCAGACATTTAAAAATTCTTAGCACTGTAAGCGAAAGCTTGTTAGCTGGGTGGCAAATAAAAAAAAAAATTTGAAGCAAAATTTCTTAGGTTATTTTAAGAGAAAGGAAATGGAGAAAGAGGTTCCTTTCTTTTCTGTTTCTTCGAGGGTCATAGTGGGCTTCTGTTCCTCTGGGTTAAATCTTCAGCTTGGTACTAGTCTGATGGTGAATGGGATTGTTATTGCACCCCACTCTACTCTCTGTACTGTGTCTTTAGTTTCATGTTTCACTTGAGCAGTCTCCATGATTTTTATTCACAATCTCCATCTGGAAATGATATGCAGGCAAAAACAAGTCAGTGCTGTTTGCTGGGGATTGTGTCAAGGGGCATTAATGCCTCTAGATACTGCTGGATCAAGCTTACGCTTGGGTGCCCAAAAAGTTCTGGAAGATCCTGAGTGTCAGTGAATGGACTCCGTAGTCTCAGTGCTATTTCAAAGCGTTCAGTTATTCATAAATGTAAGTTCATGAATCTAAACATTACAGAACAATCATAACATGTGCTCACAGCTACATTTCATACATGCCCCCAGCTGCTTGCTGCTTAATGCTGAATGGGTTCATGAGCTTTAAAATGCATCCAGAATCTCACACATGTCTTGGGATCTCAAATGTTCTCCACCACATGAGAACGTAGTCTCGGGATCAGCGTTTTATTTTTTCAGTAACCCGCTCTCTTTCCCCTCCTCCTCCTCCTTTTCTTCCTTGTCCTCCTTAAACAACCATGGCGCATTCATCATGGAGTATGAGTTCCTTTTTCTATGATCTTAAGAGTATAATGGAAGAATATATAGCTCATGCAGCTTGTTTTGCTCGGTCCTAACTTTGTTCTGTATATCAACTATTTTAAGCTCAAGTACAATTCTACTGCTTACTGTGAAATTTCAATAGTTCGTAAACAGAATTAGGTTATTTTAAGAGTAAGAAAATGCAGAAATGGAAAGAGAAGAATTCTTCTCTACCTCCTGATGGGTCACAGTGAGTTTCTGTTCCTCAGGGTGAAACCATCAGCTGGGTACTTGGGTGATGGTGAAGGGAATTGTTATTGCACCCACTCAGTACTCTCCATTCTGTTTCTTTAGTTTCCAGTTTCACTTCGAACTGTTTCCATCGTTTTATTTCTGGCCGCCATCTGGAAATAATATGTAGGCAAAAACAAGCTAGTGTTGTCAGCTTAAGAACCCGTCAAGGGGCATTGCTGCCTATGGACACTGTTGTTTTAAGCTGCGCTTGGGGCCCCAAATGTAAAGAACTTATAGTTCCTAAAGAGCAAACAGTGGACTTCTCTGTCTCACTACTGGTTTGAGCGTTGTAGATAATCACAGTCGATTCTGCAAGATGAGTTTCATTGCTGAAGCTTCTTTTCTCACACACACACATACACCTAAAGTTTAGAACACAATCATAGCATGTGCTGACAGCAGCGTTCATGATCTATGCCTCCAGGAGGTCTAAACTTTATGCTGGTAGCCTTCTTCATGTTAAACCTAAGGATTAATGTGTTTTAAGAGTCTTTCTCCCCTGAACACACATCAGAGTTTACTCTCGGATCAGCTTTTTTGCATTTGAAGGTAACCTCCACTTCTCCTTTTCCCCTCCTCCTCTTCAAATAACCCAGGCTCATTCATCACAGTATGTTCACCAGGACTTCATTCCGTCGCCATGGCCTGACACACAGTTTCTGTAAATCATCTCCCGTCTGGCTGGCCGTTCTGCTGCCCGAGGGCTGGACAGGCAGGGTTTGGGTTCACAGATGAAGAGAAGGGGGGGAGGGAGGGCAGAGAGATCTGCATTCTTGCCAAAAAGCTCTCCAGGCCTTTTGTTTCTGAAGATCTGTTAACCTCATGACTGGTTAAAATCTAATTTTGGTGTTGACTATGTTGCAACTGTGAGCGTTTTTATTTATTTATTTTTTAAAATTCAAACATCTGGTCAGCTTTATTGGCATGGTTTGTCATTATGTGCAAAAATTTAGTGAAATTCACATTTTTTGTAAAAATTTATTTACATTTATGTATAGTCATTTTGGCAGATATTCTTATCCAAAGTGAAAAAAATGTATATATGCATATGTATAATCTCCAAAAACTATTGACATTTCCCACAAAAGAACATCCTAGCATAAGCTTAGTTCTAGAAGATGAGGTTTTAAAAAAATATTTATTTTCTTTATGTACATCGGCTTGACCAAGAACATACATCTATACATGTATTCATCGAATCGCATGCTCGCTGCTTGCTGAGGAACAGCCTGAAAACAGAGGTGTCAGAAATAATAATGGAAGGAGTTTCGACATGGAGCAGTTCAGTATCATGCACTGCAAAACATGACATCTTGGCCGTAGCATAATTCTTGAGTTTCAAACTTCATGCTTTCTTCTACAGGACCCAGCGTTGGTACGACAGTGAGTGCAAAAACATTTAAAAGCATTTAAACGTTAAAGCCCAGGTAAAGAGCAGAGCTTTGGATCCTTTATAAATGAAAACCATCCAAAAGAAGACAATTATAATGATGATGATCTTAAATTATTCAAAATCTTGTTATATAAACAAAATTATTTATTATTGTTTTACAATCTATGTTAAAAATGTGTCCAGCAGTGCAATAGTTATTTTCATGTGTTTCTTTACTGAAAGAATGTTTGTGAAACCAAACATTAAAAAAAATTTTTTTTGGCTTGTGAATAAAACTGAGATCTGACATCGTAAATGTGTGCTGTGATCTTATTACCAATAATGAGCACAGAAATTTGACAGGCACTAAGTTTGAAGTCTATAATGTAATTAGCAAATTGTCTCAACGGCCATAAAACAGTTAAGGAATCGTTGAGGAGGCTGTTAAATTTAGCACCATTAGGACTTCATTACCCTTTATCACTAGAACAGGGCTGGCAGTTGCTCTTAAGAATACCAATTAAATGCCAATCATGGATTTAACATGCTGGTACTACTGCATGTTTCAATGATTCAGTGTAGGAAGTCCAAAATGGATGTTGGATAGCCTACGTGTTCTTTATGCCAACTAACTTAGTTCCAGCTCTGGTGAAACATGTTTTCATTTCCTTTAGTAGGAGACATTTAATGATCAAAATCATATAGGTCCAATATTTGTGTTTTGGGAGTAGTAATGTTTTATTTATAGTGATCTCCCAGTGAAAACAGCCCAACTTGGGACTGGGGTTACTGCAAAAGGGCTGGAAGGGGTTACATTTAGAAAACATGTCCTCTGTAAACTTTGCTGCAAACAGGATGAAAGTGAGTTATGGAGGTAGGGGTCCCAGAGGGTCTGAGGTGCTCATGCTGAGCCTTGAGAGAAAGCTATAAGCTCAGATAATCGACAAGGCAAGAAGCCTGAAAATCACTCAATGTCAAACTCTCACAAGGCCAAACTGATCACTCAGGAAAGTAATCAGTTTTCAAACTGGGATTACTAAACAACCAAAGGAACAGAGGCTGTCACAGTGGGTATAAACAGTGTACACACCCCGTTAAAATGATAGGTTTTTCTGATGTAAATAAAATGAAACCATGATAATTTCAAAACCTTTCCCACCTTTAATGTGACCTATAACCTGTACAATTCAGTTGAAAAACAAACAAATCTGTTAAGGGGAAACACATAAAAAAAGTACAATAAGCTGGTTGCATAAGTGTGCACACCCTTAAACTAATACTTTGCTGAAGCACCTTTTGATTTAATTACAGCATTCAGTCTTTTTGGGTCAGAGTCTATCAGCCTGCTACATCTAGACTTCGCAATATTTGCCCACTCTTCCTTGCAAAAGTGCTCCAAATCTGTCAGATTCCGAGGGCGTGTCTTGTTCAAAGCCCTCTTCAGGTCACCCCACAGATTTTCAATTGGATTTAGGTCTGGGCTCTGATTGGGCCATTCCAAAACTTTTCTGGGGGTTCATTGTGGTGCTGAAAGATGAAATTCCTCTTCATCTTCAGCTTTCTAGCAGACACCTGAAGGTTTTGGGCCAAAATTGACTGGTATTTAGAACTGTTCATAATTCCCTCCACCTTGACTAAAGCCCCTGTTTCAGCTGAAGAAAAACAACCCCAAAACATGATGCTGCCACCACCATGCTTCACCGTGGGTACGGTATTCTTTTGGTGATGCGCAGTGTTGTTTTTGCACCAAACATACCTTTTGGAATTGTGGCCAAAAAGTTCAACCTTGGTTTCATCAGACCATAAAACATTTCCCCACATGCTTTTGGGAGCGTTGGTGTTTGGGTTTTTTTTTTTTGCAAAATTTAGCTGGGCCAGGAGGTTTTTCTTTGACCCTATCTCATCACATGTAGTACACAACCAGTACTTGCCAGAAATTCCTGCAGCTCCTTCAGTGTTGCTCTTGGCCTCTTGGCAGCCTCCCTGACCAGTTTTCATCTTGTCTTTTCATCAGTTTTGGAGGGATGTCCAGTTCTCGGTAATGCCACTGTTGTCCCATATATTCTTCACTTCTTGATGCCTGTCTTCACTGTGCTCCATGGTATATCTAATGCTGTGGAAATGTTTTTGTACCCTTCTCCTGACTGATACCTTTCAACAATGAGATCCCTTTGATGCTTTGTAAGCTCTCTGCGAACCCTGCCTTTTGCTGGAGGATGCAACTGAGTAAATGTCTGAACTTGATTTGGGGTTAATCAGAGTCATTTTAATTGATGGCAGGATTGAACCCAAAAAGACTAAATGTTGTAATGAAATCAAAAGGTGCTTCAACAAAGTATTAGTTTAAGGGTGTGCACACTTATGTAACCAGCTTATTGTACGTTTGTTTTTTTTAATGTTTCCCCCCTAACAGATTTGTTTGTTTTTCAATTGAATTGTACAGGTTATAGGTCACATTAAAGAATGGGGAAATTTTTGAAATTATTTATCATGGTCTCATAGGTTTTTCTGATGTAAAAAAAAAATCATTTAAACAGGGTGTGTACACTTTTTATATCCACTGTATAACTTGGTGACCAAGCTGAAAGTTTTTTCAGTTTACTGCCTGGGAAACGCACCAGTATGACCACAGACATGGCAAGGCCTGTAAGACACCAAACTCCTCTGCAATGCAATTGATCTTTAGTGTGACATTCACAGCAAAATAAGCAGTCTTGGCTACAGAGCAAATAAATATAAAACTGTAACGTAAATCAATAAAGCAGAGTAAAAAAAGCAGAAAATTAGATGCAGGTGGAGGTCTGCATGTTGTATCAAAAGAATTGTTGCCAGATGTGCTTGAGGCCTAAAGGATTAGGATATATAATATGAGTAGACTGCAATGATGAAGACTGAATACTTATAGCAATACTATTTGTTCAGCGTTTCAGTGTATTTTTTTTCTTATATCAGCTTATAAAATTTTACATGTTGCCTGGGTTTAGATGATCTTAACTACTCTACTAGACTTCCTGACACTCTATAATGTCATGTATCAGATAGACCTGGGAACCTGGGAGTGCAGGCGGCTTTTAATGTAGTACTCAGGAGCAATACCCTGCCAGAAAACCCTTATAATGGCTTACTGTAAGTATTTGTATAGTAAATATTTTGTTATGATTTTTAAATCATAAGTTCTAGCAAGTTTTAATGTGTCTTTTGGGGACGTCACTGAACTGCTTTCTTTTGACAAGACACTAAAGGTAGACACAAGTTTTGGTGATGGCAATCATTTTTAAGATTTTTTGATTGCATATGTATCTCGATACAGTATGTCTTCTCCCAAACTGTAGTAATAAAAATATAATAACAGGAAACTGCTAATTTCACTCATGTACACTCATGTTCACTACATTACCTTAAACCTGACAACTCAAAAAAAAAAAGCCCTAAGGTCCATACACGTATACATTACGGTATATCTGAAAATCTTGTTTCCTATTGGTTTATGTGTCATTATGATATACATGTCAAATTTTCTCGATCAACCTAGAGTGTACATGGATTAAACCACACAGGGTTAGGGTTATGGTTTCAGGTTACTTTTTTGGAAGGATATTATTCAAAAAGTTGATTGTTGCTGGATTTACATTAGATCTTATACCAAACAAGAATGCATGGATGTTTAGGATATATATATAGGGTTTCATTTTGGGCATCCAATTCCATTTATCTGTGGTTAACAAATATTTTAAAGAGGATTTTTTTTAAACCAATTGTAACAGCACAGCCCTGTGATGACCTGGCGACTTGTCCAGGGTGTACCCCGCCTCTCGCCCGTAGTCAGCTGGGATAGGCTCCAGCTTGCCTGAGACCCTGTAGGACAGGATAAGCGGCTACAGATAATGGATGGATGGATGGATGGATGGATGGTGTAACAGCACCACTAGTGGTCAGACAAAAACAAAATTACAGAATGATATGAAGCGAGGCTGTACGTTAACTGTAATGAACCCCGTGCTCTAGGTTCATGCAGCCAATCAGCGACAGTTTTGTTTTGTTATATTATGCTGGCAGCATGGTGGTGTAATGGTTAACACTGTTGCCTCACAGCAAGAAGGTCCTGGGTTCAAGTCCAGCGGCTGGCGAGGGCCTTTCTGCATGGTGTTTGCATGTTCTCCCCGTGTCTGCGTGGGTTTTCTCTGGGTGCTCTGGTTTCCCCCACAGTCCAAAGACATGCAGGTTAGGCTAATTGGTGGCTCTAAATTGACCGTAGGTGTGAATGTGAGTATGAATGTTTGTTTGTCTCTGTGTCAACCCTGTGATAACCTGGCGACTTGTCCAGGGTGTACCCCGCCTCTCGCCCATAGTCAGCTGGGATAGGCTCCAGCTTGCCTGCGACCCTGTAGAACAGGATAAGTGGCTACAGATAATGGATGGATGGGTATTATATTATATTTAAATAATATTGGCTGGCTTTGAGTGGTATATCAGATATATTCCATTCAGCTAGCATGATATTGAATGAGTCAAAGACGAGTAACTGAATGTAATATATCTGATATACCACTCAAAGCCAGCCAATATTATTATTATTATTATTATTATTATTATTATTATTATACATACACATTTATAGATTTTAGATTATAGATATACACATACACAATTATAGATTTTACAAAAAGTTAAGAATAGGGGGGTAACTTACCAATATTGAATGCTGATTCTGATCGAAGGTAATTCAATGTTCTGTCAATCCAATGTACTGTACAAAGTCAAAGTTCTAACAATAAAAACGGTACAGGTCCAAAAAGCCTGAACAACAACCCAACTTATATACACGCTATATCCAGGTTGACAGTTCAAGTTCACAGTTACTTTTGGTCGTAGTTAATTGTTCCATTGCAGTTGTTCAAAACAAAAGGGCTTTGCTGAGTGAAGTCCATGAGTGAAGTCCTCTTGTAAAATTTTCCATCACTTCCTTGCCTCCAAGTAGAACTTTGACAATATTTCTGCTATTGCTGTCTTTTCCAGTTTTTTTTGGTGTCCGTTGGTATGTTTTTCTCTTGTAAATATGCGTGAAGAATATCCAGTGAAGTTTTGGTAGTCTTTCGGGTGTTCAGCGTGTCTTTTTCTTTCAAAATTCTCTCTAAACCTTTCGCTTTTAATGAAGCAAACCTCACAGCCATTTTTGTGTACAAACTGTCAGTCACTCGCTAGTGTGGAAGTTTTACATCTCTGACGTGTCTCTCTTCCAGTTTTTTGATGTCCATTGGTATGTTTTTCTCTTGTAAATATGCGTGAAGAATATATAATGAAGTTTTGATAGCCTTTCGGGTGTTGAGCGCGTCTTTAGTTTCAGTTTTCAGTTTATTTATTTAGTGCTTAAACCTAGCAGTAGCATTGGCTTAACCCTGTCTTCTCTCTCTCTCCCGGCTGACAAAGAAATGATTGTGCGCATGCGCAGCAGAAAAATTTTGTCACTGGATCATCGCATGAGCACTGACGTGTGATGTCGTGTTGTCTTGACAATGTGCAATATTGCTACAATATTGCATGCTCATTCTCCATTGGGTAGAGTGGCGTAATACATGGAGGATAAGTGATATGATAACAATATTGCATGCCATCAATAAACCCACTAGAAGGGAATATAATACATGTTTTTATTCCATGGAAAAAGTGGCCCATATATTATATTATCCATCCATTATCTGTAGCTGCTTATCCTGCTCTACAGGTTCACAGGCAAGCTGGAGCCTATCCCAGCGAGAGGCGGGGTACACCCTGGACAAGTCCCCAGATCATCACAGGGCTGACACATAGAGACAAACAACCATTCACACTCACAGTCAATTTAGAGCCACCAATTAACCTAACCTGCATGCCTTTGGACTGTGGGGGGAAACCAAAGCACCCGGACGAAACCCACACAGACACGGGGAGAACATGCAAACTCCACACAGAAAGGCCCTCGTCGGCCGCTGGGCTTGAACCCAGGACCTTCTTGCTGTGAGGCGACAGTGCTAACCACTTCACCACTGTGCTGCCCCTATAGAATAGAATAGAATAGAATACTACCCATTTTCGTGACATTTCTCTAATATGTCACCAGTAGGTGTGTTACGGATTCAGTCGCAGGTGTAATGAATGTGAACAAAGTGGATTATTTACTCTATGTATATTTTATTGCTAAAATATGTTTGGAGAAGAAACTGAAAGTTGATAGAATGAGCACACATTGTCTAATCAAAGTACAAATTTGCAGAAAAGGACAGATGACAAAACTAGGAAAGCAGGTTTAAATAAGTGTGTGAACAGATTTGTTGAAAGATTGATATGGTTCTTTTCAGGGAGAAGTGTTACAACAGCAACATCTGGTGGATATTCAGTAAAGCCGCTGAGCACAGCTGGGTCTTCAGCCTTTATCAAGAAAACAGAAAGAAAAAAAAGTCATTTTTAAAAATTTGTTCGAGATATTTTTCTAAAAATAATTTAGGACAGATTTGAGATTTTGTTCTACAAACACAACCCACCCTTCTTTCTGTTTTAAATGGGATGGGATATGGTTGACTTGTAAACAGAAATCATACCACAAGCATAAATTTCAGACATGCTCTCGAAGATTTCAGTATATTTTTCTGGTGGAAAATAATCTCTAAACACCAGTCACTCTGTTGTCGCTTGTTGTAGCTCTGCAGAACACTGAGCGCTCTAATGGGTATTAAAATAGGAGCTCAGACTCTGGCACCATGCCTTCCTGGTGTAAAGGCCCAGTCAGATTAAATGGACTGAGACGGGGAAGGGGAGGGGTGTAAACATATTTATCGTCCAATAGGAGACGGTCCACCAATGCTGGCTGTGCATTCTTAGCATCCCGTGGCCATCGGCTGGCCGGAGAGGGCAGGAGCAGTGTTGATGGTGTCCATAGTCTGTGTGCTCTCTCTGTGTGTTTTGTTACAGGTATAGGAGACTCGCTAATAAACAACCTGCCTGTGAAAGATTTCCATTACTGTACATGATGTCAGACTACGAGGGACTTGCAGTGGGTGAGTGTGGAGTGTCAGAGTAACTTTAGCCTTTGTTTTTCACTTTGCCTATTGGACCCTTTCCACGGGGACAGCTCATCCTGCAAAAATTCTGCTAAATGTGCACAGAGGTTTCTGCCTTATATGGCTACTTTTATTCAATTCTCAAGATCATCATAGAATCAGGACAAATTATACAGTATCTATGTGTGTCAGTGTGCACATTGAAGTATGAGAGATATACAATGAGCTCTGTCATACCATGATGAAAAACGTGTTATTGACTGCACATTTCATTGCTCACTTAGTCCTATAGGCTACACTGCAAAAAAAAAAAAAAACATATCTTAGCAAGTGAAAATATCTTGAAAATAGTTGAAATGATTGAGAATTTCCTATTAGAAGAATACAAGACACCAATTCTGAGATTATTAAACCTAGTTCTAGATTGCAACCAACTTATTCTAAGATGTCTTATCAAGTAAAAATATCTGTCCATGCAGCAAGATAATTTTCTCCTCAAATTCAGTGTTCATTTTTTTCCCCCAGTGTACATTTGATGTATCAGCTAAATACTCTGGTGTCATATGTCTTTGTCTATTGACTACTGCTTATAGGTTCAATTAGCACTCATCCAGCCCACAATCGTTGATGGTATGTTTCCTCACAGATAATGTGTGTTGTCTGGGAAGAGCTGATGGTTGCTTTCCTTGCAGCACAACAGAAACAATCAGATATTATAGACCACTCTGCCACTTTTCTTTTTGGTCTGGGTCTGTTTTATTTTGCTAATAAAAATTTTACCTGCTAATGTGCTGCAGTGATGCCATGATTTAAGCAACTTTGAGGCCTTGGGTAGAAATCTTATATTGTACTTGCTTTATATTAGATGACAGTTTGAAACATGATATATTGCAAATTGACTTTGAGAATTATAACACGTAAAAAAAAATTTATATATATATATATATATATATATATATATATATATATATATATATATATATATATATAAAACCCCAATTCCAAAAAAGTTGGGACAAAGTACAAATTGTAAATAAAAACGGAATGCAATGATGTGGAAGTTTCAAAATTCCATATTTTATTCAGAATAGAACATAGATGACATATCAAATGTTTAAACTGAGAAAGTGTATCATTTAAAGAGAAAAATTAGGTGATTTTAAATTTCATGACAACAACACATCTCAAAAAAGTTGGGACAAGGCCATGTTTACCACTGTGAGACATCCCCTTTTCTCTTTACAACAGTCTGTAAACGTCTGGGGACTGAGGAGACAAGTTGCTCAAGTTTAGGGATAGGAATGTTAACCCATTCTTGTCTAATGTAGGATTCTAGTTGCTCAACTGTCTTAGGTCTTTTTTGTCGTATCTTCCGTTTTATGATGCGCCAAATGTTTTCTATGGGTGAAAGATCTGGACTGCAGGCTGGCCAGTTCAGTACCCGGACCCTTCTTCTACACAGCCATGATGCTGTAATTGATGCAGTATGTGGTTTGGCATTGTCATGTTGGAAAATGCAAGGTCTTCCCTGAAAGAAACGTCATCTGGATGGGAGCATATGTTGCTCTAGAACCTGGATATACCTTTCAGCATTGATGGTGTCTTTCCAGATGAGTAAGCTGCCCATGCCACACGCACTAATGCAACCCCATACCATCAGAGATGCAGGCTTCTGAACTGAGTGCTGATAACAACTTGGGTCGTCCTTCTCCTCTTTAGTCCGAATGGCATGGCATCCCTGATTTCCATAAAGAACTTCAAATTTTGATTTGTCTGACCACAGAACAGTTTTCCACTTTGCCACAGTCCATTTTAAATGAGCCTTGGCCCAGAGAAGACGTCTGCGCTTCTGGATCATGTTTAGGTACGGCTTCTTCTTTGAACTATAGAGTTTTAGCTGTCAACGGCGGATGGCACGGTGAATTGTGTTCACAGATAATGTTCTCTGGCAATATTCCTGAGCCTATTTTATGATTTCCAATACAGAAGCATGCCTGTATGTGATGCAGTGCCGTCTAAGGGCTCGAAGATCACGGGCACCCAGTATGGTTTTCCGGCCTTGACCCTTACGCACAGAGATTCTTCCAGATTCTCTGAATCTTTTGATGATATTATCCACTGTAGATGATGATATGTTCAAACTCTTTGCAATTTTACACTGTCGAACTCCTTTCTGATATTGCTCCACTATTTGTCGGCGCAGAATTAGGGGGATTGGTGATCCTCTTCCCATCTTTACTTCTGAGAGCTGCTGTCACTCCAAGATGCTCTTTTTATACCCAGTCATGTTAATGACCTATTGCCAATTGACCTAATGAGTTGCAATTTGGTCCTCCAGCTGTTCCTTTTTTGTACCTTTAACTTTTCCAGCCTTTTATTGCCCCTGTCCCAACTTTTTTGAGATGTGTTGTTGTCATGAAATTTCAAATGAGCCAATATTTGGCATGAAATTTTAAAATGTCTCACTTTCGACATTTGATATGTTGTCTATGTTCTATTGTGAATACAATATCAGTTTTTGAGATGTGTAAATTATTGCATTCCGTTTTTATTTACAATTTGTACTTTGTCCCAACTTTTTTGGAATCGGGGTTGTGTGTATATATTCGCCTGTAGTCAGCTGGGATAGGCTCCAGCTTGCCTGTGACCCTGTAGAACAGGATAAAGCGGCTAGAGTTAATGAGATTATATATATATATATATATATATATATATATATATATATATATATATATATATATATATATATATATAAATAAAACAACCCATTTTTAAAGAAAATCAAGAATAAATGCAGAGCACAATCAGTATCCAAAGCTTTTTGTAAAGCACTGTGTATTATTATTACAGATGAGTACAGTATCTGTGGTGCATATTAATTGTATGTTTGTGCCTGATATGATTTTCTGTCTTGACTTGTTGGGACTGAATTTACTCATATTATCATCAAAGGTCATCTTAGCTTCTTCGGTAATTTTATCCAATCTGTTTGCGTTTTTAGCCAGACCAAGATGGGTTTGTTTTTCCGATGAAGGATAGTTTATGTTTATGGATTCAACATACAGCTTAATCAACTATCAAAGTCCATTTTGCATTATTAGAAATATGAGCCATGAAAAGACAGGAGGCATACTGTGGCATTGCATTACGGGTGCTGTTCACAAATAGTCAGTGTTCGTTCTTATTGCCGTGTGCCATCTGACCGACTTCATTTATAACATTTTAATAGAACACATATGAAAAATAACTGTTTGCTGTCCTATGCTTCCTGCAAGAGCTTCCTTTTGTTTTTTGCTTAGTCATGTAATTTAATCCACAAGCCAGAGCTGTGTGTGCAGCAATACATAATCAGGCCATGTTTCTGAAGTCTCATTCAATCCTTTGTATAAAGTCTTTGGTTAATAAGGTGCTGTTTTTAATCAATCTGCTTTAGATAATCACCACCAACAAGAAACCTATTGTGTGATGCTGAAGAAGTCTAGATTGAGTCTCAAAATGTGGGCTCATATAAAACAACTGAGATTATGTGATATATCAAGGTTTCAGAAGAAAAACACAAGCAGAATATGTTCAAAGGAGACATATTAGAACAATATGCAAAGAAAAAGACAGACTTTCTCTCATGAATACAGTCATGATGCTACTATTATTGTCATTGTAATACACCCTCTGTTTACCTTAAAAATATTTAAGTTAAATAATTTAGGATGACCCTTATATGCATTAAGATTTGGAGTATTTTGGAAGGTATTAAGCCATGGCCTTATGGTTAGAGAGGCAGGTTTGGGACCAAAAGGTTGCTGGTTTGATTTCTTAGACCAGCAGGAATGGCTGAAGTGCCCTTGAGCAAGGCACCTAACCCCCAGTGGCTCCCCAGGCTGCTTTGGGTATGTTGTACGTCGCTCTGGATAAGAACGTCTGCTAAATGTCTGTAATGTAATGTAATGTAATGTAATGTAATGCATTATCTTTCATGAGCCACTGGATGTCACTGTGTAGCTAAATTATCCATCCATTATCTGTAGCTGCTTATCCTGTAGGGTCGCAGGCAAGCTGGAGCCTATCCCAGCTGACTATGGGCGAGAGGCTGGGTACACCCTGGACAAGTTGCCAGGTCATCGCAGGGCTGACACATAGAGACAAACAACCGTTCACATTCACACCTACAGTCAATTTAGAGCCACCGATTAGCCTAACCTGCATGTCTTTGGACTGTGGGGGAAACCGGAGCACCCGGAGGAAACCCACGCAGACATGGGGAGAACATGCAAACTCCACACAGAAAGGCCCTCGTTGGCCACTGAGCTCAAACCCAGGACCTTCTTGCTGTGAGGCGACAGTGCTAACCACTACACCACCATGCCACCCCATAACTAAATTATATTAATACTAAAAGGAACAAGGCATCCAGTTTTGTTTAAGTTACACCAGAAACCTGTGCAGTAAGAGTCACTGTGTAAAGATATTGCATATATGTGTTCCATATGTTTTATGCAGTTATTGTTCACTGGGTTTTAATAATGTGAGACCACGATTACTACCAGGGGTGTAACATTTAGACAGTTGGGATCAATGCATCGCTTAAATGGTATGACTGAAATGAATTTCATGAATAGATTATCTAATTATAATCAATTTAAAATGTATTATCAGTGATTATAATTGATTATGAATTGATTATTTTTAAAAAACTATGGGCAACTGGTGTGTAAAAAAATCATGTTTACAACAACAACAACAATAATAATAATAATAATAATACATCCATTATGTAAACCACTTATCCATCAGGGTTGCATGGGAAGCTGGAATCAATCCCAGCTGACTTTGGGTGAAAACTAGGGTAGGTTCTAAGAGCCAATCTATCGCAGGGCTAACACAGAGAAAAACAACCATTCAGACTCACACTGACACCTCTGAGCAAGCAATTTAGAGTAGCCAGTTGGCCGAATCCACGTCTTTGGACTGTGGGAGGAAACCAGAGCACCCAGAGGAAACCCACACAGGCACGGGGAGAACATGCAAACTCCACACAGAAAGGCTCCAGTCGACCAGAGGTTTGAACCCAGAACCTTCTTGCTGTGAGGCGACAGTGCTAACCACTGCACTACCCTACTGGCAATAATAATAATAATAATAATAATAATAATAATAATAATAATAATAGTAGTAGTAATAATAATACACAAACAATAGTAGGTCAATAATAAGGGTTGCCTGTTGACCTAAATTCCTAAATTGTCTTGAAATTTTCCATCATTTTTTCAAAGCTGATCTGCTGTGATCAGCTGTCGCCCGTCTGTGTCCCATCCCCTTCATCTTTATTCTTTGGGTGGGTGACTCCTCCTCCTCTACCCTCCTCTGTGGAAATATAAATGAGACACATTTTCCCCATGATAAGACCTGACAGTTTTGCATTTGTGGCAAGCAGCCACCAGCCTTCATTTATTTACTGCTCAGCCAAAAAGGATCATGCTTCACTGATGCACTGAACCACCCTGCATCGTATCAGCTAGTACAATGTAAAACATGAGAAATCTGTCAAGAAAAAAAAAAAATCCTGTTAAAGATAAATAAGATCAATTTAAAAGTAAATAATACATAAGTATACATAAGTTAATAATTCCCTTATAGCGTACATATGTATGGAGATGATACTGTGTGTATGTTACTACGCAGGAAATGGGGGAAGGGCCTTAACATTAATACAGTGCTCAAGTCAGATGTGTAACATCACTGCTTCACTGAAGTCTCCAAATACACAAGCTGAAATACCGATATGGAGAACAATGATTTGCAGAATGACAGTGCATGGTGTCTAAAAATGTACTTTTGTCGAATTAAGTGCAGAAATATCCTGAGATTTCTGATATTACATGAGCCGTAGTTTGTGTTGATGTGTATGTTTAGTCTCTGCATACACACTATCCCTTGTGCAGCTTCAGGGTGTAACTCCTACAAAGCCACTCGTGATTTATGTAAGCGAAGTGTCATGGAAAGCTCATATCATTTGGCTTTTTATTATTGTTATGACAAAGCATGAAAATGGTGTCATAACTGACTTCGCTTGAGGAAGTTGCAGCCTTTGTACAAGAGCTTATCCAGGCTTTAATGACATCATCATGTAAGTATGGGTGAATAAGAGCTGCAGAAGGGGCAGAGAGGGTATTACGAGGAGACACAAGTAGCCATCCTTCATCATTTGGCACGCTCAACACAGCTTCTCGGAACAACAGACGCTACAGTGGAGAGATTACACAGGCTGAGAGAGAAAGAGAGAGAAAAAAGAACGTTCTGGAGAAGTGTGTGAGTACCACATGAGTCAGAGTTTGTCCCAAACCAGCTGGATGAGAGAGCAGGTGGTAGAGGGTCGCATTGGAAAATACAGCTATGATTTTTAAAGCTGGGTGTGTGGCAGTGTTTTGCAGTTGCTTTTTAGAATGTAATGTTGTTGTTGTTGTTGTTGTTGTTTTTAATGTAAGGGGATTATATAATGAAGGAGCTGGTTTGGTTTTGGTCTTTGCCATATAAATGAGCTTATTGTTCAGCGTCAGTAATTGTCAGGGGTCATGAGGATGTTTGCTTTTTCCAGATGGCCAGAGAGCTGTTATTAACAGTCTGTTTTACATGCCCCCTAGAGGTTTCCAGGGGAAAATAGATAAATGTAATGGAATATTTAAACAATCCAAGCTGTACACCGATGGGTAGTGTGTTTATGGTATGTGCATGTTATATTCACCTTCTAATGTGACAATTCTCTGCAAAGTTCTCTGATGTAAACCGGCTCTGCTTCATCACATATCATGATCATAAATCATACTGCATGACAAAGAACAAACAAACAAAAAAACCCCCAAAACAATCTTTATCCTTTATTTAAAAAAAGTTCAGCCGCCATTTTGAGTCAGTTTTATTTAATTGATATTTCAAACAAGGAAGTAAATGAAGAGCTATGTAATAGCAAATAATTAAGTGTATACACTTAAAGGAGAACTGAAGTCATTTTTAAACTTGCCTTATTTCTTAATTAACGTGTTATTCAATTAAGTTTTCGGTTTTAGTAACCTTATATCGTGACTCGTATTGGCAACTAATTGCAATTAAATATTATACTTATCGGCCTATTCGGTTTTTAGCCATGTTGAATTTAGTTCGTTTGGTCGACGGCAGGCGTCACTTATCCGTGTGATCTTCACGAGACTTGTGCAAGACTTCGAAACATGAAGTGCCAGCCAGGTGTCAGTGCCGCCATTTTGAAAACTGTTTTCCAAATGAAATATTGCACAAAAACGAGTTTAAATGACGATTACTGTCTACTTTTTTCAAACTTTCCTGATTGCTATCAAAACAAACAAAACTTCCAGCTTGATTACGTCAGCATTCGAAAGAGGGCGTGTGCGTCTTTTGACAACGTTGGCAGATGTTGGTCACTTTGATTTCCGCTATATGTTTTACTTCCGTCCTACGATGTCTCACACAGGTCTCAATGAATCTTGTTTACGGCCATTGCTTTGACATATGGACTGATATATTACATAGCATATTTCAAACCCTCATAACTTGCTATAGCAGTGACAAAATAGCGATCAAAAATGCATTCCTATATTTAATAAAATGAGATAAATAGAATTTTGATCATAAAAAATTTGCCTTCAGTTCTCCTTTAAACACTTGGACATAAACAATATGATTACATACATCGATTATTAGATGATTATGCTCATAGTTGTAGACTGTAGCACTAAATGAAAACGGCGATGTGAGTGGCAAATTTTCTAAATAAACCAAATTTTTAAATTGAATTTATTATAAAGATACTGATATTTCATGACCTGTCTAGTCAGCTGTTTCTTTTGGCCTAAATTTAATAATTTAAACATCAATCAAAGATGCACTTTTATAGCCTACTGCAGAACAAATACCTTGCTTTTTCATGCACAACTGTAGGAGACCAAGGCAATGGATAAAATGCTTCAAATATTTCCTTTAGAATTAAAATGTGTGCCACCCAGCTCTCATATTCAGATTATCCGCCACATCTCTTGATATGTAAATTGAGGGTATAAGCAAGCTTTTTTTCTGGAAGTCCTTGTCCTTCAGACAAACACTGTATGCTTGGTCTTTTATTTTCTCCTTGCGGTACTGACTATGAAAGAATATTCAGTGAAGAATGACTTCTTCATGCACAGCCGCTGTTGCTAGGTGGAGAAGTGTTCACAATACACATGTCTGGCCTTGGTTGCTTTAACTTTAACGTGGAGATTTCTGACAGCTTAAATCCAGATCTATGAACACATTTCTGCTTCTTTAATAATACAGACAGCCAGTTTCTTTCTTTCACGCTTTATGTGAAATGTTATCGAACACTATTTTTAAATTTGCTCTGAATAAGGCATTAGCACATGATTAACACACTCCATATGTGCAGTGTTCCACTCCATCTCGCCTCCTCCTCCCTCTCACACTCACAAACACACACAATGACGCTTGCATCTTATCCACACCTGAATGTTATTATGTGAAGCAATGGCTCTATGTAATTCTCATTAGTTTTCCTCAGTAGGAAGCAGCAGAGCAGAGAACTCTACAGCTGGAGTCACAGTCTGAACCACAGGCAGTGTCATGGTCTGCTGACCCTTGATTATCCTCATAACCTCTTGACATTTATTATAACGCACCAGGAAGTGCACTGTTGAAATCGTTTTTTTTGGAGAATCATGATCATGCACAGGTGAAGACATTGATTCACCTAGTATAGTGAGTGTCTTGTGAATGTAGGTGAGCGCCACTATTATCAAATCCCCAATCAAACTCAATTTACCACCAGCAGATGGTTTAATAGGTGCAGTATTAATCCTCATTATGATGAATCTGGTGCTTACTATTAGAGCTGTAAATGCTGCAAAGTTGTCACGACATATTGTGCCTGTAATGGTTTGAACACCAGCTGTAAGCTTCTTTAAATAACAGTTCTTATTGGTTCTAAACTCTATGTGTTTGTACTATATATACTTTTTAATCAAATGTGTGCGTGTTCATGTGTGAGAAACAGACTATGCATCCAGGAGAACAATAGCAAGGCGTTGAACCGTCCAGCTGCCAGCGGAGGGAAGCGATACTCTCGTTCTCTCATCCCAGTCTCTCTCTCCCCCTTTTCTCTTTTCATTTCATCCTCCCTCTCTCTGTCCCAGAGCAGGAGGGGACACTGCTCTCTAATCTCTAAGCACCAATAAGCCCTGCTTCCCCTCTGAGAGCTCTGAGACTCGATTATCATGCAGACAACTGAGGCACTAAAAATTAAAAGCCCTATCACATGATTCGCAGTCATACAATGGGTGCAAACTCAGTGAGAAAGAATCCTGAAACGGAAGAGGCCAAAAACTAGTAAAACATAGGTAATACTTTACTATAAGGTTTACAAATAAGGAATATATATTGATACTTTACTAACTCTTTCATGAAAATGATGAATTATGAGAGATTACTTTATTAATCCCAGAAGGAAATGCACAAATTATAGCTGCATTCCAAAATGTACAGTGTGCAAGCATGATTATGCAGAATAATAAGAATAAACATAATTATTATACATACAGGACACTTTTTCGATGGAATTAAAACATGTATTCTATTCCCTTCTAGCGGGTTTCATTCATTTGGTTTGACAGCATGCAATATTGTTAGCGTATCGCTTATCCTATGTGTATTACTTCACTCTACTCAATGGAGAATGAGCGTTCAATATGGTTTACGATATTGCATGGTTGTCAAGACAACATGACGTCACACGTCAGAGATGTAAAACTTCCATGCTAGTGTGCAACTGTGACAATTTGTAAACAAACATGGCTGCCAGGTTTGCTTTGTTAAATACAGAAGATTTTGAGAGAATTTTGAAAGAGAGAGATGCGTTGAACACCCGAAATGAATGTGTATGAATAATAATGATAATAATATTGGCTGTTTTTTTGTGGTATATCAGATATATTCCATTCAGCTAGCATGATACTGAACTCATCTTTGACTTGTTCAATATCATGTTAGTTGAATGGAATATATCTGATATATCACTCAAAGCCAGCCAATCTTATTTAAATATATTCAGTACAAAATTATGAAATGTAATATTGGACATAAAGTGAGAATAGCCTTCTTATATACACAAGTATTTATGCTATGTTGTGTTGTGTTACTTATGCACTATTCCTGATCAGGAATCTGCATCAGGAAATAATGAAGCATAGACATTACCAAGCCAATGAGCTATGCATATAATTATCTATAACACTTATCCATCAGGGTCATGAGAGAAGCTGGAGCTAATCGGGAGAGAGGCGGGGTACACCTTGGGCAGGTCAGCAATGCATTGCGGGGCTAACATATGCCGCTTTTCCACTACCAGCGCGGCTGAGTTGGGCTGAGCCGTGCCGTGCTGAGTTGGGCTGAGTCGAGCTGAGTGGGGCTGTTGGAGTTGCATTTCGACTACAACCGCGCTGAACCGTGCTGGCTGGAAGTGGGTGGACACATTGGGTGGAGTTAGCGAAAGTGGGTGGACGTCACGTGATGTCGTTAGGCGGCGCAAACAGTGACATCAGTGATCTTTTAAGCGGTAGTCTCACGACCCGGATAGTAAACAATAAACATGGGAGACATGGAGTCGTTAGTGTTGCTGGTCTTGGTGCTGTGGCTTGTTGTCACCGACAACGCCAACAGATACTGGCAAGAGCGTATAGATGAGGCGAGGCGCATAAGGCTTCAGAAATTCTCGTAATTTGTAATTATTCTTCTTCCGGGTTTACGGTGTTTACAGATCCCAGCGTGCTCGCGGGGCATGTGTGGGCATGTGAGGACACTCCTCCTCACCAATCAGTGCACAGGGGAGTGTCTGCTCACGCCCCTAGCCCCACTCAGCTCGGTTTGGCTCGCTTCAGCCCCACTCCAAAACCATGCGAGTTTTGGGTGCTGAGTAAGGCTGAAGCGAGCTGAGTCGCGCCGCTCTGAGGTAGTCGAAACATGAGCCGTATCGGGCTGAAGTGAGCTGAAGTGAGCTGAAAAAGGGTAGTGGAAAAGGGCCAAAAGAGACCGTTGACCATTCACACTCACGTTCACACTCACATTAACACTTATGGGCAATATAGAGTAGCCACTTGACCTAATCCACATGTCTTTGAACTGTTGGAAGAAACCAGAGCACTTGGAGGAAACCCACACAGGCACGAGGAAACCATGCAAACTCTACACAGAAAGGCCCAGGTTCGAACCCAGAACCTTCTTGCTGGGAGGTGACAGTACCACAGTGCCACCATAATCGTAATAGTTAAGCATCAATATTTTCTTAATTAATATCATGCAGCATTTACAGTATTAATGAAGATCATTTGCATTATAGATGGTGCGTGAAAACAGTGGTGTAGTGGTTAGCACTGTCGCCTCACAGCAAGAAGGTCCTGGGTTCGAGCCAAGCAGCCGACGAGGGCCTTTCTGTATAGAGTTTGCATGTTCTCCCCGTGTCTTCATGGGTTTCCTCCGGGTGCTCCGGTTTCCCCCACAGTCCAAAGACATGCAGGTTAGGTTAACTGGTGACTCTAAATTGACTGTAGGTGTGAATGGTTGTTTGTTTCTGTGTCAGCCCTGCGATAGCCTGGTGACTTGTCCAGGGTGTACCCCGCCTTTCGCCCGTAGTCAGCTGGGATAGGCTCCAGCTTGCCTGCGACCCTGTAGAACAGGATAAGCGGCTACAGATAATGGATGGATGGTGTGCGAACAAACAATGTAGGTTAACTTAAATTTTATAAATACTCTTTGATATTTGTGACTCTCAACTATAAACTAAACCTTAACACAGAATATCTTATATACTCACAAGCTTTAATAAGAACACCTGTATCCTTGCTCATTCATGCAGTTATCTACACATAGGTTCATCAAAACTGATTCATTTTTTGGCAGTAGAAGTTTAAAAATCTGTCACCTCAGTTGTTCAGTTTTGCTGAGTCTGTGCCCATTGTAGTCTCAGATTCTTGTTCTTGGCTGAAGGGTGTGAAACATGATCTGGCGTTGTGTGGTTGTAGGGCATTTGCCTCAAGGTTCAATGTCTTGTGTGTTCTGAGATGCTTTTCTGCTCACCATGGTTGTAAAGAATGTCCTGTCAGCTCAAACAGGCCAAGCCATTCTCATCTCCTCTCTCATTAACAATTTTTTTTCCATCCATAGAACATCCACTAACCAGAATTATTTTCACCATACAGTGTAAACTCTATAGACTGTTATGTATGATCAGCATTTCTGATATTCTCAAACTGGCCCGTCTGGCACAAACACCCATGGGATCATTTTTCCCCATTCCGATGTTTGATTGTTTCATCCATCCATCCATTATCCATAACCACTTGTCCTGTGCAGGGTCGTGGGCAAGCTGGAGCCTGTCCCAGCTGACTATGGGTGAGAGGCAGGGTACACCCTGGACCCAGGTCATCGCAGGGCTGACACATAGAGACAAACAAGCATTCACACTGACATTCACACCTACGGTCAATTTAGAGCCACCAATTAGCCTAACCTGCATGTCTTTGGACTGTGGGGGAAACCGGAGCACCTGGAGGAAACCCACATAGACATGGGGAGAACATGCAAACTCCACACAGAAAGGCCCCCGTTGGCCACTGGGCTCGAACCCAGAACCTTCTTGCTGTGAGGCAACAGTGCTAACCACTACACCACTGTGCTGCCTTTATTATTTCAGTTTAACTGAAACTGCTGACCTGTATCTGCATGATTTCATGCATTGCACATCTGCCACCTGATTGGCTGATTAGATTATTGCATGGACTAGCAGGTGTACAGATGTTTCTAATAAAGATGACTTTGAATGTTAATAAAAAATGAAACATACATATTGTTACAAATTTAATCTGTAGCATGAAACACAAATGTTATAATACAGTGTTCTAATATCATCTCTAAGTTAGGCTTTAGGGACTACAATTATTAGCAAATGTCATTGTCCTAACCCTGTGCATGAGCTCTTTTATAACATAATGCCAATAAAGTGGGTTGATTTTTATCATGTTGTTTCAAAGCAACTTGTTAGTGGTGTTCGATTTGAACTGCAAATTGTCCCAATTGTAGCCAAATTACCTAAAGTGTGGGTTAGCCTGATGGGTAAAAAGGCCTGGTATGGAGTCAGTGTTCCAGTTAATCCCAAAGGTGTTCAGTGGGGTGGAGGTCAGGGCTCTGTGCAGTTTACCAACTTAACAACTATGCACAGGGGGACTGTCATGCTGGAACATATTTGAGCTAGGCCCTTTAGTTCCAGTTAATGGACATCTTTATGTTAAAGCATAAAGCATACAAAGACATTCAAGACAATTCTGTGCCTCCAATTTTGTGGCAAAAGTGTTGGGAAAACCCTTATATGGGTGTGATGGTCAGGTGTGCATATACTTTTGGCCATATACTGTATATGTGTTATGATTTCCTGATGCACTAAATATTAGTGAATGTATTAATTCATCATTACGAAGGCATTAGTTAAGTATTAGAATATTGCTTATTTGGATACTTAAAGTGTTAGCACAATAAGTCTCTAGATTTCTAAAGAGTGTTGAATCTCTGTGATATTTCTCTTGACTTTTGGGAATTCATAAGTGTTGAGGCTTAAGTGGAACATACATTAGGGTCTGTGTCAAGGCTTTAATCTGGCCTAAGATTAGAAACCATAATGATAGAAATATTTGTCTGGCATGCTTGAACTAATACAGGCTGGTCTGATTGCCACTTGTTCTTGAAAGTGGAACAGGCGGTCCTGATTGCTACTTGTTTGTTGTGTCTGTAACCGCTTATCCCATGCAGGGTTGTGGGGGGCAAGCTGGAGCCTATCCCAGCTGACCATGGGTGAGAGGCAGGGTACACCCTGGACAAGTCGCCAGCTCATTGCAGGGCTGACACACACACAAGCAACCATTCACACTCACGGTCAATTTAGAGCCACCAATTAACCTAACCTGCATATCTTTGGGCTGTGGGAGAAAACCCACACAGACACAGGGAGAACATGCAAACTCCACACAGAAAGGCCCTCGTCAGCTGCTGGGTTTGAACCCAGAACCTTCTTACTGTGAGATGACAGTGCTAACCACTACACCACTGTGCCGCCGCTACTTGTTTTGGTTAGCTAAATCCTTGAGATTCATCTTTGCCCACACATTCTACTCTCTGCTTAATGAAGGTTATGTTGACCAGTAATGTTCATGTAATGTTTTTCTTCTTTTCATAAGACTATAATCCTGATGGGTGATGTAATGGTACATAATGTCCTTTATCTTTCATAAAGTAGTGTAGTTTAAACCAGTGATGTAATGCTTCCTCACCCATTTACATAGATAACTTAGCTTCGTCAATTAAATCATCATCATCCAATCACATAACTACAACACACTCTTGAATGTGAATATATACTCATGTTTGTCCTACAATAAACTGAGAAACAACTCTGGACAGCTGTGTCTGTGTAAGTGACTGTTTGCTCTCGGATCGAGCCACGAGGTAGAATCTCTTAGGCGGCAGAAGTCTACATTCCTAGATCATGCTTTGTCAATTCCTTTGGTATGGACAGATCAAAACCTATCACATAAGCAGAACTTGATTCTTGTTCATGGTCAAGATAATCTGTTGTCAGGGCCGGATTAACATGGCCAGGGGCCCCTAGGCTACAAGTTGCTGTAGGCCCCCCCCAGCCACCACCATCTTATCCCATCTACCTGTAAAGAACTGTCTATTTTCTACATTTTAAAGTTTTTTTTTGTTTTGTTTTTTGTTTGTTTTTTTCATTATCAAACTTTGTACAGCTGGGCCAGCAAAAACAGAACACCAAAAACTATAAGGTTTAGATTGACAACAACTTATGCAACTGTCAGTTGAATGTGCCTGTAGGCCTTTAGGCAACTGAACCTCTCAAGTACACGATGAAGAGGCTATAATGAAAGGCAATAAAGACAAAGTAAACAAACTAATGATCAACAACCAGTATCATTCTTAAAAGTTTGTCCTCCTAGCTTTTCTTGTAGAAAAGTCATCAATTAGACTTGAAAAATTCAGACGGGGTCTGAAAGAGATGGTCCTTCACCCTCACCAGAGCTAGTAGTACTACTGGCTGCAGCTGCAGCTAACATAACGCTACGCTAGTGTCATGATGACTTGCACTTGCTAGTTGGGTTTCATTAGGTTTAAAAAACCCTGTTAGTTTTGGTATATTGATCAATAGAGCTTTGTCACGTTGGGCTTTTTGCCGTTGTGCCTTGCGCTTTTGAGCACCGCTCTCGTATTTTCTGTCACACATGCTCACTGTTCAACTGTGGAGTGACGTCGTGCGTGACGTCTAACGTTTATATATGGAAGGCGGATTTGCCTCACCCAATATCAATAAATATTCATTTTGAGCCAATGAATATGAAGGTTTTTTTTTTTTTGACCAATTGGGGGCCCCCCTGCAAGGCGGGGGGCGTGGGGGCCCCAGGCTGAAGCCATATGAAGCCTGTGCGGTGATCCGGGCGTGTCTGTTGTGTAATGACAGAAGAAGACAACGGTGAAGGAGGTGTGGAAAAGAGAGATAGACAATGAGAAAGAGAAAGTCTTTTTCTTTCCAAAGTCTTTTAGGTTTTGAGGTAAAAGCTAAGGCCAAATCATGAGCACACAGACATGAATGTCCACGTCAAAATGCTTTCCATTGCTGCTGTGAGGCATGGGATAAGTTTCAAAAGGATTTCTCATTGCTGCCTTTTCTTTTTTTTTGTTTCAGCGAGTGTGGGTTTTGTTTAAAGAGTTGCAAAATGCAGCCATCCGGACCAGACATCTCTTAATGCTTATGCATCTGTGCTTAGCTCACTGATTTTTTTTGCAGGCTACTGCCAAAGCCCACTTCCCTCTCTGCTTCTTTCTTATGATATTTCAGTCAAAGTCATAATTTGTTTAGGATATATAAAAGATAAGGCTTGGAATGTCAATATTTAGCTTCACGTCTGGTTGTTTAAGCTTGTTTTTATCACATGAAAATACAAAAGCATTTCATCCGTTTTTTTCTCTTTGTGTTCAGTTCTCTTCCTCTGTGTTCTTTACTTTTATACTAGGAATGTACATTCCTTGCCATTATAATACTCTTTCATGTGTTGTGTAATTTGAGTTAAACAGGAAAGCTAAATTGGTTGGTGTTAGGTGTGGACACTCATTTTGTTTTCCTAAATACAGTATAAGGGCTCTTTAAGATGTCAACACCTAGACTTCAGCAGACGAAAGCTTAAGACTGGTGTACGCATATTGTTTCACTTAAGCTATGTCATGGCTAAGTAATTTCCCTTAGTTCCTTTCTCTGTTTCATTTTCTCTCTCTCTCTCTCTCTCTCTCTCTCTCAGCTACAGGGTGGGGTAACTTGAGAGAAACCCCACCCACCTGAGCTCTGATTGGACATTCCGAGCCAGGCTGAGGGAGAAATCCCAAGCAGTTCAGTGGTGTGTCCATGACATTACACAAACACTCATACTGCACACACTCTAGCACATACATACACTCAGCAGATCTTCTTCTGAGAGCTCAAGCTGTCTAAAATTGTTTCTCTTGTGGATGTTTACACAGCCACAGCTGCTCTGGAGAAGGTCATAAAGGATAAAAAGCAGAGAGAAAAAGAAGAACAGGACATTTAAATATATATAAATTATATATTTATATATTCTTCTCCTGGTTTTTTTGGGGTGGGTGGGAATGTGCAAGCCTATTTTGGAGAGCAAGTGAGATTGGGACCAAGTTGGCTTGACAGCCACCGTAGAGGGGGCAGGTTGTCATGGTAACTGACCACGGTGGGCTGACCCGAGCATGCTGGATGGTGAACGGAGATAGAGTCGCCGTATCAAGCCAGAGAAAGTGACGGTGAAGAAGGAGGCAGGAGAGCGCAGGGAGAGGATGGAGGACAGCTTTTCCAGCTACAGCTCTCTCTATGATACATCCTCACTGCTGCAGTTCTGTAATGGTAAACTTGATCCTGCACACTCACTCTCATAGCTTGGCATCCTGCCTTGTGCCTCTCCCTTGCTGAAGGAGTTTCAGCTAAGCTCTGAACTATAGGAGTGTTTACCAATACCTTACAGTGGACGGAAAGAAAGTTTCTCTTCTCGAACAAGCAGTGGAATTTGGTAGATGAGTGAAAAGGGAGTATCATGATCGACTTTGATTAAGAACTGTTTTAAATGTGCTTCTGCTTCACAGTGGAAATATTTCAGGGTAGATGTCTCAGTTAACAATAAAAATCGTATGCGATGTAAAGTATGATTGTGGCACGTAATTACTTGTCAGGATAGCAAGATGATTCCTCCAACAGATAGAGATTTTAAACAACTCATACATACTGTGGCTCATGAAGCAAAATATGATAGTTTTGAAGGTATCATGTCCAAAAATTATTAAGGAATGAAGCAATCCATAAAACATTTTTTTTTATTGAGGAATAGATCATTATCTTGGTCTATTGTGTTTCGGACTGTGTCCTTTTACTTTCGTTACAGGAGACTGTGCTGTCAGTTGCAATCTGTGCTTGTATGTGTTGGTGCTTGTAGCGGCTGTCAGGAGCTTGGGGGAAGGGAGAAGAGTAGAAGAAAGCAATGAGAGGAGATGATGAATAAGGGTTTTCCTTATTACCAGATGAGTAAACGTCCATGTTCCCTTGGCCAGTTCTGCATCATTAATCTTTCTTATCACTGGACCTTATGAGACCTTATGTGACTCCTTAGAGTCAAAGAAAACACTCTGTTAAATCGGTCCGAGAATATTGCTGAACTTGAACTCCAGTTTTATTGGCCTGTATTAACATGGCTCTTTTGGCATTTTTTGTTGCAAGGTCTTGATGAGTCACTTGTGTTAAGTGTTGTTAAGGAGATCTTACATGTAAACTTGTATTACCTGTAAAACTCGTGCTGTTGCTTTGCACTTGGACTAGAGACTCATACCCAAGGGGCGAGTTAGAAAAACAGGCATCTTTAGTTATGGAAGATTATTCTGTTTATTCTCACACAATCGATTGTGTGAATGCAGTACTAGGAAGCTATTGTTAATATAACTACTAAAGTCATATTGTCACTCTGTCTCTTTCTGAGAAGGACAGATTTTTCTTGTGAGAAGTATGCAGAAGTGTTGTGATAATGATTAACAGTTAAGGTTATTACCTTGAGCCATAACAAAAAAAAAAATGTGACCAATAGAAAGACCTACTACATTTATATGATGTTGTGTGTAATTTAATGAAGGACGTTACAGTTAATTGTACATTAGACATAGTATATTGATTTGAAGGTTACATTCAACCTTGCTGTCACTGGGGACATTGTCTTGGGTCTGGATTTGTGAAATCACAGGGAGTACACCGACATGCCAAATAGACCTGTGTGATAAAAATGTGCTGGTTGGTTTGGCCCAAGGAAATTGTTTAATAAAGACTACGCTGTATGGATTCATCTAGGTTCTGAATAGGGACTTGAAATGAGGATGGGTTCCCTTTTGAGTCTGGTTCCTCTCGAGGTTTCTTCCTCATGTCGTCTGAGGGAGTTTTTCCTTGCCACCGTCGCCACAGGCTTGCTCATCGGGGATAGATTAGGGACAAAATTAGCTCATATTTTAAGTCGTTCAAATTCCGTAAAGCTGCTTTGCGACAATGTTTATTGTTAAAAGTGCTATACAAATAAACTTGACTTGACTTGACTTGAAATGCTGTATCATTGGTGATTATAGATGTTAAAATGTAAATAGGGTCCCTTTACAAGTCCTAGATGTTTTATGCTTTTTAACTTTAAGAATGCACTGCTTTAAATATAATATTAATATAAGATTTGGTAACAACAATGTGATGGATATAATTGAAGTACTGTGTGTAATTAGTTCATTAAAATACAGGATATCAGCAAAGTAAATTCAGGTTTTATAAAACACCCAGAATTTCATTTGGACTTGGTATCACACTCAGGATACCTAGTCCTATACCTAGGATGGATGGATGGATGGATGGATGGATGGATAGATAGATAGATAGATAGATAGATAGATAGATAGATAGATAGATAGATTTTGTGAGTTCTGTACATATGTGTTGTGTTATTTTGTTGCACATAGTATGTATAGTTTCTGATATTTAATAGGCATCTATTAAATCTACCCTGTATATGTGCTGTAGTGGTTTCTCTAGACATAAATACAGCAGAGCAATAAAATAACTAATAACTCGAGCTGAGGATTTAAGTGTTAACTACAGTACATGACTTGAGACTTGACATAGACTTGCAAAAAGTGACGTCTCTTGTGTAATGCACATATTCACGTAGAGTCTCTCGCATCATTTTCATTTAATTAGTTGTGTTGCTTTGAGATTTCTTTAAACTGACTATAGTGACAGGTAAACCCAGGGAGTCTTGCTAGCTAGCTTGTTTGTAGATGGTCTCTTTCTGTCATCATCAGTAAGTGTAGGTTTGTAATACCTATTGTTACTCTTTTGGGACCTAATATTTCATATCCTTCCAAGATACTGCAATCAAAGCTTGTTTGTCTCTCAAGTTTAAGCAGAACCACTAGATGTCCTGGGCCTTGGCCACATATGACGTATTAAACAAAAACACTCCTTTTTAACTCAAAACAGAGATGTGGGACATTTACTGGGGGGAAATAGGGCTCCTTAGCAGGGGTGTAGTGGTAAAAAAAGAGGTGGGTAAACTATAAATTTTGGGATCGGGGGACCACGACGTTGTAAGGGCCAATTCATAGTCGACGCAAGCATGGCGCAAGGATGCTACGATGCGTATTGTATGAAACAACTTTTCTGACACATAGGAGTGTGTGTGTGTGTGTGTGTGTGTGTGTGTGTGTGTGCGTGACAGTGCATGTGTGTGTGTGTGTGTGTATATGACAGTGTTTGTGAATGTGCATGTGTGTGTACTTGTGTGTGTGAGTGCATGTATGTATGTGTGTGACAAGGGTTCCCTGAGGTCTCTACTCTATATCATTCATAAAACAAGATACACAATAAGTATGTTTGAGGTTTATTAAATGTTAATAAAGAGAAATATAATGTCAGTGTGAAAGAATGGCAAATTACACATACCAACAGTAGGCCATATGAAATCCATAAGCTGACAGATATATCACAGCAGTAGACCTTGCACTAGAAGAATGTTAACTTTTGTATGTGTGTGTATGAAAGTGTGTGTGTGTGTGTGTGTGTGTGTGTGTGTGTGTGTGTGTGTGTGTGTGTGAGTGTGAATGTGCATGTGTGTTTACTTGTGTGCATGTGTGAGTGAGTCCAAGCATTTGTGTGTGTGTGTGTGTGTGTGTGTGTGTGTGTGTGTGTGTGTGTGTGAGACACCAAGTAGAGTGGTGTTTATGAAATCTAAATAATCAATAAAGAGAGAAAAATAAAGACTGTGTGTAAGAATGGCAAATTACACATACTTTCAGTCCAGATGTGTGGATGGCATCTGATGCTTTCTGATACTGTCTCAGTTTCCTCTGCCTCCATTTCGTCTGTCTCTGCATCTTCTCTGTCTGATTCTCCTCCCTCATTTTCTCTTCCTTCTGTTCCGTCTATTTCTGTTTTTCTTCCCTCATTTTCTCCTCTCTCTGTTTCTCCCTCAGTTTCCTCTATCAAAGTTTCTCTTAAAGGCCTATCTGATTCTCCATCCATTTGCCTTCTCTCTTTTCCTCCCTTTTCTCCTCTTGTAGTTGATCCTGTTTCATCCTCTCTTTGCCCTATTTTCCTCCTCTCACTCTCTCCTCCTTCTGTCTCTCCTCCTGCTGTTTCTCCTGGCCCCGCAACACTGTCTGTCTCTCCACCACTATCTGTAAAATTAAATTAAAACGGCTAAGTACACCAATCATGTGGACAAGTATTTCTAGCCCAATCTGAATGCTATAGCCTTCTTTAAAAAATAAACACACACACCCACACACCGAGAAGGGCGGGGAGGAGTGACTTGCCTAACGTTACTTTAGGCTAAGTTCTCTATTGAGGTATTTCACCTGACGTCACAGGGTCACGTGACGCCCCAGTGTCCACCATTTTGGACGGCAAGCTAGCTAATGTCAACAACAGTAGCTGGTATGTTACTGTAGCAATGTTTACGGTCAGTCATTTGGATGACTGTTAAAACCTTTCAGTCTCAAGTTTTTCCTTTACTGGATTTACTAGTTTACTGAGCCAGCCGGCCCCGGAGCGCTAGCTAGCTAGCTAGCCAGCCGGCCCCGGAGCGCTAGCCAGCCTGCCGGCCCCGGAGCGCTAGCCAGCCTGCCGGCCCCGGAGCGCTAGCCAGCCTGCCGGCCCCGGAGCGCTAGCCAGCCTGCCGGCCCCGGAGCGCTAGCCAGCCAGCCGGCACCGGAGCGCTAGCTAGCTAGCCGGCCCCGGAGCGCTAGCCAGCCAGCCAGCCGGCTCCGGAGCGCTAGCCTGCCGGCCCCGGAGCGCTAGCCTGCCGGCCCCGGAGCGCTAGCCAGCCAGCCAGCCGGCTCCGGAGCGCTAGCCTGCCGGCCCCGGAGCGCTAGCCTGCCGGCCCCGGAGCGCTAGCCTGCCGGCCCCGGAGCGCTAGCTAGCTAGCCGGCCCCGGAGCGCTAGCCAGCCAGCCGGCCCCGGAGCGCTAGCCAGCCGGCCCCGGAGCGCTAGCTAGCCAGCCAGCCAGCCCGCCCCGGAGCGCGCTCAGTAAACTAGTAAATACAGTAAAGGAAAAACTTATAACAGGCCATGTCTCAACAGACTAAGAAGTTATTTCAATGACATTTAATAACATTTTGTTTATCCTGAGGACCGAAAGTAAATGAAAATGTGAACAAATCTTAGCTGTCAGTGAACAATCCTGGTGGAAGCAGGTAAACGTCGTTCTCTAAGCCTGCTAACCTCAATTTTTGCAAATACCTCTGCTCGCCCTGTAAATGCCCTACGTCGCTGGATAGTGAAGGTGTTTTCTGCATCTCGCTCCTTTTTCTTTTATGTTTTTTGTTTGTCGCCTTCCTCGCATTCAAACTGATTCGAGCCGTGCCGTCCAAAATGGCAGTGTCACATGACTTGGTCACGTGAGTGAAATACCTCTATATTATGTCCGTGACATGAAGCTAGCATGCTGTCATCATGACTTCGAGATTAACATGAAATGACAACTATTTGTCTTACAATGCGCTACAAATACTGAATTTATGTTGATATAATAATTACCAAAAACTTTAGACTGCACTAACAACGTCATTTGTCTGGCAGAAAGGTAGGCTAATTTGTTGGCACAAGTTAACAACCTAACGTTAGTTAGTGGCATGGTTCACAAACCAAAACGATGGGGAGTTTATCCTAAAAACGTGAAGTTCAGGATTCTCTTTGGACTCACTGTGTCGAGACGTTTTGCTGGTATCAGCTGGAAGGGTGATGCTCCGACGCTTCAGAAATCGCCTAATATCCATTTCTTCACCATTTCTTCACACACGTAATCAGTGACTAATGAATGTCGCAGTCTGCTGGCTCCCGCAAGAGGGCGAGCGGTAGACAGACAATTATTACGCGTAGGCTACGCAGTGTTGATAAAACCCACAAGAACTTGTGCAGGATCTACTAGGTGTAGGCAATTGAAAAATAACGGAAAAGCTGTTTTAATATCTGCATAAAACAAGAGACATACGTGCGTAAACTGTATTTAGAGGTGGGTAAACTATGCTTGGACGTGCGTAAACTATATTTTGAGATTCATAAACGCTATTTCCTAAAATCTGGAGGTGGGTAAACGGCGTTTATGTGCGTTTACGCACCACTACATCCCAGCTCCTTAGAACATGTATATAAATGAAATAAAGTAGAAAGAAGTGGATAAGCAAACACAAATAACCTTTGTGTCATACTTACAGCATATTCCCTTTTTATCCCCCGGCATATAATGCAGGGGGATAAAGCTATCGCTCTGTCTGTCTGTCTGTCCATCTGTAAACATTTTAGTTTCCAGAGCATAACTGAAACACTATTAGGAATTTTTTTTTTTTCATGAAACCTGACTGACAGTTGTGTTAGTGACTAGAGGATTTGTGCCTTTTGACATTTTGGGATTTCTGTGATATATATATATATATATATATATATATATATATATATATATATATATATATATTCACTTTTTTTCTGTATTTCCATGGCAACCAATCAATTCAACTTAGGAAAATTTGGAGTGGGGTTTCATGTGGGGGCCAGAGGGATACGTCATCTCCTGATGACTCTTGTTAATTCCAGTTTCCCAATCAACTTTTACTGAAGACTTTCCTAAATCCTAAATATATATACAGTACTATGCAAAAGTCTTAGGCACCCTGTTTTGTTTTCATACAAACTTTATTATAGATTTCGATTTTATGAGTCAGCACAAAAACATTTTAGAGTTCCAAACGTTGGTTTAGACTTCCAAACATTCATTTTCCAGCACAAAATTAAATCTTACAGAAAAAAAATTGTATATGAGCAGCATATTACATAAGAGGGCACTTTTCAGATTAAAAAAGAAAGCATAATGAAGGCTGCTGGGTTTTGCTGTAAAATTAAGAAGCAAGTGTGATAAAGTGACGAGAAGAACTGTGGCTGGTTCTGTAAGATGCTCAATAAAACCTACAGCTCATTTCCTTATAAAACTGCACTCGCTGTACCTGAGACTACTATTTTTTTTAAGCAAAGGGTCGTCTCACACCAAATATTGACTTTGTTTAATTTATTATGGCTTACTGCTGTTTATAGTATTTTTTTTAATGTTGAAACATTTCATTTCATTATTTTTAAGCCATTTTTGATCTACAGCATTTCGTTACGTGCCTAAGGCTTTTGCACAGTACTGTGTGTGTATTCTGATTGGGTAATGGGAGTCTGTGTGTGGATGACAGTTAAAAGATGTTATCCAATCAGAATTTTAAGCCATAAAGAGCAGTGTGGAGCAGCTACACTTGTCTGATGGTCACCAGAGACCCACTGTTTTTTTTTTTTCATTCTTCATACAATCTTCAGTACATTGTGTCATTTGTCTGTTTCAAATGACAATAAATTTCACACACACACACACACACACACACACACACACACACACACACACACACACTATCTATCTATCTATCTATCTATCTATCTATCTATCTATCTATCTATCTATCTATCTATCTATCTATCTATCTATTATACAAATAATTCCAAATGTAACAAAATCCAAACAGGTCCTCATTTTATTCCAGAGTTTATTTGAGGAACAGCTATGATGAACTGATAGATTATATAAATGAACAAAAAGGCTGAAATGAAATGAAATTTATTGTCATTTGAAACAGACAAATGGCACAATGTACTGAAGATTGTATGAAGAATGAAAAAAAAAGAAAAACAATGGGTCCCTGGTGACCATCAGACAAGTGTAGCTGCTCCACACTGCTCTTTATGGCTTAAAATTCTGATTGGATAACATCTTTTAACTGTCACCCATTACCCAATCAGATCAAAGCTATTTACATATTTAAATTTAAAAGTACCCCCCCCCCAAAAAAAAAAAAAAAAAAGAAGAAGAAAAAAGAAAAACCAGCCTGTTTTATCCTTTAGGGTTTTTATTCCATGCTAAAACACCATGAGTACAAAGAACCAAGGATTTTTTTTTTCAGTAAAAACTGTAAACTTTACAAAAGCATTTCAGGGAATCATAAAATAATTGAAATGTGAATAGCATGGGGACTTTAAAAATAATCACCCAAATCAACTATTATCCCCACCTTGGACCATAATTTGGATGTGAATCTGTCTAATGTAATTGTCTTCCTGCCTGCCAAGGTTCCCCAAGCTGGCAAGTTTCCATGTGATGAAAACATTTTCAGATTTTATGGCATCCAAGGCCTTACAGAAAACTCTTTCTCTCTAAAAGTACTGACTGTGCTAAAAATTACACTAACATATTACAGAGTGCGATAAAAATGCATTAACAATCTGCTGTCTAAACTTCTGCTATGATTCTTTATTTTCTTTCCATTTTTTTCTTGTTGTCTGTCCAGTGCTAGAACAATGTTCTTGGCCCTGAAGCTGGAGTCTCATCATCAGCTGCCCTCAAATTCATTAATAACCATATGTGCAGCAGGAGTTGGATTAAAGTTGCACTAAAGATAACTCAAATTTACTCTGTTTAACTACAGATCACAATTTCTGAAAGCTGTAAGCTAAGTTTTTCTTCTCAGATTCATTATTTATAACACACAGATTTTTTTCCTCTCCCATTATTCATACCAGGGCCAGGCTGCTGGAGGATTTCCATAAAAAATGCTATTAGGAAAATAATAAATCACATGCTGTTGATTAATTTCAAGGCACACACTGATTTACTTATTTCTCCTGCGCTGTCATTTATAGTGCTGTGCACCAGTAAAGATAAAACGTTGCCTTTTTACTCTTGAGCTCCTCTCACTTTGTCGTTTACTGATAACAGTTTTGAACACATCTTTCATTTGAGAACTACACACACAATAATGAATTTCTCCATCAAGCGATTCTCTCTCTCTCTCTCTCTCTCTCTCTCTCACACACACACACACACACACACACACACACACACACACACACACACACACATTCCCATCTTGTCAAGGCTGCTTTGTTCACTTGCAATTGCTGTCCTTCATCCAGTTTGTACATTACTGATAGTTGATTCAATTCTCTGCCGACATTTATGAAGATATACAAGATGACCTACTTTACAAATCTCTCTTTCTCTCTCTCTCACACACACACACACACACACACACACACACACACACACACGCACAAGCTGCAGACAAAGGACTATGTTTTTGTTTGTCTGTGCTATTATGAAGTGATAGGTTTTTTATGTTGTTTTGGTTGTGTTTTGGTTCTCCAGGCTGTTAGGCGATCTTCCACTCCCTCACTCCACTATAAGGTTTGCCTGAACAAAGGATTCTTTTTTGAGACTGTCAGACAGACAGGATAATCCAAATTGTTTCGACTGTATTTTGACCATGACGTTCAACAAAAGGATTCGTGTCATACAGATTAGATTGTAACTATTTGATTGTGTGTCGTCCCCCCGTGTCATTGTTTGCTTTAGCGTTTCAGGAAAGTAAAGAGCTTTAATTGCTTAAATGATGCAGAATCAGTTTGGCGTGGTTGATTATATGGACACATAAATCTTTGCAATTCAACTAAACCTTCCCATGTCGAGTTTTAAAACACTGCTGGTGTTAGGCTTGTGATGCTCGCATATCGCATACAATAGAACAGAATCTGTCTTTCTGTATATTCAGCCAAAGTTACTATTACCATGAACATGAGGGGACGTGGTGTTATAGGAAAATACTCAACAATGGGGTAGTGTGCTGTGACCATTTTTAATTAATTTCTAACTCATTAAAGAATGCATCACACATTATCCAGTTGATAGGTATATTATAGCAGTTATAAACAGTCATTCGCTCACCAGTTTCTCTCTCTCATCATCCTTCTCTTGAGACAAAAATCACAAAAGACTCTTTTACTGATGTTTATTTAATACTAAAATAACCGTCTCTTTACAGAAAACTACCCCATATCAGCAATTATCTATTTTTCTTTGTTAAATAATAGCAGAATTTTTGTATCCATTTATTATTAGCCTTAGATTATGTGGAGCATCCAGCATACAAATTTCCATGAATTAGCTGTTAATACAAAAAGAATAATGTATTGGAACAAGAACATCAATATAAACTTATTTGCTTTACTTGCTTTACAGTAGCTGGCTCTATTGTCAGGGGTGTGCTGTTATAGAAAATATATAATCAGCACCTTCTGACCAATCAGAATGGAGAAGTCAGAAACACCATGGTATAATCCTGTGATATAATATGGTATATTGTTATACACACAGGACACTTTTTGATGGAATAAAAACATGTATTCTATTCCCTTCTAGCGGGTTTCATTCATTTGGTTTGATAGCATGCAATATTGTTAGCATATCGCTTATCCTACATGTATTACATCACTCTACCCAGTGGACGATGAGCGTTGAATATGGTTTACGATATTGCATGGTTGTCAAGACAACATGACGTCACACGTCAGAGACGTAAAACTTCTGCACTAGCGAGGGAATGTGACAATTTGTAAACATGGCTGCCAGGTTTGCTTTGTTAAATACAGAAGATTTTGAGAGAATTTTGAAAGAGAAGGACATGTTGAACACCCGAAAGGAATGTATAATAATAATAATAATAATAATAATAATAATAATAATATTGTCTGTCTTTTTTTTATAGTATATCGTTTCATAGTATATAAATAGTCTTTGACTCGTTCAATATCATGCTAGCTGAATAGAATATATCTGATATAACAATCAGCACCAGCCAATATTATTTAAATGTACCATTATGTGACTGAGGTGTTCACAGTAGTCCAGGGTGAATAGTGATATAATCCAAGCCCTTTGTAATATCCAGCATCTGAACACGTCTTCCTCTTTGCACTTCTTTAACCTCCTTTATGTCACCCTTAGAACAACACGGTTATTTGTTATACACCATAGACCCACTCATTGTACAGTGCAGTGCGGCCAGATGTTTGGACTCAGTGACCTTTTGGGTGTGTGTGTGTGTGTGTGTGTGTGTGTGTGTGTGTGTGTGTGTGTGTGTGAGAGAGGGAGAGAGAGTGAATCTGGACTCTCACCCTCATACTGAAGCTGAAAAGAGCTTTGTGTCTGAGGCAAGAAAGCAGAACAAGCCATTAGTTAATGCTATGATCCATGTTTCCTTTTCCGAGTGGTCTGCATCTTGCTCCAGCAAACTGACCTCATTTCCTCACCTCATGTGTTTGGCATCTCGTCTGTTTCTGTCATTCTCCAGGAGAGTGTGAGCTAGCCTTGTTCCTCTGCCCCAGCACGTCACTGTCAGGTCTGTTTCTCCTCATTTCTATGGACACAGATCAGATCAGACTCTTGAGTGTGAACTTTTAAGACAGAAGGTGACTGATATGTAAGAAGCTGCTTATGGAAAAAGGCTGCGATTGTTGCACTGTGGTGGAGTAAAAGAGATTTTTCTGGCTGTTCTTGAGTATAAGGATGGAAGCAAGATATTTGTTCCACTTGATGTTTGACTCATGATGATTGTTAGTATAAAATTTCTATCTCTGTTGTCAAAAGTGCAAATGTGTGTAAGTTTTAGATGTATAAGCAAATAATTTCATATCAGACTCCAATTAGATATCTTATTATAGTAGTTGTCCATTGATAGCAGCAGTGTAGACACTAGCCTTGCAACTTCAGTGCACAAACAGGGCTTTAAATAAACTGCTGTGATATTTTAAGCAAAAAATAACTACAATTATGATTTGCATAATTCAGTCTTGGAACTATTCAAAAATTAATTATATTTAGGGTGGCATGGTGGTGCAGTGGTTAACACTGCAACCTCAAAGCAGGCAGGTTCTGGGTTCAAACCTGTTTGTATGATCTCCTCGTGTCTTCGAGGGTTTCCTCTGGGTGCTCTGGTTTCTTACAACAGTTCAAAGACATGCAGATTACATCAACTGGCTACTCTAAATTGCCTATAGGTTTGAATGCGAGTGTGAATGGATATCTGTCTCTTTGCATTTAGCCCCAGATTGACTGGCAACCTGTCCAGGGTGTAACCCGCCTCTCAGTCAGTGTCAGCTGGGACTGACTCCAGCTCACCCGCAATGAAAAAACACAATGAAAAAACAATGAATGTATGAATGATTTTTATTCAGAAATTATGTGAATAGGGTTAAGTAAGTGGATCAAAGGAGAACGGAAGTCATTTTTAAACTTGCTTTATTTCTTAATTAACGTGTTATTCAATTATGTTTTCGGTTTTTGTAACCTTATATCATGACTCGTACTGGCAACTAATTGCAATTACATATTATACTTATCGGCCTATTCAGTTGTTAGTCATGTTGAATTTAGTTTGTTTGGTCCACGGCAGGCGTCACTTATCCACGCGATCTTCACGAGACTTGTGCGAGATTTCGAAACGTGAAGTGTCAGCCAGGTGTCAGCGCCACCATTTTGAAAACTGTTTTCCAAACAAAATATTGCACAAAAACGAGTTTAAATGACGATTACTGCTTACTCTTTTTCAAACTTTCCTGATCGCTATCAAAACAAACAAAACTTCCGGCTTGATTACGTCAGCATTCGAAAGAAGGCGCACGTGTCTTTTGACAACGTTGGCAGATGTTGGTCACTTTGATTTCTGCTGTACGTTTTACTTCCGTCCTATGATGTCTCGCACAGGTCTCAACGAATCTCGTTTACGGCCATTGCTTTGACATATGGACTGATATATTACATAGCATATTTCAAACACTCATAACCTGCTATAGCAGTGACAAAATAGCTATCAAAAATGCACATTCAATAAAATGAGAAATTTAATTTTGATAATAAAAAATTTGCCTTCAGTTCTCCTTTAAAACATAGTTGTTGATGTAGTATAGCTTTCTGTAAGGAGAAAATTCATGAAAGGAATCACTGTGTAACAGTAAGTTTTATGCTACAAGATCGGACAGAGGACTTTGTGCTTTCTGGTTTTACGTGAATGTGACAAGCTTTGTTTTTTTTCCCTCCTATCTGACATATAGAGAGATAAAATGAGAGGTTGCTGAGGGAATGACTGTTTACAGCTGCTATAACAGAACAGGTTATAACAGGAATTAACTTTTTCATGGATGTTCTTCAGCAAAAAAAAGTGATGTTATTTATTTAATATTACATATATAATTGGCAAATGTTGTGGTATGAGAGTAATAAAATACTTTGAGACCTGCTGTTATAGGGAGATGCTGTCAACTTCAGGGAAGTAACAGACCACAACACACCATCCCATTGTTGATTATTTTCCTTTAGTATAAATATGGAGGTGATGACAGGAAACTGCACACACTGATTGGTTGAGAAATTTGGACTATTTCTCGATAATCACCTCGAGCAACTTGGCAAAATGGTGGCCAATCGCTTTGTCACCGTAAGTCAGGAAGAATTACAAATGATGAAAGAAAATGCTGTTCCTAAAAGCTCTAAAGATGCTATGAGGTCTGGTCTAAAACTATTCAAAGGTAAGGTGGAATTGTGATTTATTTTATCTATTTCAAAACAAAGTATTTTATGTAAGTCGGCACAGACAAGTGAAGCAACTCTGTGCCACACTGTACAGGTAGTCGTCGACTTACGACCTATGCGACTTACGACCGATCAACTTTACGACCATCTGGTTATGACTGGCAAGTCTTTCCCAGCTGAGCTAGCTGAGCGTACGACAGTTTCCGCCCCAGCTCCCGGCAGCGCCTCTCGCCGCGTACAACAGTTTCCGCCCCAGCTCCAGGCACATACGCAGGCATCTCATGCTCCCTCGCACACTCCGTCATACAGTTTCCGCCCCAGCTCCTGGTTTATGAAATGAGCAAATGCTCCCACCAGCCCGAGCGCTGCAACAGCTGATGATGACGTAGACGACCCACAGCCAAGCACCAGTGATGCCAGCAGTCACTAAGTTTTGTATTTTGCTATGTTTTACATTTGTATTTTGGTATGTTTCAAACTAAAATGTTTTCTATTTTTCACACCTGTATTTCATATTTTTTGTTTTGCACATATTAAACGAATTGTACTGTACGCAGTGTAGTATGCAGTGTTTGACTTAAACCAAATAATGAGCCAAGGTAATGAAATAAGAAAATGTTGATAAAATAAGACTTTAAGATGATTACAGTATCATTACACATCACAATATACTTACATTCATTTAACATAGGCCGACTTGTGACCAGATCGGTTTACGACCGGTCAGTCATAACCAAACGCAGTCGTAAGTCGACGACTACCTGTAATTACATTTGCATACCGGTTTCGAAGTTTAAAATAAAATTTTTTTTTAAATATGATTTTTTGAATTTTTAAAAAATAATCACCTGTGTATTTATACTAAAACCTCGACTCCATCTTGGTTATTATTCACCGATATTCACTTTGCCTTTAGTGAATAATTGTTAAATAACAATTATTTGTTATTTGCCAATGAAGTGCATAGCGCCAAGTTGGCTATAAGCCAGGTATGACAAGATTGAGTGGAATAACTGTTTTATTATATCCACATTCACTGGATTTTGATAAACAGAGCATTTTTATTTTTATTTTTTGCAAATTTGATAAATAAAAACTTTATACAAAACATCTCACAAAATCATTTCTGCTTAGAATGTAAACAAACTGGCGAAATGACAGTAGCAATTTGTGAAAAATGCTATAATAATAATTCTTGAAAAATAAAAAAAAGATACATTCTTATCATCAAATACTTTTATTCCATACTTTGTTGCTTTTTTTGTATTTTGGGGGTTTTGTTTTTGAGTAGAGTTTTTATTTCATCCTTGGTTGGTTCAGCAACACGCTCTGCCATTTGTTTTTCTCTACTCATGGTATATGAGCTGATAGCCTCATAGTAGAGTAGCCAATCAGAGCGCACAATTGGTCATATCCAGTGACTCTGTACAGAATAATAAAGGATAATACCTCCTAATGGCTTTGGAACAAAAAAGAATTTACAGAATTTTTACTCATATCCCCAAATTAAGATTTATATGTTATTTTATAAGCTATTTTATAGGGTTTTTTTTAGCCTATAGCTATTTACCTTAAGTTCCTTCTTGCAGCTACTGAATTGCTTCATAGCTTCTGTAGACATCATGCTGTGTAGATGTTAAACAACCCACTCAGCCTCTGACAACAGCCCTTACATGGCCACACATCAGAGGGAGTAAAATCAACACTTGGAGCTTAAGGATAACTAGCGAGTGGGATTGGCTCAGTATCTCCCTAATCGTCTCGCAGCTTCTCCCTCTCCTGAATAGAGACAAAGAAGCTTCACAGCACCGTTGTGCCATTAATCTCAGCAGCAGTGGGGCATGGGGATGAGCTGGTACAACCTTGTATCACCTAAACCATTTTTAGTGTTTAACACTAAAACCTAGTGAAAACGAACTTGCACAGTCATAAATAGGGGTACAGTAGGAGTCCATTTCTGTCCAGCAAGGTATAATCTACACTAATGTGACCCCTAAGGCTCATTATTGGACCTCACGGTAACTAGGTGTACCTTTTAAGGGGTAAAGGTACATATTTGTTCCCAAGCAGTATATAAAGGGTACAAATAAGTACCTTAGAGGGTCCTGCCCCAGTGACAAGCCGTTGCACCCCTAAAGGTACAATAATGTACTTTATTTTCTGAGAGTGTAAAATAAAGCAGGCAAAGGAGGGTGTGTTACTTTAATAAGCTGACTGTTGTGGCATGTGGCTGGTCTCAGGTTGTTCGAGGACATGTTCCTGTCTCCTGGGAGCTGTTTGTCCCTCTTCATCAACTTTTTTTTTCCTTTCTTCACCCCTCCTCCTCCCTTCCTTCTCTTCTTCCTGAGAGGTCACATGTGAAGTCTCTAATGATTCCTCAGCTGCTTTTAGCTCTCGAGACACGCTGGTTTCCTGTGTGTTATTTTTTGGTCATATCCAGTGATTTGCTTGTTCTTCTTTTGTGTCAAGTTTAGATTAGATGAGATTAGATGATTGGTTTTTATAATATTACATAACTGAAGTAATTACACCTGAATCATTGACACCTCAAGACAGCAGGTTCATATCCATCTGATGGCACAGCTTCAAGACAAACACTCACCGTGTATCTGTGACCCCGGGTTGTGAAAACAACAAGGTGTGGGGGGAAAACAAGCTGTTGTAATCCATTTATAGAACATAGACCTCTGCTCTCCATTCCTCTGTGCATCGAGGGTTCATGTGTAAGTGCTGGTTTACTGATTGAAGAAAGCACTGATTCAGGCATGCTCAATTCCAAATAATTTAACAATTATGCTGTTTTATTTCTGTTGAAAAAAAAATCAGGATTGTATGAATGCTCTCAACAACAGATTTACCTTACTGTGCATCACGGGTGATTGCTCTAAGACAACGAGGGAGGCTCAGCCTCCTCTAAAAATGACGAACATCATGTAGGATGAATTGCGCTAGGCTTATGTTATAGCCGACCTTATAACATTGCTATTTCAGATCCAGAATCATAGAAATATATGTGCTCAACCCAACTACAGTGCGAAATCATTCCCTTATAACTTTCCCCAGTTCGCCTAATGTGTGCGTGAGTTTTCCCCCCTCGTGACAGCGTGATGCAGCCCAGCCTCAGTGGATTGGGAGCTATGTGCTTGTCAATCTCAAAATGCAAGACGATTATTGGACAAATACTGCGAAAATGCCCGCCCACGGAGTCCCACGGACTCCCAGCCTCAGTGGACTTCAACGGCATTTGGGAGGTATGCGCTTTTCAATCTCAAAATGCAAGACGGTTATTGGACAAATACTGCGAAAATGCCCGCCCACGGACTCCGAGCCTCACATGGGAGGGACATGGTAGTTTCCGCGAGGAGACTGGTGATTGGTGAAAGCGGCCGGATATTTTCTTTGATTGACAGCTCGTTTCAACTATAGACAGGCAGCGGTACAGTGTTGCCAGATTGGGTGGTTTTAAGTGCATTTTGGCGGGTTTTGAACATATTTTGGGCTGGATAACGTCAGCAGTATCTGGCAACATCAGTTCAGTCCCATGCGGATTCGCAAGTGCTGTGGTGTATTGTTAGCCTGGGAAATCCCATGCTGCTTTGCACAATCGTTCCGATCTGAAAAGACAGCATGGAAACTATGGTCTAAAGGCTCGCCTGAGTTAGGGAGCCAATCAGAGAGTGGGGAGGGGTGGAAAGACGGTGACGCGTACTACTTGACAAACGGAAGCTTGTAGTTTATTTGGGACTGTTTACGGATCACATTTAACATGGCGGCGAGCAATACGAACCAAACTTTTGATCAAGCTTTAGACACTGTTCTGAATAGTTTAGAGCGAAAGTTTGTTTTAAAAAAAGAACAGCGTTTGGCGTTTCAGTCTTTCTTCGCCTCTTCATCTTCTTCGTCGCTCTAACTACGTCACTGGGTACAACTGCCATGATTGGCCATGGGCTACGTATATGCCAAATGATTGACATTCGCAACGTCCAATAAACGGCCGTTGACAATCGTAAACCACACCTCCCCTACGAGAAATTCAATAGGCAGATTCCAGACCATATTTCACTTGTGATATGGTCTGGTGTTAACCAGACTAGTGTATTGTAAGAGATCGGCTTACATTTCGATTTCATTCATTACATACGGTTTCTACCAGCTTTTTTAGTTTGTATATATTTTCATTGTAAATAAAGTGTAAATATAGTGTTGTCAAGTTTGCTATCTTAGTTCCAGAAATTTTGTTTATTTGAGTGACTGAACGTGAACTTGAGGGGGCTAGTCAGCTAGCAAGAAAGCTGCGCACGGATGCCAAGCATTGCTGATTTAATTTTGGCGAAGCCATTTGCCAGTCTTCCTTTTGAGGAAAAAATTAAAATTAAAGAGCAGGGTAGACCAATGCCTCAAATTGACTTGGTGAAAAAGGTTGGGAATAATACTCGTTCCTTTCAGCTCTCCTGGTATGAGAAAGTGAATTGGCTAACAGCAAGTGACCCACATCAACAACAGTAAATAGGCTACTTTAGTAATATGTCATGGATGGACCAAAAATATAGAATTTATTTAAAATGTTTATGCTGAGTATATTATATTGGAATATATGTTTTTCTGGATATGAATTAAACACAGCTACAATTTGGAAAACATTTTTAAACAAAAACACAGCCGAGGTCAATTTTTAAACAACATGCCACAATTTTAAAATATAAAATGTTAAAATATACCCCCCCCCCCAACACCACCATCATGTATATTGGACAGTAGGCTAATGGGCCAAAAGAACCTGTTATTTCACAGTTTGTGACCCTGCCAACAATCAGCCAGATCAGAGGCAAGAGTATGGGCAAAATTGATGTGTTTTTTCTTTTAAAATCTGGAAATATTGTAACCGACCAGCCTCCCCTGTTTGAAAGACTACCAGCCACCACTGCTGTGCATATTATTTATTATTTATAGTTTTTATTCTATATTATATTGTATACTAATTTATTTTCAAATCATTTATTCATAGTTTATTCTTCTTCAGATATTTTTTACACGTATATATCTCCCTTATCTCTATGGGTGCAATTACACAGCATATTGTACCATATTTTTTATATGACGCTCTCAATCCAATACATCTGTATATCAATTAAAACATTCAACAGATTGTGTAATATAGTAAGATATTTGTCATAAAGACCACTTATATAACATGAGATGTGATAAACATTTAAACTTAATCAAACCTACAATCCCAGGGAGCTTCTTCTGCATTTTATGAGTCAGTACTACGGGCTAATACGAGTGTATTAGTGCAAGAAAAACAACAATGGTCAGGAGCAAGGAGGAACTGGAAGATTCCCCCACATCTGTACGTTCTGCTGTATGGGAGGACTACATTGATTCTGTTCTGTTTTCAGGTTCAGGTTCTGTTCGACCAGTGAGTTGTGGATTGAAACACTACAGTGTGCTGAATCTGCCAAATATGAGTACAATACAGTGGTGCTAATATCACAAACACGTCTGACATCACCCTTTTACATCTGTCTCTAAAACTAAATGAAAACTTAGTAGAGCTCTGTGCTTCAGACACCTTGTGAGTCACACCAGTGAAAGCTAAGCCATGTTTCCTTTTGGTACACAGTAATTCACAGATTTCATTATATGTATATGTATATATTATATGTATATGTAGTGCCCCCTTGCTCGCCTGGCAGTAATATGGGGTGCGTTCTCCAGGTTCTTTGACGTTAAGTCTAAAAGATTCGCAATTCAACAGAAGTATGAAAATATGAACTATTTACTTATATACTGTACAAGAGTTTCAGTGCAAATACAAAAGCATACATGTATAAAACAAAATACACACTCGTGAAACAATAGCGTTACACTTTTCAGTTCAACGTCCATTGACGTTCAAATACTCATTTCCCCGCTCAAACAAGCTATTGGAAAAAACTGACTTATTAGCTGGCAAGTATAATGTTAATTTAAAATGTACAGTTGCACTGAAATGTACAGAAAACAAAAGTACATTAAAGGAAATGAAATACAATAAATACCCAACCATATTTTAGAGAGTTCTTAGGTGCAGGCCTGGTCGAATTTTCCAGATGGAAGCAGTGTCCGTGGATTTGGAAGGCGATGTCCGTGCTGTGGAAGATGAGGATGAGGATGATGACGATGGCAATCGTGTTTTTTTTCCTCTTTGGCTCCGTTAGCAGTTCATGCAGCAACGACAGAGCAGTAACCGTGCTGGCTACCATCTAAAGATGCTTCAGTTGGCTGACTGGCCAACAGCACACATTGTAGAGTCTTAGCCAGTCTCCACAAGTCCTCAAAACTAACAATTTCAGCAATAACTCTTAAGAGTCACTTTCTGTGTCTCTTAACCTTTGTTGTTACATAACCCGGCGTGCGGCCAAAGTTACGCTTTCTCTCTCTCTCTTTAACATAAACCTTTTTTCTCTTGCCACCTTCCCTGCCTCGTGTCGTTCTTCTCCCCTCTCTCTCCTTCCTCCTCCCTTGACCTGTCCTTCCTTCTTCAACACCTGATTGGCTCCTCTTTTTAAATTCTGGTTGAATGTAAACATTTTAACTTATTTTTAGCATATTTATTTTAAAATATATTATTAAAACATTTTAACATATGAACAACATACATGAATAAAAATAAACAAACAAATAAACATATGCACATAGTCAAAACAAATAAATCCCACAGGGCTACATATACTACCGAGAGTCTGAATGGATCCTACAGTCGTTATTCATTTTCAATTATTGTACTTTTATAATGTCGAATGTTTTAATCAATTGAAAATGGAAACTTAAGGCACATATTCAGGCAATGTTTATTTTCTCTATATTGAAAATGTAGTGTGTTGTATGATGGTGTATTAGTGCTATTTTGGGTTAAAAAATAGAGAGAGAGTTGGGGGAGAGGTGGTAGTTTACTGAGAAAAACAGAATTTCTGAGATTAAAGTAATAATTTTATGAGAAAAACCTCGGATATTCACTGAGATTGTAAAATCATAAAATCAAGAGAAAAAACACAGAAATTATTTGAGATTCAAGTCACAAATTTCAAAGAAACACCCCCCCCCCCCCCCCCCCCCACACACAAATTTTTGAGAAACAAAACTGAAAATAGTGGGTTTTATTTTTTTTTTATTTTTTTTTTATTTTTTTTTAAACCAAGGAAGCACACTAACTACAAAGACTGCATTTCCTAAAACTCTTGGCTTAGCCATTTCAAAGTGACAGAGATTTCACTAAATGCGAAGAATTCACTCACTGAAAGTAACAGGAACCTGCCCTTGCACAATAGTTATACATTTATACACATCTAAAGCACAAAAACGGACATGGATTTAAAAAATAAATAAATAAAATAACCTGTGCAGTTTATACATTCATTTCCCTTTGCATCCATGGAGCGCAACAATCACATGCTCACTGACTGCAGTGCATTATGGGAAATGTAGTTGAAAATTTCTTCGAGCTTTTATTTATTTATTTATTTATTTATTTATTTATTTTTTATTATAATTGAGCGGTTGAAGAGGGTTGCATTTCCTATAACTCTCGGCTCAGTCATGGCATCTGTGATGTGGTGATGTTGAGCCAACCTTGCAAAGTGAAGCGATCTGGTTCCTTGATGGAAAAAAAGAAACAACACAATTTTTTCCCTGAGTATTATTTCTCGTAAATGACTTTTTTCTTGGGAATTTGTGACTTTAGTCTTGGAAATTCTGAGGCTTTTCTCTGAATATTATCCTCCCCCACCCTCTTCACCCAAGCTCTGTAATTTTTTATTTTATTTACAATGGCCCTAATAAGCCGTCGTGGTATTGAGACACCGTCGTATCATATCAAATTTGAATTTTGTTTATTTTTACACATCTAGTTTCTGTCTGTCTGTCTGTACAATTGCATGCCAAGCATGGACAGGAGAGCACTACACAGCTATAATCCTACTGACCCAGTAACATTGAACAGTCTGGATTTTACCTCATAAGAACAGAAAAAGGCCTAGAATTATGAAGACACTTGCTGTTCTAATCCTTTCAAATCTCCTCATCAAGCCGCTCCTGACTGATTTTTTGACTCGGGATTGAGTCAGGGAGGACAGCCGGTCTCTTCTAACAGATCCTGAAGATGTTTTATTAATGAGTTCAGGGCTCTATGAGGGAGACTTTAAAGGGATTCATTTTGCTTTGATAATCCACCAACATTTTTGTGCGCCCCTTCCTTTCAACTGTCTGCACACTGACACTGGATATAATAGCAATCAGTGGTAATCACATGCACAGTGCATGTTATAAAGTCAAGACGGCGGTGAAGAACAGTCAGTCTGTGCATTCAGTCAACTCATTTCTTTGGCTGATTTAAAATGAATGCAAAATATTCATGTGCTGTGTCGCAGTGCATGAGACTTAAAGGAGAACTGAAGGCAAATTTTTATTATCAAAATTCTATTTATCTCATGTTATTAAATATAGGAATGCATTTTTGATAGCTATTTTGTCACTGCTATAGCAAGTTATGAGTGTTTGAAATACGCTATGTAATATATCAGTCCATATGTCAAAGCAATGGCCGTAAACGAGATTCGTTGAGACCTGTGCGAGACATCGTAGGACGGAAGTAAAATGTACAGCGGAAATCAAAGTGATCAACATCTGCCAACGTTGTCAAAAGACACGCGCGCCCTCTTTCGAATGCTGATGTAATCAAGCCGGAAGTTTTGTTTGTTTTGATAGCAATCAGGAAAGTTTGAAAAAAGTAGGCAGTAATCGTCATTTAAATTCATTTTTGTGCAATATTTCATTTGCAAAACAGTTTTCAAAATGGTGGCTGACACCTGGCTGACACTTCACGTTTCGAAGTCTCACACAAGCCTCGTAAAGATCGCGTGGATAAGCGACACCTGCCGTCGACCAAACAAACTAAATTCAACACGGCTAAAAACCAAATAGGCCGATAAGTATAATATGTAATTGCAATTAGCTGCCAATACGAGTCACGATATAAGGTTACTAAAACCGAAAACGTAATTGAATAACACGTTAATTAAGAAATAAAGCAAGTTTAAAAATGACTTCAGCTCTCCTTTAATGTTTCAGTTCCTACTTCAACTCGCCTGAGCTGAAACGCTAATTGTTCTGCCATGAGTGTAGAGTGTAGAGGCTCGAAATGAAATCAATGAAAATGACAGAAAGAGAAATAGAGCAAATGCAGTTTGTTTCTACATGATATGGATGTTTGCCAATCAGGGTGTCTTGTGTAAAATGATGAAAATTGCTTATTTTTTTCTTTAAAGCATGCAATCATGCTGGATTTCATCTCATTTTTACCCCTAAATGCTTTTTAATGTAGTCAAATAGGTTTCCTAATTAATTCTGGTCATCATTAGTGTTTGAGATCATTTTATGGAAGGCATTTGTGTTTTATGAAGGATATCATTAAGTATGTGTTCAATTGTGCATCTCTTTCTTTTAGCATAAAATTGAAATGTAATTTTGGAGCGCTCTCAGAGAACGTGCACAAGCTCAGTGGAGCAGTGACGAGTTAAAGGAGATACATTCAGCTTTTTCCATGGAAACAAAAGTTAAACAAAAGCACAGCATCCAACACATACTAGGAATAAGGGTGCAATGAATATTGGAGCCATAGATTGCACCATATATTGCATTTAATATTTTAAAGAGAAGATTGGAAATAATTATGGACATAACTTAGCTTTCTGTTATTCACAGTGACATGCATTAAGGTCCAAAGCCTACCTGGGCTTCTTGTTTTAAAATTCAATAATTAAAATTATCTACTGAACACTTTAGAAATGTCCCTAGCATTTTTAAAATTTATTTTTTGTTAAAATCTTTCTTGTGCACAACATAACAAATGTTTAAGTTAATGTTAGAGGCATAGCGTTGCAGTGCTGGATGTTCACGTTCCTATCACAATCATTTAATGAAATATCATTACTAATATCTGTTGCTGTTTTTTTTCTTTTACAGATATGCACTGCTTTTCTTTTAGCTTCTAGAAATCCACTGAATTCAACAAATTCACTAAACAGCACTACACAGCAATTTTCATTGCAGGCGTAATTTATACAAAATAAGAATAGTGCTAATATCAAGATGTTCAGACAGATTAATGGCAGCTCGACTGATCTCCTGCCTCTTATAATAGTTTTTGATCCTTTGAGTTTATCTTGTTATAATATCACTCTGTGTTTTCCTACTGAGAACAGACTGCACATTTTCTACAATCATGATAATGAGGCATTTTAATGAAGGCAAATTACAGACTGTTCCAGTCACCAGAGATTAACCTTGAAGATGGTTAATTTTCTATCTTATTGAAAGATAATGTGGGAAATATTCTAAACAATGTCCAGTACAGGTATTGACTTTGTCTAAGGTTATAGACACGTTTGTAGAAAGTATTGGGTTACTCTGTCTAACAGGGTGACGCATGTCTCTTGTAAGGAATTAATCATGAATCCTTAGAGCACAGTAATCACTGTAATTGTTAATGTAGCGACGGCAGCTGAATTTATAAGTGAAGTGGCTGGAGGCCATTAAATGGGATTTGTGTGTGTGTGTGTGTGTGTGTGTGTGTGTGTGTGTGTGTGTGTGTGTGTGTGTGTGTGTGTGTGTTAGGCAGGTTTATAAATATGCAGATGAGTTGGGATAGGAACCTTAATCACTATCTACTGTTTTTATTTGTGAAATAAACTTAATTTAGTTAATGAAATGGGCTTGCTAGTGATTTTCTTTTACCGTATATAGGTTGCTAATCTAACAATTTTTATCTATATTATTATTATAACAGAGTATTTTAATTAATGTCTTCTTTTAAACTAACCTTTATAAATGGTACATACTGTATGTGTAGATATTATTAGTGTGTAGAGCAAAACTATTATTTCTTAACATTGATTAAATATACTGGTACAGTATAATGATACGTTCATCAGTTTTCAATGGATTTTTAGATTTTGCCAAACACAATCTGACAATCAGGTAAATTTTCTGTGACACCATTACCAATATTTTTACACTTTTACAAAAACAACAACAACAACAACAACAAGATGCTTATTGCAGCATATAGCCACGTCGTTGTGTATTTAGCCAGACCAACATTAAACAAATACTGTGCATATAATGAACTGTGCAAAATATTGATTAAATGTTTTGCTTTATTAGGATAATCATACATTTATCTTCATCCAATCTTACTCTGTTCTCTCACCATCACCATTAATCAGTGTTCATGTTTAAAACTATTATTTTTATTACCTTAGCAGCTGCTTCTTCCTTTTGCATAATTAATGAAGACATTATTGTCTCAAAGAGAGATGGTGTTTATCAATGTTTCATGATGCTTATGTGCTTATATGAGAGAAAGAGAGAGAGAGAAGGATTGATGTGGAATGAGGGGAGGCATCTCAAAACATCTCCAGCTGTTTTGTTTTGTTTTTGTTTTTTTCTGGTCAGCACATGGTTTCCATCAGCAAGATCTACAAAACAAAGGATGCATTTCTCTTATAGAAAATCACATGTATTTCACGTGTGCTCATAAGTTATTCACATGTGAGTAATATGTGATCACATTTAAAACCATCTGAAGGGACACTTCAGCATTATGCCCTGCACATGCACATATGACCTCAAGTCAGACGCATGTTTATAAATTCATGTACATATGTAATATTTATATCCAGAATTTATATATTTCCGTAAATCTGCTTTGTGACAATGTCAACTGTTAAAAGAACTACACAAATAAAACTGAATGGCTGGAACTGAAGTAAACACAAGTCACATCATGTAAACAGCATGTGTTCACACTTGGGACAAGTATTATTTATGTAAGAAATTCACATCAGAAAAATGAAACCACATGCCTTACATGTGGAAAACTTAACATAAAAAATACCTCACATATCACATATGAAAAAATAAAATTATATGCCATATAATTGAAAATAAGGGGCGGCACGGTGGTGTAGTGGTTAGCGCTGTCGCCTCACAGCAAGAAGGTCCGGGTTCGAGCCCCGTGGCCGGCGAGGGCCTTTCTGTGTGGAGTTTGCATGTTCTCCCCGTGTCCGCGTGGGTTTCCTCTGGGTGCTCCGGTTTCCCCCACAGTCCAAAGACATGCAGGTTAGGTTAACTGGTGACTCTAAATTGAGCGTAGGTGTGAATGTGAGTGTGAATGGTTGTCTGTGTCTATGTGTCAGCCCTGTGATGACCTGGCGACTTGTCCAGGGTGTACCCCGCCTTTCGCCCGTAGTCAGCTGGGATAGGCTCCAGCTTGCCTGCGACCCTGTAGAACAGGATAAAGCGGCTAGAGATAATGAGATGAGATAATTGAAAATAAATGAATCATATGAGAAAATATGTGAAAATAAAACCCCACGACATGTGTTTAAAATGTAAACGCCACGGAAATGTAAACGTGAAAGGGGAAGTTCATGGAAATTTTCTTTAACTGTTGTAAAGCATTTGTGGTAGATAGTACTGAAAAAAACATCATATTATTGACCTGGCCTTCATTTCCCTGTATAGATAGAGAGACGATAGTAAGGTAGATACATACAGTGTCATGTGGACTCAAGTGCCTAGGTAATAAAGTGACCATGAGTTAATAAATATAAAAAAACCCAGAATAATAAGGATAAATGTGTATTTGAGGTAGGCAGATAGTGTGAAAACTATAAAGGCAGTAGAAGTTCAGTGGTTAAAATGTTGGACTGCTGACTGGAAGGTCATGAGTTCAAATCCCAACACAGCCACTGCTGGCCCTTGAGCAAGTTCCTGAACCATGGTGGTGCTGTGCTTGAGTAAACTGTATGGAGGCATGTCTGTGTGCCTATAGACATCAGCTTCTGGATGAGTTTTAGAACGGATGGCAGCAGGTCTGAAAGGCCTCCTGTGCAGCTCTTTGCTGCAGTGTGGCTGGATTAGTCTGGAGCTGAAGGTGCTCTACTGACTGATTAGATAGTCATAGAAGGGGTGAGAAGCATTTTCTTACACAGCATCCTCTTAGGATCACTCGGTTTCAGGGAATCCAGGTTGGTCCTGATGATATATCCAGATTTCCTGATCCGTTTGTTCAGTTTGCTCACATCTCCAGCCTTAATGCCACTCCCTCAGCACACTGCTGCATAAAACATGGTGCTGGACACAACTGACTGATAGAGAACATGCGCTGATTTGTGCTGCATACATTACAAGACCTGAGCTTCCTTAAGAAGTAGTCTGTGCTGTCATTTCCTGTAGACTGCCTCAGTGTGACGTGTCCAGTCCAGTCTGTTGTCCAAATGTACACCACCCAGATATTTGCAGGTTTCCTATATACATGAAACAGATTTGGGTAACACTTATGTAATAAACTATTTATAAGTAAATACTACATAGAAAAATCTTTAATTTGCAAACTAAGTCTTTATAAATTATTAATAAACCTCAGGAAATGCATTCATTAAAGTGCCATTCCACCATTGGATGTATTCTTTGGCATATAATACAATATATTTTATGACAACATGACTAGACAGAGAAATCTTTTAGCTTCAAAATGATATATCAAACATAATTTTTTGACAACGACAAGTATATTAATTTTGCGACCAAAGTCACCTACCCTTTTAATTTCCGCGCGGTAGTGAAACGTGATGTCATCGGCAGGTTCCCCTTCTTGTGTACCACGTGTCGGTCTATTTTTAGACCAGGAAACCCCCAAAGTGAGAGAGTCATTTCTCCTCGTATATGGGGGCCAAAAAAATTGCGAAAAATTTTGAGTTAATCTTTCAGTTAGCTAGATTTATTGGTATTAGCTAGATTTATTGGTATTATTTTTATCGCGTTCTATCCGCCATTGCTAATAATATGTGCCACGTCACACGTCACGTGGTACACAAGAAGGGGAACCTGCCGATGACATCACGCGCGGAAATTAAAAGGGTAGGTGACTTTGGTCGCAAAATTAATATACTTGTCGTTGTCAAAAAATTATGTTTGATATATCATTTTGAAGCTAAAAGATTTCTCTATCTAGTGATACCATTTATATATGTTGTCAAAATATATTGTATTTTATGCCAAAGAATACATCCAATGGTGGAATGGCACTTTAAGAAATTTGAAAAGAAATATTTATAATGATTCCTTGCTTATTATTATCTTTATTATTAACGTATTGAGAAATGTGAGGAACAGAAAAAGTCTGAAACTGTATTATGTGCATGTTCAGTGGGGCCCGAGGACTAGTGTTGAGATCTGCTGGTCTAATAAGTTAACAATAATAGATTAAAAATAAAATTATCATTAAATAAGGAAACTTCTATTCTCATGCAAGGTTTATTATGTACTACTGCATGGCTGACACATTAATATTAATACAATATATAAAACATTTAACTACAATCTATAAAATATTGAAAAAATATTTGTAACTTTATACAATAATTTGATCCTTTAACTGATTTTTTATTATTTATCAATCATTAATTAACTACATGGTACTTGCTTATAAACAGTTTATTACTGTATTTACTATTTGTTGATTTGTGTGTGTGTGTGTGTGTGTGTGTGTGTGTGTGTGTGTGCGTGCGCGCATGTGTTGTAGATGACAGTGCCTCAGCGACAAGCAGCATGGAGGTGACGGACCGACTCGCATCTCTGGAGCAGCGTGTTCAGATGCAGGAGGATGAGATTCAGCTGCTTAAGTCAGCGCTAGCTGACGTGGTGAGGAGACTCAACATCTCAGAGGAGCAACAGGCCATGCTGAACAGGAAGGGACCAACCAAAGGTAACACACACTGTTACATAAACGCTCACTCAGAAGCATGACTGTATCAACATATGCCGTCAGGTCTAAACCACGTGTGAGTTCACATCAGTTATTGCCAACTGAATGACTTCTATATGCTTCCAGAGAAATGCTGCACAATTTGGAGGATTTTTATTGTACTCATTTATAAATGTGAATTCCCTGCACATGGTCAAAGTTTTGACATTTTCCCCAATATGAAGTAACGAAAACTATAGCTTTCCTGAACTGAAATAATGTTTCTCTACTGCATGCATCTCAAATACATAAACAGTTCTTACATTTTGTCCTAAAAGTGAAAAATGTCACTTACGGCATTCAACCATAAGCGTCATTGTCATCTCTTCACGCAAATGAGCTCTGTTTCATATTATGTTGGTGCTATATATTAATAATAATAAAAATAACACCAACAGCTGATTCATCAGTTTTGTTACTAGTGTGTTAATGCGAAACTGACTCCTTAACCAGTGTAGTCTTTTCAGGAAGATAGCCTAGACACAATTAAAAAGTAAATAAAAACATTTCCACCTCATTTTAGTGAAATATGTAACTCTTTAATTCGAAGTGTCATGATGATATAAGCAGAAAAAAACATTTTTGGACAAAATCCAATTTCCCTTCATGCTCTAGTCTTTTTGTTTCTCCTCATTCTTGACATATTTATATTAACATTTACTAGTAGGACTGGTGTGTTTATTAAATAATAAAAAGGAAATGAAAAAGGTGATGTTTTTTTCCAAAGCAACTTACAGGATGTAACGGAGTCATAGAAGGGTAAATATCTTGCTCAAGGGCCCAAGCAGTGGCATCTGTGCTGGGATTTATTTTGTAAGCAATAGCCCAAAGCTCTTCAATTCCTGTAGTGTTACTTTTAGATTTAACTGTCCCCCTTCATTTTAAAACAAATCAAGGATGAGTAAATCTCCCTCTGCAGGGAGCAGTGACGCCAAATCGAGCAGGTTGGGTTAGTTATTAAACCGAATACATGGCTTTCACATCACTGGAACTAAACACTGTACAGAACAGAGGTAGGTTTCCTGATAATGTTGCACTTTAGGGCTAAAGACCAAGTTTAAAGATGCTCTTAAGCAATGAACATTGTCTCTGTATGTGGTTTTCCTGAACTCACTCATAAGAGGGAGTCTTAAGAGCAACTTTGCTAAGAGCGTCTTTGCAATGCGCGTCCCTGATATAAGTATTAGTAGTTGCTGAAGGCATTCGTAATGTATTTGTTAAAGGCATTAGTAGTTGCTAAATCCAGTCGATGAGGTCACATGGCATTCGTTTTTAACTAAAAACCAACAAAATATAAAGTGTTAAAATATTGCATTGTCATTAAGCATGACATATATATGTTGGGGGGGGTGGAGGTGTGGTGAGACAAGCAGAGCACACAGACAGGAATCCAATAAATAAGGTGATTTAATTCAAAGGACTGGAGACTAGGGGTTTAAGCTGTGATACGTGAAACCTGGGGTGAACAAATTGCATGGTGAGTGGTAAAGCCAGTCTGACGGAACATGGATTGATTACCTTGCTGATGAGGAAAGGTCCTAGGTACCTGGGAGCCAGCTTGTGGGAGATGGTTCTGAGTGGCAGGTGGCATGTGGAGAGCATGACTCGTTGCCCCACCCGGTAGGTGGGCGCCTTAGAGCGGCATTTGTCGGCCTGCCTCTTGGATGCTAGGGTGGAGCGAATGAGTCTTCTCCGGGCCATTGCCCACGTCCTCCTGCAGTGGCATATGAAGATCTGGGCTGAAGGTACGGCGACCTCCTCCTCCTGGCTGGGGAACAGTGGTGGTTGGTACCCTAGTGAGCACTGGAATGGAGAGAGACCTGTGACAGAGGAAGGGAGAGTGTTATGTGTGTATTCGATCCAAGGTAGGTACTTGCTCCAAGAACTGGCATCCCTGGACACCATGCACCTGAGTGCAACCTCCAAAGCCTGGTGATCCTGTTCTGCCTGGCCATTGGCCTGTGGGTGGAAGTCTGAGGAGAGACTACAGGTGGCCCCAATGAGTTTACAGAAGTCTCTCCAGAACTGTACAGTGAACTGGGGGCCCTGGTCAGAAACTATGTCGGTAGGCAGACCATGTAGACGGAAAACGTGGTGGATGAGTAGTTCTGCGGTCTCTTTGGCTGAGGAGAGCTTGGGCAGAGGAATGAAATGGACAGTCTTGGAAGAACGGTCAATGACAGTGAGGATGCATGTATTGCCACCCGAGTTGGGGAGTCCTGTGATGAAGTCCAGGGTGATGTGAGACCAGGATCGATGAGGAATTGGGAGGGGTCTTAGCAACCCAGCAGGGGGTTGATTGGCTGTCTGTCTTGTTCTGGGCACATGTGTCGCAGGCTGTCACGAACTCCTGGACATCTTCCTTGATGGATGGCCACCAGAAGCACTGTTGGACGAGGGCCAGGGTTCAAGCAGCTCCCGGGTGACAAGCCAACTTGGAGCCATGACCCCACTGCAGCACCTGGGTTCACACAGAACAGGGAACAAACAGATGTTTAGGTGGTATGTTGCTTGAGTTACCTTCACTGGGGTCCTGCTCCAGGGCCTTCTGCACAAGCATCTCAACCTCTAGAATGGCAGCTCCCACCAGGCAGCGTGGAGGAAGGATGGTCTCGGGTGGCTTGGACTCCTCTTGATGGGAAGAGAACATCCTGTACAGGGCATCGGATTTGCCATTCTTGGAGCCTGGGCCGTAGGAGAGCGTGAAGTTGAACTGGGAGAAGAAGAGAGAGACCAATGGGCTTGATGGGAATTGAAACACTTAGCAGACTTGAGGTACTCCAGGTTTTTATGGTCGATCCAGACTAGGAAGGGGAGATCTGACCCCTCGAGCCAGTGCCTCCACTCCTCCAAGGCTAGCTTGATGGCCAACAACTCTCTGTCGCCGATGTCATAATTATGTTCAGCAGGGGACAGCCGGCGAGTGAAGGAGCAGGGGTGGACCTTGTTATTGCTGGCCCTCTGGGAGAGAATGGCTCCAACCCCGGACTCGGAAGCATCAACCTCCACGATTAACTGTTTGGTCGGGTTGGGTATGGTTAGAATGGGTGCTGTGGTGAACTTGTGGTTGAGCATGGAGAAGGCTTTCTCTGCTTCCTCCCCCCACTTGAACGAGGTCTTAATCAAGGTAAAGGCAGTGAGAGGTCCGGTCACTGTGCTGAAGTCACAGATGAAGCGCCTGTAAAAATTAGTGAATCCCAGAAAACGCTGGTGCTCTTGTCACGAGGATGGGGTAAGCCAGTCCGCGACTGCCTCAAGCTTGAGGGGGTCCATCTGGATCCTAGCCGGGGAGATGATGAACCTCATAAATGAGACAGAGCTCTGGTGGAATTCACTCTTTTCTGCCTTGACAAACAGCTTGTTTTCTAGCAGGTGCTGGAGGACCTGCTGGATGTGGCCCCGATGTTCCTCCAGGGATTGAGAGAAGATCAGGATGACATCTAGGTACATGAAAACAAAGATGTTAAAGTCCCTTAGGATGTCATTGACGAATGCCTGGAAAACTGCGGGCACGTTGGTCAGGCCAAAAGGGACCATGAGGTACTCGTAGTGGCCAGTGGTGGCGTTAAAGGCCATCTTCCACTCGTCCCCCTCCCTGATCCTGACGAGATGGTAGGCATTGTGCAAGTCCAACTTGGTGAATATCTTGACTCCCTGGAGTAGTTCAAAGGCCGTAGTTATGAGTAGTAGGGGGTAGCGGTTTTTGACCGTGATGGCGTTGAGACCTCAATAGTCAATGCAGGGGCAGAGCGACTTGTCCTTTTCCACGAAGAAAAATCCCACCCCTGCTGGGGAGGAGGAAGGGCAGATGATCCCAGCTGCCAGAGACTCGGAGATGTACTTCTCCATGGCTTGCCTTTCAATGGGAGAAAGAGAGTAGAGTCGCCCTTTGGGTGGTGCCATCCTGGGCAGGAGGTCGATTCCACAGTCATAGGGTCTGTGAGGAGGGAGGGACACTGCTTGGGTCTTGGTGAAAACAAGTCTCAAGTCCAGGCATTCCAGAGGCACATGAGAGAGGTCGGGAAACTCACTGGCTGAAGGCTGTGGTGGTTTGGCAGGAGGCAGAGCGGAGTTCAGGCAGGAAGCTAGGCAGGAATGGCTCCAGCCTAGGATGGTATTATCAGCCAAGTTTAAGTGGGGGTTGTGCTGCGTTAACCAGGGTAATCCTAGGATGATGGGTACCTGGGGGTTGTTCATGATGTGGAGTTGGATGGTTTCAGAGTGGTTGCCAGAAATCCTTAGGGTGAGTGGGGCAGTAAGGTGGGTGATGGTGGTCAAGCCGGTAACCATTAAGTGTCAGGACTGTGAGAGGGACGTTGAGGGTGAGTAGCAGAATTCCCAGACGCTTGGCGGAGCAGATCAGGTCAACCTGAGTCAACAAGGGCCTGGAGATGGTGATGCTGGTTGTCATGGATGATGATGACCAGGAGTAACAGTCAATCAGCGGGGGCTGGTTCCGAGTGTTGCCCACCAGGGCCCCTTGATTCACTAGTGGTCTCGTTCCCTTTAGCAGGCAGGCTCGGCAGATGTGTCCTCGCTGACTGCAGTAGAAACAGGCTCCTGTGCTCTGCTGGTGCTGTCGTTCCTCCACTGACACCCGTACCTGGTCTACCTGCATGGGTCCAACGGACGAGGTGGAGAGGAGGTGAAGCTGGGGCGGGTCTTCTCTCTCCTCCGTTGCTGGAACCGGGCATTGATACGGTTGGTGAGGTCCATGAGACTGGAAAGGTCCAACAGCAGTTCCCGCGATACCAGTTCCTCCTTAATGGTGTTGGACAAGCCATGCAGGAACGCGTCAACCTGGGTGCTTTCGTTCCAACCGCACGATGCTGCCAATGTCTGGAACTCGATAGCGTAGTCCGAGGTAGACCGGGACCCCTGCCACAGCTCCATGAGCTCTCTAGCCGCCTCCTGGCCTGACAGAGAGCGGTTGACAGTTCACCTCATCTCCTCGGAGAAATCCTTGAAACAGGAACAAAAGGGTGCATCGGCGTCCCAGGCCACTGTTCTCCACTCTCTGGCCTTGCCAGTGAGGAGTGTGATAGTATATGCTACCTGGGAGCATTCTGTGGGGAAGGCCAGAGGTTGCAGCTCTAGGATCAAAGAACATTGAGATAGGAACGATCTGCAAGTACCTGGTTCTCCATCATAGGGCTGAGGTGCTGGAAGTCTGGGTTCGCAGAGAGGAGCTGAAGTAGGAGATGGCTGGGCAGGGGTAGACATGGTTTGATAGCGCTGCATCTGTGTGGTGAGGAGGTTGAGTGAGTTGGACAGGGTGGCGAGGTTCTGGGTGATCTGCTGGAAGTCTTGCTGCTGGGTCCCAAGGAGAGTCCCTTGCTGCTGGATGGCTGTTCTCAGATGGGTGAGTTCCGCTGGATCCATGTTGGCCAGAACGTACTGTTAGGGGGGTGGAGATGTGGTGAGATAAGGATCCACAAGCAGAACACAGACTAATCCAATAAATAAGGTGATTTAATTCAGGGAAAAGGGCGTGATAAAAAGGTAAACAAACGGGACAAAAACAAATGCCAAAAATAGTCCAGGTAAAAAGAGACAAAAAACTTGACAAAAACATGAGACAGACAAGGACAAAAATGCTAGAGCAAAAAAAAAAAAAAAACAAGAAAAAGCCCTAAGTGCAAAAACCATGAACTAGAAAAATAGCTTGACCAAAAACCATGAACCACAATAACGGCACAGAAACGGCTAGAATAGCAAAACGAGACGTTCTGGCAAAGTCAGGGTCTGAGAACAGCTTATTTACACACAGCAGAGAGAACCAGGAAGTGAAATGCAGGCTAGATGGAATTCCCATCCCGGATCCGGATTAGCACTGACCTGGGAGATAAGTAATCTCCGGAGTGGAAGTCCGGGGCGGAGCATGACAATATAATGTGGTAATTAATAATTGAAACTATTTTACAGTTTTGGACAATGACATTTTTTATTCCAAGCATGTTTTTTTAATTAAATGAATAAACATTCACACAAAAGAATGAGCAAATAATAAACTAAATAATTCAGTAAATGTTTTCCCTGTGCCCGATCATTTCACTGTTACCCAAACATGAAGTGATTATTTCAACTGTTATCCACAATGGCAAGTTAGCAACATTCCACTTTTATATATATATATATATATATATATATATATATATATATATATATATATATATATATATATAATATTAAAGGTGCAGAAGTGTCTCATTTGTGACACTAAATGAGATAATCACTCGCCTAATGTAGTTAAATTTGATGAAAATGTGGAGATATCAATGTGACATTACAATATCCATACATAATTCCAGACCATATTGCAATATATTCATAATATTTTGCATATATTTATGCAGATTAGATTAGATTAGATAGAACTTTATTAATCTCTTTGGGAGGGTTCCCTCAGGGAAATTAAAATTCCAGCAGCATCATTACAGCAGAATAGAAAATAGAGAAAACTTCTAGATAAATTAAATTAAAGTATTTGCATATACAAATATAAAAAAAGAATAAGATATGGAGGAAAAAAAAGTCCAGCAGGAGAGGTATTGCACATTATATTGCACATTGTCCAGTATTGCTTTTTGTCAGGCTAGGCTACTGCTGCTCCTTCCCGTCCTCTGTCCTCCTGTTACCCCCCCCCCCCCCCCCCCCCCCCCCCCGAGAGGAGTTGTACAGTTTGATGGCGTGAGGGACAAAGGAGTTTTTAAGTCTGTTAGTCCTGCACTTGGGAAAGAGCATTCTGTCACTGAACAGACTCCTCTAGTTGCTGATGACGGTGTGCAGAGGGTGAACATCATCCATGATGTTCAGTAGTTTGTTCATAGTCCTCTTCTCTGCCACTGTCACCAAAGAGTCCAGCTGCATGCACAGAGCCGGCCGACCTGATCAGTGTGTCCAGCCTGGATGTGTCCTTCTTGGATGTGCTGCCCCCCAGCACACCAAGGTGTAAAACAGGACACTGGTGACCAGGGACTGATAGCACATCCACAGGAGTTTCCTGCAGATGTTAAAGGACCGCAGCCTCCTCAGGAAGTATAGCCTGCTCTGTCCCTTCCTGTACAAGTGGTTGGTGTTGCAAGTCCAGTCCAGCTTGCTGTCCAGCCACAGCCCGAGGTACCTGTAGGAATCCACAGCCTCCACCTCAACTCCCTCAATCAGAACTGGTTGTGATCTTGGTCTGGACCTCCCAAAGTCAATGACCAGCTCCTTGGTCTTTGAGGTGTTGAGCTGCAGATGGTTCCTGTTGCACCAAACGGCAAAGTCCCTCACCAGGCTCCTATACTCCTCCTCTCTGTCGTCCCTGATACACCCCATGATGGCTGTCATCGTCGAACTTCTGAATGTGACACAGCTCCGAGTTGTAGCAGAATCAAGTAAATTATGTAATAATTTACTTGATGTACTTGCAATGTACATGAAAAATAATTGAACACCGGCAGCAGATTCAACACCAGTTTCCACTCATTGATTGTGAGAGTCCCTCGGAGGCGAGCACGCATTCTGTGTATTCGGCTGCGAGCGAGTCGCTCTTTGTTGTGATAGAGTGAGCCAGGCCCATTATAAGTTAAGAGCGAACTAAAGTACTCATTGGGTTACGACATTGTTCGGGAAAACCACGTTAGCTTAACGATGGATCTTAAGAGGCAGTTAAAGATGCTCTTAGCCTTAAAGGAGAACTGAAGTCATTTTTAAACTTGCTTTATGTCTTAATTAATGTGTTATTCAATTACGTTTTCGGTTTTAGTAACCTTATATCGTGACTCGTATTGGCAACTAATTGCAATTATATATTATACTTATTGGCCTATTCAGTTTTTAGCCATGTTGAATTTAGTTTGTTTGGGTCACGGCAGGCGTCACTTATCCGCGTGATCTTCATGAGACTTGTGTGAGACTTTGAAACATGAAGTGTCAGCCAGACCACAACTAGGTGCAAAACACGTACTCGGCATCTTGTGTCACATTTATTCCACCAAATTAGCTGTTTTCCAAACAAAATATTGCACAAAAACGAGTTTAAATGACAATTACTGCCTACTTTTTTCAAACTTTCCTGATTGCTATCAAAACAAACAAAACTTCTGGCTTGATTACATCAGCATTCAAAAGAGGATGTGCATGTCTTTTAACAATGTTTAGCAGATGTTGGTCACTTTGATTTCCGCTGTACGTTTTACTTCCGTGTTATGATGTCTCGCACAGGTCTCAACGAATCTCGTTTATGGTCATTGCTTTGACATATGGACTGATATATTACATAGCATATTTCAAACACTCATAACTTGCTATAGCAGTGACAAAATAGCTATCAAAAATGCATTCCTATATTTAATAAAATGAGAAATATAATTTTGATAATAAAAAAAATTTGCCTTCAGTTGTCCTTTAAGAGGCTTTCGGGAAACCCACCCCAGTGTGCATAGCCACTGAAAATGGTGGTTTTGTGCCTGAAAGTAATTTTAAAACTTTGCAAACTATTATTGATGCACTGTATCATTTGTTGTGTACAATAATCCTGAGCACGTATCATGTATGATCCCAGAAATAAAATCTAGAAAGCGATTTTGTCATCATTCAGCAGCTTGGCTCGCTAATGATATGCTGACCTTGTATTACTAAATACCATTTGTCTTCTGCAGAGCAGAGGGGTCAAAGATAATTGGGGTAACTTCTGATCTAAATCACACAGGCACACTTTTGATATCAGAAACTTTTTAATTAGACATGCTATAAGAGCTAGCACTGTCAACTTTCAATCTGAGCAAAAAACTTCCCTATTATGTACTGACAGACACACTTCTGTTTCAGCCATTGCTGATTGAAGCACCTACATTTCCATTTCCTCTGTTCTCTTTCTGCCTGTGAAATGTGCTCATGAAATCAGTCATGTCTGCCTACCTTCAGGTCGATAGATTTGTCTGAGGTCTTTCTGATTCTTCTCTTTCTCTTTTCCTGTCTTTTTCTTTCTCTTGGTATCCCTTTCATCCAGTTCTGTAGTGTTTCTCCGGAATGTGCTGCTTATACACTCAGCAGCCAAGAGAGAAACATGAAAAGCTTCAGCAAATCTGCAGAGATGAATTTTTAATAGGGCTGGTTCATAGGGTAATATAAATAAAGATTCATTTCTCTCAATCTCTCTTCACAGCAGTTACACTGTAGGTGTACTCTAGTGAAATTTAACTGGAACAAAGGTATACCCAATCCAGGACATCTGAACTGCACACATGAGTTATAATAAATGATAAGTAAATAATCCTAGTAATAATTAACAGAATCCATTGTTTTGAAGAATAAGTTGCCCTTGTTAAATTCCCATTTGTATTCCATCTGAGTAGGTTAAGCTGTAATGCCACTGTGTTACACTGTACAGGTCATATGTTCATCTATTATTCATTTTAACCCTTTCACCACTGCAGACTGCTATTCCAGTCTCACTGTAGTAGGGAAACCCCTGTATATGAGGTCACTCAGTGGTGAAAGGGTTAATATTTATTACTGGACAGATTTTTTTTTAAGTCTCTGCTTTGTGGTCTGTGGGAAAACCTAACGTCTTCCCTGCTTTCTGTCCTTTTGTCTCACAGCCAGGCCGATGATTGCAACACTGCCCTTGAAGCCCACAGTCCACAATGGCAATGTCCTACCAAAGAAAACCACCACTCTGCTGTCACCCTCAGGCTCCAAGAAAGACAACACACCAGCGACCAAAAGGTGAGAAACTATGACTGTGACCTTCATTTCAACCAAGAATGAAGGATTTCTGATTGTATAAACATAGCTCTCTCTTTTCTGCACATGGCTCATAAACTTTGTTCAAACTATAATTTTTAAAATGCATCAGGTAAACAAAATTTTAGTAGGTTGAACCAATGTGAGTGTGAATGGTTGTTTGTCTGTATGTGTCAGCCCTGCGATGACCTGGCGACTTGTCCAGGGTGTACCCCGCCTCTTGCCCATAGTCAGCTGGGATGGGCTCCAGCTTGCTCGCGACCCTGTATAGGATAAGTGGCTACAGATAATGGATGGATGGATGGATGGATGGATGGATGGATGGATGGATGGACCTCAGAGACAATATTTAGGTTTTGAGGTGCTATAATATTGTCACAGGATTTTTAGCTAGCTGAAATCTTTGGGTTAGGACATCCATCTTGGAAATACAGATAAACGATGGACTAGGTATTCAGACAGCTTTTAACATTTTAATAGGCAAGAAAAGAAGAAACAGTGTGAAAGAGACTTATCACCTTGGTCAATCCAGAAGCCAAGCCAAGAAGCTTTTATTTGTCACAGACTTAACACACAGTGAAATTCCTGCTCTACATTTAACCCATCTGAAGCAGTGAACACACACATACCCAGAGCAGTGGGAAGCTATGATACAACACCCAGGGAGTGGTTGGGGGTTAGGTGCACTTGAGCCCAACCTCAGGCCATGGCTGCCCCATGTTAACCTAACTGCATATCTTTGAACTGTGGGGGAAACCAGGGCCCCCAGACACAGGGAGAACATGCAAACTCTACACAGAAAGGACACTGGCCACTGGGCTCAAACCCAGAACCTTCTTGCTGTGAGGCAACAGTGCTAACCACTACACCACCGTGCCGCCCTACGTCCCTCCATCCTGACACCCTTTCTTCAATCACCTCTCATGTCAACATAAAGATCACTAAAGTACATAATGCCATAACAAAAATAATGCCCCACAACTTGCTCTTGTTTCCTCTGTGGTCTTAGTGGGGCATTTTTTTTTTAAATACAGTACCAGTCAAAAGTTTGGACACACCTACTTGTTCATAGGTTTTTCTGTGTTTTGACTATTTTCTACATTGTAGAACAATACTGAAGACATCAGAACTATGACATAACATATGGGACATATATGGAATTATGTGGTAAACAAAAAAGTATTAAAAACAAACAAAATAGACAAAACATAGATATTGGAAGCATCATCTTATATTTGTCTTTCATTTACAGTTATGTGTATTTAGTTTCAGCCTACAGTGGAGCCTTATGCACACATTTCCCACAAACATTCGTGTAGCTTTACCGGTAGTGTGGAAACAACCAAAACTGCTATCTTTGCCTTGTAGACCTGGTTCATATCACATAGTGCAAAGACATCATGGTAAATTTACCAAAAAGAACCATTTCAATTCATAACCCTTGGCTCAATTGTGAAATTATGTGGACGTTTTGATAAATCACTGGAATTCCTCTTTAAACCCTGTGTTATTAGAGATTGAGTGAGCTTCACAGTCAGATCATTAAGGGAATAGTTGTCACCATAAACAACAAAAAATATCTTACTACCATCATTTGAATTTAAATAATTTGGTCTCTGCATCTCATGTACCCATCATATCCATTTTAGAAATGCCAACATGTCACAGGAGCCTGTTAATGTAATCTCTCACTGACACACATGTCCACAGTGACTAAACCTGATATTTCTCATGAGTAGCAGGGGAACAGCCGCAACAGCCGTTGTGGTCATGTCAGTCTCGGAGCACACTGAATTACGGTGAAGAATAAGAATGAGTAGAGGTGATCCGTCTTCCTCCTGTCACACACACACACACACACACACACACACACACACACACACACACACACACACTAAATTCGCACTCCCTCGGATGTTGTCTGGCATGGCGCTCAATTATAATTTAAGGATAGATGGATGACTAAGACAATGGACACACACACACACACACTATATATATATATATATATATATATATATATTTTTTTTTTTTTTTTCCAGAAATCAGCCTTATATAAATGAGTGATGTAAAAAGGAAAAAAGACATACATGTGAATGTTATCTGGCAAAAAAAATGATACTAATAAATAAAACTGAGTAAATTTTCTCTGGTTTATAGTTTATCTTTTATCCCCTTAGCATAGCATCACACTATCATTTACAGGTTTAAAAACATTTATTATATTAAGATGAGCTGACTGTTGTAACAGCGATTAGTGGATGAATTTTCATTCTGCTCAGTGAAAAAAAAAATCTATTTTGAATATTTTGTATGTATGTATATTGGAGTGGCATGTTTTTACATTTTGGGTGGAACCAAATGTACTACAAGGATAGGAATTTCTGACAGTTTTGGCCTTGTTGGGACATTTGGCCTGCCCCTGTGAGGGAAATTACTTTTTTAATAGAGTTTGTATTTAAAAACTAAAACCGTTAGGTTACTGAAGTTAAAGTTAGGCTTAGATTTAGTTGTGTGTGTGTGTGTGTGTGTCTGTGTGTGTGAGATTATCTAATAAAACTACACACTTTCCTTCTACTTCATTTCCCTCGCTCACTTTCCCCCCAAACATCTTCAAGCCATCTGTCTTGCCCCTGTGTATCTTACTCTTAGATTCTTCTCTGTTCCTATATTGCATGCTCTGTGTACAGTGTGTCCAGTCTGTGCATCTCATCCAAGTTTCCACGCAGGCCATCCTACAGGTGAGAGTATGTGTTCTCTGACATTTCCTTTCCATGAGTGCGATACGCTATTTTAAAAAAACAAAACAAAATACTATCTCTGTATATGGTTTGGTTTTTTGGAAGGCTTTCATAGATACAAAACTATTTTGCCTCTACAAACATCTTTCTCACATGGACCACAGATGCTTTAAAATCACCTAGGAAGTAATGCATCCAGTTTCAGGAACTGAACATTCTTTGGCCTCATCACAACGCTCCATAGTTTCCATCGTCATCAGTCTCTCTTAAAGCTCCCACTTCAACCCACGATTTCTTTGATGACTGAAAGCTGCGTAGTCTCTTGATTAACTGTGTGTGCTCCAATTCAGTGCCTGAAGTTTCATTTTTAACAAAAGCACCTCTTCAAACTTAAACATCCAGCAGCTCCCTTTACAGAGGATAACATCACAAGCCAGTGACTGACCTGAAAGAGCTTTGCCCATGCAGCCTGGATTAGGCTTGGCGACCAATAAACTGCTGATAGAGCCTTTTTCTTTGTTTGGGCATTTTGAAAGGGAAGCCATTCTCTGTTGAGGCCTCTCTGTCCACCCTAAGCCATTACAAATCTGGTGACAAGTGTCATGGGAAAGCAAATAAAAATATACTGGTCTGTACAGCAATATCCAGCATGTGTCTTGTGTTTGTTTTCAGTAATTGTGAAGGCTGGATATTTGGTATAACAGACGGTCAGTGGGGGATGTGTCCTGCGTTATCTTCGCAGCACCATTTCCTCTTCTCTGAGTAAATGTTTATGCTCATGCACACGGCCAGTTCCTGTGTAAAATGCAGCCTGATATGTTAAAAATAATTTCTCATGGAACAGTACTGTGCTTTTACGAACTACAAAATATGTTTTTCAGTGTCATTTTTCCATTGTGATTATTAATTTTGTATAACATTCCATCTGTTATTGAAGTTCAACTTTTGGCCATACAGTATAGTGTACCTGCTATACTGTAAGTGATATCAAGTATTAATGTGTCTTGTGCATGATGTTAAATGTAACTATAAATTGTTAAAAAGCACAAGGTGTCATTCATTTATGAATTTAAAATTCTAAACATTTGCAAATCACCACCGTGTAAGAGAAATAAGACACTTTGAGACATGCTTTTATTGGAAAATAATCCACCTTGGGGTAGTAACAGCCCACTGGAGCTTTGACTTGTCTGTTGTTAGCGAATGAATTTATGATTTGTCCACACCTGTATCAGTTAGAAAGCATGTTGCATGAATTCTAATTTCATTCTGGTTTATATGTGTTATTAGAGAATGGTTGAGTTTATCTTTCCATTTGAGATTGTACCTTTACCAGCCTCTAATGGATTCAGAATGGAACTAATGATGCCATCCTTTGCTTTTACTCAGCACTGTGAAAAGAACAAGCTCGTCAGAGCATGTGGGTCCTAGCAGTAGGAAAGAGGGTGGAGGTGAAGCCAAGAGCAACCGCACACGCACCGCCTCAACTGGAAGCAACTCAAGCGGCAAGAGAGCTAGTGAGAGGTACAGCAACATCGGACCCTTACTAAACACAGTGTATATTTTTTTCATTACTGGCGCATAGTAACTATCAGGACTGGTGTATATTTCATAAGCCTGTTACTTAGAAAAGGAGCATAACTACTGTACATAAAGACATACTAAAGCCCCCAGTTCTTCATATCAAACTGATCTAATTTTACAGTGCTGTTAATTTGTCACTCTCTGGTTAATGTAACGCTGCAACTCACAGATGTATGCACTTTATTTGGATTACATGAGTGTTTCTGTCTCACACTCTGCAGCAAACAGAGGGAACCTGTGTTCAGTGCTGGTGAGTGACTCACACTACAGTGTTGTTCACTATCATTCAAACTTTTTACGCTATGAACCAAGACCGGAGAAGTCATAGCTGCCTGAACGTCTCCCTACAGTTGCTTGACCACTACCTTCTTTTCGAATTACAAGAAGTGATTATTAACTGGTGCTTCCACTGAATGATCTTTTCTAGGGGTGTAATGAAATGCCACTATCTATCTATCTATCTATCTATCTATCTATCTATCTATCTATCTATCTATCTATCTATCTATCTATCTATCTATCTATCTATCTATCTATCTATCTATCTATCTATCTATCTATCTATCTGTCTATCTATCTGTCTATCTATCTATCTATGGCTGTGTCCCAAATCACTCACTCGTTCACTATTCCCTATTCACTATATAGGGAATTCTATATAGAAGACTATATAGTGAGCTCATTGATAAAATGAAAAAAAAAAAACACTTTCGGACACTAGTCTGTCATGTCGTTATTTATGTCATTACTGTCGCACAATTAAAACATGCCAGATCAGTCAGCTGGTGGGTTTTCAAAATAATAAATACATGTACATATTTTTGTGATAAATACATATTATACAGCATGTATTTCTCACATTAATCAATACAATACATTGTTTTTCGAACAATGTGCGGTGTATTGTAATGTATTAGCTCTTTATGTTATTTTATTTATTCTTTTTTTGTCACTTTTTTCATTTTCTTTCTTTTGTATGTACAAATAGTTACATACATTTTTATACATGTTCGAAATAAATAAATTCATTCATTCATTCATTCATTCATTCAAAGTACTTTGTATCTGCTGAATCTTTCAGTTCTTTTAAATCAAGGCTCAATACTTTCTTCTTTGCCGCTGCCTTTTATTAAATCAAATTTGAGGCTTTTGATTAATTCCTCGCTCTGCACTGTAACGTTTATTCTTGTATTTTATGTCTTATTAGTGTGCTTGCAAAAGCACACTATTGTTCTTCTTAAGTTTTATTATTATTATTATTATTATTCCGTTTCACCCGTTTTTTGGATCCACTACTCCTCCTAGGGCTTTCGAGATAGAGATACCGTTCCAACGCTGAAACATAGGGCCCGATCTGGAATGGCGTACTTGTTAAAATGGTTGCACTACCCCTTGTCGTTCATTCGGTATTCCCGTTTTTCGGCAAAATTCCGTGCCATTGAAATGAATGTGTAGAACTTTGGAGTGATGATGTCATAAGGAGCTCCTCCACTCTAGACGTTAGAATGGGAGCAGCAGAAACTAGGGCTTCTGAGATAGAGACACTGTTCCAATGCTGAAACGTAGGGCCCGATCTGGAATGGCGTGCTTGTTAAAATGGTTGCACTACCCCTTGTCGTTCGTTCAGTATTCCCGTTTTTCAGCAAAATTCTGTGCCATTGAAATGAATGGGTAGAACTTTGGAGTGATGTCATAAGGAGCTTCTCCACTCTAGTATGCTAGCTGTTAGTATGCTAGCTGTTAGCATGCTGGCATGCTAGCTTTTAGCATGCTGGCATGATAGCTGTTCTGCTACAGCTCAGCAAGCACACTTTGCATTTTCTCTGCGGAAATGCAGTCTAGTTCTATTTTAGTGTTTTTCTATTCTCTTACTATTTTTAATTGTACTTGAATATCCATTTATAATGTGTTTCCCTCCTCTGTCCATTCAACCCAACACACTTTTTTTTTCTTTCATTGCGACCGCAATGCATAATGGTATATATTGCTTGGTTAGTGACAATCAGTTGTACACTACTTTTCATGATGCATTGTGGGATACTATGAGTCCACTATACAGGGTGTAATAATTTTTACTATACATTTGGACAGCACTACAAAATGGCGAACTCACTATATAGTCCACTGTATAGTGAGTAGTGAGTGATTTCGGACACAGGGCATCTATCTAGCTAGCTAGCTAGCTATTCTTATTTAAACACAAAGTGGGGATGATTTAAACTGCAAGGGTTTTGTTGTTGTTTATTTGTTTGTTTTGTTTGATTAAATACAAACCCTACCACTATGCCCTCAGAAAGACTGGAAAAAGACTGGGAGAAAAAACAGTGGCCAAAATGTCTCATCTCATCTCATTATCTCTAGCCGCTTTATCCTGTTCTACAGGGTCGCAGGCAAGCTGGAGCCTATCCCAGCTGACTACGGGCGAAAGGCGGGGTACACCCTGGACAAGTCGCCAGGTCATCGCAGGGCTGGCCAAAATGTGCCCCAAAAAATATAAAAAAACAAGTAGCTTAATTTAACCCACAATGACCCTAATCAGGCAGTTACTAAGGATGAAGGATTGAACATGGCCCCTGTTTGTCCTGCAAGCTTCAACCACATGAAAGTAAAAAAAACATCCCACGTGTGACTTTTTTGTGATGCCCTATGGGATCCCAGTCCGAATGCACACCTCTAGTCTGAAAAAAAAAGAATAAAGCACATCATATTTGTTCATTACAAATTCAGTAAATTATTTGTTATTTCAAATAATGTATTTGGTTACAGTAAATCCCAAATTTCTTCCGTTGTAAAACAAGAAGAACAAATCTAAAGGAAATATAATTTCAAATGCATGTGCTTGCCTCCTCTGGGCTCAGCTCATAAAAATGTCAGTGACAGTTTGGTTCTGTGTGTTAGGGGATGACCCATTTCATCCAATCAGCTAATTACATCCACATCAATCATCAGTAACCCATGTCACCCATTATTTAACTACAGTTCACTTTCTCTTTGTTTTCTTAAGATGATTGTGCTTTTGTTCATTTTTTTTTTTTGTTCTTGGCAGATTAATTTACTTTAAGCAGAATGTCGGTGGTTATCTGCTTTGTACACACCCTACTGTAACTAATACACATACCGCATGTCATTCACATTACAAGTGTGAATCATGTGCTGTTTGTTTTATTTATTACCTTAGATTAGAAGACAGCACACAAAATCACATAAAGCACCTAAAGTGTAAAGTGTGAACATCACAGCAATTTGAGTTAATGCCAGACATTTTAAAATCCAGTCTATTATTCATAATACTGAATTACACTATCTGGGGCCTGGGACTGCACACGACATGCATCTTATGTTTGGCCATGTTGGTTAATCCCTGATTAATAGAAGACTTCACACCAGCCACTCCAGATGTGAACTGAATTAACAAAACAGCACATTAACATAAGTGATTTGTTATCTAGAGCAAAGATCCTCAGAGATGTCTCCCCGAAGGGCCTTGTAGAGTAATTAAGAATGGTCGAGGAGCCAATCAGCCAGGATATTTCTCTGTCTCTCCCTTTGTAAACAGCCTTCTCACACAGTCTCTCTCTGTCTGTGTACACTCACTAAGGGATGCGGCGGGTGACACACTGCAAAGGTAGGCCCTGATCATCAACCCTCACTTACCCAAATGGCTCTGTGGGCATTGTGTCATCCTTAAGCTGGGAGATAGCCATTATGAACTCCTGCTTTGAGTATACTCTTACAAAAAATGGTACTAAACCGTACCCTTTATGTGCTGCTGGGATGGTCATTTGTACCTTTGGTATTTATCTTTCACCTGGAAGTATGGATATATTATACTTTTAAAATTATTTAAAATTCCTAACTGGACCATAATGCCTTTTTAGTATAAAGCTTTAAAGGTGCACTATATGCACCTTTCTAGGTAAAAGATACATAGTAAAAAGTTACCTTAGAGATACTAAAAGATATACTACTCTTAAAGTGTTTGTAATGCCTTATTGTAATGCTTTAAAATTATATATATGAGTTATTCCACGCTTATGGGTACTGAAATGGGGACATGAACTTATTCACCTAAAACCATTTCTTTTTTTAACATCAGGTCACAAAACATGTAATCTTTAATGAATGATATGTTAAAAGATAACTTTAATTTTCTGAGATGTAATAAAAACATTTATATGCCAAAGTCAAGCCTATAAGTTCCAGAATGATGTCTGTTACATTACTTCTGTTACGATTGTCCATCTCGCGTCTGTTACAAATTAATTACAATCTAGCTATATACCATGTTAATCTTATTGAAAGAATGTGTATGTTTATTCTACTACACATGTTTATTAATTATATTTGCTAAAACATCACCTTCCTATGTTTCAAAAAGTAATTCTACATTGTTAAAATTGAGAATATATATGTCCACAACACTTCTGTTACGTTCTGACTTTGGCATATAAATATGTTTTTATTACATCTCAGAAAATTAAAGTTATCTTTTAACATATCATTCATTAAAGATTACATGTTTTGTGACCTGATGGTAAAAAAAAGAAATGGTTTTAGGTGATTTTTTAAAAATAAGTTCATGTCCCCATTTCAGTACCCATAAGCGTGGAATCACTCATATATATATATATATATATATATATATATATATATATATATATATATATATATATATATATATATAATTGGTAACGACCAAAACAAGGGGGAAAATAATATCAATTATTTGTTATTTTATTATCAAGCACAAAACTATCGATAAATCGCGGCATCCGGATCCCAGAAAAAGGCAACCTTGGCCCAGGGCTAATCTTGCATGATGTCACATGTGGAACCCCGGTTATCTGGGTCATCTCAGTTCATCTGACTCTGCGCTTGTTTACTTGCTGAAATTGGATATTGTTGTTGGAATCTTACAAAAATAACAATGGGAAAGTGCTGAGTTGTGTTTGGATTTTCAAATCCATATACAAAAGGACATTAGGGTCATGAATTTCCGAGAAATGACACTAATCTAAAGTGACAGTGGGTGAGGTTTGTGCAAACGAAGCGGGCAGATTTCATGTCACCTACTAATAACAAATCTGATTCATCAAGTGTTCATGACCACCAGAACAACCACATGGGAATTATTGGAGCAAAAAAGAAACCCATTTATTTAATCAATGATATTTGATCTGACATTTGGACAGTTCGTCGATTCCCCTATTATCGCCCACTTTATATTTTCTTTCAATAATTACACTGAATAAGTGTACGTTTTAAAGATTATATTTCTGCATTTATTGAGGTACATGTAAATATTTTCCCTATATTTTGCAGTGGCCAGCTTAGAATAAAAATCCACAAACCAATCTGTGTTTCCAGTTCTCTCTGGCTGGTGGTGCACTATTGGCGGTGAGTAGGACTGTTGTGAACTGGCAGTTTCTTGTCTTGGGGGCTCGAAAATATAACCATTTACTCCAGAATATCCTTGATAATCATCTGCCCCTTCATCCGACATATAAGAATCTCAATCGCAATCAGAATTCTCTCCAAAATGTGATTCCGTATCGAGACTGGTCTAACCTCTGCTGTGCACATGAACGAAATTGATACCTGAACTGTTACACGTGTGACGTCATATACTGTACCCCTTTGGGATCTTCCGGTTCAGTCTCGGCAGATTCTGTGAAAATTGGCTGATCTTATGGATTTTCCATCAATTTAATGGTTTGAAAATGGTTTGAAAACACATGGTTAATCAACATAATGATTGTTGCTTTGTACAAAGCAAAAAGTCTGGTTTAGGGGCATTACATACACTTTAAGGTTACCAAGCCAGCTACTAGGTACAGTACAGTATAGTAGCTTTTATTTTCTAAGAGTGCATAAACGTACAATAAAAATACTGGAATGAGCTTCCCACTGATTCTAAAGGAGTAGTTTTACACTACACTGTTTAGTGTTTTCCCAGCTTTATCATACGAACATTGAAACATTAAGACATTGAAAGGTTTAATATTTTTGATAAGGCGTGTTGAAACCAGAAAATCACAAAACGATGCAGTGCTTAGTTACATTACAACAAAGATTAAGAAACATCACTCTAGGAAATGAGGCCACTGGCTGGATTTTAGTCCTTTTTTTATTATACATGCTCCTCAGTAGACCATCTCAAAGCAGCCTGGCCTAGCTTAAATGGCACAGAATGCACCAGATCCACATTTGGTGTAAAAGCATGGGTTGATCTGATGGATGTGTGTGTAACAGACCCCCAAAGTGCAATCCTTCCCAATTGACTAACGAGCACTCTCCCTAACATGCATCGAGAGTGTTGTCAGTCTGTGGTTGATTGCCTGTTAACCTGCTAGAGGCACACTGTGTGTTTGCTCACAGCCCTCAATGCCTATTTTTCACATGCACCACAGGAATCCACATTCTCCTGCAGTTACCCAGCAGCTCACTCAAAGGCTTGCTGGCAATATGAGTAGAGCTGCTTTCACTCCACTCACCTCTAATTGTTCTATCAATCTTTTAGAGGCCTTACCTTTTTTTTTACCATATGAAATGCCTGTGAATATTCTTGGGCAATCTTCTTGTCATGTGAGTAGCAGATTTAGGTGGGGTTTACATTAGACCGTATCAGCGGATCATCAGATTAATGTTTTTAAAACGATTAGCGTGCACACAGCAACGCCAATCCACGATTCGCGTGCACACAGCAACGCCAATACACGGATACACTCGGCTCCGCAGGCATCCTGCGCTCCAAATCACTCCGCCCTGAACAGCGAGTGCCCTCTGGAGGGTGCGCACTCTGGCCCTGCGCAGCTCACAGAGCGCGCGAGTGAAGTGCACGAGCAGTGATTCGGGACTGAGCCGCTGTGTGTGTGATCTCAGTGCATGTCGGGCATGCGCGTCACTTACCACTTGCAAGTGGAAGGATGGCAAGCCTAAAGACAATCATAACTACACAATGGGCAGTATTTGCATCAGTATTTGCAGTCTTTTCATACTTTTATACTCTTTAATGAAAGGTGATACAAGGCGGAAGTCCGCGCCGTTTTTCAGCAGTTGCGTCACATGACCAACGCCAGCGAATCAGGAAGGTGGATGTCACAGTGACGTTGTCCAATGACGACGCCAGCTAGAGCTCAGCACAGCGTATCCGCGTATCCGTGTATTCTCAATGTTTACACAGCACCGGACCAGACACGATCTGGATTGAATACGTGGACCCTGGCGGATTTCCGTTTCCCGGCGTTTCCAGGCGTTTTAATGTAAACGGACAGTGCATCCACGAAGAAAACGAGACAGATACGGTCTAATGTAAACTTGGCCTTAGATGCAGTGAGAGTTTTGTCCATGTCTGTGGATGAGTCACCATGTCAGTGATGTGTCTGTTTGCCCTACATTACCTTTCACAAGAAAAATTATGCTCAAATTAGATAACTAGTTGCCAAATTCTCCTTTCCCACACTGGTTTGTGATCCGGTAGTTCATTTTGTTGAACCCTTTTGTGTTGAATGTGGTCATATCAGAGGATACAGAAGATAATGTTTTTTTATGCCCCATCCAACTTCTCTGCCATTTCCCCAATCCCATCACTTCACCTAGTGACCGTGCAGCTCTACCTGCACCAGCCAGCTATAAGGACCACATCCACTGAGCCCTGCAAATCAGCTGTGTCCTTGTGCTCTACACACATTTCCCCAGATGCCAAGATCTCATCCAGCAAGGCAACTCGGTCCAGGGGCAGAATGGATGTTCCATTTACCCTCCCACTGAAGAAGTGTCCTTCTCATTCCACCTACTCTCCATTAGACACACCAAGTTACAGGAGCCCCATCAAATCCACCAGCCAGTACTTTCAAATCTGCTACTGATCTCAGTTATAGCACTGATTATGGAAATAGTCGTCAATGGTTATAAAGAACAGCTCTGATTGTTTTGTTGTTTTTATCTTCTCTTTTTTCTCTTTTCTTGTTTGTTTTTGGTGGTTTTTTGTTGAGCTATTTTCTCTGACTGTCTGCATGTCACTTGCCAGTTTTGACACTTTTCTTTTTTCTGCTAAATGTTGATCACTTTTATTTACGTCTGTTTTTTACCTACTAGGTATATTTTCCCTCATCTGCTTTGCTTGCATATCTGCTTTCTTTCCATTTGTACTAACTAAATTTGTAACTATTAAGCTGTCAAAGCAAGAAATGGCACCCACTTCCCATTTTATTTATTCATTGTCCATTAAACACATAATAAAACAGAAATAATAAAATTAATTGAAAATGCTTTTCTTTTTCCATTTTCTTTACACAATTCATTTTCATTTATTTGTTTTAGCCTTGCTTAACATTTACATTGGTTGATAAAGCAAACACATATTCCATGACTCTATGATTAATTATTATTCACATTACTAATATTTTAGAGAAATCTTAATCCGGATCTTTACATAAATACAGCCTTCCAGTACACTCGTGACCTTAGTATTATAAGATTCTATCTAAGTTAAGAATGAATGGGAGATAGAACCTTATAATACTAAGGTCATGCAATGTTAGATAATTTGTTGTTCTGAAAATATATTGCTTTTTTTTTTTAGATGAAGGGTATGTCAAAATGTATTTGAAAGGAAGACCCATCACCATGTACATGCCAAAAGAGCTGGTGGATACGTACTGTCTAGAAGCAAAAGCTGACCTGCCTCCTAAGAAATTGAAGCTAGACTGGGTGTATCCTTTTGTATCACTGCTGCTTGTGATGTGAACATATATGCAGCAAATGGTTATTAATCTGTTAGTTATCACCTGTATCTTGTCTGTAACTGTTCTTTTGTCCAGCTGAGTACATTCAATTTGACTCACTAGCATAATATTATATAATGGCATGCTCCAAATTCATGAACTTCTGTGCATGTTTTCGCCATCTCTCCAGTTATCTCCCAGCAACATACCTTCAAGGACATGGATTGTGTTTGTAAAATTGCCCAAGGTATGAATGAGTGTGTGAACTGTGGTGAACTGGCTTCCCATTTCAGGTTGTGTTCCCACATAATGCCCAGTGTTACTGGGACAGTTACACTGTGTCCCTGACTAGGATAGAGATGGATGGATGGATGGATGGATGGATGGATGGATGGATGGATGGATGGATGGATGGAAATGGGGTAAAAATGGGGTAACTCCACTGACACATGTTGCACTTTGAGTGCAGACTATACCTTCAAATAAATGATAAGTTTGTGGAACTGTAATGGGAAGAGAAGTCTAAGAAATTGTGCTGGAGTTCTGCATAGATTCTGCTTTGTGCTGGACAGCTTGGATAAGGCCTTGGGTAGGAGTTAGGAAAATACACACAGATGGTGGATGCAGAATACCTATCATGAATAGAGAAGGGGAGAGATGGGAATTTATAGGAAGTTCACTAGGAAGAAGGTGGAGCTTCAGGTGTGGTCTTTCTCCCAAACTATAGTTATAACACCATTTGATTATATTAATAAAATATACTATATATGAACATATTTTTGGCATACCCACAACCCTGACGGATTTGTGGTATAGGGGATGGATGGATGGATGGATGGATGGATGGATTTTGGGCATTATGTGAGTTTCTTCACTGGACATTTACTGAAGTATTTGCGGTATCTTTTGAGTGCAGCCAAGGGAACTGGTGCCTTGGTTAAGTGTAAATATTCATTCTTTTCTAGATAAGTACAGCTACACACTCCTCTTAAGAAAGATGTCTAGGACCAGCTTTTATCCAAAACCAAGAAACAGAAAATACTTGAATTCTTCAAGGATATATTTATGCATATTTTTTTGATGAAATGGATAATCCATTCCTTTGGCTGCTTTTATGAATAGCAAAGAATGCTGTATCCAAATGTGGGTAGTATGTCAGTGAAATTAAAGATTTTCAATTACTTTTGCCAAAAATATGTAATCTTCAGAAGTGGCTTCTTTTTTTTTGTAATCTTAATCTTGAACAAGTGGAAGTCTAGTTTCACAAGAGATATATAAAGTTTCACTGCCTGCAGTTGATTTCAAAATCAGCTAAAGAGCACATTATAATCTTGACTCTATGCATAATGCATCTCTGTTTCAGCATGGAGGTCATGATAAGCCTCAAGGGGAAATCAACTTATGTTCTGTGATTAATTGTACATCAAAGGATGAGAAACAATGATCTTTTAACATGATTTACTATTTTGGAATTTTCTTACTTAATATCTACATGGGAACCCAAGTAATCTAGTTTTTAGTGGGTGGGATACAGCTGGCTTTTCATCTTCATTGCTGCAGCCTGTCAGTTGCTGCAGATCTGTTCTCTTCCTGCTTATGATTCATCAGGCACCTCACAACATAATGGATTATGCACTTTTAGAGAGTGCACTTCTCGAAACTCTGTGATTACCATATGGATTTAGCTTCACATGTTGACACTGGGTAATCTGTCAGTGCCAGAGCTATTCTGCAAACCAAAAAAGTGAGTTATGAAATGTAAACTGAATGTGAGCAAATCTCAGTCTCTTAAATGGATCACTTCTCAGCAAAGCCAAATTAGCATCTAACAGCCTAATTTCACATACTGCTGAGTTTTGCTTTTGTTCTTAACCAAAAGTTAGCTATGGCTATCGGGGCCGTGACTGTCGATCCAATCTCTACCTGCTCCCCACTGGAGAGACGGTTTATTTTATTGCCTCTGTAGTGGTGTTGTACAACGTAGATGAGCAGCTGCAGAGACACTACACTGGCCATACTGATGACATCAAATGGTAAGAGCAAAATGTATAACTCTGGATGGCATTCAGTCATTATCTTGTATTAATAAGCAACAATATTAAGTATTAATTTGAAAAAAAAAAAAACTTGAATCTTAAACTTTTAAGAAAATGTGGCAGTTTGACTGAACCAGATTTTCACATTAAAAAACAGAAATGCCTTTTTTAATCAGCTGACCATTTTATTGTCAAACTTGTCCAGATTTGTATTGTAACATTAAGCGACACCATGTTTCATGGTGATTTGTTTGAATGGGTATGATAAACATTTCTTTGCATCCTGTTCTTTTTTGTGATAACACAGGACAAGCACACACTGTGGCAGTAGTTACTTAGACTGAGACTTTGAATGATAAAGTTTGGATTTTTACTTAGCTTTGCCAAACAGGGAAGGTTTTAGATCTTTTTGTAACTTATTGTCACTGTGGAATATTCATAGTGTGTAGAACTGTGTAACGTGATTTGTATCTACATACACAAAAATAAATACCCAACAAAGACAGCAAATCTTCATATCATGACTGTTGTGGCAGTCCTTATTATGTATTTTTCATTCTTGTTCAGCACTGTTAACTACTGTCCTTTTGGTCTCCCTCTTACACCCTGAAGCCTAGCTGTCCATCCTGATAAAATCACCATAGCAACAGGACAAGTGGCTGGAACCACCTCAGATGGCAAAGTAAGACAGTACATACCATCACAGAGGCTGACACTGAGCTGTCTTGAAGGATGTCCACAATGAAATCCCATGATTGGGATTTGCCTCAAGTGCATTTCTGCTAGAGCACAAGACATGAATAACACTTGATGTTCAATTTAATATAAGCCTTCTTTTCAAATAGAAAATAAGATGCAACGTAGAATGTGTGAAAATCACATACCAAAATTTCTGGAATATTTTCACCTTCTCCTAATGCATCCAACTAAATTTATACACGATACAGTGGGTGTACTGAACATATCTGTGTAGCAAACTCAAATGCATCACTTTCTTGACACCTGTTGAAATATTGTTTCATTCTAGTCCATTCTTTATTCTGACTATGTTTTTCAAGACTTCTTATCCTTCAGTTTGTAAACACCCACCATTTTATGCTTGTCTTTACAAAGTTTTACAAAGTTATTCTTTACACAGTCTTAAATTTCTATGCACATTTTCTCAGTGTTTACAGTGAGGGGGATATGTATTCAGACACTTTTGTTTTTGTTGTTTAATATACAGTGGATATAAAAAAGTGCACACACCCCGAAAAACTGAGACCACAATGAATAATTTCAAAACTTTTCCCACCTTTAATGTGACCTATAACCTGTACAATTCAGTTGAAAAACAAACAAATCTGTTCAGGGGAAAAACATGAAAAAAAAACATACAGTAAGCTGGTTGCATAAGCGTGCACACCCTTAAACTAATACTTTGTTGAAGCACCTTTTGATTTAATTACAGCATTCAGTCTTTTTGGGTTCACACCTGCCATCAATTAAAATGACTCTGATTAACCCCAAATAAAGTTCAGACATTTACTCAGTTGCATCCTCCAGCAAAAGCCAGGGTTCACAGAGAGCTTACAAAGCAGCAAAGGGATCTCATTGTCGAAAGGTATCAGTCAGGAGAAGGGTACAAAAATATTTCCACGGCATTAGATATACCATGGAGCACAGTGAAGACAGTCATCAAGAAGTGGAGAAAATATGGGACAACAGTGACATTACTGAGAACTGGATGTCCCTCCAAAATTGATGAAAAGACAAGATGAAAACTGGTCAGGGAGGCTGCCAAGAGGCCGATAGCAATACTGAAGGAGCTGCAGGAATTTCTGGCAAGTACTGGTTATGTACTGCATGTGACAACAATCTCCTGTATTCTCCATATGTCTGGACTATGAGATAGGGTCAAAGAAAAACATCCAGGCCTGGCTAAATTTTGCAAAAAAAAATACATCAACGCTCCCAAAAGCATGTGGGAAAATGCGTTATGGTCTGATGAAACCAAGGTTGAACTTTTTGGCCACAATTCCAAAAGGTATGTTTGGCACAAAACCAACACTGCGCATCACCAAAAGAACACCATACCTACGATGAAGCATGGTGGTGGCAGCATCATGTTTTGGGGTTGTTTTTCTTCAGCTGGAACAGGGGCTTTAGTCAAGGTGGAGGGAATTATGAACAGTTCTAAATACCAGTCAATTGTGGACCAAAACCTTCAGGTATCTGCTCGAAAGCTGGAGATGAAGAGGAATTTCATCTTTCAGCATGACAGTGACCCCAAAAAAGTTTTGGAATGGCCCAGCCAGAGCCCAGACCTAAATCCAATTGAAAATCTGTGGGGTGACCTGAAAAGGGCTGTGCACAAGACATGCCCTTGCAATCTGACAGATTTGGAACATTTTTGCAAGGAAGAGTGGGCAAATATTGCCAAGTCTAGATGTGGCAGGCTGATAGACTCCGACCCAAAAAGACTGAATGCTGTAATTAAATCAAAAGGTGCTTCAACAAAGTATTAGTTTAAAGGTGTGCACACTTATGCAACCAGCTTATTGTCCGTTTTTTATTTTTTATGTTTTTCCCCCTCACAGATTTGTTTGTTTTTCAACTGAATTATACAGGTTATACTAGGTCACATTAAAGGTGGGAAAGGTTTTGAAATAATTTTTGTGGTCTCAGTTTTTTTTACAGCAGAAAAACCTATCATTTTAATGGGGTGTGTACACTTTTTATATCCACTGTACAGTGGATATATCAACTTCAAATTTTGCTGACATAATGTCTTGATATTGTAATTCTAAATATAAACCATAAAGAATGTATTCATAAGCAGAAAACATAGATACATTATATGGCCAAAAGTTTGTGCACACCTGACCATTGCATCCATATGGGCCTTCCCCAACTTTAAAAAGTTGGAAGCACAAAATTGTCTAGAATTTACCTTTGCTGGAACAAATGGTCATAAATCTGTTCCAGCATGACAATGACTCTGTCAACAAAGTGAAATCCATGGTTTGAAGACATGGTTTGCCAAGATTACAATGGAAGAATGTGAGGGTAAAGGGGGACTAAATCTGGAATGGAATGTTCAAAAAACACATGTGGGTGTTATGTTCAGGTGTCCACAAACTTTTGGTTGGAAAGATTTCATGCAACAAGAAGCAATCATGGTGAAGGTGAAAAAAGAAAACTAGAACTCTAAATCAGCTCGTCAAGTACAGAATATGGAAATGGGAGCATCATACGATATGGGGCTGCTTCTCTGCAAATGGTACTGTGGCATTATATATTATTCAAGGAACCATAAATCAAGTGATTTATGGTATGTATTAGAGGAGAATTTAATCTTGGCAAAGAAATTGAATTTGGGGACAAGATGGACATTTCAATGACCCCAAACATCCAGCAAAATAACTCAAGAAGGCATTGCATGGCCTTGCCAATTTACTGATTTGAATCCCATTGAAACTTTGTAGAGGATTTTGAAACTGTGTACATCCCCCTTTTTCCCCTTTCTTCCCCCTTCCTCTCTTCCCCATATCTTATTCTTTTTATATTGTATATGTAAATACTTAATTTAATTTATCTAGAAGTTTTTCCTCTATTTTCTATTCTCTGTTTATCCTGTAATGATGCTGCTGAAATCTTAATTTCCCTGAGGGAACCCTCCCTAAGAGATCAATAAAGTTCAATCTAATCTAATCTAATCTAATCTAATCTAATCTAATCTAATCTAATCTAATCTAATCTAATCTAATCTAATCTAATCTAATCTAATCTAATCTAATCTAATCTAATCTAATCTAATCTAATAAATGGGACCTTTGTAACTTTGGGGAATTAATGACAATTTGCCGAAAAGGCATGAGTCAAAAATCAGTCACAATGCTGTAAAAGCCAAATTACTTCATACTGTAGATGTCTCTAAGCTGTAATTGCCAAAGTACAGTACAGTCGTACTTTGTTGTAACAGCTTTGCAACAAAGTACTAATATTGGCAATTTTCATTTTCTGAATACTTTTTAAATTCACTGTTTGTTTTAAAGGAATATTTTTTATGCTTATTTCTAAAGTACTAATTTTGGGGGCCATATGTATAAGTACAACATCAAAAGACGTGTAAATTTGGAGTGAAGAACATACTAGTATATTCATCTGGCATTGAGATTGCAAACTAACCAGTTGTAAGCTTAGAAATGTCACTTCTACCAGAACGATATCTCTCTCCTTGAGTGTGCATGATTAGTGTTGAGACGGTCAGTATCAAGGGCAAAATGGTTTCTGTGGCGGTAGCATGACCTTAATGCAAACAATGAGTTTTATCAGTTGACTTTTAGCACTGGCTTAATAAACATAACAGTCCAGTAGCCACTGCTGTCCATCATGGCTGAAGAATACTCTTTACCTTAGCTGAAGATGCAATCAGAAATATTCATCAGTATCCACGTTCACTCACATCTGGTAAACTCATTTCTTTACCCAAACATCAATGCCAACAACAAACCCCACTAAAAGAGATATACCAATGCCTTTGTGGTATTGGATCATTTCTCCAAAGTGTGAAATCTCATACCAATAAGTGCACCCCCGAATGCATTCCATGTTAAAGAGATTTTTATATGAGGTTTTCTGTCATCATGGCCTTTCAGATGTAGTCCCAATTTCCATGTAAGCATGTGTAGAAAGCTTTCCTGAAGAATCAGTGAGCCGTACCTCCATAACGTATACAATCCACCAGCCAAGTGTAACACACCAAGAAGGAAGTCAGGATGTTTCTGAGAACTCATTGACACAGCTGCTAAAGGATTGTTTGGTTTTCTAAATTGTATTTTATGTCTCAGCATTTGTGACAATGTTTAGGAGAATATGTCTGTGCCAGTCTATCCTTTCTCCTGACTGGGTTTTTCAGTGCTCTGTCTAGACCTGGTCTACCAACCACAAGCCCCAGCTACTCTTTTTAATCTTACTTGTTTAATGTATTTATATTTATCTGTACTTGTCTTTTTTCAAAATTTTGCCTTTATTATAGTAAATTCTATTATACTTGCACATTTCCATTTCTGCACTTTAAACCCTAAAAAAATAATTTTAATTCATAATGTATCTTTTCGGTTTATGGTTATTTAGCACAAAAGTCTTTTAGCACAAATCTAAAGTCTTTTAGCACAAGTTCTAAAGTCTCTTAGCACAACTCAAAGTTCTTTAGCACAAAATCCAAGAACACTTTATCTTTATTATGAATACTTACTGATCATGTTTAAAGATGTTTAATAACGTTTTTTAGTGGTTGATAGCATTGAACAAAAAAGAAATATTGAAATCAAATATAAACATGCTGCAACAAAGTGAATTTCCCTGTAAACTAGCCACAGCTTACAGACTTGTCTTGATAATCAAACAACCCTTACATCTTAGCATAATCTCTTCTTCTTCATCTTCTTCTTGCTTCACGATTGCCATATTATAAACAATTGATATATTAATTTTGGTTGTTTTGTCATTCTTGAATGTTTATATTGCACTTTTATTTAATTGCCATTCATTCTAGGGTACTTTGGTGGAAGTTTCTTTGAAATTGGTCTTTTTTCTGTTAAAGACTTTGTAGCTTTATTCGTCAAATACATATGAAAACAGTAATATGTGATATCAAATGGACTTTTAATAATTTGAGTAAGTTTTTAGGAATAGATTCCACTGTTAGTCGGCAAAACACGTTATCAAGCAGGGAAAGAGACATCATCCCCCAATTAATTAATTCAGCAAACATGTAATTATTGACAGTCGGTTGAATTTGTGATATGATAAGAAATGACTGAAGTTATCTATGAAGGTGCCCACAATTCAAGGTTTGTTCTGGCTTAACTACAAATATCCAAAGACACCAAAGAATTGGATTTTCAGTCCACGTTTCAGGGATCAACAACTGATCCTTAACATGCACAGCAGCAGAAATTCCAGCTTCCAGTTGTGCTAAAAGACTCTGGATTTGTGCTAAAAGACTTGTGCTAAATAACCGGATCCCTATTTTTCCAACCCCATTATATATTGGACATTGTGAAACACCTTCCTCTAGCTAGCTGAAATATAAAGCACAGAAAACCCAATTTTCAGATTCAGTTTAAAGTTAATTTTATATTTTACTGGTGGTGTAGTGGTTAGCCCTGTCGCCTCACAGCAAGAAGGTTCTGGGTTTGAGCCCAGTAGCCGACGGGGTCCTTTCTGTGTGGAGTTTGTGTGTTCTCCCTGGGTGGGTGCTCCGGTTTCCCCCACAATCAAAAGATATGCAGTTAGGCTTACTGGCTACTCTAAATTGTCCATTGATCAAGCTTGGAGAGGGACGGGCTCTGCCAAGTTTAAATGCCCTAGACACACCACTGATGGACTGTTAAAATGTCATCAGTGGTGCTCCTACGGCCCTTGCCGGCTATGAGACGAAGAAGAAGAGATATTTTACTGTTTGATGTGTAGTCTGTTTTATTGCAGATCAGTAATAATAATACTATCTGTTTATTATTGTTATTATTATTTTGCAGCAGTTAGCTCCTCATGTCCGTGTTTGGGACTCTGTGAGTCTAAACACACTGCATGTTCTTGGAACTGGCTTTTTTGACAGGGCTCTTGTGTGCCTTTCCTTCTCTAAATCGGTAAGAGACATTTTTTGCATGCTGTGTTGCAAAAAGACTTTATATGACACTAAAGTTGTACTCTTAAACTTGTGTCCATTCCAACAATTTATCCATTCACCATACTGTATTTTAATAGTTCTGATAGGGAAAGGTTGTTTTCGGACTTCAGATTAAATACTGTGTAACTGTTGTTACACTCTCTATTAATGATAGAGCTTTGTACCTATAACTGTATTTGTGTCTATATTTTAACCATTTAGAATGGGGGCAGCTGGTTGTGTGCAGTAGATGACTCCAATGATCATGTTCTTTCAGTATGGGACTGGCAGCGAGAAGAGAGACTCGCTGAAGTGAAGGTATGTAATTTTGGGACACGTCAATGTTTTAAATAACCACTTAGAGCAAGTTGTTGAACTTCAAATCTAACTGTTAGTCATTGGGGCCAAGTTGGGGTGAGATGAGTCAGTCAGTCAGTCAGTCAGTCAGTCAGTCTTCTGTTACAAATATTATGATTTTTAGGAGATGAATGTTCTAGTCTTGTATGTGAATTTAAAAAAAATGTTGCTAGCGGTTTATTTCTCTTTTTCCAATGTTAGTTTCCAAGTCCAATGTCAATCACTGTTTTTCTGCTCTCTTATTACAGTGCTCCAACGAGTCGGTTTTTGCTACTGATTTCCATCCAACAGATGCAAACATAATTGTTACATGTGGGAAATCCCATCTTTGCTTTTGGACACTAGAAAAAGGCTCCCTTCTAAAGAAACAGGGTTTGTTTGAGGTAAATTTACAGATTATGGTATTTTTTGGCATATAGATTGTATAAGCAGTTATTTTATAAGTAATACCAAGCTATATTTATGTTTCTTGCAGAAACAAGAGAAGCCCAAGTTTGTCTTGTGTGTGACTTTTTCAGAAAATGGTGATGCTATCACTGGTGACTCCAGTGGAAATATACTTGTATGGGGCAAAGGTAAAGAAGTCAGTGGTCGAATTGTGGACATATTATTTCTTGCTCATTTTCAAGCCAGGATGGATTTTAGATTCCATAACCATTCCACATTACACATGATGAATATTTCATAAACATGTTTGTGTTAGTAGTATATTCTTAGTATTCTGGTCTGAGCTTTGTAAACTGTAACAGTGTAACAGCTGCATCCCTAAAATTTGATTACAGATGCCTAGTAAGGATTTTCAATCAGTGCTGCTTTGTTGAGCACATCTCTCATATGCTCATTGTTTCTGACCTTCCAGAGAGTGGGGTTAATGCTTGCTAATGTGGTTCACTGCTCTGTGTCTGTCTTGAAGGCTCTAATCGCATTAGTTTGGCCATTCCGGGTGCACATGAAAGCAGCGTGTTTGCTCTGTGCATGTTAAGAGACGGTACGTTGGTTTCGGGTGGGAAAGACCGTAAGCTCACTTCGTGGGATGGAAACTATCAGAAGATTCATATAGTGGAGGTAAGATGTTATATCATCTCAACAAATGGTGAAATTTTAAAATGTTCATATTTAAAATTAGATAGCATGTAATGTGCTGGATTTTATATTTAATGTTCTTATATAAAGTGAATTACATAAAACACCCAGTTTTATAAGTTTTTAATAATACTCGTTTTGTGCCACTGTATGTTATTTGTCTTAGGTTCCTGAAGTGTATGGGCCTATTCGCACAGTCGCTGAGGGGAAGGGAGAAGCTATTCTCATTGGAACAACCAAAAACTACATCTTGCTGGGAAATCTGAATGGTGAATTCACCCCCATTACACAGGTAAATATTGAAAGTTATCTCACAGATATAGAAAACTTTGACTTTAAAAAGGTCTATATGTAGATCATTGTTTGTTTGTTTGTTTGTTTTTTTAAATCTAATTACTTTGTACAGGTGATTCACTATTAAGCATAAAGAGAGTATTCCACTTAACTAGGCGAAAAATGCCGTATTTTACTCACTGAGCCTAATTTTATATAAATTATGTTAAAATAGCACTGGCTTTCCTGAATCCATCAATGGACAATCCAACTAAGATTCTATATTCTTTAGTGAAACATTTTTAGCCTACAACTAAGCTTAATGTTTCAATTCAATTCAGTTTAATTCAAATAGACCTTGTCATGAAGCAGCTTTACAGAAATCAGCATGTAGATTTAGATCCCAAACGAAAGCCAGAGGTGAAAATGGCAAGGAAAAATACCCTCAGATGAGATGAGGAAGAAATCTGAGGAGGAACTGCACTCAAAAGGGAACCTGTCCTCTTTATTTTTATTTATTTATTTTGAGGATAACCCCTTGAGATGTGGCATCTCATTTTCAAGGGGGTCCTAATGACAATACCAAAAAAGAAAAACAGGACTTGAACTCTTCTGGGTCACACCAGATAGTAGGATAATATAGTCATTACTTTACCACAACTGTATATTATCAAGTCAAACATTACTAAGTGTGTTGAAAAGATATACAGTATGGGATCACTGTACTTTAGTAGCAGTTCTACAGTATCCAGATGTGATTATCCATAGACAAAAGTGTGGAACATTGCTATTTCTCAAAAAACTGTAATACTAGATGAAACTTGTGTCTTTGTTTGTTTTTCAGGGTCATACTGATGAGTTATGGGGTTTAGCTGTGCACCCAGTGAAGCTGCAGTTCCTTACCTGTGGTCATGATAAATTGGTGAGTCTATGGGACTCTGAATCTCATCAGCCACTCTGGACCAAGACACTGGAGGTGAGCAGAAACCAGCGTATGCATCATATAGTGTAAATTAAATTACAGTGCCTTGTAAAAGTATTCATCCCCCTTGGTGTTTGTCCTGTTTTGTCGCATTACAAGCTGGAATTAAAATGGATTTTTGGGGGGTTAGCACCATTTGATTTACACAACATGCCTACCACTTTAAAGATGCACATTGGTTTTTTTTTATTGTGACATAAACAATAATTAAGATGAAAAACAGAAATCTGGAGTATGCATATGTATTCATCCCCTTTCGTATGAAACCCCTAAATAAGAGCTGGTCCCACCAATTCACTTCATAAGTCACATAATTAGTTGATTAAGATCCACCTGTGTGCAAAGTGTCACATGATCTGTCACATGATGTCTGTATAAATCAACCTGTTCTGGAAGGACCCTGACTCTGCTACACTACTAAGCAAGCAACATGAGAACCAAGGAGCACTCCAAACAGGTCAGAGACAAAGTTGTGAAGAAGTATAGATCAGGGTTGGGTTATAAAAAATATCCCAAACTTTGACTATCCCAGGGAACACCATTAAATCTATTATAGCAAAATGGAAAGAACATGGCACAACTACAAACCTTACAAAAGAAGATCGTCCACCAAAACTCACAGACTGGGCAAAGAGGGAATTAATCAGAGATACAACAAAGACACCAAAGATAACACTGAAGGAGCTGCAAAGATCCACAGCAGAGATAGGAGTATCTGTCCATAGGACCACTTTAAGCTGTACACCCCGCAGAGTGGGGCTTTATGGAAGACTGGCCAGAAAAAAGCCATTGCTGAAGAAAACACATTTGGAGTTTGCCCAACAGCATGTGGCAGACTCCCCAAACACACGGAAGAAGATTTTCTGGTCAAATGAGACAAAAATTGAACTTTTTGTCCATCATGGGAAATGCCATGTGTGGCGCAAACCCAACACCCTGAGAATATCATTCCTACAGTGAAGCATGATGGTGGCAGCATCATGCTATGGGGATGTTTTTCATCTGCAGGGACAGGAAAGCTGGTCAGGACTGAAGGAAAGATGGATGGCATTAAATGCAGGGCAATTCTGGAGGAAAACCTGTTTGAGTCAGCCAGAGGTTTGAGACTGGGATGAAGGTTCACGGTCCAGCAGGACAATGACCCTAAACATACTGCTAAAGTGACACTGGAGTGGTTTAAAGGGAAACATTTAAATGTCTTGGAATGGCCTAATCAAAGCCCAGACCTCAATCCAACTGAGAATCTGTGGCATAACTTGAAGATTGCTGTACACCAACGCAACCCATCTAACTTGAAGGAGTTGGAGCAGTTTTGCCTTGAGGAATGGGCAAAAATCCCAGTGGCTAGATGTGCTAAGCTAACAGAGACATACCCCAAGAGACTTGCAACTGTAGTTGCAAAAGGTGGCTCTACAAAGTATTGACTTTGAGGGGGGTGAATACCTATGCACACTCCAGATTTCTGTTTTTTCATCTTAATTATTGTTTGTGTCACAATAAAAAAAAACAATGTGCACCTTTAAAGTGGTAGGCATGTTGTGTAAATCAAATGTCGCTACCCCCCCCAAAAAAAATCCATTTTAATACGAGATTGTAATGCAACAAAACAGGACAAACACCAAGGGGGATGAATACTTTTGCAAGGCATTGTATAATACTCTCATTGAAGATGTTGCAGTGCTTTTATGAACTCCTAGAGTATTTTCAGGGTACACTGTCTTTCTTAAAACTATATGCAGTGACCAAAATGTCAATAAGCATCTCACATTAATATGTAAGTCTGGGTTGAACTTGGTGTGTATGATTGAGGTCTGTGTTTGTGTTTATGTGGATAGGATGCCGCTCAGTCTGCCGGCTTCCATCCCTCTGGGGCAATCATTGCCATAGGAACACAGACAGGCAGGTGAGAGAGGCTGTCCCTTCACAGCAATGAGGTCTCTGACATGTCATTACTGTTCGGGCAAATTTCTCATAATCTAATACATGGACGACCCTAAACCCATCGTTATTATGCAAATTTAATACACAGACATAGGACTAGTCCAGATTGATTCTTTAGATATCTTTTGAAACTATTAATATTCATGAAGCAGTCATCAACATATTAAAAAAAAAGCATAATAACAAAAGAAGTCTTTGAAAATGCTCCAAGCTCTTCAGCCTGAAGAGTTTTATATGGTCTGTTCTGCTGTTGTAATTGCACGGACAGGTGGCTTGTTCTGGATACTGAAACTAAGGATCTAGTCACAGTACATACGGATGGGAATGAACAGCTCTCAGTTATGCGTTTTTCTCCAGGTCAGTGTTCTGACAGCCACTATAATTATTTTCCCCCTCCATGCATTATTTGAAGTAATAAACACAGGGACACTGACAGAGCATCAGTGCACATGACACGTGTGGATTGAACATTTTGTCTTTCAGATGGCAATTTCCTTGCCATTGGGTCACATGACAATTACATCTACATTTATGCGGTGGCTGAGAATGGCAAGAAGTACAGTCGAGTGGGAAAATGCTCAGTAAGTTTTTGCTCAGTAATTAAAAAAAAAGAATTTCAAGTTTGCGTTTATTTATTAAAAATATAATCATCTGTGTCAAACTGTTGTCTCATAAATTATGACTAGAATTGACCATTATTTGTTCTTTTAATCTTATAAAACACCAATATATAGTATTTGTACAAAAATATGCTTTACACACATATGTCATGCTACAGTAATAATGGAGTTAAATGAAACCTCTACTCATAAATACATACATTAAATATGATTATGTATATAGAGGATATTACACAGTTGCATGAAGATATGAAGTTTATCTTTGAGTGGTGAATATATTCGCAAGAGAGCAAGGCGAGAAGGGATGTCATCGGAGTGAAATATCAGAAAATGTGTCACTCAGATCTGCAATGTATTTCGTATGAAACATGGGAGTTTTTCAACACAAGAAGATAAACTTCACATCTCTAAGCCAATGTGTGATTTTCTTTTTATTATATAGACACAAACAAAAAGTACCCAATTTTATCAAAACAATTCATCAATTTCCTCATAAGTGACATTTCGAGATTTATGTTATGGTTTTGGTTCTCCATGTCTCGGATGTAGCTTGTATGAAAAATATGAGTGCCGTATTTCCCAGGAAAACACTTGTGTCCATATAATATATTGAAATATTAATGTTGTATATAGCAATGGTGCTAATATCTTGGTTGGTGCTCAATTTTTAATGATGTTGATGGTGGTATTAGCTTGAAAGTTGAAGCTTTGGAAACATATCTGTTTGAGCACAGTGTATAGATGAGGAGGTGAGCGAGATGATCAGGCTAAAGAACTAAAGCGCTGCTCCACTGCACTCTTTAGGTTGAGATGAATTCCAACTGGCACCATTATCAGTAGATGAATGCGTGAATTAAAGCAGACTGTAAAAAAAATAGACATTTGAACAAAACTCAGAATTTCATTACAAAATACATTTCTGACACAATTGAAGATCACGTATTAATTGTTCAGGGTGGTTTTTAGAAAACAATCTTACTGAAAATATTTTCACTGTGGTCTCTTGTAGGGTCACTCCAGTTTCATTACACATCTAGACTGGTCTGTAGACTCTCAGTACCTGGTGTCCAACTCTGGAGATTATGAGATCCTTTACTGTGAGTACAGTTACATTTGCTATTAACAGGTTTAACCTTATTCTCATAAACAGGCCATTATTTAGCATTGAATTACACATCTGCTGGTATAAGCTCTGAGACATTTCATCCTCCAGCCATTATTAATCTATAGTACCTGGCAAAAGTTTGGACACACCTTCTAATTCAATGTTTTTTCTTTATTTTTATTAATTAAAAGACACTTAATGGCTTAAAAGTAAATGGCTTTCGATTGCATAAAATCGGTGAAATTTAGTTCCTTCTGAAATTTGGTCATTGTGATACAGTATATGTTTATTTTTGTAATATCTTAAAAAATCCCAGGCCATTCTGTAGCTGGGAAGTTATTTAATTTGAGGGGATTCCCTAGCAAATAATGTGCATGAAATCGCTCGCTTCACGCAGTCAAGCAGACAGAGGAAGTCTGTGTGCGCATGCGCAGGTTTACCTGAGTCATCGTTTTCTTCTTCATCTTTTGGGTTTTATGGCAGCTGGCATCCACAGTGTTGCATTACTGCCATCTACAGGTTTACCTTGACCGTGCACTGACAGTTCCATCATTCTGTCACTAAACGAACAATTGATCACACCAAAGTGCTCGCTGACAGCCAATATTTATTAGCTTGGTCCTGCATTTCCTTTCCTTCGCAGCATAACGTCTTTTCTTCTTGCTTTCCGTTACCGTAGTCGGTCTTTCACGTTTCATTTGCACACTCACGTTTGATATTCTTCTCTACTGTTTCAAATTTGTATCCCACAATGCCTTGTGCAAATGGGGAAAGCCAACAATGTGACGCATGACATAGTATCTTGAATTGGGTCAATGTGAAGCAGGAAAAATAGTGGAGAAATTCGTTAATTGTTCTATTTTTAAAAATGAATAAAATTGGAAGTCTGTGATTTGAATTCAGTAGCTTTCGGTCCACTAAACAAAAATATTTGGGTGTCAGGGAAAATTCTTTTTATGACCTACACTTGAAAAATCTGAAAGGCAGTCTACCTTTAAAGTAATGATGGATGTCGTTTCTCTTTACTGAGTTGAGCGGTTCTTGACATAATATGGATTACTACAGTTGTGGAATAGGGCTAGTTACTGTATTTTTATTATTTACTATTTACTGTTTGATCTCAAATGCATTAAAAAAGCAAGAAATTGCACTAAATAACTTTTGACGAGGCACATCTGTTAATTGAAAAACATTCCAGGTGACTACCTCATGAAGCTGGTTAAGATAATGCCAGTAGTGTGCAAAGCGTTATCAAGGTAAACGCTGCCTACTTTGAAGAATCTAAAATATCAAACATATTTTGTTTTGGAACACTTTTGTTTACCACATAATTCCATATATGTTGCATGTATTATTTCATAGTTTTGATGTCTTCACTACTGTTCTACAATGTAGAAACTACTTAAAATACAGAAAAACCTATTCATGAGTAGGTGTGTCCAAACTTTTGGCTGGTACTCTGTTATGTCTGATGTACAAAACATCTAGATGATGCCAATTGTTAGAAATTATTGAAATTAATAAGAATTCAGTCACTGAGTAATGTGGTTGCTTGTCCAGGGATCCCCTCTGTGTGTAAACAAGTAGTGAGTGTGGAAACTACTCGAGATATTCCATGGGCCACCTTTACCTGCACACTGGGCTTTCATGTGTTTGGTGAGTTCCAGGCAGTAATGTGTAATAATAAGGTTGGTCAAAGATCCATGAAATAGGATTCATTGGAGCCTGCACTGTTTCATGTCCTTTTCTATATTTGTATATGGATTAACGTGGATTACATTTGCTGAATGTTAGTTGTTGGTTAAGGTGATTTTATTTGTGCTCTCCCTCAGGCTTGTGGCCAGATGGCTCTGATGGGACAGACATTAATGCTGTGTGCAGTTCCAATGAGAAGAGACTTCTCGCCACTGGGGACGATTTTGGAAAAGTGCACCTCTTCTTATTCCCCTGCTCTCAATCCAGAGTAAGCAAGCAGCACGTGTTTTATTACCTTTTGTACATTACCGTATATACAGAGGAGAAAAATATATGCCTCATTTGTTTTGTTTTTTACTTTCTTTCTGTCTCCTCAGGCTCCTAGTCATGTCTATGGTGGTCACAGCAGTCATGTCACCAATGTTAACTTCCTGTTGGATGACAGCCACTTGGTGTCCACTGGAGGAAAGGACATGAGTGTAATGCAGTGGCGTGTGATATAAACAACTACTGACAGTGTATGCAGAAATGGAGTGGAACTATTCCCATTTCTATTCAATTCAAATGAAGGAGTGGCAGTCAATTGTAGGCCTATCCTGTGTAATGATGTGAGGCAGTCAGTTTAAGTTGTTGTTTACTATTGGCTAAAACATGAGCCCAGCATTCAAAATAAGCTTACTGTCTCATCGGCAGAATGGACATTCTGCAAAGGACATTGTGCAAACTCAACTCACACATTTACCTTGGAGTGATGACAAAAAAAAAAACTTTCTCCACATGATGCATATTATGTGATGCCAAAGGTGACAAATTTACCTTGAAACTGTTACAGCAGACAGTGGTGTATGACCCCACCATCTGGCCTCAAAAAGTATTGCAGCCACTCCTGTGTGATTGAATTTCAGTGTAAATGTATGATTGTCTCAAAACATCCTGAACTGATCTCAGTTTTCACTCTTCTTTAACACAACAAAGGCCCTGTGATCATAATAATCCTTGTTTGTACCAAAATGATGTGTGAACCCCCTTTTAGACAACACTTCAGCCAACAGTTCAGAGTTAGGGTACTAGGCTCTTCATGTTTTCTTTAATAAGGCTTAATGTAGTCTTAATTCACTGCAAGTTAATGAAACTGGTAAATATTAAAGTGCATTCCTTAAGTAGTCACAGACACCTTCCCCATTTTGTAGTGTTACAACCTAGGCAAACAGGCCTATATAATAATTGAATTAGTTCAGTATTCTTCAGTATTATGGGCTTTGTGAAGATTCATGACATGTAAGCCTTACTAATTCAATTTTCTTTCCAGATTGTAACACTACAAAATGTGGTAAAGTTCAAGGGGTGGGGGTGAATACTTATGCAATACATGGTGTTTGATTAATTTCTAAAGCTCTCCCAGAGAAAACTGTTGCCATGTTGATTAGCTTAAACGGTACTAACATTACTTTATATTAATGCCAACAAATCTAGCAAGGCAAAGTAATTATTTTAAACAACTCTATGCTGAACTGTATCTCCATTTCCTAATGACCATAATCATGCTTCATTTTTTTTTTTGCACTGAAAGAGAAGGAGAAACTCATCAGGGTTTTTAATGACTGTAGGTAGTGTATTAAAACTGTCTGAGCATGCACATGGTTGGCTGTATTTTTTAAAATACTTTTTCATTCACATTTTCATTTGCCTATTGATTGGCAGGTAGCACAATGTAAAAATATGATTTTGTTTCAGAAAACATGAGTGTTAACTTTTTTTTTTACCATTAAGGTGTAAGCTGAAATTGAAAGTTACATATGAATGAATCTGAAATGTAACATTTGAAATGAAGTTTTGATGGTATTAGGCATGTAACTGGCAATTATGCACAGACAACAACTGTTGCAGAATGCATAATAAAATGTAAATAAATAAATAGATCTGGCCTCATTATAATCATTAACAACTTTGGTACTTTATTCATGATTAAATTAATTCAAACCTGTCTGGATGTATGTGATCTTTTATTTATACATCTCTCAGCTAAAATACCTGTAATATATTTTATAAAGAGAGGTGTGTGCGGATATAGAAACAGAACGTTGTGTCACCTGATTTGTAGAGCAAGACGACAGCATGGCTGTATGTGACCTATGTATTAAATCCATTAACAAAACCAGCCAAACTCAGTTTACGCTGCTGAAAACAAAATAGGTTAGACCAGCATGAAAAGCACCAAACAACATGAAACTCATAACTTTCTTTTCTTAGCAAGATGATATCTAGATTATTAATGTAAAGTGTTGGGAACATAGTTCTTCTGTTGTAAATTTATATTAATTTGCTAAAACTTATGCATACTATGCATAACTAGATGGTTATTAACTCGTTTGATAGCTATTTAACATTCACAAAGAACTGAATACATTATATTCAATTCAGTACAGTTTTATTTGTACAGCACTTTTAACAATGGACATTGACACAAAGCTGATTTACAGATATGAATATATAGATTTGGATTTGTCCCTATTGACCAAGTCAAAAGTCTCCAAAAAGATTACCAAAATACAACCCTGATTCCAAAAAAGTTGGGACAAAGTACAAATTGTTAATAAAAACGGAATGAAATGATGTGGAAGTTTCAAAATTCCATATTTTATTCAGAATAGAACATAGATGACATATCAAATGTTTAAACTGAGAAAATGTATCATTTAAAGAGAAAAATTAGGTGATTTTAAATTTCATGACAACAACACATCTCAAAAAAGTTGGGACAAGGCCATGTTTACCACTGTGAGACATCCCCTTTTCTCTTTACAACAGTCTGTAAACGTCTGGGGACTGAGGAGACAAGTTGCTCAAGTTTAGGGATAGGAATGTTAACCCATTCTTGTCTAATGTAGGATTCTAGTTGCTCAACTGTCTTAGGTCTTTTTTGTCGTATCTCCCATTTTATGATGTGCCAAATGTTTTCTATGGGTGAAAGATCTGAACTGCAGGCTGGCCAGTTCAGTACCCGGACCCTTCTTCTACGCAGCCATGATGCTGTAATTGATGCAGTATGTGGTTTGGCATTGTCATGTTGGAAAATGCAAGGTCTTCCCTGAAAGAGACGTCATCTGGATGGGAGCATATGTTGCTCTAGAACCTGGATATACCTTTCAGCATTGATGGTGTCTTTCCAGATGTGTAAGCTGCCCATGCCACACGCACTAATGCAACCCCATACCATCAGAGATGCAGGCTTCTAAACTGAGCGCTGATAACAACTCGGGTCGTCCTTCTCCTCTTTAGTCCGAATGACACGGCGTCCCTGATTTCCATAAAGAACTTCAAATTTTGATTCGTCTGACCACAGAACAGTTTTCCACTTTGCCACAGTCCATTTTAAATGAACCTTGGCCCAGAGAAGACGTCTGCGCTTCTGGATCATGTTTAGATACGGCTTCTTCTTTGAACTATAGAGTTTTAGCTGGCAACGGCGGATGGCACAGTGAATTGTGTTCACAGATAATGTTCTCTGGAAATATTCCTGAGCCCATTTTGTGATTTCCAATACAGAAGCATGCCTGTATGTGACGCAGTGCCGTCTAAGGGCCCGAAGATCACGGGCACCCGGTATGGTTTTCCGGCCTTGACCCTGACGCACAGAGATTCTTCCAGATTCTCTGAATCTTTTGATGATATTATGCACTGTAGATGATGATATGTTCAAACTCTTTGCAATTTTACACTGTCGAACTCCTTTCTGAAATTGTTCCACTATTTGTCGGTGCAGAATTAGGGGGATTGGTGATCCTCTTCCCATCTTTACTTTTGAGAGCCGCTGCCACTCCAAGATGCTCTTTTTATACCCAGTCATGTTAATGACCTATTGCCAATTGACCTAATGAGTTGCAATTTGGTCCTCCAGCTGTTCCTTTTTTGTACCTTTAACTTTTCCAGCCTCTTATTGCCCCTGTCCCAACTTTTTTGAGACGTGTTGCTGTCATGAAATTTCAAATGAGCCAATATTTGGCATGAAATTTCAAAATGTCTCACTTTCGACATTTGATATGTTGTCTATGTTCTATTGTGAATACAATATCAGTTTTTGAGATTTGTAAATTATTGCATTCCATTTTTATTTACAATTTGTACTTTGTCCCAACTTTTTTGGAATCAGGGATGTACATTAAAAAATTATGTTTATGCCTCTGAAGCCTCCAGATCTGTGCATTTACCTAAGAGAAAAAATATTAATAAAAGGTTTGACTAAACAAATACATGTTCAGTCTAGACTTAAAGACTGAGACTCTGTCTGATTCCCAAACATAATTGAAAGGCTGTTCCATAATTGTGGGGATTTGGAAGAAAAAAGCCCTGGTTGCTGCTGTAGTCTTCTTGATTCTAGGTACCAAAAAAAAAGCGCACCTTTTGATGGAAGCAGGCATAGCAGATCATAAAAAGCTAAATGTTCACTCAGGTCTTGCAACAAGAGACCATTCTGTGCTTTATATGCTATTAGTACTATTTTATAAACAGTGCTAAGTTTTAATGGGAGCCAATGAAGTACAGATAAGGTTGGGGTACTTTGGTCAGATCTTCTGGTTCTAGTAAGGACTCTTGCTGTATTCTTGACTAACTGGAGCTTGTTTTTGCACATAATGGAACATCCAGAAAGCAAGGCATTAAAATGGCCCATTTGTTTTGTCACTAAAGGTAACAAAATAATGAGCTTTTTTTTTTGCATCTGGTAGTGACATTATATTTCTTATCTTGGCAATATTTCTGAACTGAAGGAAGGCTATCCTAGTAGTATTTGAAACACTACCAATTAGTTTGATGCCATTCATATTCTAACTTTCTATTTACAACCCCAATTCCAAAAAAGTTGGGAAAAAGTACAAATTGTAAATAAAAAGGGAATGCAATAATTTACAAATCTCAAAAACTGATATTGTATTCACAATAGAACATAGACAACATATCAAATGTCGAAAGTGAGACATTTTGAAATTTCATGCCAAATATTGGCTCATTTAAAATTTCATGACAGCAACACATCTCAAAAAAGTTGGGACAGGGGCAATAAGAGGCTGGAAAAGTTCATCTCATCTCATCTCATCTCATCTCATCTCATCTCATCTCATTATCTCTAGCCGCTTTATCCTTCTACAGGGTCACAGGCAAGCTGGAGCCTATCCCAGCTGACTACGGGCGAAAGGCGGGGTACACCCTGGACAAGTCGCCAGGTCATCACAGGGCGGCTGGAAAAGTTAAAGGTACAAAAAAGGAACAGCTGGAGGACCAAATTGCAACTCATTAGGTCAATTGGCAATAGGTCATTAACATGACTGGGTATAAAAAGAGCATCTTGGAGTGGCAGCGGCTCTCAAAAGTAAAGATGGGAAGAGGATCACCAATCCCCCTAATTCTGCGCCGACAAATAGTGGAGCAATATCAGAAAGGAGTTCGACAGTGTAAAATTGCAAAGAGTTTGAACATATCATCATCTACAGTGCATAATATCATCAAAAGATTCAGAGAATCTGGAAGAATCTCTGTGCGTAAGGGTCAAGGCCGGAAAACCATCCTGGGTGCCCGTGATCTTCGGGCCCTTAGACGACACTGCGTCACATACAGGCATGCTTCTGTATTGGAAATCACAAAATGGGCTCAGGAATATTTCCAGAGAACATCATCCGTGAACACAATTCACCGTGCCATCCGCCGTTACCAGCTAAAACTCTATAGTTCAAAGAAGAAGCCGTATCTAAACATGATCCAGAAGCGCAGACATCTTCTCTGGGCCAAGGCTCATTTAAAATGGACTGTGGCAAAGTGGAAAACTGTTCTGTGGTCAGACGAATCAAAATTTGAAGTTCTTTATGGAAATCAGGGACGCCGTGTCATTTGGACTAAAGAGGAGAAGGACGACCCGAGTTGTTATCAGCGCTCAGTTCAGAAGCCTGCATCTCTGATGGTATGGGGTTGCATTAGCGCGTGTGGCATGGGCAGCTTACACATCTGGAAAGACACCATCAATGCTGAAAGGTATATCCAGGTTCTAGAGCAACATATGCTCCCATCCAGACGACGTCTCTTTCAGGGAAGACCTTGCATTTTCCAACATGACAATGCCAAACCACATACTGCATCAATTACAGCATCATGGCTGCGTAGAAGAAGGGTCCGGGTACTGAACTGGCCAGCCTGCAGTTCAGATCTTTCACCCATAGAAAACATTTGGCGCATCATAAAACGGAAGATACGACAAAAAAGACCTAAGACAGTTGAGCAACTAGAATCCTACATTAGACAAGAATGGGTTAACATTCCTATCCCTAAACTTGAGCAACTTGTCTCCTCAGTCCCCAGACGTTTATAGACTGTTGTAAAGAGAAAAGGGGATGTCTCACAGTGGTAAACATGGCCTTGTCCCAACTTTTTTGAGATGTGTTGTTGTCATGAAATTTAAAATCACCTAATTTTTCTCTTTAAATGATACATTTTCTCAGTTTAAACATTTGATATGTCATCTATGTTCTATTCTAAATAAAATATGGCATTTTGAAACTTCTACATCATTGCATTCCGTTTTTATTTACAATTTGTACTTTGTCCCAACTTTTTTGGAATCGGGGTTGTATATATGATACATTATACAAGAAGTAAATTGCAATGCTTTGCTAAATTGCATGGGAAGTTGTTATAATGATGGTAAAATCTGATGATGCAAGCTTTCCTATTAATTGCTCATAATTGCTAATATTTAATTTAAAAACATGTTACTGACAGACTATTACAGTGATCATTGTTGTTTTTGACTTTTGCTCATGAATGAACATTTAAAAATGTTTATATCACTTTCAAGTATTTATTTTTTTTTTCAACCAATCCATTCTGTTTTCTTATGGTTATTCCATTGTAATGGACCAGAACCAGCTTTGGCTGTCTCGGCAGGTGGTCATGAAGGAAAGAAAAGATAAGGCATATTTTGTTCAAAGCTTCCATGTATGGCACATCCAGTGCCATCCACGATTATTGGCACCCCTTGTAAAGATTAGTAAAGGGGATTAGAAATAAATCCATGTTTTGGTGAAGTATCACACTTCATTTCACTTCACTTCATCTCACACTAAAAAACTTATAAAAACCCAACCTTTATTTGAAATAAATTTATTCAGAGAAAAACAACTCCATACAACCTCCCTTTGCCAGTAAAACAACACTGAGTCTCCTATAACATTTTATAAGGTTGGAGATACAGAGCAGGGCATCTGAAAACATCTCTTTACACAATCTCCATCCAGGGTCCAGGGTCCTCAGCCCTCTCTTGTGCTCTCTCCTTTTCAGCTTATCCCACAGGTTTTCAATGGAGTTCAGGTCAGGGGACTGAGATGGCCATGGCAGAAGCTTGATTCTGTGGTCAGCGAACCATTTTTGTGTTGATTTGGACAGATGCTTCAGGTCATTGTCCGGCTGGAAGATCCAGTGACGACCCAGTTTTAGTTTCCTGGCAGAAGCAGCCAGATTTTGATTTAGAATGTCCTGGTATTTCATGGAGTCCATGATGCCATGTACCCTAACAAGGTTTTCAGGGCCTTTGGAAGAAAAACAGCCTCAAAACATTACACAACTTCCACCATATTTTACAGTTGGGATCGGGTTCTTTTCATTATAGCCATCTTTCTTTTTACACCAAACCTACCTTGAGTGTTTATTGCCAAAAAGCTCCATTTTTGTTCCATCAGACCATAGAACACGGTTCCAGTCAAAGTTGTAGTTACGTTTCGCAAACTCCAGGTGCTTATGTTTGTGGTTAACTGACAGAAAAGGCTTTTTTTCTGCCATGCCTTCCAAATAATCTGTTGGTATGGAGGTGGCATCTGATGGTGGTTTTGGAGACTTGGAAACCCTGAGATTTTACTTTTTCTTGTAATTCACTGACAGTGATCCTTGGGGGATTTTTTTTCTGCCTCTCTTACCATCCTCCTCATTGTACGTAGGGGAAAAATAAATTTGGGTCCTATTCCAGGCAAGTTTGTAACAGTTCAAGTTGGTGTCCACTTTTTTATTGTTGCCCTAACAGCAGAAATAGACATTTTCAGGCAAGTAGCTATTTTTTATAACTATTCCCTGACTTATGAAGGTCAACACACCCTTCCCTCTTTTAGTTTGTGCGTTCTCTTATCGTTCCCATGTTGATGGATGACTAAGGAAATTTGGCCGCTGTGTCACCTCATATTTGTTCCCCAGTTAATCAGGAAGACATGGATTACAGTTTGAAAGTTCTTAAACACTCTAATCAACTCAAAATGTACAATTTAAATGGGAAACATGCTTCAGTTCCATTGTGTTCACTATAATTTCCAGGGCTAGCAATAATACTGCCACATGTGTTTTTGTTGAAAATAATTATTTCTTGAAGATGGATTTGTTTTTCTCTGAAAATGTTTTTATTTCAATTAAAGGTTGTATTTTTCTCTTTTTTTTCAGCATGAGATGAAGCTACTTTGCCAAAAGGTGGATTTTTTTTTCAAACCATTTTTACGAATCTTTACGAGGGGTGCCAATATGCGTGAAGGGAACTGTAGATGAAGAAAAGTTTGGGGTTTGAAGATATTAGTAAAAGTGAGGTTTTGCTGCACAGAGAGCTAGCAGGTAGCGGTCACATGCTTTTAAAACAAAAGCAACCAATTGGATTCTGGGAAGGGTGAGCTGGCCCCTTTAAGAGATATTCATTCAATTCTGTTAACTTAATGGCTGTACTTTTTGCATAGCAACTCTGTAATGTGTCTGTCTATCCCTGTCAGTGACCACTGTTCCTCTTTGCTGATGTTGCTATGACATTTGAGATGTTCCTCTTTAATTTCCAGGTTTTTTTTAACTGATGCGCCTGCTATTCAGGCATCCACTACTTTACCTCTTTGGAACTGTTTGTTGCCATGTGATGTTTTCAAGCTCACATATCAAAACACTAATTGTCAAACCTCTTCCGTAGCTGTGCTATAGAGGTGCCAAGGTGGCAAACAGTCTAATATAAATCATCTGTACAGCTGTGTGCGTAATTATATATGTAATTTTATATAAAATGTTACTGTTATTTTGTCCAACTACACAGAAGACCTGCTGCATAGTCCGGGACTGATAATAACATCTTTTTATGGGCCAGTTTAAATCGGGCCATGGATATCTCTGCTCAGTTGGTGCTCACAGTATTTTTAGAGGTCTGAGTGCTAACCTTGCTGAAAGTCCAACATAGTCTGACCAGCTATCAGCTGTTGACCACAGGACGAGCAGGTCAAACTGGTGCTGAAGTGCTGAAAGAAACAGTTTCTAAATTTTAATATTTTTTTATATACGGTTGGTTGCGCGAAGATATGGAGTTTATCTTTGAGTGGTGAATGGATGTATCACAAGTGAGCAAAGCGAATGGGGTGGTGTAGTGGTGTAGTGGTTAGCACTGTCGCCTCACAGCAAGAAGGGCCTGGGTTTGAGCCCAGTGGCCAATGAGGGCCTTTCTGTGTGGAGTTGTCATGCTCTCCCCGTGTCTGCATGGGTTTCCTCCGGGTGCTCCGGTTTCCCCCACAGTCCAAAGGCATGCAGGTTAGGCTAACTGGTGACTCTAAATTGACCTTACGTGTGAATGGTTGTCTGTATCTATGTGTCGGCCCTGTGATGATCTGGTGACTTGTCCGGGGTGTACCCCGCCTTTCGCCCGTAGTCAGCTGGGATAGGCTCCAGCTCGCCTGCGACCCTGTAGAACAGGATAAGCGGCTACAGATAATGGCTGGCTGGCTGGAAATATCTCATCTCATCTCATTATCTCTAGCCGCTTTATCCTGTTCTACAAGGTCACAGGCAAGCTGGAGCCTATCCCAGCTGACTATGGGAGAAAGGCAGGGTACACCCCGGACAAGTCGCCAGGTCATCACAGGGCTGACACATAGACACGGACAACCATTCACACCTAAGGTCAATTTAAAGTCACCAGTTAACTTAACCTGCATGTCTTTGGACTGTGGGGGAAACCGGAGCACCCGGAGGAAACCCACGCAGACATGGGGAGAACATGCAAACTCTGCACAGAAAGGCCATATATATATATATATATATATATATATATATATATATATATATATATATATATATATATTTTTTTTTTTTTTTTCAATTTAGTCAAGTAAGATGGAAAGTAACATGTACTGTCGTGTACCTGCTTGATCAGCTCACACTGTTTTGGCAGCTGATGGCTGGTCAGTCCAAGCTGAAATTTTTCATCAGGGAGCTGGAAGTCAGATTATTAACTTTGAATATTTTTCGGGGAAAAATCAACAGAAGCTGCCTTTACAAGCTAATGTGCTTCATCTGAAGATGATTATGGCAATTATTCTCCAGTTATTCGTATAACTATTTATGATTGTTGGCAGAACAGTGGCTCAGCCACTCATTAATTCAAGCACGTGCTGAAATATGAATCCCCAGCATACAGTCTAGTCCTGCTTAATAGTGATAGTCCAACAAATAGGGCACCGCCCACTCTGCATCCCGTCAAATTGTCGCGCATGCGCATTGCAACAATGAGCCTGAGAGAAGGTCAGTTGGACTGAGCTGATATTGAGTTGTCTTGCTTGTTAAAGAAAGAAAGAAAGAAAGAAAGAAAGAAAGAAAGAAAGAAAGAAAGAAAGAAAGACTCAAATTTGGTGTAATAAAATAAATACCGATGAATGTCTTTATGTGAAAAAGTTCACCCAGGCGACAGGGAGAATAATCGCCACACCTTATAACACAGACGGTGCAGTATCCCGTACTTACCACTAGGGGCCAGTATATTACGGCCAATAATATCCAGACTCTCTCCATTCAAACCGGCTGCCCAAATCCAGGAGGGAGTTAAACCCAAACGGCATCTCCGGAGCAGAGCGCTTCAGCCACAAGATTCATTACTGACGATGTTATGGGCGCGACCGTTGTCTGAACATGGCATTTGTTTTAGATGTATACAGTGAGAAAGTGCGATATAATGCAGACGCTGCTGACTTGGCTGAGCTGTTGCGTCGCCCATCACTGACGGAGCGCTGCTGCTGTTATCACCTCGCCTGAGAGCGTTTATTATTATTACTACTACAATAATAATAATAATAATAATAATAAAACATCTCAACGCTTTCTTCTTATACGACTCAACTGAACTGCACGTCTGACTTTGGCTTAAACGCGGTCTAAATGCGCCGGTGATTCTGCAGGGACACAGATCGCATCCCATTTACCTCCTTATTGTCTCATAGTTGGTGGAAAACGGCGTGAAAATGAGGTAAGCGATTCTTCGGCGTATTTGTTGGCAAACAGCGACAGGCTGACATTAGAAATGTGAATGAAAAGGACACATGAGATTTCAGGAAATCTGTGTCTCATCTAATCTAACTGCAGATGTCTGTTGTGCTGCTGTCTAATGCACATACAGTCCGAGCCATGAGCACAGAGGGCCTGGGATCTCACCAAATCACCTGTCCTTCTCTTGTGCACGCACAAATCAGGGTATATATATATATATATATATATATATATATATATATATATATATATATACGCCCAAAGACCATCATTATGATCCAATATTACAGGGATATTCAATGCTCTGTGAATGAACCACCATATATGGCCATGTGTTATTATATTCTGGTTGAAACTGTAGCTATACAGTGCAAATAAAAATTCGTCCATCACATTCAAAAATAAAACATCTCAACGCTTACTAGTTTTGTGACTGTGTACTAAATATAATCATAAAAATGATGTCATTGTAGTGATGACGCGATAAATCTTGATGACGTCACGACTTGGATGAGCAGAGATGCTGAATTCTTAAGAGAAAACGCGCGAGCGCACGTTCCGGATGTCTGTCTGTCTGTCTGTCTCTGTCTGTCCTTTCCCTACAGAAAAGTCAGAATGTCTAGCAACAAACTAGTTTGGAAATTATATTGGTAACTTGAACCTGAACGTGCCTTTTCTTTCATTAGTCCTATTTCTCTTTAGTTCAATTTTATTTATGTAGAACATTTAACAATAGACATTGTCACAAAACAGCTTCACAGAAATCTGGATCTAGCTTCAGATCCCGAAAGAGCGACCCATTGGCTAGACAGTGGCAAGGAAATGAGGAAGAAGTGTTGAGAAGAACCAGACTCACAAGGGTTGACATCAGATTGTGGGATTATACTGTAACAGTCAAGAATTGTATACTGTAAAGTCATAAACATTACTGAGGATGTTGAAAGGTTGTTCAGTACGAACATCAGTTTCTTGATGATTGCAGCAGATGTTTTTAGGTATTGGCTTAGTATCCAAGTGAAACTGTTCACTGATGAATGGGTGAGGCTTGAACATAAGCTGTTATGGTAAGTGCAGCAGAGTGAGCAATAGTACCTCACACCTAAAATTCACCTTGGCATGTTAAGGAGGAGAGAATGAAACACGTAAGGTAAGGTAGTTGTGGATCCGGAACCTGTTCCAGGAACAGTAGGTGAGGAGGTGGGAATATACCTTGCATGGGACTCCAGTCCATCTCAAGCCACCACACACACACACACACACACTCCATTCATACACTCATTTTTACCCAGTGGCCATGTAGAGTGCCAATCCACCTACTGACATGTATTTGGGAGGAAACTGGAGGAAACCCAGATGGAGCCTCCAAAGACATGGGAAGAAATCTCTTGAGTTCAGGATTGAAGTGGAGACCCTGAAGCTGTGAGGGGGCAATTTTATCTCCTGTGCCACAAAACTAAATTCTGAATACAAGCTCTAACACCAATATTTTACCTTCATTTGTTTGACACTTTTATGAGGCATAATTATTATTCAAACATACTAATGTATATAAACCATGATGAGCCATTGCTAGTGTTCGGATTGAACTCAACCTTCTGGTCATCACCACAGAACCTTTAAGAACTAGTACTGTGATCTTAGTGTTAACTATCCATCCATTATCTGTAGCTGCTTATCCTGTACAGGGTCGCAGGCAACTTGGAGCCTATCCCAGCTGACTATGGGCGAAAAGCAGGGTACACCCTGGACAAGTCGTCAGGTCATTACAGGGCTGACACATAGACACAAACAACCATTCACACTCACATTCACACCTACGGTCAATTTAGAGCCACCAATTAGTCTAACCTGCATGCCTTTGGACTGTGGGGGAAACCGGAGCACCCGGAGGAAACCCACGCGGACACAGGGAGAACATGCAAACTCCGCACAGAAAGGCCCTCGTCAGCCACTGGGCTCGAACCCAGGACCTTCTTGCTGTGAGGCGACAGTGCTAACCACTACACCACCCTAGTGTTAACTATTTATTCATTTATTGTAAGTAATTTTTCAAATTCCTGATTAGATCAGAATCATCAGCTAAAACCTGCACTGATCATATAGCAGGTGTGTAGTCCTAAATCTTTAACACTCATAAGTTTGTCTGAAGTCTTATTTATAGACTTTCTCTTTTAATTGTTGCCAAAAGGAAGTCTCAAATAGCTCTCCGTTCCAGCTGACATCCCCTCCAGCAAGAAATCTCAACCGGTCACCCGGAAGAATTTACGCAACCCACAGCTCTCTCTCTCTTTCTCTCTCTCTCTTCCTAATGTGGGTTATTTTTAGACTTTGAAGTTGTGCTCCATCATGGTAAGATGAATCTGCATTCTTTCCCCTGTCTGCCATGTGCATGTAGTGGGAATATGAAAATGTTCAGAAGAGCTATTTTTGTCGACTGACTGTGAGAGCATTTGCTTGAGTGACTCATGGAGGCCCTTTGCATGTGTCTGTGTGTAGTTTGTTCATGTGTGTGTGGTGATATTTTCAGATCAGTGGGTCTGGATGTCACAGGTGTAGTGAAGGGTCTTGAGGCAGAAAAATTATTAGGGGCTATGTCTCTACAGTCTTTACCACATGCTTGTAAACATGTATGAAAATGATCACACTGTTGTCAGTGGCCAGTCTTTAATCATGTTATTCTCCCCTTATTTTTTATATCGGTTAATGATGTTGAGATCACTTGTCAATCCATTACTATGCATGCTTAAAAGTAATGAAGCAATTAAAAACCCCAATCAGTATTCATAACAATTTAGGCAGATTTGCACTTAAATGAAATCATTTAACACCATAAACTTTCTCCTTAGCTAATTGAACCTCCTTTCACTTTCTTGGCCTGTGATTTTTCCTGTAAAGACATCTATTTCCTTAGGACTATCTTCATTTGCTTAAAGCCTCGTAAGCCTTTGAGCTCACCCAGCTTATGGTTCATTTTGGTACATTCGAAGTATCCAGCTGGCTGTTTATACAGATGAAATGATTGCAAAGCTATGGGATGGAACACATACACGATTGAATGGATAGTGTTTGTTCTTGGAAACATTATACATCAGTGCTTTCAAAAGTGGCCCTTGACATTGCAAATCCCAGATACATCACTCGTACTTTGGCACAACATTGTTTGATGGCACAGTTTGTATCACAACAATGTCACAACAACCTTGTTTGCTAATCAGGAAGTCAGCACAATGTTGTTTTTATGAACTGTTACTTTCAGCCATCTTTCAGTACACAGTGTGATTAAAATCCTATCAGTGCTATAGGACAGCGCACCGTCCTGCTGATAATTTCTTTTAATTTCCACACTGTCGCACTGTGATAAGCAGTGTGTTCACTTCATGCAGGTTTCTTCCTGTAATTAAGCTACATAACCTACAATTAATGATTACAGCCAGTAACTAAATAAATATTCCAATTTGTCTAAATGTATACAAAGCAGAATAATAAAGCTAGGATAGGTAATTTTGGAGAAACCAGCAAAAGTAAGCTAAATTTTGAAAGTGTCCAACCGAAAAATCTCATCCCTCCCTTCAGCCCTCCTTCCAAAGCCACTCCTCTAAAACACATGAATGCACACTGCCTGATTACTGCTGGACGATTACTGCTAAGTCCACGAGAAAGGGCACTGGGGGGAGGAGCATAGTGCATCATTGTCATATCCAGCAACCTCATGTCTCATTCATATGTAAAAAAACCCCCACCTAACATTATCATAATGAATGTAAACAATGAACAACGCTATTGTTAGTGCTCACATCTCTCAGCTAGCTCGCTAGACTTAGCAATATGTCTATCTCACCTTGAGAAAGAGTCCGGTCATATACAATTAGTGTATGGGCAGTGTGTGTGCAGGTAGGTAGGACATCCAATCATTTCATTCAGACTGAACAAAATGATTGGACGGGGTTTTTACAGCCCTGCGACTGCCACAGATGATGGATTGTTTTTCTTTTTATCGACGGAGCGTTTGATTTATTCTTTACTGACAGGTTGTAAAGAGAATTTCAAGAAATATAAAAAATGCTTCTAAAAATTACCAACGCTGGCTTTAAGAACATAAATTTACAGTGATCCAACACATCATTCCACCAAGCGAGCTGTATGTGACGTTGTTGAGATGCCATTTGCACACATTGTGCCGATGTTGGATGTGTGTGCAGATATGTGTGTGTTATCTGGGATACAGTCTTTAAAAATACATTTTACATCATAAGATGTGTAAGAATGAGTTCCACCATAAAGACAACTTTGTTTTTCAGTTAAGTAATCTCGTGTCATGTCTATTGATTCCAGAAATCTCTGCTTGTGGGCTGTAGTGTGTGTGTGTGTGTGTGTGTGTGTTTGCTTGCAGTAGTTATAAGGATCATGTGGTTATTCAACATACGCAATATTCCAGTCTCCTCCTCCACACTTCATTCCTGTGGATAGAAATGATTGTCAGAAGAAAAAGGCTACTGGTTTGTAGCTGTCACATGCTTATGTTCCTCTCCTTCTTTCTCTCCATTCCTCCTTTGCATATATTGCTCTCCTGGGCAAGGGCTCTTGGCTGACCTCTGTAGCAGCGCCTTACATTTAATTGTTCTTTGTAGCACTAGTACAACACACACACACACACACACACACACACACACACACACACTCAGCAAGTGTGGTAAGCAGGCACACTGATTTGTTTTGCCAGCTGTTTTTCCAGAAGAATGTGCTGATTAGTTTTCTCACACTGTGCCATAACACGAACAGAATTCTCACGTTCTTGTGATCTTTAAAGGCATGAACATGCAGTATTTTGAAGACACAACATCTCTGTAGTGGATAGAAGCCAAGGAGCAGCTGTCAAATAATAGCTTTCATTACTGCATGTGCCTCCCACATTTTGCTGCTGCCTCATTATATGTGAAGAATGACATATATAGAACACAAATTGTATGGTATAAACACACACATGTAATGAGGGTCCATGTGAACAGAAAATGTTTTGAGACTTTCAAAAGAGAAGAGCTGCTGGGCAGAAAAAAATAGAGACAGGGCTCACTTGGGAACCTCTTCAGGAAGTGTAAGTATGTTGTTGGAAAGGCTAGATTTGGGAAAGTTTCCATCAGCATCCATGCCAGCTGCAGCTGTGAGACAAGACTGTCTCTACCTCTTTCTGGGTTTCCATTTAAAGGTGTGCTGGGCAGAATTTTCTCTTTAGTGCTTACACTGTGACCTATAAATACATTGCAGAGATTTGTTTCTTTACTCTTTGACCCTATCACTCTACGTTCATAATAGCAAGCAACAGGCAGCTGTGATTTTAGTGACTACAACAAGCAACAATGTGACAGCAGGACACGCAGCATTTGCAAATCAGGAATGATGAGGTACAGTACAGTGACAAAACCAAACGATTGGCTCAAATGATTCCTTGGACCAATCGTATGGCACACGTGGTGTGATGCTTCTTCAAGTTTACATTAACTTTAATTACCTCCACCAACTTTGTTGGAGGAGATTATGTTTTTGCCTCCGTTTGTTTTTTTGTTTGTTCCCAACGTGACTCAAAAAGTAGTAAATCCATTTTGATGAAATTTTGAGGAAAGGTGGGCAATGGGCCAAGGAACAATTGATTAGATTTAGATGCAAATTCAGATATGTATGCGGATCCAGGATTTGTTTTGCCTGTTCCCAATGTAACTCAAAAAGTAGTGAACGGATTTTGATGAAATTTGGTGGACAGCTTTCGTATTATCCTAGGATCCAGCTATTTGATTTTGCTGTTGATAATATGTGGCTTGGCAGAGGTATGCACTCTACCGAGTGCCCTTCTGGTTCCTACATTCAATTATTTCTCAATTCCCATTTTATAAACGTGGCTAAAAACATATAACCATAGTTTCATTTTATCACAAAGAAAAATTAAGCTCTGAATGCAGAATCAGAGAATGTTAGTGCCTCTGTTGGCTTTGCTAATCTGCTAACAAAGTTAGTATGAAGCCTCGCATGTAACATGGCAATCGAAAACAAACTATTTTCACACTTAATAGTTCATTATTTAATTTGTGTTTAACTAGTTGTGTTTAAGTAGTTAGTGCATTGCTTTGAGCACTTGCTAATGTGAAAGTAGGGACAATGCTTCCAGATGACGGTCAACGGGTTATCCGCATTAGTGTGGTAGCTTGCTAACTTTCCATCATGTCATTCTACTTCCCTAGTTAAGACAGTAATTAAGTCATAAATATATGAAATACTGACATGCCATATAACATACTGTGGTGGGTTTCCCAAAAGCCTCTTCATGCTAAGAGCATCTTAACTAGGAGAGAGAGAGTGTTCATTGTGCTGCTTGCTCTACCATTTAACGATGATCTTCGTGCTACAATGCTTTTGGGAAACTCGCCACTGATTTCTTAATGCAAGAATGGTTCAGATCACCTTGGAAGGGTGAGTTTATACACACCTGGAACATATTTCATTAGCAAATCTGGTTAATTAGCTTACAAGTACTGCTGACTGCTTTTCTCATAACTGCCTGATGTCAGCTATGACTGACCAAATACTGACGTGCCAAATTGCTTACTTAATAAGTTAAGTTAAAACTTTTAAACTTCATCTTAAGTACTTTATCTTGTTCAAGATTACGGTAAATTCAGAGCCTATTCTGGAAACCCTGGACACAAAGTGGCAGAATAGCCCTGATGGGATGCCAGGCCATTGCAAGGCACCATACACAAACACACACACATTCACACATGGTGCAGCCAGTCCAGCCAGCCAGCCATTATCTGTAGCCGCTTATCCTGTACAGGGTTGCAGGCAAGCTGGAGCCTCTCCCAGTTGACTATGGGCGAGAGGTGGGGTACACCCTGGACAAGTCACCAGGTGGTCGCAGGGCTGACACATAGAGATACACAACCATTCACACTCACATTCACACCTACAGTTAATTTAGGTGGTGTTTACATTAGACCGTATCAGCGGATCATCAGATTAACGTTTTTAAAACTATTCGCGTGCACACAGCAACGCCAATACACGATTCGCGTGCACACAGCAACACCAATACACGGATACGCTAATCACATGACTAATTAGACGGCACGTCACATGATCCCAGTGCATATCGGGCATGCGCAAGTCACTCACCACTTGCAAGTGGAAGGATGGCAAGTGAACACCTTCTCCAGCAGATAAACACACCTGGCTGTGATGTTCATGTTCTCACTGAGTTTAAGCGCCTGAAGGAGGTAAATAAGTTGAAATGTGTAAATAAACCTCAGTGTGGCTCAGCGCTTCCTCCTGCACTCCAAATCACTCCGCCCTGAACAGCGAGTGCCCTCTGGAGGGTGCGCACTCCGGCCCTGCGCAGCTCACAGAGCGCGCGAGTGGAGTGCACAAGCAGTGATTCGGGACTGAGCCGCTGTGTGTGTGATCCCAACGCCAGCGAATCAGGAAGGTGGATGTCACAGTGACGTTGTCCAATGACGACGTCAGCTAGAGCTCAGCACTGCGTTTCCTCGTTCCTCAATGTTTACACAGCACCGGATCAGATACGAACTGGGTTGAATACGTGGGCCCTGGCGGATTCAAGTTGTTCCGCCTGTGGAGTCGTTTCCCAGCGTTTTAAAGTGCTGATGACACGTTTTTGACATCTTTGGCGATGTTTTATAACATAAAAAGTAATTCCCAATGATCCATATATTAATTCACGAAGGCGCCTATTTTACAAGTTATGATAAAAAACGTGGCTATTTGGGCAAATTTGACAGGGCTGCAGCACACAGGAGACGAAAGAGGAGGAGGAGCTATATGACGTCAGCGAAAGAACCTTCCTCCTAACGTACCAGTTTGTTGTTGATGCGACAGGTGTTCAGATTGTCATTATTAGTATTATTATTATACATTATATATATATATATATATATATATATATATATATATATATATATATATATATATATATATATATATACACACAACCCCGATTCCAAAAAAGTTGGGACAAAGTACAAATTGTAAATAAAAATGGGATGCAATGATGTGGAAGTTTCAAAATTCCATATTTTATTCAGAATAGAACATAGATGACATAACAAATGTTTAAACTGAGAAAATGTATCATTTAAAGAGAAAAATTAGGTGATTTTAAATTTCATGACAACAACACATCTCAAAAAAGTTGGGACAAGGCCATGTTTACCACTGTGAGACATCCCCTTTTCTCTTTACAACAGTCTGTAAACGTCTGGGGACTGAGGAGACAAGTTGCTCAAGTTTAGGGATAGGAATGTTAACCCATTCTTGTCTAATGTAGGATTCTAGTTGCTCAACTGTCTTAGGTCTTTTTTGTCATATCTTCCGTTTTATGATGCGCCAAATGTTTCCTATGGGTGAAAGATCTGGACTGCAGGCTGGCCAGTTCAGTACCCGGACCCTTCTTCTACGTAGCCATGATGCTGTAATTGATGCAGTATGTGGTTTGGCATTGTCATGTTGGAAAATGCAAGGTCTTCCCTGAAAGAGACGTCGTCTGGATGGGAGCATATGTTGCTCTAGAACCTGGATATACCTTTCAGCATTGATGGTGTCTTTCCAGATGTGTAAGCTGCCCATGCCACATGCACTAATGCAACCCCATACCATCAGAGATGCAGGCTTCTGAACTGAGCACTGATCACAACTCGGGTCGTCCTTCTCCTCTTTAGTCCGAATGACACAGCATCCCTGATTTCCATAAAGAACTTCAAATTTTGATTCATCTGACCACAGAACAGATTTCCACTTTGCCACAGTCCATTTTAAATGAGCCTTGGCCCAGAGAAGACGTCTGCGCTTCTGGATCATGTTTAGATATGGCTTCATCTTTGAACTATAGAGTTTTAGCTGGCAACGGCGGATGGCACGGTGAATTGTGTTCACGGATAATGTTCTCTGGAAATATTCCTGAGCCCATTTTGTGATTTCCAATACAGAAGCATGCCTGTATGTGATGCAGTGCCGTCTAAGGGCCCGAAGATCACGGGCACCCAGTATGGTTTCCGGCCTTGACCCTTACGCACAGAGATTCTTCCAGATTCTCTGAATCTTTTGATGATATTATGCACTGTAGATGATGATATGTTCAAACTCTTTGCAATTTTACACTGTCGAACTCCTTTCTGATATTGCTCCACTATTTGTCGGCGCAGAATTAGGGGGATTGGTGATCCTTTTCCCATCTTTACTTCTGAGAGCCACTGCCACTCCAAGATGCTCTTTTTACACCCAGTCATGTTAATGACCTATTGCCAATTGACCTAATGAGTTGCAATTTGGTCCTCCAGCTGTTCCTTTTTTGTACCTTTAACTTTTCCAGCCTTTTATTGCCCCTGTCCCAACTTTTTTGAGATGTGTTGCTGTCATGAAATTTCAAATGAGCCAATATTTGGCATGAAATTTCAAAATGTCTCACTTTTGACATTTGATATGTTGTCTATGTTCTATTGTGAATACAATATCAGTTTTTGAGATTTGTAAATTATTGCATTCCGTTTTTATTTACAATTTGTACTTTGTCCCAACTTTTTTGGAATCGGGGTTGTATATATATATATATATATATATATATATATATATATATATATATATATATATATATTAGTTATTATGCCTTCACGTTGTGTTGCCGGCTTTTGCTCCAAAACCTACAAGGATGGGGTAAGTTTATTCAAGTTTCCCAGAGATCTCGAGCTGCATGCGAAGTGGGTGAAGCAAGTCAGGCGCACTCGTGACAAGTGGGAGCCCTCACCAACATCCGTCCTGTGCTCTGAACACTTCGATTTGGATTGTTTTGACACCCTTCCCAGCTTAAAAGAATCTCTTGGGTGTTCAGTTCATCACAAACGTGTGTTACTACCATCAGCAGTGCCTACACAGTGTTGCCAGATTGGGAGGTTTCCCGCCCAGTTGAGCGGTTTCAAGTGCATTTTGGTGGGTTTTGAACATATTTTGGGCTGGAAAATGTCAGCAGTATCTGTTGCCAGATACTGCTGAAGTTTTCCAGCCCAAAATATGTTCAAAACCCACCAAAATGCACTTGAAACCGCTCAACTGGGCGGGATTCCTCCCAATCTGGCAACACTGCCAGTATTCCGGAGGGGGTCTACTAGTAGCTATGCCGGATCCAAAGACAGTCCTCCTGTCAGAACGTGTTGTGAAACGACATAAGATAAAGGTACGTAAAGCTATAGATTCTACATGATAATCATAAATGTAATCATAAAGTCGGCGTGATATCAGTCATGTATTTGCTTGTGAAAGCTTGCAGCTTTCATGTAACTGCCGCCTAGCAACGAGAGGCAAAGGGTAAAGAGGGTAGGCTATCATAGATTCTATTCGGAAGAGATCAACACAATTCTAGACTCCCAGAAGAGGAAGAGCTAGCACTAGAGAGTTCACCGGTGTTTTCATGTGCCATTTCCATTGAGTAGAACCAGAGTAGAACAGCCAGTGAACTGCAGCGTGTTCTTCCGCTGACGTCACAACATGGCCGCGAGCCACGGACCCAGTTTTCTTGCGCTGTGCAATTAAAAGTTGGATATTTGTGTAACAACAGCTTCCTTTCACGTAATTATAACAGAAATCTAACATGTTTGCCATGTTGTATAGTTTATTTAAGAAATTGCATAGAGTCATGTTCGTGTCATCAGCCCTTTAATGTGCACGGACAGTGCATCCGCGACGAAAACGAGACGGATACGATCTAATGTAAACACCACCTTAGAGCCACCAATTAGCCTAACCTGCACGTCTTGGGACTGTGGGGGAAACCGGAGCACCCGGAGGAAACCCATGCAGACACGGGGAGAACATGCAAACTCCACACAGAAAGGCCCTCGTCGGCCGCTGGGCTTGATCCCAGGACCTTTTTGCTGTGAGGTGACAGTCCTAACCACTACATCACCGTGCCGCCCGCAGCCAGTCCAGCTACTAGCCATATTTTTGGGCTGTGGAAGGAAACCAGCGATCCCAGGGAATGCAAGAACAATAAGAAAACATGCAAAACCAGGGCCCAGGAACTGTGAAATGGCAACATTGCCCGCTGCACCACCACCCTGTACCTTTACTAATTTACAGATGTAATAATTTGGAATCCATTCTGACAAACTAATAATTATGTATATTACTGACACACCAAGTGACCTCTTGTGGTTTCTGATTCAAGCCATAATATTGACTTAATGCTTGCATTACCTGTCCAGGAGAAATGTAATTAGACAATTTGATATCTAACTGCATTAGGCACTTTGCAGTCAGCAGATTTTCATTCTTGTTTTATTATGTTCCCCAGATAATGCCAATTTATTTGTAATAGTTAGTAAGAAGTATTGATCAGTGTACTTTAAAGTATGTAGGGTGTGGTAGTGTGTGTGCTTTGCATTTTATTCTGTAATAGTGATTGTTCAATTACTGTTGAATACAAGTATGGCTTTCTCTGCACTTGTTTCCGGCCAATTAATGAAAACTTCTGCAGCACTTTCAGTATATCACTGTTGGTGCTCATTTCTGTTGAACAAACGTTTGTCAGACTGACATCTCTGAACAATATGCATCAGCTGTACTATTAATGATAATCTACAAGTTTCAAGGAAAACACAGGCAAGGAAAGCAGTGTTTTCAAAACACTGGTGCTGTGATAATCCCTGACCTTGAGAAGCTTTGCTGAATCTGCAGTTACTTTGAGCAATATCTCTTCTTTTGCGTCAGCTTGTCTCAGATGGCTGTTCAGGTAACATGCTGTATGTAAGCAGAGACCTTAGGCTGGATGTATGAGGATTTATGAATGAGCGACTAGCAGCTGCTATTCTTTCTAGCCTCAGCGGGGAAGGAGATTGCCATGTGTCTACTTTCATCGTCACTATGGAAACCGCTTCCTAGCTCACTTCCTGCGCGGCATGCTCTCAGTCCTCATTATGGAGCCGTTTAATACTGGGGCTTTTTGGAGGGTAGATGTTCTGTAAGAACAGTTGTGGCTGTATTATTACTCTGGGACTGTAGGGGACTCAGGACCAGGACAGTTAGCACTAGGAGCAATCTATTTGGAGATTATATGATAATTGCTTATATCATGTGGCTGGGGTGAGCAGTTTGTAGTGTAGTTTTGTTTTTTTGTTGTGTGTGACTTAATGATGAACTCTGAGTCCACAGCAAGAGTTGTTCATGAGCATTGGGTGTGTACATGTGAGTGTGTGTTGTGCTCACAACTTGAGCAGGAGCTGATAAATTGTCCCTCTCAGCACGTCATTATAAATCTGTGTGATTACTTAGCTTGGACACATTGTAAAAAAAAAAAAATTCCTGTAGATTTTGCAGTAAATTACTAACAATTAAGGTGCCAGCAGACTGTTGTACATTTTCTTCAGACACTTCGTCAGCTCATGCAACTGATTTGCTAATTTAGATGAAGAAATTAGCCTCTTCTCACATACTTCACTCAGCCTTTCATTCAATTCACATTAGTGAATACAATATATCTTATGTAACCTTATACCCAATGTAATCTTATATTTAAAACTTAAACCCAGTATTCTCAAACTTTTTGCACAATGTACAAAGTTCCACAAACCCCCTCATATAAATTTATTTTATAAACATAATTCAACAATTCAAATATTAGGCTCATTATTCAAATGTGTATGATATTATGTTGGCTATTTATTGGAGCCATAGCATTTGTTTCTGAATTTCCACAGAGAGAACCAGTTGACATTGTTTATATACCTAATTGCTAGCTCATCTGGCCGACAGGTGATGAGTTTATGCCATCATGTGTTGTCCGTCGTCCATCCGGCGGCGTCCACATTTCACGAAAATCACTTCTCTCTCAATTCTTCACCAATTTATTCTTTTTGGCAGGAAGGTAGGTCTGCCTGGGGTACATATAGCTTCTACCCAAGTTTGCAAAATTGCAATTAATAATGAATATATGGGCGGCACGGTGGTGTAGTGGTTAGCACTGTTGTCTCACAGCAAGAAGGTCCGGGTTCGAGCCCCGTGGCTGGCGAGGGCCTTTCTGTGTGGAGTTTGCATGTTCTCCCCGTGTCCGCGTGGGTTTCCTCCGGGTGCTCCGATTTCCCCCACAGTCCAAAGACATGCAGGTTAGGTTAACTGGTGACTCTAAATTGACCGTAGGTGTGAATGTGAGTGTGAATGGTTGTGTGTGTCTATGTGTCAGCCCTGTGATGACCTGGCGACTTGTCCAGGGTGTACCCCGCCTTTCGCCCGTAGTCAGCTGGGATAGGCTCCAGCTTGCCTGCGACCCTGTAGAAGGATAAAGCGGCTAGAGATAATGAGATGAGATGAGAATGAATATATGGGGGTGTCGTGGCTCGGGTGGATGGGGCGCCATGCCATGGGTCCGGGGACCCGGGTTCGGTTCCGACCCGGGGTCGTTTCCCGGTCCCTCCCCATCTCTCTTTCCCGCTCATTTCCTGTCCTGTCTCTGCACTGTCCTGTCCAATAGAGGTGAAAAAAGCCCAAAAAATAATGAATATATGGAGTAATTAAGCCCTAACGAGCAGTTTCCATAAAAATCACTTCTTCTCTGTCAATTCCTCACTGTTTTGGATTCTTTCTGGCAAACAGGTCGGTATTCTTTAGCTTTTCAATTTCGTTCACTGCAACTAAATGGCCCAAACATATTCCAATATGACAATGCCCCTGTGCACAAAGCAAGGTCCATGAAGACATGGTTTACCAAGTTTGGAGTGGAACCTCAACCCCACTAAACATCTTTGGGATAATTTGGAATGCCAATTGCACACCACGCCTCCTCACCTGACATCAGTCAGTGCCTGACCTCACTAATACTCCTGTGACTGAATGGACGACTCTCCATAGCCACTTTCCAAAATCTAATGGAAAGCCTTCAAGAAGAGTGGAGTTTATTTACAACAGCAAAGGAGGACTAAATCTGGCAAAGGATGTTCAAAAAAACCACTTGGATATGATGGCCAGGTGTCCATATACTTTTGCCCATATATAATATTATCAGTTCTCAGACAGTTTTTAGATTCTTTCACTTTCGGCTTATTACCTTGCCCAGGACGAAGTCCACCAGGGGGTGAGGTATTGTTTTCGGTGGAGTTTCTTTGTTTGTTTGTTTCTTTGTCTTTTTGTTAATGATATTACAGGAAAATGGCTGGACCAATCTTCATGAAACTTTCAGGATAGATGGGCATTGGTCTCAAATAGAACCTCCAACATTTTGAGGGTCATCCAGTCAAGGTCAAGGTCACCAAAAGTCAAAATCGTTTTTAGTGATATCTTCCTTCATATTCATTCAGATATGTTCTGATTGGCTGAGAGCAGTACGGTGTGCGAATGAGAATCAGAACCATGTTTATTCTCACACAAAGTCAAAATCAAGGTCAAGGTCACCAAAAAGGTCAAAATTGTTTTTTCGCAATATCTTCATATGCATCATAAGTGCTACTGGATGAGGTTTGTTTTGCTTGACAACACTTGTTTTTTATGTAACAGAATTACTTTTAAAATAATTAAATTAATTCTTATGCTCATTCCTTTTTTCTTATCGAGCTGGAAAAACTCCACAATGAAAAAAAAAACATAGATCCTTACCAAGTAATTTTAGTTAAAATAAAAAAAAAACTGAGCTGCAGAGACCTGGAAGCAACAAAACACACACTTGCCTCGTGTGCTAGCTAATAAATCCATGATTTATCCACAACTGTACAGTCAGCCTTTTAGCAAATTTACATATTTACTGTTGCTTTTAGAACAAATTTATAAACAGCCTTTTTGTAAAATTGATAATGTCACCTTTCATCATATTTAATGTACAAAGACATTTTATATCTAATTTACTTTTCTAGTACTGCTAGAGGATAAAATGTGTGTTGTGAGGCATTGATGATAGATTCTGTGTGTTTGTGTGTTTAAAGGTAGATTTAGAGAAATACAAGTCATGTGTTTTGATGTGTATGAGAGGGGATTAGTGCTGACAATCATTTTGTATATCTGTGTATGATACAAGCATTCACAAAGCTCTAAATGTGTCAGTGTTTCATAAACCTCTTTCTTGCTCGTCAGGGGGTTGAGTGTGTGGTGAGGTAATCCCCCTCAGGGTTGGACACAGGACACGTCCACTAACAGCCCAAATCCCTCACAAGTGCAATCCAATCCCATGACATGTCTGTGCTATCCAGTAGAGCTCTATTGTAGACCATTCAGTCATCTGTAAGTGCTTTACCCTGCTCGTCTCCAGATCATGTCTCAGTACTCTTCATTACTGACTTAGCAGTCATATTTACTGAGATTATGCAATGTTGTTGCTCCATACATATTTGGTTTTCTGACTAGAGTGAGCAGCTCATGATGTATCTGGTGAATCATGGTTTAGGTTCAACCCAGTTTGTAGAAAGAAATAGAAAAACATTGTAGAAAGAAACACATGTACTACCAAGGAACACAGAGCAGTGTTACAGACGCAGTTGTGAAATAGATGCTCACTTTCATTCTCTTCACTTCTACCTACCACAGAGTCACAGTGATTCCAGACTGCACTTAAATGGGAGTAAAAGAAAGTTATTGTATTTCCATCTTGTTTGCCTGTTCACTGCGCTGATTTATTTTCCTAGTTTTGCTTAAAAGGTAAGCTACGCCAGAATCATCTTCTTCCCAACCCACATCCACAGCTTTCCATTGCTTTGTGCTTCCTTACAAAACTAGACTAGCACTGGTAATGATGGTGTCACCCAGGACCTAGGTCCTGGGTGACAACTCAGATGTTATATTTATGTTCTTAATAGTTAATACATACCACAAAAGCAGTGCTGTTTATTGATGGAGATCTGTGAAAGTTTCATGGACATCCTTTATAGGGCCTTTTGTAAGAGCTAATGTCTAATTTATGCTGTTACTGCAGAAAGGGCAAATGTTCTTGCATAAGTGCTTCTCTTAAGATAAAGGGCGAGTCCTGCATTACCCCCCAGCAACAGAACACAAGACGCATGACTGCTAGAACAAAAGCCCCTTTTGTAATGTTACCCAGAGCTAATAGAAACAATATGGTTAAGTGACATAAATGAAAAATGGTTTAACAATAATAATCTGGAAATTATCATGTGACAAACACTTCAAAAGACTTGTTCTGTTAGGTATAGGTATAATAACCGAGTAGTGAAAATAGTAATTTTATTGGAACAATTTTATTTAATAATATATCTGCAAATATGCTTTAGTTTACAAATAAGTAAAATCTCTTTACTCTGGTCAATGTTTAGGAAGAAAAAGAAGCCATTATTTATCAGATGTACATTACAGCGTAGCAGATAGGGTTAAGGGCCTTACTCAAGGGCCCAACACAGGCAGCTTGGTGGTGCTGAGGCTCAAAACGCTGACCCTTGAACCAGAGCCTTAATCCCTTGAGCCACCACTGCTACCACTAATAATTAAATAATATTGGCTGACATTAAGTGGTGTATCAAATATATTCCATTCAGCTAACATGATACTGAACTCGTCTTTGACTCGTTCAGTATCATGCTAGCTGAATGGAATATACAGTATACCATGAAAAAAGCCATTATTAATTATTATTATTATTATTATTATTATTATTATTATTATTATTATTATACAGACACATTCCTTTTGGGTGTTCAGTGTGTCTTTTTCTTTCAAAATTCTCTCAAAATCTTCCATATTTAACCCCTTCTGACACAAGGAAAAAGGCTATGGAACTTCATGTGTACAGTTATACACATTATATCCAAAGGGGTTAATGAAGCAAACTTGGTGGCCATGTTTGTTTACAAATTGTCACAGTCGCTCGCTAGCACGGAAGTTTTACGTCTCCGACGTGTGACGTCATGTTGTCTTGACAACCATGCAATATCATAAACCATATTCAACATTCATTCTCCATTGGATAGAGTGACGTAATACACGTAGGATAAGCGATATGCTAACAATATTGCATGCTATCAAACCAAATGAATGAAACCTGCTAGAAGGGAATAGAATACTTGTTTTTATTCCATTAAAAAGTGTCCTGTCTATATTGCTGGGTTTCAGTCACATGACTTTTCTTAGTGGTTTTACCAGAAGCGAAATGGCTGGTGGTCTAAACGGCTGACGTAGTGCAAATAACTAGCGATAACTTGAGTATGCTCATAATCTAGAAGCCACTGCTCGCTTTAGATATATTCAGAAGATTTTTATGTGCAATGGAATCGACCCCTACAGTCTGGGAAAGAAGGATTTGTCATACAATCTCGAAAAGTACCCTTCAGTCGAGTTTCCCGACATCTCGAACTATCTGGTGTTGCAGACATCCTTCTACACCGCAAAACAGATGAAAGTAGAAGCTTACAACTTTTTTGTATGAGGCTGGGTGAAGGACCTCGGTATCAAGCCGCTGTCAAATGAATCCTGTATTGTTTTTGCCCGTGTGAGTATTTTTTTTTTAAGCTTTTCATTCGCGTCTTTACAACGAAGCGCTGCAAGTTGAAGTGTAAACAAGCAACAGTTCGCTTGATTCTCACTTGTGTTGGCTCTTATAGCTCAGGTAAATCATTCACAAAGATCATCACAAACCCCTTTAAAGACCTGGATCTTAGTTAAACAAGACGGAGAAGTGATCACGGCGCATTGTAACTGTATGGCTGGGGAAGAATTTTGTTGCGACCTTCATGCATATGGACTTTGTGAGGAGTGAGGAGTAAACAAAGAAACAGCTGGGAACTTTAGTGCTTCATGACTTTAAAAAAAGGATCGTAAAATAACGACACATAGCAAGAAAAGTGGCGGCACGGAGGAGTAGTGGTTAGCACAGTCGCCTCACAGCAAGAAGGTTCTGGGTTCTAATCCAGCGGCCGGCGAGGGCCTTTCTGTGTGGGGTTTGCATGTTCTCCCTGTGTCTGTGTGGGTTTCCTCCGGGTGCTCCGGTTTCCCCCACAATCCAAAGACATGCAGTTAGGTTGACGTGGGGCGGCCTTGGGCTGAGGTGCCCTTGAGCAAGGTACCTGACCCCTAACTGCTCCCCGGGCGCTCTGGTGTGGCTGCCCACTGCTCTGAGTGTGTGTGCGTGTGTTCACTGCTTCAGATAGATGGGTTAAATGCAGAGGATGAATTTCACTGTGCTTGAAGTGTGCATGTGACATATAAAGGTTTCTTCTTCTAAAGTACTTGGAAAACACTAAGGACATAGGTGAGAGGGAGATACAAACCTTTCACGAAGTGATCACTGCTAACTCGAGTACGCTTCAACTCGGCTCCGTTCGATTTCAGTGAAAGGTTCAAAAGCCACCTTTCTCGATGTCTTTTTGTGAAATCCTGTGTTCGTTCACCCTTTTTTATTAGTTCACGGGGAACCCTGAAGAAACTTTTCAGTTTCACAGTTTGATCGATTCGAACAACCTAAAACAATGCAAGTGTAAGGCATTTTTCATGCAAGCAATGCACCTTCTCCATACAAACGCTTTGTCAACTGAGCTTTGGTAGACCACCAGCTAAAGTTTTGAATAACTAATGAGATGGATGTGACATCACGTGAAACCCAGCAATAATAATAAATGTTATAGAAAGACCTAAGTTCGTTGTTAAAAAAATGAGTGCACGATATTTTAATTATGTGCTATTCTTTTTAATTAATACATGTTTGCTGAAATTATACATTGCACATCATTGCCAAAGGAAGTTAATACAATAGTGAACACTCTGCCAAATCCAGAATTACAGAACAGAAGGGGCAAAAGGGTCAGCAGTGCTCCTGTTTGGCACTGGGGGTTTGGAGTTGTATTAGTAGCATTAGTGATGTCATGTAAGTGGATTGATATGGGAGGCTAGTCAACACTAAATAATAATGATAAGTGCTGCTGTGTGGTGTGTGTAGAGGTTGACATACTTCACTGTGATGGTGAATGGTCATATCGGATAAAGTGTCACTGTTGTGAAAGTGTAAAACACTGAAGATTCATTCAGCCATTCTAACCAACATTAGCAGTTATTGCTAACTTCTGCCAGCATTAACCAACTAGAGTCCTATTAAGTCCCTCATCCTCCATCTAAAACTCCCTCCAACGCCCAGTATAATGGTAAGATAAGGTGGAAATTGGCAGCAGCAAAACTTTTGTCCATGTCTATTTCTAAGAAGACATTCACACACCTGCCTCCAGATAAAGATTAGCAATGTCTATACTGAACTAGCGAGATGTGAAACTGGTTGGGTCCAATCAGTTTTGCTTTGATTGCCATCATTAATTATGGCCAGAATGCAAGGGGTGGCCTTGGGCTGAAGTGCCTTTGAACAAGGCACCTAACCCCCAACTGCTCCCTGGGCGCTGTAGCATAGCTGCCCACTGCTCTGGGTATGTGTGTGTGTTCATTGTTCACTGCTTCAGATGGGTTAAATGCAGAGGATGAATTTCACTGTACTTGAGACAAATAAATATTTATTTGTATGTGACAAATAAAGGCTTCTTCTTCTTCTGTAATTTTGCGTCATTTGTTCATTAGTGTGACAATGTACACATAGTATCACATGATATTGGATGTTGGTACCGATTGCTGGTACAATGGGATGATAACTGTTTTTGGATGATAGCAAATTACATCAGAATGTATCAAGCAAAATATGTATGTTTCAAGCAGAAGCAAAGTAAGCTCAGTGTCCATCCATCCCTGCACTGTGACTAATTTACACTTTACACACTCTTACATTGATGAAGCACTATTTGCAAGGATATATTTGAGGCAGGTGCTACAAGGAGATGTAACTTAGTTCCTCCAGGTGTAAAAAAAATCTGGTCTTCATGGTCTTCATGTAATACTGCCATATAAACCCCCCAATATCCCCCCCCATTTTTTGATGGATTAATATCGCCTTATAAGTGAAGTATATAAAAAATATTTTGGTGTAAAGCACGAGTCCTTCTAACGAAGTGGTTATGAGAGGCCTCCTGGATTTGTGATACGCTACTGAGCGTTGACTGTAGAGTACCATTATAAAATCGTCAAAGCGATTCACAGCAGCTCAAAGACTTCAAATTATAGATCGTTTTTATCCCATGATCCAGTAATATATTTTCATTTTTAACAACAACATGAAAGAAACTACACATTGTAGCTGACTTCAACTTGACACAAAACTGTGCAAAAAATGTGTTTTAATGAAGACAGGGTCTGTGTTCTTCATACTGTACATAGTAGTAACTGTTGTTGGCTACATTACAAACCCACACAGATTAGGTGTTTTATAGCTGTATAGTATAGACAAATTATAATAAAATTCACCACTAATATAATGTCACTTTTAACATTCCAGGGCAGCTTTTAAAGATGCTTTTAGTCTTTTTAGTCTAGGATGCTTTTAGTTCATCAATAAATCAATGTAATAATAGTTAGCCACTGATACAGCAATCTTACTGTAGGAGTATACTAAATACTCGGACAGCGTTCTTCCTTGGCTAAGAGGAGCATCTCAAAACCATATTCATTTGCTTGTATTATTTCAAAATATTCCCTTCGCATATTAGAATACCTTTTCAGTTACCGTAGCTGGCATGTGTGTGTGTGTGTGTGTGCGCCTGTGTAGTTCACTTGGTGGAAGGCTGCTTAGGCCCTGCATTATTTAAAATGCGAACTGGAAGGAGTTAATGATCTTTCAGGAAACGCAATCCATCTTCTTACTGAGCTCTGTGTTCTTCCCTGAGAGAAGACCAGAGATTTAGCTCCACTCCCCAGATAATTACTGGCCTACAAGCTAAAAAATCATTCACATACCCTCATATAACCTTGCCATAAACCTTCTGATTCCCTGCTGCCTAATAACAGGGACCGTATACATTTAATCTTTTTTCCACCTTCTGTTTTTCTTTCTTCCTTTTTTCTGTTTTTAACTGGAATTTTTAATTTAATTTCATATATATATATATATATATATATATATCTCATCTCATTATCTCTAGCCGCTTTATCCTTCTACAGGGTCGCAGGCAAGCTGGAGCCTATCCCAGCTGACTATGGGCGAAAGGCGGGGTACACCCTGGACAAGTCGCCAGGTCATCACAGGGCTGACACATAGACACAGACAACCATTCACACTCACATTCACACCTACGGTCAATTTAGAGTCACCAGTTAACCTAACCTGCATGTCTTTGGACTGTGGGGGAAACCGGAGCACCCGGAGGAAACCCACGCGGACACGGGGAGAACATGCAAACTCCACACAGAAAGGCCCTCGCCGGCCCCGGGGCTCGAACCCAGGACCTTCTTGCTGTGAGGTGACAGCGCTAACCACTACACCACCGTGCCGCCCATATATATATATATATATATATATATATATATATATATATATTCCCCCCCCCCCATTTTCTCAGCTTTTACCAAACCTATAATGTGTCATAAAGGTATACTTTTATTTACTCTCAGAGTAGAAATTATATTCCTTTTGTGATTTATTTGAATGAACTGTTGATGGTGTATGTTTGCATTCCTCTGTGATACAGTTGTGCTGAGCTGTTCACAGGAAGTGATGACCTAAGTATTTGCCCTCTTTCATTCTGTTACTGCAACTAACATTTTTTGTGTCATCTGATAATACAGTGGGCAAAAAAGGAAGAATAGATTGAATAGGAAGGATTTTCATGTATTGATGTGGGATAATTTTGTTTGCCCTTTTTTATTAGAGTGTACATGAAAGCAGTTCTTGAGTGTTCTGTCTTCTTAATCAAAGATAATTAATACATATCCTTTTATATTTTCTTGTCTTTTGATGTGAGAACTAATTAATTGTAATTAATCAAAAGCTGTTTTATCAGAGCAACAATTCCTCCTGCTAAAAATTCTCATATATAGCGGGGATCCAAAAGTCTGACAGCACGAGAGAAATGCTTCTATTTTGCATTTTTTTTCTTTAATGGGGGGGGGATGCAGCAGGATGGGCATCTGGCCTAAAACTATGCTCCAATTAATATGGCATGTCAAGAACATGGCAGTGACCCCACACACATTAGTGGGACAAGCTGGAAGAATAAGAATACAATTTTAATTGCAAATTATATTACTGACAACAACTTGAGTGAAAAGTAGAATCCTTGAAATATTTACTTCCATGAATTTCAGAGTTTTTTTAGTATTTGGTACGTGTCGTCCCCCCAACAGCAGTGTGCACTTGAGCGGGCATGGATTCTGCAAGTTTGTGCAAAATCTTATGATCCATTTTAGATGAGATCCATCAGTGTCATCTGAACACATGCTTCAGTAGAAGAGATTAGGCATGAGGAAAATCTGACCTTTTGTACAAATAAGTTAACATGGTCAGTATCACACATTTGCTTGCATTTGGTGCTTTTGTGGCTGGGGACTGCAGTTGACTTGCTGACTTTAGGACTGCAGTTGACTTGCTGACTTTGGGACTGCGGTTGTTGTGAACGGTTTTGCGCTTGGGTTTCTGTCGGTGGGGAGTTTATAGCATCAATGAAGCTGACTTTATGTTAGGACTGTTAATGTTATAGTCATGTTGTCTGTTGTTGCCCGGATGGGGATGGGTTCCCTTTTGAGTCTGGTTCTTCTCGAGGTTTCTTCCTCATGTCATCTGAGGGAGTTTTTCCTTGCCACCATTGCCACAGGCGTGCTCATCGGGGATAAATTAGGGATAAAATTAGCTCATATTTTAAGTCGTTCAAATTCTGTAAAGCTGCTTTGCAACAATGTTTATTGTTAAACGCACTATACAAATAAACTTGACTTGATTTACACTGAAATGGTGACCTCGAAATAGTGCAGACTTTTATAGTCTTATTAGTTTAAAATGGAAAAAAAATCCTAGAGTTACCTGACTTTTGAGCCCCACAATATTTATTAAAGGGCATCTGATTTTATTTGTGAATGTACCGTTTACTGCACAAGTGCTTGTTCTTTACTGCACTGGATATATAACATATAAGGATTTAAGTGTCTGTTTGATATGTTTATGCATATTTAAGTTATTTTGAACACAAAACACTCTCCAAGCCAATAACACATATGATGCTCCCAAAGTTATGTGCATGCTGGACTATTTTGGCATGTTCCACTGGCCTGTCCCTGTCACTTGGAAACAACAGCTTTCTCCATGGCATGGCATTACCTCGCAATGCTGACTTAACCATACCCCTCCACCAGCAATGACATCACTAACACAAACCAACCATTTCAGTTTAAAGTCAGATTGTCTTCTATTAACCTGCTTTATTAAAGCAGTCTCCTTTAAGTAGAAACGCTTGTTGATAAGAATAGGACAGGCAAACTGCATACAGGCCAGACTGCATCCTCCATGTACACAGCAGAGAGCACTTAGCTAATGCAGAGATGACTGGAAGGCCTGAGTGCAGAGAGTTATGTAGAACAGTAAGAGCGAAAGCATTAATGCAGTGCTGCTGGGCTTCATCAGATTCAGACTGTTGGCTTTGTAATCATAAAGCTTCCTCTCTGCTGCTCACCCATCAGGCACTTTTAACCTCCTTGTGTACGGTATGCTTTGCCATGGACAAACATATTAATTAGTTCTAAATAACAATAGAATTAATCAGAATAAGTAAAAAAAAAAAAATAGGAGAGATGACGAATCCATTTTTTTTCTTATAGTTAGCTCCAAAAATGGGTAGAAGATGTAGAAGATGAAAATTTGACAGAAATCTAACCCAACTCATCTCATCTCATCTCATTATCTGTAGCCGCTTTATCCTGTTCTACAGGGTCGCAGGCAAGCTGGAGCCTATCCCAGCTGACTACGGGCGAAAGGCGGGGTACACCCTGGACAAGTCGCCAGGTCATCACAGGGCTGACACATAGACACAGACAACCATTCACACTCACATTCACACCTACGGTCAATTTAGAGTCACCAGTTAACCTAACCTGCATGTCTTTGGACTGTGGGGGAAACCGGAGCACCCGGAGGAAACCCACGCGGACACGGGGAGAACATGCAAACTCCGCACAGAAAGGCCCTCACCGGCCACGGGGCTCGAACCCGGACCTTCTTGCTGTGAGGCGACAGCGCTAACCACTACACCACCGTGCTGCCCGAAATCTAACCCTTACTTGAAAAAATATAAACTACAATCAAAATTATATTTTGAACAAAACCACGTTACAATTATTGGCATCCCTGCAACACTGTGGTGTAGTGGTTAGCATTGTCACCTCACAGCAAGAAGGTTCTGGGTTCGAGCCCAGTGGCCAATGAGGGCCCTTTCTGTGTGGAGTTTGCATATTCTCCCTGTGTCTGCGTGGGTTTCCTCCGGGTGCTCCAGTTTCCCCCACAGTTCAAAGACATGCAGTTAGGTTAACATGGGGTGGCCTTGGGCTGAAGTGCCCTTGAACAGGGTACCTAGCCCCTAACTGCTCCCCAGGTGCTGTAGTATGGCTGCCCACTGCTCTGGGTGTGTGTGTGTGTGTGTTCACTGCTTCAGATGGGTTAAATGCAGAGGATGAATTTTACTGTGCTTGAGTGTGCATGTGACAAATAAAGGCTTCTTCTTCTTCTTCTTCTTCTTCTTCTTCTTCTTCTTCTTCATTTAGTACTTTGTGCAGCCTCCCTTCTCCTTAGCAGTAAGTCTTCGATAATGCTTGATGAGACTACACAGTAATGTTTCCTACAGAAGGTACAATCAAGTTTTCAGTTATCTATATTATTAGCCATGCTAAAATTTGGCAGAGCTCACTAGCGATAGTGTACCCAATAGTGAATCAATTAATACTATCTGGAAATTTTTCTTTTTGTTATGAAGCTAAAGAAGCAGGAGTGAGCAGAGAAATTGGCAATAGCTTTTTGTCCATAAACTGTACAAAGTTTCTGGGAGCTGTCACGTCTGCGATGACTGATGGTTGTTAAAGTGGGAAGATGCTAAGTTGAGCAGACTGAAGAATATAGGAATGAAGAACTGAAAGTATTGATGAATATGTGATGTTTCAGTCAGATGAAATATATTGAAGAAATGCACTGTACTTTGATGAAGATTTGAAAGAGTATGGTAGTTTGGAGTTGCTAATATGGTTCTTAAATCCACACTTTGTCAAACAGGTTGCATAGTTTTATCTCACTGTGTTGGCTAGACCGCATGTACTAGATAAGCTTTATTTAGATCGTATTGTTTGAAGGGTGGCACAGTGGTGCAGCGGGTAGCACTGCTGCGTCACAACTCCCTGGTTCAATCTTGAGCTTGGATTATTGTCTGTGTGTAGTTTTACATGTTTGCACAGTGTAAATTGCCGCTATTGGCTACTCTAATTTGCCCCTAGTAGTGAATGAGTGTGTAAATGTGTATGAACATAGTGTAGTCCTACCTCCTTCCCAGTTTTCCCAGGATAGGCTCCATCTTTACTGCAACCCTTAGAGTGGTTGCTGAAGATGAATAAATAAATGAATATCATTTGAAAATCACGTTTCATTTAATTCAAATAATTTAACTGCATTCATTTTCAAAACTGACAAGTTAACACTTTCACACACTCAACCTGTTTCCTGTGCACTTCCATGCACTTCCTGTTTCTATACTTGGGTAGTCTTTCCACAGTAGTCCAGCTTCTGTTCACCCAACAGACTGTTGGAGATTACTATTCTTGTAGTCTTTACAGCAGTACAATATAGACGTTATTATCATGTCCATTCAGTGGTAAGTCTGTCATATTTTTCTTACATTTTAACAATTTCAAGTCTCATATACAGTCTCATAATAATTCATAACAATTTTAAGTGCACATGTGTTAGAGTCCCGTATGTTTCTAGCAAGGTTCTGGTACAAATACAGCATGTATCATAGTATTTACTCTACTGGATGTGAAACGATGTTGCTGGACTCACTTTAAAGGACGTGTTTATGGACAGTTTTGATGGCGATTGGTGTGGTAGTGATGGGATTTTGATGGAAAAGGCAGGGTGGAAATTTGCCATGCTTAACTGAGAACATAACAGAGACCAGCTCCAGATAATGAGAAGTGCTTTCATCTTTATCCTCTCATTGGACATCTAAAAGTATTCAGACTTCAAACGTAATGTACATTGTGGTGTCAAATCTGGAAACACAGCCTTACTGAATGTAGCATATATTTACTTGCTTTAGATGTGTTTTATATTTTTAGGGCATGGCCTGTGTAGTTTGACTAATTTTTAAATTAAAGTTAGAGCCCACAAAGCCTTCTGAAGACATGGTTATTGCTAACAGTATAAATATTGGTTATGGGGTTTGTTTGTTTGTTTTTTAAACTTTTTAAAGACCTCGGCAATTCAGCTGCACTTCCTAATAAATTTTGATGATGTCTACAGTCTCATAATAATTCAAAGTCTCCTTGCACTCAAGGTAGACTGAAGTCCTCAATTTAAACACAGTTGAACCCCACATTGAAGTGAAAACTCATTCAGCAGGCTAAGATTTATCCAGAAGTTAAACACTTTCCTGTTCTTTGCTGCACGGTTTTGTCTGTTTCATGTCCTACTGTATAATTAGCATAGATAACTGGTACACCCCTTGCTCAGTGTCATTCAGTGGTGTAATTACATTACCACTACATTGCCATAGTAGAGGCGGTACTGTTTTTTCAGCACTTGTCATGCATTCATGGCTTGTGTGTTTGTTTTTGTTACTTGGTGTAACCACTCCTCCCTCAGGGCGACTGTATAAAATGAAATGAATAGAAAGGACCGTATCTGTGACTTTTGAAAAGCATTGAGCAAATACTGTATAATGCTTTTACCGTAGACTGAGATGTGTCACTAGGTTCTTTCAAAATTGCTTACTGTAAAATAAAGTAAATATACAATATGTCAGTTTGCATATTTTCATTTCCCAGGTCTATTTCCACACCAAATCATGATATGACCTTGGGAAGTATAATTACCTTATAATCGTTCAACTTCCCCCCCAAAACAGTGAACAGAGCATTTGCCAGGCCCGGGCCTCTGTGATGATCTACGACGACACCAGTAAGAAGTGGGTGCCCATCAAGCCAGGCCAGCAGGGCTTCAGCCGCATCAACATCTACCACAACACTGCTAACAACACCTTCCGTGTGGTGGGAGTCAAACTGCAGGACCAACAGGTGAGAGCAGGGGCCAGTAATGTGAAGCTGCACAGTTTGGTTTATATTCCAGTAACCAGACAAATAGAGTTAAACTATAAACTCAGTGGTGTGGGTATATGGACGGGGTTGACAAATTATAAAATAAATAGCTAGACCACTGGTCAAGTGAAAAATCCAATGTGCATACAGTCACGTTTGGTTGCCTGAAAAACCTAAATAACTAAAGCAAAACTTGGTAGCTATCATAATTTAACTCAAACTACCAAAAGTTGAGCATATTATTCAATCAGCAGCAATTACAAAAAAACATGTAAACATAAACTTATTTTTGGCCATCCAAATAAACTGGATTAGCACTGAGTTCTGTTAAGCTTTTCCCTATTTTCTACTTTAAAACAAAACAGCCTAATACAGTGGTGGCTTGCTGAAACTTTTCAATTCTTATTTATCAGGTCCATAACTACTAGTTCTCCTCAAATATCAGACTTTATTCTATCCACATTCATTGGATATGAGCAATTGCACGCTCTGATTGGCTACTCTACTACTAGGCTATCAGCTCATATACTGTGAGTAGAGAAAAACAAAAGCGGGGCATTTTGCTGAACCAACCGAGGATGAAATAAAAACTTTACTAAAAAAAACAAAAAAAAAGGCAACAAAATATGGAATGAAAGTATTTGATGGAAAGAACGTATCTTTTTTTTTTTATTTTTCAAGAATTATTATTATAGCATTTTTCACAAATTACTACCGTCATTTCGCTGGTTTGTTAAATTATTTTGGCAGACATTTTGCATAAAGTTTTTATTTATTGAATTTGCAAAAATTCATTATAAATTTCAAAATCCAGTGAATGTGGATAGAATAAAACAATTATTCCACTCAATCTTGTCGTACATGGCTTATAGCCAACCCATGTACGACTCAATTTCGTGGAATAATTGTTAATTATACCAGAGTGTCTACATTTATGTGTCTTAAGTCTTTAGTAATCTCATACTCTTATACTGTCTCTGAATCAGAATTGTTCACACTTTTCATACGTCATATATTTTGGTCTGTTTTCTGAAACAAAAACTAGAGAAAACTTTCTTCACATTCAGTAGTCTGAGAGATTTTTGTCAACAATTGCTTGGATACTGTTGTCTCAAGGTGTCTGTAATAAAATGCATATGTGTGTCTTCTCTGTGATAAATATCTGGCATTCAGGCTATGAATGAACACAGGGCGTGTGAGTTTCCAGCAGCTTTCACTCAGATATTTCCGTCACGCATAGTGATGTGATCATATTATTCATGAATGATAATGAAATTATCGATTTTGTGTCTGATGGGAAAACAAAGATGGATGTCATGTGCAACCTGTAGTTATTGTAGGCTGTAATAACCAGTTTGATTAGTCTGCAGGGTTACCCATTAATGCTGTCGTCAAATTATTTGCCAAGCACTATATCACACAAGCAGGAGTGCTGGAGTAGTGAATTTGTGGCAGTTGTACTGACAGCCTGTACTAAGTGTAGTAAGTTTTATCATAAACTATTACTACATTTGGATTTTATGTAGCAAGCAGAGTGCTAAAAACTGTTATACTAAATATCACTTAATTGTCACTTGTCCAGTCAAATTAGTGAGTATTAAATGATTGTAGATATGAAATGCACTACTCTAAAAGTGCATACATCCTCAGTCGTTACAGTACATTATAGTTGCATGTAAAGTTATGTGTAACTACACAGGTGTCAGCAGAGGTGGACAGTAACGAAGTACATTTACTTGAGTACTGTACTTAAGTACACTTTTTGAGTATCTGTACTTTACTTGAGTATTAATTTTTTTAGAAACTTATGACTTTAACTTTACTACATTTGAAAGACAAATATTATACTTTTTACTCCACTAGATTTCTATCAAGGTCCTCGTTACTATGAAGCAGATTTGAAAGTGGATATTTTTTTCTTTTCTTTTCTAAAACATGATTGGGTTTTTTTTGCAGGTGACACTGAGACAGCCTACCAGTAATCACTAGGGTCACATCACATCCATAGACTATAAAATCAAGATCAATGATTTCTCAGCAGCATTATTTAACACAGTCAGTTGATGGCAGAATGGAAGGAGGCGGATCTTCTGGAGAATGCATACGCTCATGGCTGTAGCTAGAACCCATGTTTCAGTTTTCTGAAAGGATTAAAGATTCGTTTTGTTTTAAATGTTTGCCGAAAACAAGCCACATCACGGCCTACAAAAACTCGCCGTCTGACCTGCGGAAGCATATTGAGGGATGTAAATGTTTTATTCCAAGAGAAAGCTTGGAATGAAGTTGTCTGTGCTTTTAGAGCTAGCGATAACGTTGCAATAGCTATGCAGTCTGGTTAATCAAATGACTTTCTATGGATTTGCCCGCCAAGTTGTCGTAACCTTGTCCACGGCTAATGATAACACGTAGCGAGTTAACTTGGACACTGTTAGTTAGCATGTAAACACGGAGTTACACTAACATGAATAACATTAACTTATCTGAAGTCCTTTCAGAAATATGTTTTAGCATAATCTTGCCAAATAAACAATGTAGAAATCTTTCTTTTCTAGTAACGTTAACTACCCAATATGATTTCGAGTTTGAAAAGAGTTTGCTAGCATATCAGGTGGAGCTTCACTGACTAGCTACCGTAGCTTAACGTTAAACCACCATGATGGCACAGCATGCGTTCATTTTGTGAATTCACATTTCTGTCCTTGGTAACGGCGTTAGGTTTTGTAAGTGTTGTGGCAATAATACAACGATGCGTTGAGAGAAAATGTACTTTTAATATTTAAGTATTTTTAAAAGCAAGTACTTCAATACTTTAACTTAAGTAAAAAATTGACTGTACAACTTTCACTTGTATCGGAGTAACATTTGACCAGTGGGATCTGTACTTTGACTTAAGTAATGAAGTTGGGTACTTTGTCCATCTCTGGGTGTCAGATACACAATATAATTTGAGTTTGATTTTTTTCTGCATCATTAATATCCATGTGAAATGGAGATTTAGAAACTGAGCCATTAGTAGAGTAAAAACCTGTACCTGTGCCTTATTGTCAAAGATTGTTGTTCTCATGCTTATTGTTGTCATGTGTTTTTTGTTCTCATGCAATTATATTGTTTCACTGAATTTTCTCATTCATTGAATGAATATGGATCGTCAGTGCCATACTTTGCTGCAGTATTGAAGCCTGATGTCACCTCTTTTTTTAACAGGTTGTGATAAACTACTCTATAGTGAAGGGTTTGAAATATAATCAGGCCACTCCGACGTTCCACCAGTGGCGTGATGCCAGACAAGTCTACGGACTCAACTTTGCCAGCAAGGAGGAAGCCACCACTTTCTCCACTGCCATGCTTTTTGCCCTCAATGTGCTCAGTTCACAAGATGCAGGTAGGTTCAGTTTTGGCTCAGTTGCCAGGTATTCTAATACTATGTAGATATGTAAAATAATAAGCCACCTGAGTAACTACTACTATTTAGTTTGTGGTTCTTCCAGGTCTTAAATGAACTTAGGTTACACAGTGGTTTTCTGCAGTGAAGCCAGGTGTTCTGTGATACTTTTAAATTTTATTTTATTACAGTGGTAGAAATCACAAGCTGCCATTAGCCAATATTATTTAAATATTGATGGCTTTTTTCATGGTATATCAGATATATTCCATTCAGCTAGCATGACCTTGAACGAGTCGAAGATGAGTTGAAGACGAGTTCAGTATCATGCTTGCTGAATGGAATATATCTGATATACCACGAAAAAAGCCAGCCAATATTATTATTATTATTATTATTATTATTATTATTATTATTATTATATATACACATTCAATGGAACAATTATAGAGTTTACAAAAAGTTAAGAACAGGGGGGTAACTTACCAATATTGAATGCTGATTCTGATCGAAGGTAATTCAATGTTCTGTCAATCCAATGTCCTGTACAAAGTCAAAGTTCTAACAATAAAAACGGTACAAGTCCAAAATGCCTGACTAACAACCCAACTTATATACAAGCTATATCCAGATTGACAGTTCAAGTCCACAGTTACTTTTGGTCGTAGTTAATTGTTACATTGCAGTTGTTCAAAACAAAAGGGCTTTGCTGAGTGAAGTCCACGAGTGAAGTCCTCTTGTAAAAGTCTCCATCACTTTTCCTCACCTCCAAGTAGAACTTTGGCAATATTTCCACTATTGCTCTCTTTTCCAGTTTTTCGGTGTCTGTTGGTATGTTTTTCTCTTGTAAATATGTGTGAAGAATATCCAATTAAGTTTTGGTAGCCTTTTGGGTGTTCAGTGCATCTTTCTCTTTCAAAATTCTCTCTAAATCTTCCACTCTTAATGAAGCAAACCTCGCGTCCATGTTTGTGTACAAACTGTCACAGTCACTCACTAGTGCAGAAGTTTTACGTCTCCGGCGTGTCTCTTTTCCAGTTTTTCAATGTCCGTTGGTATGTTTTTCTCTTGTAAATATGCGTGAAGAATATATAATGAAGTTTTGGTAGCCTTTTGGGTGTTCAGCGTCTTTAGTTTCAGTTTTCAGTTTATTTATTTAGTGCTTAAACCTAGCACTGGATTAGCCTCGTCTTCTCTCTTTCCCAGCCAACAAAGAAATGATTGCGCACATGCGCAGCAGAAAAGTTTTGTCTTTGGATCATCGCGTGAGCTCCGATGTGTGACGTCGTGTTGTCTTGACAACGTGCAATATTGTAACAATATTGCATGCTCATTCTCCATTGGGTAGAGTGGCATAATACATGGAGGATAAGCGACATGATAATATTGCATGTCATCAATAAACCCACTAGAAGGGAATAGAATACATGTTTTTCTTCCATGGAAAAAGTGGTCTGTATGTATAATAATTTATTATATTGAATGGGTTTAGGCCAAACCTCAATTACTCAAAGATTAAATAATGTCAAACTGGAGCTAAAGTGGAATACAAAGCTCTTTGGTGTGAATACATCACCAGAATATTATTTATACATTCAAATAAATCTTAATGTTTGAATAGTTGGATAAAAAATTAAACACCTGCACTGAGGGGTCTTTACCTTAGTCTCAGAGCTGCTGTTTACTCTAGAAGCTGTTATGATGCAGCAGTCTAGTATGTTAATTTTTCCTTTACATGTAGTCACTTACTTAAGAACAGCACATGAGCTTCTCAGGTTTCAGGTTGCTGCTACTTAAAGTGTATGGGGTGGGGAGTTAAGTAACAACGTCTTCCCATTGGTGCCTAGCTTGGCTAAAATATCCATGGAGCCAAGCTGTCGCGGAACCAATCTTGCATGTTCTCGTGCTTTTTTTGGCGAGGGAACTGGAGATGAGTTTATTGGAAACATCTTACCATGCAAAGCACAGAGGATACACTGTGTATATGCCTGGATACACTCACATGGGTCCCTTAGGATAATAACGTAACCTCTAGGCCCACGATTAGTACATTGTTTATACTGAGTTCCTCCAGAAGAAGTATTAGCCGGTGCACTATGCTAGGACCACCATTCTCTCCTGGGCCAGCACGACGGGTGAGCTCTGCTGTTATAAAACTCAACAGTAAGTATTACTGAAGGATGTTTTGGCTGATGATATCACTTTAGGAGTGAATGTGATGTTCTGCATGATCTTGACAGTATAATGCAATGACCGTGAAGTGCTGTTGTGGTGTCCTCAGTGGAGGTTCTGAAAAGAGTGTGGCTCAGTGCCTGTCTGAGGTGTGTAGTGGGTCTGGATGTGTTTTTCATGACTATTTCTGAAAAGAAAGCATCAATCAGGATCTCCTTCCACCTCGATCTGAAACATCACGTGATGTCAACACAAATGATGATGGTGTATTGGAACACTGTTATGAAACATTTTGCATGGAATGGTTTTAAAGGAAAACTCCACCCTGAACACATTAAATATGTTTATATTGAAATATTTAATATTCTGATGCTGGTTCGTTGATTTGGTGCTGTTTTTTCATTACTCTCATGAGAAGTTAGCAGTTGTCTGCCATGCTAACATTACAGGACGACATCGCTATCTCAGTTATAATGGGGAAAAAAATTTAAATGTTTCTCTTTAACAGGTTTCACTTTGAGTTTCTAAAAACAGAAAATCAAAAGCTTCTTTTCTGGGCTATGATCAATGTCATATTAAATGCAACATAGAATGCAATGCAGTGTATACAATGCATTATGGCAGATTTGTAGCCATTTAGATTTGTTTGAGCAAAGAGTACAGATGAGTCTGTGAGAGAGCTCTTTCAATTTTTTTTCTCTCTCAATTCAGCATTTATTAATCCAACAATTATTATTTAATAGTGTTTTATTCTAGCACTGTTGCCTCGCAGCAAGAAGGTTCTGGGTTTGAGCCCAGCAGCCAGCGAGGGCCTTTCTGTGTGGAGTTTGCGTGTTCTCCCCGTGTCTGCGTGGGTTTCCTCTGGGTGCTCCGGTTTCCCCCACAGTCCAAAGACACGCAGGTTAGGTTAATTGGTGTCTCTAAGGCTACATCCACACGACAACGAGATTTTTTTTTTAAAATATCGTGTCCACATGGGCAACGGATCAGTAAAATATCAGGTTCATATGGCAACGCAACGCTTGCTGAAAACGATGCAATACACATGCCACACCTCTACGTGCGCTGTAAGACGGTCCCATCGGAGACACCAGAACAATAGAAGAAGTAGACGCATGCGCATAAACCCCTTCTTCTGTAGCATTAGCCACAAAGTTTTGATTATTAATCAGTAGCGTAAAACAAAAGAAGCGGAAAGAGGAGTGAATGGGGTAGATGGAAGCCGGTACGCCAACATTCTGATATCCTCCAGAATTCTTTAATGGTCCGGAATAAATTAAATGCTACACGTTGATGGATTAATTTGCTCTTCTACGCCCTTTTTGAGGAATGTATTGTCGGACTTAAACCAACATCTGAAGAGGTGAGATCGCTCCTTTTTTTTTCCTATGTTTGCTGGCGGGATTGTTTTTGTTTTTGGAAAGCGCACGGGCGGTGCGCGGTTTGGTACTGCTTCCGCAGTGTTTCGACTAAAGACTCTGCCCTAAGGGCTATTCTCTCTCTCTCTCTCTCTCTCTCTCTCTCTCTCTCTCTTTGCACCATTACACAATAAATATTCACAGTGAAAATATTTTGTAAGCGCGTTTCATGAACCAAGTTATAGGATTTGTTGACAACTCGCATCGAGTTCGTTACACTTCTACCCGGCGTGAAGCACTGACAGTCATGTGGTTGTGACGTCATCGTAAACAAATCCGTTCTACTCATCCAGACGACTTCGCAACGGCGCCGTTGCCAGATTTTTTCACTCTGGAACCCGTTCTCAAAAGATTTTGTTTTGGGGCACCCAAAACGCCGGTGCCGTGTGGACGCCAGGCCGAAACGATAAACAATTTTATCAGATTCACCTGAATCCGTTGCCGTGTGGACAGGGCCTAAATTGACTGTAGGTGTGAATGGTTGTTTGTCTCTGTGTCAGCCCTGTGACGACCTGGCGACTTATCCAGGGTGTACCCCGCCTCTCGCCCGTAGTCAGCTAGGATAGGCTCCAGCTTGCCTGTGACCCTGTAGAACAGGATAAGCGGCTGCAGATAATGTATGTATGTATGTATGTATGTATGTATGTATGTATGTATGTATGTATGTATGTATGTATGTATGTATGTACGTGTTTTATTCTCCAAAATAAACTGGTTGAATTCTTTTGCACCGTTTCTGTTCATTCGCGTTCATCTACAATTCAAGGTAACCGTACATGTATAGTTAGAGATGTATAATATATCACTATTTATTATTCAGAAATGATGCTTAGTTCGGGAGAGATTTTCTGAATGAAGAAAGGAATCCTAGTGATTTTCAGATGATTCAGCGTTTGTATTTGCAGCTTAAAACAGGATGGAGATAAATGCTATTTTAGAGATACCTTGGCAAATATTAAAATCACATCTCAGGTTCTTCAAAAGTGCTGTCCCAGGTGCTGCTTCGCCTTTTGTCTACACACACACAAAAAAAAGAAAAGAAAACCTCCCCTCTTAGCAGTTTTCCAGCACAGTGCTTGGTAGTGCCATAAACACGTACAGTGTGGATGTGGGATAATGACTATTAATCTTTTTCATGAATTGTTACAAAACCCAAAATGAGGAGTGATATTTTACCTGGCAAATACTCTCTCTCTCTCTCTCTCTCTCTCTCTCTCTCTCTCCCCCTTCTTTCTTTCACACCTTCCTGTTCTTCTCCTTTCTGAGGGGAAAAAAATATCTGCAGCTTTAAGTTTCCAGTTTGCATCAGTGCATGTTGTCAGAAGTATTTCTAGAATTTGAAAAAGCAAAATTGGGAAGTGAAAACGCAGACTCATTGGTGACTGAGGTGAAAAAATAGCTCGTTTTATGCAACAGTGGCTCTCTGACCTGATAAAGAAGGCTTTAACTCTTAACCAGTTTATATTATCTGTTCAACAAACGTTAATCTTCATAAAGTCCTCATCCACAACTCCATACAATCCATTTTAAAATCCACTGAAATACTTCTTCAAGTGACCAAAAATATATTTTTTGAAATGTTGCTATTTGACAGATATAAGCTCTGTTACTCCAATATGTTCCATTGATTCACTCTAAATCTTATAAATTTCCACCAAAAAAGGGAGTGTAACTGCGGACAGTGTGTCTGTGATGAATTAAACCATTTCTGTTGTAAGATACATTGCAAAGATTTGGAGAGAGAAAAGGGGGATTATGGAGTGGATAATATCCATAGATTAGAACTGCCTGTGCTCCACAGAGACCATATTTTCCACACAATGGCTTTTTTTTTTTTTGTAGTTTCAAGTATTTTGTCTTTTTTTGAAATGTAGTTAGGTTGGGGATATTGCTGAAACCTGGCAACCTTGTTTAATAAAACCTGTTGTATCAAACACAGTTGAACAAAGGTATGTCGAAAACCTAATATGTGACCGACATGTGAAATATGAAATACTACAAAGTTTACTTCAGCCGCTGAAGGGTGTTCTGTGTATTGACTACTTTCACATACCCATAATGCTTTGCGCCTTGGGGGTAACCAGGCACTATATTTGTTTACTAAGTCAGATAACCTCAGTCATTTCTTCAAATTCACATTGGGGGAAAAATGACTTTTCCTGATTTTAAAAGTTTTATAGAATACCTAAAGAGGCTAAGCGTGGAAAAGCATGGGTTAGACAGAATTTGCCGTCAAAATGTTACGCCGACAGACAACATGCGACTGTGTTCTGCACACTTCAGTGGTGGAGTAAAGTCTGATGATCCAAGTCATGAAGCCTACAACCCCTCTGTCTTTGTGTTTAGTCATAAAAAGTGCAAAAAATGAAAAACAACGACAAGTCAAAGAACTGAAAAGGACTTTATTGAAGGATCAACTCCCAAAACAAAGCACAAACGATGCACTGTCAGTAAGCTTACACGTACTTCCCCTTTTAGTGTTTGTCAGTGGATCAAATGTCGTATTTGACCCTGTAATCCTAACAGCTTCCTCTAACAGCCCAAAGATTGTCGTAATCTGGTAGCATATGAGCTCTAAGAAAATCAGAGTGAAGGAAATCAACTTAAACTTAACAAAGAAATTTGACACTTCTGCTGTGTTTATAGCACTTGACTGAGTGAATTCCTTGCTTGTGTTCCCGTGCATGAAGCATTTTATATTTTCTTATGGCTTTCTTGTCGTAAACAGCACCCAGCAAAAACAATTTCACTGTGAGTTCTTCTATGATCAGTGTCGATCTTTTGATGCTCTTCTGTCAATCTTGTATCTTCTGCAGGACAGTAACTGTTGGAACACCCGTGTTGACAGACAAAGAAGGCTGCTGACTGTCACCCGAAGTCGAGATGTTCAAAGCGTTTGATACAATATTTACAAGCGCTTTTTTACCAATTGGTTTCTCGAAGTCCACATACTGTAAAAGGCTTTGCAGATTTCTTTAAGCTTTGGTTTAATTAGTTTTGACACTTATTTGAAGGTTTTAGGAAGATTTAGTAATCTCATCTCATTATCTGTAGCCGCTTTATCCTGTTCTACAGGGTCGCAGGCAAGCTGGAGCCTATCCCAGTTGACTACTGGCGAGAGGCGGGGTACACCCTGGACAAGTCGCCAGGTCATCACAGGGCTGACACATAGACACAGACAACCATTCGCACTCACAGTCAATTTAGAGTCACCAGTTAACCTAACCTGCATGTCTTTGGACTGTGGGGGAAACCGGAGCACCCGGAGGAAACCCATGCGGACACGGGGAGAACATGCAAACTCCACACAGAAAGGCCCTCGCCGGCCACGGGGCTCGAACCCAGACCTTCTTGCTGTGAGGCGACAGTGCTAACCACTACACCACCGTGCCGCCCAGATTTAATAATAATAAATAATAATCAGTTCAGTTTATATAGCGCCTTTCTCACATGCTTTACAATTAGGGAAAGAAAAAAAAGAGAGAGTCCACCAAAAGAGGGTCAGGATGTAATTCCAACGGTGTAGCTACCACAGTCCTACCAGGTGCACGAAGATAAATCCCACACAGCCTGCACAGCCGCTGCGACGCCACCGGGCAACATCACTCAGAACACCACGCCATGGATCCACAAAGTGAGCACAAAAGCACTGCCACACAGAGCGCTGGACAGCCCTGATGTTAAAAAGAGCAATGAGCTCACTGCAGTCCATAGCGAGGAGCACGGGCATCACCCACGGCACACCAAGGCCTGAAGGAAACCGATGCCAAAACTGGGTCCGGAGCTACGCCATAACCATCGGACAAAACACTCAAACAAAAAAAAAAAAAAACAAACATCAAACCACACAAACTCAAAAAAGAAAAACAAAGGGAAAAAAAGAAGAAAAATGAAAAGCTCTGGTGAGAAGCGGCAGCCAAAACGCGGATGACGTACTCTCAACCGGAAATGGAAGCCATACCATTAACTTCGAAAGATTACTGTCAGTGTGTGACGCCGTGTTGTTTTAGTTTGTTTATATTTTGGTTATCCCCCAAGGCGCAAAGCATTATGGGTAACGTGAAAGTAGTTAATAATGCTTTTACTTTTGTGACGACACCCTTATGGCCCCTCTTAAAAGAGCTATTCTTACCATCAAAGGAAGCTATTTCTATTTGTAAAAGCAACCCCCCCCCCAATAAAAAAAATCATGCTGGAAATCATAAAACAGAACAATGTTAAAATGGTGTTTCTTTTATTCAGTACATCATTCAGTACATCATACTTGTAGCGCATCTCTTAAAAATGTGTGGTTAAGGAAAGCTGGACTTAAATAGGTTAGTGGAGTGAAATATATGGGGGGGTTGTATGTTCTGCTTGTTAGGCTTTTTGGGAAACAAGATTTGATGAGGAAACGCATACTTACCTTTTTTTGATGTTGATGCACATGGTCATGGTGTTAATCTTGGCCATTTGCTGAGACAGGCTTTCTGTATATGTGGCTTAGCCACAAGCATCTGGAAATCATTTGGTTATTTGCTATAAAACAGGTATTTTTCATCTGCGACATTGTATATGCAGTCCATGTTGCCATTTCGGTTTATAGATTGATGTCTGTATGAGTCAGATGATGTATGAGCAGATATTGTGGGATCAGCTTGCCATGTCACGCACACCGGGTAGAAAATGAGTCATCATCCCCCAAACTAAACCAAACACACACACACACACACACACACACACACACACACACACACACACACACACACACACACACACATCACTGTGTAATGAGTATATTTTGTGCATTTTTCAAGCCCATGTCAATGATCAGGTAGGAAAGCAAAATATTAATCGTCTGTGCTTTTAGTGCTGCCAGTAAGAACAGTCTCTGAGTCACAGTTCTAAATTTATATTAAGTTATTTTCATCCTTTGTTTTCATTAACCTAATACATTTCTGAATTCTAGTTCAGCTATGCAAAGGTATATTTTTCACCTTTGCAAATAGTGTTTCGTAGTGTTAGGGAGCACTAGTCTTTTTTTTTTTAAATACAATACTGATATCAGAGCTCTGAGTATTGGCTAATATTTGATCTGATACTGACATCTTCATAGTAACGGAGCTGACTGTCTGTAAGTTGAATGTGAAACATCAGAGACTTTTTTTGTATATCCCGTGTTAATATGCATGATATGTGTCGTGTCAATAAACGTGGTATTTTTTTTTCCACAACATAAAATATTGGATTGAAAAATATCAAATCTGCATCCAAAAACTGATCCAGAATTTCAGGTAGGAAATTCTGGCTGATACTGGCTGATACTCAGTATCAGATGTGTATGTCATTATGAGAAATCTGGGACAAAATTCTGACTGAACTAGACCAAGCAGTAATGATCAGACCCAACTGATTAAGAGATTCCTGAAAATGCTTATACTGTCTTTCTGACTTCGGGAAAAAAGACCAGACAAATGCAACACTCAGCAGTGAACACCTTCCTGACTGCTGAATAATGATTTATACTTGTTCTTATTCAGAGGTTTCACAGATTATCTATTGATCTGGAAGCTTTACAAAAGGTCCAGCTACATAAAATTCCTTGCTTAGAAAAGTCTGGATAAGCAATTAACATGACAGAATGGTAACAGCTTACCATTTATTGCTTAACCAATAATATGTAGTTTATGGATATAAATAATACAAATCAATTTGAAGTGGTTATGTTTTGTTTTTCACTGAAACTTCACATTAATACTTTTGAGTAGCACCACAGCCTGTGAACAGATGAGACATTTGTTTTGAACTTGAAGCAAAGAATAAATACACATTTCTTTGTTCATTCATCTGTAACATTCTTTCTTCAGTGACATTTTAATTTTTTTGTTTAAGCCAGCTCATCAGTTCACTAATCCAGTGTTTCAAAGCGCCATCTAGTGGGCTGTGAATTTATTTTTTAATTGAAGCTAATTTTTACTCGTAGTAGGGTACGATTACTGGGTTGCATCCAATGTCACATCCGCCTCATTAAGCTATACAGTTCATGATGCTTTGCGATGGGTTATCGATGAAATTGAGGCATTTTGGTGGCGATATACACATGAGCGAAAAGTTGTGGTCACACAGTAGGTGAACACTTGACTGTCACGCCTTTGCATGCTTGAGTCTGGCGCAGCTCGAGGGGCTGTGTGCACTCACAGAGTGTGTTGTATGGGCACTTGGGACTCAGTTGTTACGGGAAACACCTGATACTGATTTGAGTGCAATCAGCACACACAAATACAGAAGCTGTTTTTACAGAAGCTTTGCGAAGCATCATCACTGTCATGTTTGTTTCTAGCCATGTTCATAATGCTGTTTTAATACTCTGCTTTCTGTTCTGTTTTTGTAAATATCATGCCTGCTAATAAACACTCTTCCTGCACTTAGATCCGTCTACTGCCATCTATCTTGTAGTGTCCTGATCCCTAGATCTTTAACCCAGTCACATATAAGAAGTTGTTCGCCTCCATGCTCTTCCAGGGTTTAATCTTTTTGTCCGTGTAGAACAATGTCTGCAGCACCAGGTAGTTTGAGATATCAGGGAACTCAACAGATGGATAATTTTCCAACTCATAGGAAAGATCCTTCATTGTTAGTGTGTAAGGATCTAATTCCATTGAGTGGTTTCTATATCCACTTCTTTTGAGTGTACTTCTTGGTTTTAATAACTTGCTTGTTTTCTGTACACAAACATGGCAATAAGTTCTTGTGTTAATGGACCAGACTCCACTTTTGGATCATTAATCCCTTTTGGCTGAGAATGCCCTACATGCATGGTTTTATGTTGGCTTCTCTTACATCCATACAGTTTTAAATATAATACCTACAATTAAAAACACTTTGTTTTTATAGCACTTTATAATACACTTTACAGTAGATTATTAGATTCTAATAGAATAGATAAGCCAAAATAATTGTGGATCTTTTTTTAATGGGCCCGACTCGTTATAAGTTTGAATAGGTGGGCCTCGAAGCAGAAAAGGTTGAGAACCCCTGCACTAATCAACAGAGCCCTGGAAGGGACATGGTTAAAAAATAAATAAATAAATACAATTTAAAAAAGGCTGTAGGTTTTAGAGATCGTAAAGTTTTTTGTTCAGGTCAATGTACTTGGTCAGTTCAGCAACATGGAAACTACAAGGATGGAGCACAGACACCCATGGGAGAGGTTTGAAGAATTTTATTTTGAGATTGGACTCAAATATAAAGTAGTACAGTGTGTGTGTGTGTGTGTGTGTGTGTGTGTGTGTGTGTGTGTGTGTGTGTGCGTGCTCCGTGTTTGTATTTTCCATGTGGCTGAACTGACCCGGAAGTACATTGACCTAAATGAAATACTTTATGGGATCTCCCAAAAGTTTTATTTTTTCCCATGTCCCTTCCAGGGCTCCATACGAATTAGACCAGAGAGGGTAAATTGAATTTAAAAAAAAAAATCTATGAGAGCCTGTGAAAACTCCTCACTTTCTCTGTGAGCTGCCTTCAGCTGAATTATTTACATAAATATATGTGAATAGTTGCAGCAAACCACAACAGAACATCTGATACAGAAGCAAATGTGGTTCATGTATTAAAAACTAGAGTAGCTGTGCTATTTTTCAAGTGCTGGACTATTTTGCCAGGTCTGCATCTGGACCGCGTTTGACGACCCCTGGTGTATAGCGTACCATGGATTTGTTTCACAAGGAACATGTCGTGTATTAACATATGCCTGTATGTGTAATAATGCAGGCAGAAATCCAGCACTCAAAGCAAACTGTTTTGTTTTGCTGTGATTGCTAGTCTTAATGCCTGCAGTTTTGAACATATATTGTGCCAATTACACACTGCACTGCATCAGTCTTTGCATCATCAATGTGTGAAGTACAAACAAACCATGCTAAAATTACACCAGCAGCTAGCATGGCACCACTTTGCTAATGCTTGAGGAAAAAGACATTACAGCTCTTTTTTTCACCAAACTCACATTCACAGTAGCATTTTATAAAATATATTCTTCAAAATTTACTCCACACTTCTCTGACTTTTAAACTTTCCACAGCTTTGACCTGCAATCTATCACTCACTAACTGTGAATAACTGTGTAACTATATTATGCTGTATCACACAGATAAGCAGACAGATATCAGCAATACTACTCCACACCTCAGGCATCTGCACATCATCTATGAAACCTGATAGCCATGTTTTTAGTTCTAAGCAGCTCTCTGTCTCAGTCCATCCATCAGATAACAAAGTAAAGTTGGAGATGGGATGGGAAGTCATGAGGATACATTTCCAAGAAGAGTCTAATAGGCATACTTCCAGCACTGCATAATGGTTTTAGATATTTGTCTCTTTTTCTTTGTTATGTCCACTTTCTCAATTATACATTAAAACATTAATTAGGTAGAAAAAATAATAATAATGGAAACATTATTATGGTGCACTGTGTATTTTCATCTGCATTATCTAACCGAATTAATGTCTAGAACGTTGCTATGTCTTTCCAGCAGGTCCAGCTGGTCAACGGCAGAATGGACCAACAACGGATGACACAGAAGCACAGAGGAGGTGATTAGAGATTTAAGTGTTTTAAGATTTAATAATAATCATCACCATTTTAAACACAAAAACAGTTCAGAGACAGGCATTATCACCAATATGAAAAAGAGAGTCTAGATTAACAGTACAATGTGTTAAGCCTGGTTTATCTGTGAGGCTTAGGTCATGTCATATCTCCTCCTAATTGCAGTAAATATCTGACTGCAAAATGTCAGACTGCAGATCAGATCTTCACTGACTGTAAAGAAACTCAAACTGATTCAAAGTCTAAACTATGAGGCCAATGTTAATTAGCTGGAGCAGCTGATTTATAAAACCCCTGATGTTCTAACGCAGACGTGTCAAATATATCAGGATAGGACTCGCCCTAATCTGGTACATTAAAAAAGAAAAAAAAAGAGAATCCGTGTTCTAAATTAAAATCATCTTGTGGACCACAATTGAGTTGAAAGATTTGAAAAAAGAAGTGCTATCTCTGTTATTCCACGAGGAGACAAATAAACTCAATAGCACAATAAACTCAGGATCACAAACTCGGTTACTGACAGAATGTGCATGTGATAATATAGTTCTTCATTAACAAGCTAAACATTTGATAATATAATCACCGTTAAGTTCATTCCATTTACAAGTGTAAACACTACAAAATATTTTGGAAATTTTGTTTTCTTGGTAATGAATTGCAGTATGATTTGTAGGTGATACATCAAACTTGGGGTGAGAACAACTCTAATGGGGGGGGGGGGGGGGGATTTGCCATTGGAGAACGGGATCTATGATGTACGTGCTTGATAATATGAGTTTGTCGTCAACGACCAACACATGAACCCAGTTCTGAATTCAAAACATACAGTGGTGCTTGAAAGTTTGTGAACCCTTTAGAATTTTCTATATTTCTGCATAAATATGACCTAAAACATCATCAGATTTTCACACAAGTCCTAAAAGTAGATAAAGAGAACCCAGTTAAACAAATGAGACAAAAATATTATACTTGTTCATTTATTTATTGAGGAAAATGATCCAATATTACATATCTGTGAGTGGCAAAAGTATGTGAACCTTTGCTTTCAGTATCTGGTGTGACCCCCTTGTGCAGCAATAACTGCAACTAAACGTTTCCGGTAACTGTTGATCAGTCCTGCACACCGGCTTGGAGGAATTTTAGCCCATTCCTCCGTACAGAACAGCTTCAACTCTGGGATGTTGGTGGGTTTCCTCACATGAACTGCTCGCTTCAGGTCCTTCCACAACATTTCGATTGGATTAAGGTCAGGACTTTGACTTGGCCATTCCAGAACATTAACTTTATTCTTCTTTAACCATTTTTTGGTAGAACGGTTTGCGTGCTTAGGGTCGTTGTCTTGCTGCATGACCCACCTTCTCTTGAGATTCAGTTCATGGACAGATGTCCTGACATTTTCCTTTAGAATTCACTGGTACAATTCAGAATTCATTGCTCCATCAATGATGGCAAGCCGTCCTGGCCCAGATGCAGCAAAACAGGCCCAAACCATGATACTATTACCACCATGTTTCACAGATGGGATAAGGTTCTTATGCTGGAATGCAGTGTTTTCCTTTCTCCAAACATAATGCTTCTCATTTAAACCAAAAAGTTCTATTTTGGTCTCATCCGTCCACAAAACATTTTTCCAGTAGCCTTCTGGCTTGTCCATGTGATCTTTAGCAAACTGCAGACGAGCAGCAATGTTCTTTTTGGAGAGCAGTGGCTTTCTCCTTGCAACCCTGCCATGCACACCATTGTTGTTCAGTGTTCTCCTGATGGCGGACTCATGAACATTAACATTAGCCAATGTGAGAGAGGCCTTCAGTTGCTTAGAAGTTACCCTGGGGTCCTTTGTGACCTCGCTGACTATTACACGCCTTGTTCTTGGAGTGATCTTTGTTGGTCGACCACTCCTGGGGACGGTAACAATGGTCTTGAATTTCCTCCATTTGTACACAATCTGTCTGACTGTGGATTAGTGGAGTCCAAACTCTTTAGAGATGGTTTTGTAACCTTTTCCAGCCTGATGAGCATCAACAAGGCTTTTTCTGAGGCCCTCAGAAATCTCCTTTGTTCGTGCCATGATACACTTCCACAAACATGTGTTGTGAAGATCAGACTTTGATAGATCCCTGTTCTTTAAATAAAACAGGGTGCCCACTCACACCTGATTGTCATCCCATTGATTGAAAACACCTGACTCTAATTTCACCTTCAAATTAACTGCTAATCCTAGAGGTTCACATACTTTTACCACTCACAGATATGTAATATTGGATCATTTTCCTCAATAAATAAATGACCAAGTATAATATTTTTGTCTCATTTGTTTAACTGGGTTCTCTTTACCTACTTTTAGGACTTGTGTGAAAATCTGATGATGTTTTAGGTCATATTTATGCAGAAATATAGAAAATTCTAAAGAGTTCACAAACTTTCAAGCACCACTGTACAACAAAGTCTCTCTCTCACACACACACACACACACACACACACACACACACACACACACACACACACACACACACACAGAGTACTATGTACATCATTACAACATCATTTGTAATAGACTATATGTTCATTTCTTACTGAATAATTGCAGACAGACCCAAAAATCATTCAACATTTTGCATAATAATCATGAAAGCCAAGACTGGCATCATAAAGCAAATTAAATGCATGGCTTACCTTTAGAATGAGTTAAACATACTATGACTTACTAATGCACACACTTTTCTTGACGTAATGACAACAAATCAGGCATAGGACTTCTAATATGTTTACTTTCAATTAATTGATAAGTTTGAGTCAGAGTTTGGAACCAAAGGCTTGGCTTGCAGGTGTGTGTGTGTGTGTGTGTGTGTGTGGGGGGGGGGGGGATGGCTTGCGAATGCCCCCCGTGACACCTACCTTGTGATACACGTTCATCAATCCATTTATACATTCAAAATGTACCATTTAGATAACTGGTGATGCATTAAATGAACACATTTATGATGCGTTATTTAAATGTTATTGGTCACTGAACTGATATTTTCTTTGGTTTAGACCACTTTATATCAGACTAGTGTAACATGGCCCCTTACGTAAAATCAGTTTAACACCCTTGTTGTAAAGTCTTCATTGTAAAGGCAGCAAATCCTTTAGGCCTAAATGTTTCCTCATCGCTAATCACCATGAATGTTTCCAGTTCCCGGTGTGCAATATTGACTTTATTCAGATCATGTACTTTAACACTTCTTCCATTATCTTTTATTAAACCTCACAAACATAAACCTCCTCCAACTACAGCTACTATTTGCTCTATAAATCGCTTTTTGCCCTCTTGTGGTTAAAACAATGTATTGCATCTACAGACTACTGAGGCTGGTGATATCTGAGCATGACTGAAAATAGTGCATGAAACACACACACACACACACACACACAAATCTGTGAGCTCTTTGCTCATTTGCTGCCCTGCAGTGGTCAGAGTAATCTAGAAGAACAAATCTTGCATGTTTCGGAGTCAAATATGTTAATGCTGTGAAAGCAGAGAATGTCACTTCATCGTGTAATGTAATATTCTTAACTTATATGTCTGTAGGCAGATGATGGAACAGCATCAGATGCAAATTGAAAGGGAGCGACGGACATCTGGCTCGGCAGGTAAAGAGTCTGCACAATACAACTGGCCACTTTTAACGATATAAAAAGTGGACCTTCTGCCAAGGTTTTTTGGAGGGTACTTCACACTCAACACTGCAAACTCCAGACACAATTCCCTTCCCTGACCTCACAGTTTCCAGATCATTTATCACTAAACTGCTTATTCAGACAATACTTTCTCTCTTACTCTGTCAATTCATTTTTTTTTCTACTCATGCTTCCCCATGTATCAGTCCAGCTCAGACCAATACCTCCCATAATTCCATACACATACTCATCAGATTTCAGTCTGACAGCTGAGACTTAATACATGTTCTACACAGCATGGGCCATGTCTTCGCTCATAATTTTGCTTACGCTTACATATTATTTCTTTTTGAAGGAATTTCTGTTGATCTTTTTTTGATTTTCATCACTGTCACTTTTCTCTTCTTCTGTGTGTCACTTCTTCTTTCCATTCCTGTCTCAGTTTCCACCCTGCAGTTTAAAGTGTCTGCCTGTCAGTCCAACACCTCTCCAACAGAATACAGGCAGTTTCGTGCCAACACACTCCCCTCCCACACCCGCCTCGCCCCCTCCCCTCCTTCCTCCTCCTGCTCCTCCTCTTCCTCACAGGAGCGAGAGAGCATCTCTCACATGAAGGACTCATCTCAGAAAAAGACTCAGCAGTTTTCACAGCTCTCCACCTCCCTGGCTTCTGCATTTTCTCCCGTGCAGCCAGGGGGCACTCTACCTTCGCGAAATGTGAGACAGATCCCTCTCTCTCCCCCCACATGCCGCCAGTCTGACCCCAAAGATGCTACCTGGACCTCTGCTCATATATATGGCCCAAATAGCTCTTCATCCCAGCCAGTCATACCTCTTAACCAACTGGTACATCCCACTACCTCCACCCAGGTTGATGCTAACAGCCAGTTAGAGCACTACCACCCTTTCCAGACCTCTTTCTCCAAGTCTGTCTCTGGGCCTCCTCCTCTCCCACAATACTGTAATCCTGAGCTCTCCTACCCTTCCCACTGCAAGGATATTCTCCTTCCTGCTCACACTGGTCAGTGTGTTCAAGGCCATGCCCACCAGCCACAGCTTGCTGCCTCTATCAGCCCTCAGCCCCCCAGTGAAAACACACCTTTCTCTTGTAGCTCTGTGTCACTCGAGACCACACCCCCTGCTGTTTCTCAGGCTGTCACCGCACCCAGCAGTAAGTAACTCAGATCACCATGTAGCTGGCTGTAGAGTGTGTTTGGGGACTTCAGCATGGTTCTCACCCACACTACACACAGCTGTTGCACAAAGCAGGACTGATGATGTACACACCTCTTACTTACTGCTTGAAGAAACAATACAGTTGCTGTAATGGTGACTAGTTGGAAATACTGGTACATTACACATTCATCAGGCTGTTGGCTCTTCAACCGAGTGTTCTCATACATTCACCGTCACACTACTCAGCTCATTTTTACAGATAACCGGTGACATAGTGCCTAAGCTTATGCAACTGGATAATAGATGCAGTACAATGGGACTCATTTATTTATCTGGATATGAACAGATTTATTCATAAATCTTTCACAGGAACATTTACACAAGAACCATGTTGTTCATGAACATCCAGTTTATTTCCTACGAAAATTCTTTGTGTAAATTTCTCTATAACAATACTAACCTGTGAACCTTGAACAGTATGTTTCTGGTCATATAATTAGCACAAGTTACTGCAAATTTATATACAGATTATGTTGACGAGTTTAAATAGTTGTAACTTATTTATTTCAGTTGCACAAAAGTATTTTGTGATAAATTTTTTAAACTTCCTGCTTTAATAATAATAATAATAATAATAATAATAATAAGTTGCCAGGCACAACAAACCTCGCCCAGCAGCACTTATTTTATACCTATATGTTGATAATGATTTTATACCTAATATCTCTCATTTCTCAGATTTAGATTTTGAATCAGAATCGTATGTTTGTGAAAGAGAGCATTACATTCAGAACCAGAATCACATGTGTCTGTGAGAAAGAGAATCAGAACCAGAACTAGAAGGAAGATATCATGAAAAAAAGAATTTGACCTTTTTGGTGACCATGACCTTGACCGAATGCCCCTCGAACTTTTGGAGGCTCTATTTAAGACCAATGCCCATCTATCCTGAAAGTTTCATAAAGATTGGTCCAGCCCTTTTCCCGTAATGTTACAAACAAAGAAACCCCACCAAAAACAATATCTTGCCTCCTGGGCCCTGTACTACGAAGCGGGTTTTCTGGCTTACCAGGGTAACTTCGAGAGTAACTTGATCACGTGCAGCGTAACTTCCCGATTAACCCATACTACGAAAGCTGGCTATGTTCAAACCGAGGTATGCTGCCATGGCAACTTACGCTGCATCTCAAACCTGCTCGTCTCAGGTTATGTTCTTGGTTAACCCGAGGTTTCCGATTAACCACACCCTTTTTAAACACCACCTCTCCACCGACATTTCCTCTAGAGACAATGCCAGCGTACCTGGATGACCCGTGCGATATCGGAGCGCAGATTAGAGATGGGATTTATGGCTCTTTGATCGCATCTTTGTGATCCGTTCTTTGAAAAGAGCCGTTCAAAAGACTGGCTCATTTGGCTCTTTTTAAATATTTATTCAGTTTTAAGAAGACAGCGTCTAAAGAAGCCAGATCCCTCTGCTTAGACAGTGACATCAATATTTCTGGACATACCTTTTATATAAAGCAACCTAGACTTACATTATTGTAACCCCTAAACGCTCATAAATAACCATTAAAAAACAATGAGGGCTTCAATGAATGTCCATGCAGAACGGCTTTTCTGTAAAAAAAAAAAAAAAAAGAACCCACTCAAGAACATAGTTACCAAGAACGCAAGAATATTTTATAGAAAAACACTTGTTTTACAAAAACATTTAAGTCTGAGATACAAAATAGATACAACTACAATAAATATAACACAAGAACTAGTTATCACACAAGAACATTTTAATAGAAAAAAACAAAAAATTTCTATATTAAAAATATTGAAATTGTAACAAAAATAGATACAACTAAACAGTCAGATAAATAGATAAAGTTATAACAAGAACACAAGATTATTTTAATAGGAAAAAACAAACTATTAATGCAAAAAATATATTATTATTAGAAAAATAGATACAACTAGACAAACAGATAAATAAATAAAATACACAAAAATAGAACAAACAAAATGACGATAGAATAAATTAAATGAACGTCCGTGAAAAGTAGTTTCCCCACAATATTATCATTAATATCACACAACAACATTATAAACTATATACAAAACAATTTGAACTATTAGGCAAACAGATAAAACTTGAATAAATAAAAGGCAAATGAATGCTTGCCTGCACGCGCACACACACACCATTATGAATGATGTTTTTATATTTCATTTTCACCTGTTGCCAGGTGCGTTTGGCACTGCTGTTGCCTCTGAAATGTTCACAGGACCGACACCAACTTAGTCAAAGGGACTGAACAGTCAGTCATCCTAATTCATGTGACTCTGTGCACATATCAGCTTAAGTAGGCTACTCCATGAATTTACCATACCAAATTTTATTCAGGATTTTTCGGACATTAAACAAGCTATATATGACTGGGGCCACGTCGAAGGACCATTTTCTGTGACTTGTGATTGATCATGAAGCTTCTCTCATCCTATACTTCTGTTCTGGAACATGTAGAAGGGAGAATGTACTTGCGCATTTACCCGATCGGCAATTCGTTGCCAACATGCTTGCCGCTCCTTATTGGCAGCCGCTGTGTTAGATTTTGCTCTTAATGTTGTTTTGAACTCCTCGTAGCTTTGCATTATGACAGCGCATTCTTCCTCCGTGAAGTACGGCGACCGTGCCATTGTGAACAGTGGTGATTTGCGCTGATAACCTCCCCTTTAACGTGAATGCGCATTAACCCTGATTAGGTTAAACCAGGTTCAACAAATCAACTTCATAACTGGCGTCGTAGTACCGTTTAACCCCAAACAAGATAACCAGGTTTTGTCAACCCCGGTTTAGCGGGGGAACCCTGGGTTACTTCTGGGTAGGTTAACCTCCGTTCGTAGTACAGGGCCCTGGCGGACTCCGTCCCAGTTGAGGTAAAAACAATAACAAACAAACAAACCTCACTGAAAACAATATCTCGGCCCCTCGTGGACTCTGTCCCGGGTGAGGTAAAAACAACAACAACAACAAACAAACAAACAAACAAACAAACCCCACCAAAAACAATATCTCGCCCCCTGGTGGACTCCGTCCCGGGTGAGGTAAAAAAAACAAACAAACAAACCCCACCAAAAACAACATCTCGCCCCCTGGTGGACTCCGTCCCGGGTGAGGTAAAAAAAACAAAAAAGACAAAGAAACCCCACCGAAAACAATATCTCGCCCCCGGTGGACTCTGTCCAAGGCAAGATAAAAAACAAACAAACAAAGAAACCACACCGAAAACAATATCTCGCCCCCTGGTGGACTCCGTCCCAGGTGAGGTGGTAATAATAATAATAATAATAATAATAATAAACAACTTTATTAGGTAAAGGGTTTCAAAAGCTGACACTTATTTACATGAAAGCTGTGGATAACAAATATAAAGGAATGGCAAATATATCATAAGAAATAGAATAAATAAAAATATAATGTGGATAAAAATATTAAAACTTATGGTGATTTGTATTGACAATGGAAACTTTATGAAATAGTGTGAAAATTATAATAACTTAGAAGTTTGAGTACACCGGACAATTTTGAGTTTATCTAGAACATTTTTAGTTATATACATAACCAGCAGTTTGAGCAAAACTTTACTTCCTTACTGACTTGAAAGAAAGCAATCCAAATGATGTCCAGAAATCAAGACAAATAAGACTAGCCATTAAATTAGAACAAAAGAAATGGCACCCTATAAAAGGAGGAAGTGTTAGTGTGTATGTAAGTGCTACAATGGCTGAGCAAGATTATCGGAAGTTTCAGCATGCATTCCTTTGGAAGCACTCTTTCACCATTTAGGCATCATTTTGTTTTCATTCAGGACTCTTGTAGAACTAATGGAACTAATGGAAACAGTTGTCCTGTGAACGTGCTTTGTAATTTATGGGTGGTTGGTGAGTACCAAAAAAAAAAATTAAAGAAATAAAACTTTGTAGGTCTGGAGTAAATTTTTAGTTCAGTTTGGCTTAAGAAAACACTCACAACGTCACAGAACTTTAGTAAAAGATTGATAAAGGAGGCCCACTGTGAGTAAGATATTACCTTTCTTGAGCTTCTGACTGACTACATTTCCATCAGAAATGATTACTATTAAAGAACTTCATTTTATACTTTCAGTTTATACTCTACTTATTCTTTAAGTCTAAAAGTGTGTCATCAACCATGTATACTACTTTATTAGTGACTAGTAAATTATTCAGAACAAAAGGGAAATACTATAGGGAGATAGGGAAGAACTCGTGGGGGGGAATAACTGAGATGACCATGAATGAAGTAATGGATCTCTAGAGTCTGGGGATGTATATTTTATGTATGGGTTAAACTGTAGCAAGTAGCAGTCAAGAGTTTGGACACATTCATAGGTTTTTCTGTATTGTGACTATTTTCTACATTGTAGAACAATACTGAAGACATCAAAACTATGGAATAACATATGGAACATATATGGAATTATGTGGTAAACAAGAAAGTGTTAAAAAATGTTTGATATTTTAGATTCTTCAGCGTAGCCACAGTTTACCTTGATGACGCTTTGCACACTATTGGCATTATCTTAACCAGCTTCATGAGGTAGTCACCTGGAATGCTTTTCAATTAACAGGCGTGCCTCGTCAAAAGTTCATCTCATCTTATCTCATTATCTGTAGCCGCTTTATCCTTCTACAGGGTTGCAGGCAAGCTGGAGCCTATCCCAGCTGACTACGGGCGAAAGGCGGGGTACACCCTGGACAAGTCGCCAGGTCATCACAGGGCTGACACATAGACACAGACAACCATTCACACTCACATTCACACCTACGGTCAATTTAGAGTCACCAGTTAACCTAACCTGCATGTCTTTGGACTGTGGGGGAAACCGGAGCACCCGGAGGAAACCCACGTGGACACGGGGAGAACATGCAAACTCCGCACAGAAAGGCCCTCGCCGGCCACGGGGCTCGAACCCGGACCTTCTTGCTGTGAGGCGACAGCGCTAACCACTACACCACCGTGCCGCCCCAAACAGTAAATAGTACATAATAAAAATACAGTAAATAGCCCTATTCCACAACTGTAGTAATCCATATTATGTCAAGAACCGCTCAGCTAAGTAAAGAAAAACGACATCTATCATTACTTAAATACATGAAATGTCTTTTAATTAATACAAATAAAGAAAAGCCATTGGATTAGAACCAGTTCAAAATTACAATTATTTTGATGAACTTGCTTTTTTTTGTGTGGATGTGTCGATATAATATAAAGAACATGACACGGTGGTGCAAAGATATGAAGTTTATCTTTGAGTGGTGAACATATTCACGAGTGAGTGAAGCAAACAAGTGAAAATATTTTCAACATCAGGAAAATAAACTTCATATCTTCAAACCAATGTGTGATGTTCTTTTTATTATATTGACACATCCACACAAAAAAAGTACCCAAATTTATCAAAACAATTCATCGATTTTCTCATGAGTAAAGATATTGGAAAATATGTTACTTGATGTCCCAGATGTAATTCATATGAAAAATATGAGTGGCATATTTCCCAGTAAAACACTCATGTCTATATAATGTATGTATGTATATATGTATGTATGTGTTTATTTTGGAATGGCTAAATTGGTACAGTTGTCACGTCTATCAGTACTACTACCTTTATTTGTAAATTGATTGAATAAATGTAATAAAAAACCGCACCATTTCATCTTCATCTCAGTTATTAGTATTTGAGCATTATTTGCTCGAAAAAAGAAACAGTCTTTCCTGTGCTTGGGCCGTTTTACAAAGACGTTTGATTTGTTAATGCTCTTATTTTAGCTCAAGTCAATACAATCTACACAAAAATGTTTAATGAGTCGATTATCTGGGCGGCACGGTGGTGTAGTGGTTAGCGCTGTCGCCTCACAGCAAGAAGGTCCTGGGTTCGAGCCCCGTGGCCGGCGAGGGCCTTTCTGTGTGGAGTTTGCATGTTCTCCCCGTGTCCGCGTGGGTTTCCTCCGGGTGCTCCGGTTTCACCCACAGTCCAAAGACATGCAGGTTAGGTTAACTGGTGACTCTAAATTGACCGTAGGTGTGAATGTGAGTGTGAATGGTTGTCTGTGTCTATGTGTCAGCCCTGTGATGACCTGGCGACTTGTCCAGGGTGTACCCCGCCTTTCTCCCGTAGTCAGCTGGGATAGGCTCCAGCTTGCCTGCGACCCTGTAGAAGGATAAAGCGGCTAGAGATAATGAGATGAGTCGATTATCTTTTTTTTTAGTATTATTTCACTTGAAATTGGCTCATTTTGATATGAAACACCAAATCTACCATTACAAAAATTACTTAATTGAGTCATATATAATGCCTGTGCACTCATCCCTGTTTTTTTTTTCAGCAGGTCCTCCCATCCCTCCAGGACATCCCTCCATGCTCTCCTCCACTCCCCCCCTCCATCCCCCTGCTCCTGCTCCCATGGCAGGTCCTCCAGCTCCTCCAGCTCCTCCACCTCCACCTGGACCTCCTCCGCCAGCTGCTGCACCTCCTCCTAACCCCCCTCCTCTCCCAGCTCCATCAGGCTTGGCTGCAGCTCTGGCTGGTGCCAAACTGCGTAAAGTACAGCGAGTAAGTGGCCAACGCTTTCTTGGCCCGGCTACATAAGAATGCATTAGTGGGTGTTGTTTGCATCCACTCACCAGCCTATTTAATAAGAACACCTGTACACCTGCACATTCATGCAATTATCCAGTCAGCCAATCATGTGGCAGCAGTGCAGTGCATACAGTCATGCAGATACTGGTAAAGAGCTTTAGTTAGTGTACACATCAAACATCAGAATGGGGAGTATATTATCTCAGGTTTGTATATTTCATTCACAACAATCTTCAGCATTTACACAGCATGTTCTGTGGGTGGAAACATATTGTTGATGAGGGAGCTCAGACGACAATGACTTGACAGGTCGGTCATTTGAGCTGACAGGAAGGGTATGGTAACTCACATAAACACTCTTTATAACCATGGTAAGTAGAAAAGTATCTCAGAATGCACAGCATGTTGAACGTTAGGTGGATGGGCTACAACAGCAGAAGACCACACTGGGTGGTCCTCCTGTCAGCCAAAAAAAGGAACCTGAGTCTACGTCATCATCACTGCCAAACCCAATCCGGGCTTGAGGCGAACCATGAACCGTTGGCTTGACCAGAATTGCAGCAATAGGGTAGCTAGTTCCTTTCTGTGCACTCACACACACACACACATTCACACCTATGGGCAATTTAGGCCCTGTCCACACGGCAACGGATTCAGGTGAATCTGATAGAACTGTTTATCGTTTCAGCCTGGCGTCCACACGGCACCGGCGTTTTGGGTGCCCCAAAACGAAATCTTTTGAGAACGGGTTCCAGAGTGAAAAAAATCTGGCAACGGCGCCGTTGCGAAGTCGTCTGGATGAGTAGAACGGATTTGTTTACGATGACGTCACAACCACATGACTGTCAGTGCTTCACGCCAGGTAGAAGTGTAACGAACTCGATGCGAGTTGTCAACAAATCCTATAACTTGGTTCATGAAACGCACTTACAAAATATTTTCACTGTGAATATTTATTGTGTAATGGTGCAAAGTGAGAGAGAGAGAGAGAGAGAGAATAGCCCTTAGGGCAGAGTCTTTAGTCCAAACACTGTGGAAGCAGTACCAAACCGCGCACCGCCCGTGCGCTTTCCAAAAACAAAAACAATCCCACCAGCAAACACAGGAAAAATAAAGGAGCGATCTCACCTCTTCAGATGTTGGTTTAAGTCCGACAATACATTCCTCAAAAAGGGCGTAGAAGAACAAAGCAATCCATCAACGTGTAGCATTCAATTTATTCCGGACCATTAAAGAATTCTGGAGGATATCAGAATGTTGGCGTACCGGCTTCCATCTACCCCCATTCATTCCTCTTTCCGCGTCTTTCGTTTTATGCTACTGATTAATAATCAAACCTTTATGTGGCTAATGCTACAGAAGAAGGGGTTTATGCGCATGCATCTACTTCTTCTATTGTTCTGGTGTCTCCGATGGGACCGTCTTACAGCGCACGTAGAGGTGTGGCATGTGTATTGCATCGTTTTCAGCAAGCGTTGCGTTGCCACATGAACCTGAAATTTTACTGATCCGTTGCCCATGTGGACGCGATATTTAAAAAAAAAAAATCTCGTTGCCATTGTCGTGTGGATGTAGCCTTAGAGTAGCCAGTTAACCTAACTGCATGTCTTTGGGGGAAACCGGAGCACACAGAGGAAACCCAAACAGGCACGGGGAGAACATGCAAACTCCACACAGAAAGGTCCCTGTTGGCCACTGGGCTCGAACGCAGAACCTTCTTGCTGTAAGGCAGCAGAGCTAACCACTACACTACCGTGCCACCCCCCTGAGTCTACAGTGGATACAAATGTACCATACTGGACAGCTGAAGACTAGAAAAAGACCAGACGATGTTTTCCGATCTTCAGCTGACTCGTCTTGACCTGTATGTGCATGATTTTATGCGTTTTGCTGTTGTCACATGATTGGCTGATTAATTAATTGCAAGAATGGGTAGTTCCTAATAAAAAGTCATGGGTGAGTATATATTGTTTGTAAAGTTTGAGAAGCTGTGAAATAGTGATGAGCATTACTCCTAATTTCTACAAATTAAATTATTTTGCCCTTTGCATTTTACATGAATTGAACTTTGCCGGTGTCGATTCATTTGATTCACCACTCAAGGCCTGTCCAAAAACACTGAGCATGGTTATGCTTTCAGACAATTACAGTGACTATAATGACAACATTCTTTATGGTTAAGAGAGTATATTCATAGAGGGCATGTTTAGGGTTTAATGGTTTTATCTTATTTAGTCACGATGTATTAAATACAGCTTTTAATTGTAACAAATATATTTATACAATAATGTACAGTAGTGCTCCTGGGTGAACACAAGTTTGTGCCATCGTTTTTCACCAACATATATTTATACTCTTTATAAGTGTCAGATTATAGTTAATAACTTCAGCACAGAGTATATTTTTGAGAGAAAATACAATTGTTTCACATGTATTACTAATAAGACTGACTTTATTAGAACAAACTATTCTCCTTTTGATTAATAGAAGATGTGAATTATATATGAGACATTGAGTTGTTAACTAATAAACTGGGGACAGAGTAATTTGTTGAGCAATGTAATATTTATCTGTTCTGGGCACGGCTGATGTCCTCTGTTTAAACCTGGCAGCCTGAGGAGAGCTCTGCAGGGCTGGGCAGTGCCAAGAATGATGCCAGCCGCTCCAGTGGAGGCAGTGGAGGAGGGGGAGAGGGCCTCATGCAAGAAATGAATGCCCTCCTAGCACGAAGGTCAGTCTGAGTCAGTACCTTAGATTCGATTAATTTATTTAATCGCCGATAGTCACACTGATTTGACCATAAATTGTCTTCTCTTTACTTCAGGAGGAAAGCTTCTGAAAAACCTGAAGACAGTCAAAATGTTTGTTCATTTCTCAGAGAGATATTCACATTTTACACTTTTTTCTTCTTTACATTAAGTAGTTAATAATTCCATTAATTTTGTATGAAATGTTGTGTACGCTTTTTTTTTTTTTTGCAGGAAGAGTCCAACGGCTCACCAGCTTCACGTGGTTCAGGTTAGCAGAAATGTAAAATTATGTACTCACTGTCCACCTTATTAGGAATGCCTGCACATTCATGCAGTTATCTAATCAGCCAATCATGTGGCAGCAGCACAATGCATCAAATCAGATAATGTTAACATCATGAAGACAAACTATGATTCCTGTGACTCTGATTGTGGCATGGGTGTTGGTGCCAGATGGACTGGTTTGAGTATTTCAGAAACTGCTGATCTCCTGGGAATTTCACACACAACAGTCTCTAGAGTTTACACAGAATGGTGTGAAAAACAAAAACCAGTAAGTGAGCGACAGTTTTGTGGGTAGAAACAAATGCCTTGTTGATAAGAGAGGTCAGAGGACAATGGACAGACTGGTTTGAACTGCCAGGAAGGATATAGCAACTCATACAATCACTCTTTACAACCATGGTGAGCAGAAAAGCATCTCAGCATGCACAAAACATCAAACCTTGAGGTGGATGGGCTACAACAGCAGAAGAGCACACTGGGTTCAACTCATGCCAGCTAAGAACAGGACTTCCTGCTATACTACAAACTTCCTGTCAGCTCAAACTCATCTGGTCATTCTCCTCTGATCTTTCTCATCATCGTGGTGTTTCAGCCTGCAGAACCTCTGCACACAGGATGTTCCCCCTGCATCATTCTATATAAACTCTAGTGTGTGAAAATCCCAGGAGATCAGCAGTTTATGATTGGCTGATTGGATAACTGCAGAAGTGAGCAGGTGTACAGGTTTTCCTGTTAAAGTGTTCACCGAGTAATCACTGGCCTGTAAAAGCTAGACTTTCTTGTGCATTTAAAGCTATACGGCCTTTCGATTTCATAAAATCTGTGAAATTTAGTTCCTTCTGAAATTTGGTCATTGTGATATGCTTATTTCTGTAATATCTAAAAAAAAAATTAAAAAAAACCCCATGCCTTTCTGTGGCTGGGAAGTTATTTAACTTGAGGGGATTCCCTAGCAAATAATGTGCATGAAATCGCTTGCTTCACACAGTCAAGCAGACAGAGGAAGTCCAGTGTGCGCATGCGCATATTTACCTTCTTCGTCGTCTTCTTTTGAGTTTTACTGCAGCTGGCATCCACAATGTTGCATTACTGCCATGCACAGGTTTACCTTGACCGTGCACTGACAGTTACATCATTCTGTCACTAAATGAACAGCTGATCACACCGAGGTGCTCACTGACCGCCAATATTTATTAGTTTGGTCCTGCGTTTCCTTTCCTTCGCAACATAACATCTTTTCTTCTCGCTTTCCGTTACTGTAGTCAGTCTTTCACGTTTCATTCGCACACTCATGTCCTCCATTTTTCTCTACTGTTTCAAATTTGTATCCCACAATGCCTTGCATGAACGGGGAAAGCCCACCATGTGATGCATGACGTAGTATCTTAAATTGGGTCATGGTGAAGCAAGAAACAATCACAGAGAATTTAGAGCCACATGGCCCTGAAGTCATTAATTGTTCTATTTAATAAAATTGGAAGTCTGTGATTTGAATTCAGTAGCTGTCAGTCCACTAAACAAAAATAGTTGGGTGTTAGGGAAAATTCTTTTTATGACCTACACTTGAAAAATCTGAAAAGCAGTCTACCTTTAAGATAAAGTTAAGCATTGTTAAAATGTATTTATTTGACTGGTACACTTGTGAATGCCTAGGTATTTGAGTTGCATAGTTGGAATATTTCTAAATAATATTTAAAAAAAAAAAATCACAGTTCCCATCAGAATATGGCCAAACCTCATAGCTGTCAGTTCAAGATAGATATCTTAATAGATCAGATACAGCCAAACTGGCTTCTGTTTCACACGTGAGGTGTTATGTAAAGCTTTTTACTGAGAATGACATTTTAATGGGCTCAAAACTCTTTCACCAACCTGTTAAACTACCAGCATCTCATTTGAATCACATTATGTAAAGTATCTTTTGATTGCTTTGTAATAAACCAAGAGTATATTTATATCTTTATTTCTGGTTAAATTGTGCATGACAAGGAGCATACAAACTGGTGCATAAAATATGGAAAGGCTACATTCTGAATGCAGTATTTTGAAATGGCTGCACAAAAACACTTATTTTACACACAATATGAAATTATGTCTAGAATGAAGGATATTTAGGAAACTTTTGAAGATGTTAACATGAACAGTAATCGGTCATGATATTTCGGAAATTGTTCAAAGATTGAGGTTTATTGATCAAGATTGGCATCAAACAGGATAAGGAAGAAGAAGGGAAAAAAAACACCTTCCTGATACAGACTAACTTGGATTTGGATACCATTTGGAAATAAAGCATTGGTTCAAAAAATGTGTACAGGATCATGTAAAGAGGACAAAAGTTGAGCCACATTACACATAATATCTAGCCATTTCTTAGAGAATGGACCAGTTTCCAATTAGAAAGCCTTGCTCTGGTCTCTGTGTCAATTAATTCAACATTTTGTTTATTTAAAAAAAAAAAAGTGTAAATTGTTTTCACACCTAACCAAGTTTTGATTTCCAGATGCTCTGAAGAAGCCATGGGAGCGAGCAAATTCTTCAGACAAATCCTCTGCTGGATCAAGGTCACTTTCACATAAATTTGATTTGATCAATTTGTTTGTTCTTTTCCTTTCAGTAATACCACTCTTTCCATGTCCAAAGACAAGCAAACATCTAACTGAATGTCTGCCTGGTGCATTAGCCTTAGGTTTATACAAGTCAATGGGCACATGACATGGCAAGCCACATAATGGCTGAGCAAAATGCCTTGGTAACTATTGTGGGTCTTATCAACACACAGCTTCTCAAAACATGTGTGGTGCTTGAAAGTTTGTGAACCCTTTCGAATTTTCTATATTTCTGCATAAATATGACCTTAAACATCATCAGATTTTCACACAAGTCCTAAAAGTAGATAAAGAGAACCCAGTTAAACAAATGAGACAAAAATATTATACTTGGTCATTTATTTATTGAGGAAAATGATCCAATATTACATATATGTGAGTGGCAAAAGTATGTGAACCTTTGCTTGCAGTATCTGATGTGACTCCCTTGTGCAGCAATAACTGCAACTAAACATTTCCAGTAACTGTTGATCAGTCCTGCACACCGGCTTGGAGGAATTTTAGCCCATTCCTCCATACAGAACAGCTTCAATGCTGGGATGTTGGTGGGTTTCCTCACATGAACTGCTCACTTCAGGTCCTTCCACAACATTTCGATTGGATTAAGATCAGGACTTTGACTTGGCCATTCCAAAATATAAACTTTATTCTTCTTTAACCATTCTTTGGTAGAACGACTTGTGTGCTTAGGGTCGTTGTCTTGCTGCATGACCCACCTTCTCTTGAGGTTCAGTTCATGGACAGATGTCCTGACATTTTCCTTTAGAATTCGCTGTTATAATTCAGAATTCATTGTTCTATCAATGATGGCAAGCCATCCTGGCCCAGATGCAGCAAAACAGGCCCAAACCATGATACTACCACCATCATGTTTCACAGATGGGATAAGGTTCTTATGCTGGAATGCAGTGTTTTCCTTTCTCCAAACATAACGCTTCTCATTTAAACCAAAGAGTTCTATTTTGGTCTCATCCGTCCACAAAACATTTTTCCAATAGCCTTCTGGCTTGTCCACATGATCTTTAGCAAACTGCAGACAAGCAGCAAATGTTCTTTTTGGAGAGCAGTGGCTTTCTCCTTACAACCCTGTCATGCACACCATTGTTGTTCAGTGTTCTACTAATGGTGGACTCATGAACATTAGCCAATGTGAGAGAGGTCTTCAGTTGCTTAGAAGTTACCCTGGGGTCCTTTGTGACCTCACCAACTATTACATGCCTTGCTCTTGGAGTGATCTCTATTGGTCAACCACTCCTGGGGAGGGCAACAATGGTCTTGAATTTCCTCCATTTGTACACAATCTGTCTGACTGTGGATTGATGGAGTCCAAACTCTTTAGAGATGGTTTTGTAACCTTTTCCAGCCTGATGAGCATCAACAACGCTTTTTCTGAGGTCCTCAGAAATCTCCTTTGTTCGTGCCATGATACACGTCCACAAACCTGTGTTGTGAAGATCAGACTTTGATAGATCCCTGTTCTTTAAATAAAACAGGGTGCCCACTCACACCTGATTGTCATCCCATTGATTGAAAACACCTGACTCCAATTTCACCTTCAAATTAACTGCTAATCTTAGAGGTTCACATACTTTTGCCACTCACAGATATGTAATATTGGATCATTTTCCTCAATAAATAAATGACCAGGTATAATTTTTGTCTCATTTGTTTAACTGGGTTCTCTTTATCTACTTTTAGGTCATATTTATGCAGAAATATAGAAAATTCTAACGGGTTCACAAACTTTCAAGCAATACTGTATTTCATGGGATCCTGGAGCAGCTTTATGTAAACAGAGTGAGTTTGTACAGAAGCTGTAGTTTTGACAACCTGATAAAACATGCATATATTGACAAGTTGTCACTGGAAAGCCACCAAGGCCTGAAGGGAATATGTAAATCGATCAACATTCTGATATAATGGTATCTCTGACCGAATTCAGCCGCTTCATTTTAAACATTTCTAAGGGCTTTATTATAAAATGTTCTATTTATTATTCCGAAGTAACCACGTCCTTAATGGCACAGGTTGAGAGCTGTTGGCAGCACCACTGACGGAGAATCAGGAGACTTCGACCGAATGAAACAGGTACGTTTTATACCCACACAGAATAGAAATGACCATTTAAAAGAATTTGCCCCAAGGGCCTGCTCAGGAACCACAATGAGACTTTTTTCATTTTCCTTCACAAAGGAGATCTTGGAGGAAGTTGTGCGTGAACTGCATAAAGTCAAAGATGAGATAATAGATGGTGAGAATTAACGCATTCTCTACTTGAACATACATTGTGCAACATTTGTGCAGCGATACTAGCATGGTTTGTATACTTTCCTTGTTTCTTTAGCCATTAGAAGAGAACTCACTAGGATGGGTACAACATAGTGTTTAGAACCATTAACACCACCAGAAGGCTCTTGGGGAAAGTACGGAAAGGATCCTGTGACGAGTTGGAGGAATTGTCTTGCAACATAGCTGCAACGGCATGGAAAAGGTTGGTGTTGCAGGAATGTTGCATCAACAAGGAGCCTTACAGAAAGGAGCAAGAGAAATAAGCGAAATGAAAGTGAGTGAGAGTGAGTGTGTGTATGCATGTGCGAATGGATGAATGGATGGACCTTCACACTGAATTTTCTATTTACTTCTGTATAAACATTTAAAGACTAAGCCCACTGTGCAGTTTGCTGCTCCCAGTCTTTCAAGTCTTAAAGAGAAAATTGACTAGGTGGACCTTGATGAAGATTTGTGTTTTATACCGTTTTGTTTAATTACTGTTATTGTAAAAGTAATTTTATCATCAGTGGTATCAGCCAGAGACATAGAAACACAAAAGTTGCTCACTTTTGTCCACGTTTTATATTTTATCTTCATACTTTGGTTTTTGATAAGCACATTCAGCACACTTTTGCGCTGCTCTGTCACCATCCTACGTTACAGTTTTTTTTTTTTTTTTTGCCAATACAAAATGTTCACTGGATTTTTTTAGCTTCAATTTGAATTGGTAGTGTGAAGTTATTGATGATGGTCTTATGAGAGATGTACCTGTAGCTATAGCCCTGTGAGACACCAGTTTGTGGACTCTCCTCATTTGGTTTGAAAGAGAATTGGTTCCTAATATTGGGTCCTAAATTATTAAAATGATTAGCCTAGCCTACTGGGTTAATCCTCTTAAAAAGTCAACATTAAATGACCTTTGAATAAAAACACTGAATCTACAACTTGTGAATGTCTTCTTTTATATGTACAAGAAATATTTTTCATTTGTCCTATACACTTTGCATTCAGATGAATACTTCCAAACTCCACAACATTACATGTAATGCTAAATCACTTAATTTTACTTAATTGAAATTTAAAGGAAAAATATTTACCTATGGAGCACTTGCATGTGACGTCACAGCCGATCCAGATTGTGACAGACGCCATCTTGTAGGTCAAACGCCATATTTCCACCTTCTACTTCTGGTTCTACTTCTACCTTTTCTTCTGGAAAAACCTACTATATACAATTCTACTACAACGGCTGCGGCTACAAGCTCTCCCTACCTTACACGTTTTTTGTTTTGTGTGTGTATTTTTGCGTGTTGTTCATCTGTACCGGACTTCAATATCCACTACAACCATATGGACTTACTGGACATTGGTTTCCAGCAGAAAATGACGGTTTGTAGCAATTTCCAATCGCATGCACAACATTCCGGACGAGAAAAAAAAAAAAAAAAAATACATTCCGGACGAGATAGCGAGACCAGCGGGGTCTCCGTGGATTGTTATTGGAAGCAAAGCTAAGGAGGCGGCGCCGGGAGAGGAAGCAAAAGCGAGGCTGCAGAGCCGGCCTGTTGACTAAGCTCAGAAAACAGCCACTCAAATCTCCACTGCTAAGCCTCTACCTCTCCAACGCCAGGTAAACAAGACGGACGATTTGGAATTACAGCTGGAATTACCTTACTCTATTCTATAATCGGCTGGTCAGTGTTATACTCAATACTTAAGTGACTTACCCATCCAGTGAGGATCATTTTCTTGTTTACAAGATGCCACATCTGAGTCGCTGACAAATCCTGAATTTCTGTAAAGATAACTGTCCAGAGATTTATAAGCACGCAGTGCTTCACCACTGAACAGCGAGGGAAAGTTGATGAGGTAATTAAACACGTCCGGGTATTCCACCTCTGGCAGTTCCATATCCACTGACACGGTCGTGAAAACTCCGTCCGGTAAGCCATAAGGGTCACTAATCTGTAGATCGTTTATTTGAGACATATATCTAGTTATCTGTTCATTAGAAAAATGAGCCGTGTAGTCTGTCGGTTGAAATTGATCCATTCTGTACACGAGTGCAGCAATATTCAGCTGTGCTGTTGACCGACAAGATGGCGGCTGTGTACTTTCCGGTCACGTGACTGCAAGATCTCTATAAAAATAGGAAAGTATTTTAAAGAACTTTTTTTTAAACAATCAATCACATTGACTGGTATTGTGGCAGCACAATAGCATAGTAGTTAGCCTTTATATGGGGGCCTTTGCGTGTGGAGTTTGCATGCTCTTGCCATGTCTGTGTGGGTTTCCTCTGGTTTCCCTGACAGTTCAAAGACATGCAGATTAGGTAAAATACCCAGTCACTGGGGTTGCACAAGCCAGTGCATACTTAACTTAGTGCTGGTTCCAAGCCTGGATAGACTGGGGAAGGTTGTGTCAGGAAGACCATCCAGTGTAAAACCTATGCCAAATAGATCTGTTCCACAGGTTTAGTCGTGGCAACCCCTAACGGGAGCCGCCAAAAGATGATTATTGCATTGACTGGTATTCATCAAAAGTTGCACATGGTCAAATCTGATCCAAAAAAAAAAAAAAGTATATGCAAATTCAACCAACAGTTTCCTTATTCATCAATTTCATCCTCAAACTAGAAAAGGGGGAAAAAAAATTTAGCGAAGACTCAATTTTCAGTGAGTTAGAAGTGCTTTTGTCCGAGGTTGTTACAAATATACAGGGTTTTTTTCCCCCCTCCTAGAAAGGGGTATGGGATAAAGGTTCTCCAACCTGACCTGCAGCTAGTTAGGTGAACTCTGTACACAGCTAGGTTTTATTCATTTTAGAACCAAATAAGACAAATTTGATGAAAGATTTATTTACAAGTACACGATGTGTGAACCAGGTTTCTATCCTGAACAAATGCTAAAAATTACTTCATTTTCAATTTTGATTTATTTAAACGCTGAAAGGAAAGAAAGGGGGATTCAATGAGGCACTGAAAAATTAGACTACCAAAATGAATAATGGCCTGTCTGGTATATTTGTTAATCTTAAGGTCGCTGGTTCGATTCCCAGGACCAGCAGGAATGGCTGAAGTGCCCTTGAGTAAGGCACTTAACCCCCAACTGCTCCCCAGGCTGCTCCGAGTATGTTGTACATCGCTCTAGATAAGAGCAGTTGCTAAATACCTGTAATGCAATATGATTTGCATTACATTATAACCTCAAACTTCAGTTCACCAAGCACTCCATGCTGTTTTCCTGTATGCACATACACATTACTAAATTGAAGGACTAATGAGCTTATAAAAAGATCCATCTCCAAGCATTCTGATTCACATTTGCAAATTACATGCTGGCACTAAATCCTGCTGGCTTCTATTTTAATATGAGCATTGCACTTACTGTAGCCTGCTTACGATATCAGCTAGATTATACTTCTTTAACTGCAAAAAAAAAAAAAAAGGCAGCATTCTTTAGGTTGTGTAAATTTTACACTCAAGTTACAACTTTGATCATACAGATAAATGAAACTGACTCATGATATTGCACATGAAAATTTAAAAAAAATAAAAAAAAATAGTGCAATATAGAATTTGTGGATGCTTGATTTGTAACTTGATCATACCCAGGCTTGGGGGAAATACAGCATTTTTTTTTTTTTAAACAAGAGTGCTCTGAGAGCACAATACCCCCCCCCCCCCCCCCCCGGCAACTATATCTATACTATAAGGCCATAACTCTGGTAAAATGCGACTAAATTGAACAAAATTGCAATATGTGTACTACCGCTATAGAACAAAGAATCCTGTCAAGTTTCGTGAAATTCTTTCAAAATCTGTGAGAGGAGTTGATTTCAGAAGGCGAGGACCCTTCCTGGGATGGACGGACATCACCACGACATAATCCCCCTTCAGGCCTTTCAGCCAACAGGGAATTTAAAAAAAAAAAAAAAAAGCTAAGAATCCCACGTTAATAAAAACACAAACACTTTTTATACTTGTGCTTCAACTACTTAAGGAATTCTTGTTTTAATTTAGGCATTGCATTGTAACGTATTCACACTGTCACACATCAAGTGATTCACAAGGTCACGTACAGTTCACAACTTGTGAATGAACGTATTCAAACTTGATCAATCTCAGATTACAGTAGTTTTAGAATGACAGCCTCTTCTGAAATATTCTGCATGTCCAAAGGTCAGTATGCCTCATCACTGAGAAGACATTTTAGAGGCTGATTAGTACAAAAACACATTTCATCTCATCATCCATTGCTTCTACCCAACATTAGTTGAAAACTCAATGGAACTGACCATCCAGTTCAGATGTACTCTAAACCCGTTTCCCTGCTGCAAGTCAAAAAGGTTTTAAACGCAGGTTTCTACCAGTTCAGCAGGCCTGTCCAGCTTTTCTTCTTTTCCGTTTAAATAGCGGCTCTGTGAGAATAATGCGCCCACAGTGCAACTTATTCCTGTTTGGCCAGTTTGTATTCTCTTTTGATTCTGGCATAGGGGCCAATGCTGTCGTCAAACACAAAGTCCCAGAGCACCTGTATCCAGGAGGTGTGCTGCGGTAGAGAATCATAATACTCTGCTGCTATTTTCTTCACCTGGTAATGAAAGGAGAAAAGATTTCAGTAGTTGCTTAGGGAATGGACCTGGAAGCCAAGCTTCAGAAGAATCCATGTTGGTTGCTTCACCTTAAATTTGCATATGCTGTCAAACCATGCATTTCTACAGTCTGTCACAACACAAAGAGTAAATTTTCCTACCATAATCCCTGACATTGTAGTTTACATCAACAAAATTGGCAAACAAAACAAGCTCCAGGAAGTATAGGTGGAATAGTGTCTGGGATTTGCATATTCATAACTTTAAACAGAAATAATACCATGGATGTGGTACCAAAATACACACATGGGTTATAAAACTTGTCAGATAAAAACATTACTTAGGCAATCAATTTAATTGCAGTTAAGACCTTAAACAGGCTGCCAAATCAGGTAAATATTTGTCTTTGTATGTGGCTAAAGTGCTGTTTGCTGTTATTGTTCAGGGTTTTTTTTTTCCTGGAAATACCTTCTTTCTAAAAGTCAAACCACATGGTGCCACACCCATCTAATTCACTTTCATACACATTCTGGAATGTCAAACAGGCATTCACTGTTGGAAACAGCCCATATACATTGACACTCACCTCAGGTAACTTACTACCAGGGATGCTGGGGAAATCATGATGCTCCATATGGTATCCCACATTGAAGGTGATCAAGTTCAGAGGGCCATAGTACGAGTAGGTCTCATGGCCCTTCAGGAACATGTAATGCTCAGCAATGAAGTGTCCAGAGATGGGGTGCAAGCCCATGCACAGTATGGACCCTGAGATAAGGTACACAATTGGTTTGAGTCCCCAGATATAGTAGATAAGAATGTCTGCTGCAAACTGAACGGCTGCATTCATCATCTCCAATCTGGTGACAGGTTTTGGGTTCACCACCAGAGGCCGTAGTGCATAGAAGAAGGGCTGGAGGAAGAGCCAGAGCAACTTCCTTGCAGGCGTGCAAAAGAACCAGCCTTCCAGATCTGTAGGGATATCCACATCCAGGCCATCCCCTCCAAGGTAGCGGTGGTGGTCAATGTGGTATTTCTTGAAGGAGGCTGAGTAAGGTAGGCCGATGGGTAGATTGGCAAACATGGCAAACCACCGATTCCAGCGCACTCGCTTGTTCCCAAATGCAATATTATGCGAGATGTCATGGATTGCCAGGGTTAAGGAGTGGTTTATACAGCCACCAAAGGCATATGCCCAGAAAAACAACCACTTCCAAGACAACTCATGGATCAGGTAACATGCCACGAATTGAGTGAGCACCATTCCAGACACAACCCACTTCAGCTGGGGGTCAGGACCCATCAAACTCTTGATCTGTGGATACTTTCCTGTAAAGAGAGAGCAGGAAGTCAATCATTTACTTATGTTAACTCTGCTTTCAGGGTTCCCCCCCCCGCAGTTGTATGTAACCTGGAAACTACATGGAAATGCAACAAGGTACACGAGAAGTCATGCAGTGGTTAATGGTCTCCCTGTGGGGCAGGAAGCCCTCCTGATGTTGTGCCTTTGTTTTAATTAGTACACTTGTTGCTCTTGTGACTGCTTGTCAAATGGCACTCATGGTAGATACTTTGACAAAAACACTCAATTATTTTGGTTTATGACAAAAACAACTGAATTTAGAAAACCAGGTCTTACTCTTACCATTTGCATTAACGATTACATCAACATTTACCATTTGCATGCAGTCCGTATGCAAACTGAAGATGTCAGTTTACACTCTGTACCATTCGTTTGTTTACACTTCAGCTGAGCAATCCCTAAGCAGGTTTCCATTAATACACAATCTGAAATAGCAAACTAAAAAACAAATATGTTTTTTGGGAGGAAAACTTTTCAGATAATACCATGCATGAGCTGGTTTTCAGACGATTCAACACAGCAACATTTCACCAAATTGAAATAGAAGCACATTGTTTGCATTTAAGTCACAAGGATGCAATTAAAATCATCATGGCAACACACATCCATAGATTGCAGAGATCCATTACTCATGTTTAATTGGAATGACTATTGCGAGAGGAGAAAACCCAGGTTTAATCGAAAACTGCATCATCAGACGTGCATATTCTGTCCCAAAGCAGGGGTACTTTCTAGTGGGCTTGCACTGGACAGTTTAAAGATACACTTAGAAGATGGCTCTGAACACTTACAGTTTTGCTGCAATGGCTCAGGACTACAGTTGCCATGATAACTTTAGGGCTTCTGTTGTCATGAGCAGTTTTGACTCAAATCTCCATCAATGAACAGCTGATAACCAATATAAAACAGACTTCATGTTAAAACTATAGTGAATTTCCTGGTTACATAGTTATGGAAGGGAGTTATTTATAATCATGCTATCTGTTATCCTCATCTGGGTGATGGGTTCCCTTGAGTCTGGTTCCTCTCAAGGTTTCTCTCTCATGTCATCTCAGGGAGTTTTTCCTTGCCACCATCGCCTCAGACTTGCTCATCAGAGATAAATTTATTACTTCATATGTTTAAAATCTTTATTTTTCTGTAAAGCTGCTTTGCAACAACGTCTATTATTAAAAGCGCTATACACAAATTGACTTGATTTTAACTGCACATCACCACTCTGGTGTGTGTTTCCACTTCCACAATTGTGTTTTGTTCCCTCCATTTTATTTAAACTTGCAACGGAAACAGTTCCTCTGTTTTTCACTTCTTACTTTCACTTGGGAAATCGCATACAACCTTTACAGGAACAGTTCCAATAATACTAATTTAACTAGCAATGGCTATTTTGAATGAACTATTTGTTGTCTAATGATTATATTGTACATCCCCCCCAAAAAAAAAAAAAAAAACCTGTTTTATGATACTACTGTAAAGGATATCTGGATCCTTTAATTTACAACACAAGAAAAACACCGATACATTACAATTAGCTTTGACAGTAGTTCACTGACCACAACCAGGGCTAGTTTAGACAAAGCATTACTTTGTACATTAGCCTCAATTAACCCCAAATCTTTTAAGATGTAAAGAAGCTACTGATCGGCAAGCGGGGTTGTTAAGGTGTCACAGTTAGACGCTGTGTGTGACTGGATGGCTACCTCACCACTGACTTCAATAACAGGGTGGCACACATCATCTTTGGCTGTTTGTAACTAAGAAAATTACAGAGCAACTATTTCTTCAAATTTCATAATAAAGGTTTTTTTAAGCATATAAATAACAGCTTTTTCTTCATCATTCATCCTGATACATTTTTGAGCATGTGAATGAGTAACATGTGACCGAAACAGCTGTGTTCAGTCAGCACTGATATCATCATAATTCCTGTGACTCAAGTATCTCATGTGATCAGTAGAACATTTCCCAAAATGCTCCAAGAAGAGAGAGTTACAGGAGGTAACCAATTCTTTAATAGAAAAAAAAAGGTTCTCTTTAAATGCCACTTCAGCATTGTGCAAACTTAATGACCTTCAAGTACTATGAATCAGCTCAGTGAGCACTAGTATCTTCAGTGAAGGTGTAAAATGATTGTGATGGAAACATTTCTTACACAACTTCCACACCTTGAGTGTCACTTAAAAACACTAGCCATTTTGACTCCTCAGTTCCCATTCAGTGTGCATAGGGATAATAAAATACAGCGTTATAAATATTTGAACAGCCTCAAGGTGTCAGTTCCCAATGGAGGTTTAGGTTTAATGAACTCCACAAAAAGGAAACCATTACGAATAGAAAACTGATTTTTACATCATACAAATATGCTGTTCATTCTCGCATAATACTTACACTACAAGGCAGAGATTACATATTTTATGACCAAAAAAAAAAAGTCAGCAGAGTCCACCTAGATACACTACACAAACCAGGCATTCATTGTACACAATCTATGGCTATATAAGTGGACTGCTAGTTTGTTAGGTATACCAATCCAGTAACTAATAAACTGGCAACACAATATAGGGGCATTTTACCAGTCCTGAATGGAGTTCTGCTCTGCTGACCTTCAGACATTAATGCCAACGGGGGGGGGGGGACCACCACAGTATTCAAGTGTGCACTGTTTCCAAGCAAAGCCTAATAACCACCAGACACACCTGAGCCACTCAGCGATTGTTCCACTTGTCAAAGTGTGATTTGTCTGGAGTCAGTTTACTGAAAATAATCAGCCTGTTCTCATTCACACTGCATCTCTCAGTAAAGACTGAAGGCTAGATTGCAAGTGAACTGAAAAAGGCCAGAATGGTAGCGGTTACTGTTTAACAGTTTATGATATTTATCTAAGGGCACACAATAACTGAATAAGCAAATGTGGATATGTGCTTTACAAATCCAAATTCTACAGTACTTCTAAAGCAAAGTCAATTTAATTCAATCTCACATGCCTTTGCTTTAGGATATTTAATCTATTTCCTTTTTAATATTCTAACCTCAGAATACTGTCCTAATTGTTTAACTATTTAGCATATTACTGTGGGAAAAAAACCCCCAAAAATTAGTCTAGTTTGGAAAGGAGTACCACCAAAAAAAAACAAAACAAAAAAAATGCATCAACGTTTAACACCCCATGTGGTTCAACAGGACTGAATGGTGCAATCATTTCTGGAAAAACAAGGGTCAAACAATATCCAGGAAACTGTAGAAACCTTCAGCAACAAAGAAGCACTAGAAAGCGTTCTGAGCTCATCAGGTATGAAGACAGCCCTCTGTTTGTGTTGTTTTGTTTCCTAAACACAGGGTATAATACAGAACCCAGTATCTATGCGGTAGTTTCAGCCACCTGTCTGAGCGGAAGTAGGGAACTGTGCGTCCAGTGGCTTTGCAGATGCGGAAAATAAACAGGCAGACAGTTCACATGATCTGACATTCAGTTAGAAAAAAAATCTAAGAGAGAGGGAGGGGGGGAAAAAACCCAAACGATATGGAAATGGAAGGAAATAAAACAAGTGCGCCAGTTTACACCAGCAATTACGGGGTTAAATCCGAAACACCTGCCCTAGATATAACTCCCTGCCATTTTAAAAGAAATATTACAAAGACAGAATCACTAATCCCCAGTGATGTTTTTTTCCCCCCTAAAAAAGTGGACCTACCTAAAATCTCTTTTCTTCTCCATGTGTGTGGCTGCTCATCATAGACCCATTCAAAATCCACACGTTCTCCTACTTTACCCATTTTCCTCCTCCTGTCGTGGCGTAGTGAGCTCAGGTGATTCGTGTCGGAGAGCGCTGCTTTGGGACACGCCCTCGCTGATAAGGCTGGAAAGGTGTGCCAGAGTGACTACACAAACTATATAATGATCATGGATTTGCCAAAAACAGGCGAGGCTGCTTAAGGCGGTGAAACTCTCGACCTGATGAAAGTGTAGAAAACAGGCTTAACGTGGGAAAGGCAGAGACTAGCCCATCCTTCCCTTATTTCATAAGCACCAGGTCGAGCCTGTAACTGACAGCTCCTCTACTTTTTTCTCGGGACTTTAACCGATTATGAAAGCAGTTTACATTACGACCAGCAGATGGCGCCATATTACATTCGGGTGAAGTCAAGCAAATCGAGCCAAATACCATCCATCCATCCATTATCTCTAGATGTGACCCCTTATACAGTCCTTTTATGCTATATTATCAAATCTATTAATTATCAGGACTATCCATCCATCCATTATCTCTAGCCGCTTATCCTGTTCTACAGGGTCGCAGGCAAGCTGGAGCCTATCCCAGCTGACTATGGGCGACAGGCTGGGTACACCCTGGACAAGTCGCCAGGTCATCACAGGGCTGACACATAGAGACAAACAAACATTCACACTCACATTCACACCTACGGTCAGTTTAGAGCCACTAGTTAACCTAACCTGCATGTCTTTGGACTGTGGGAGAAACTGGAGCACCCGGAGGAAACCCACACAGACATGGGGAGAACATGTAAACTGTGGGTGGTAGAAAAGGACAACTGGACTTGCTTGAAGATTCTTGAAAACGTTTCGCCTCTCGTCCGAAAAGCTTCCTCAGTTCTGTCTGACTAATAGGGAGTATCATCCTCTCCTGAATCAGAATCAGAATTCTGATGACAAGCTCATCTAAGGTGTCGTTGAGGCATCATGTTGGTGTGGGTCACTGGAGGCTGGGTGTGAACGGCGAGTCATTAGGGCATACCTGTCAACCCTCCCGTTTTCCCCGGGAAATCCCTTATTTTGACTTATTTCCCGCTGTCTTCCTGTTTTTTTATTTCCCCGAAAATATCCCGTATTTTCACAATATAAAAAAGTCGGTAGGTCCAGAATTCATGACGCGCCTCTGACAGGAGTTTACAGCAGGAAGTCGGGCCATGAATTCACGTCCCCGCCCTCTCAGGCATCAGTAATTACAGAACTCCGTCCGGAGGCGAGGCTGAGCAAGTGATTAGGTCTGAGGTGAAGATGGCGATGCTAACAGCTAAGAAAAACATTAGCCTCTCTTTCTTTGATGATTTCAACAAGTGCGTGGCTGGAATGTTCCCAGACTCTTCCATCGCAAAGAAATTTTCCATGGGGAAAACAAAAAGCCTCCCAAATAATCAAAGGTAAGCTACACATGTTTACATTAAGTATGTCCTGGCTAAGACCTCATAAATAGCCTAGTGCAGTGGTTCTCAACCGGGGGGGGGCGCGCCCCCCTGGTGGGGCGCGGAGGTACTCCAGGGGGGTCGCGAGTAGGCTTCATGTATGGAGGGAAAAAAAAATCTGGGGCTAACAGGCCCCAGCTAAGCTAAGCAGATGCAACACATTTACCCATGTCAAAATGCAGGACATTGGACTATTACATACAAATCAATACTATTATAAAATCTATCATAAAATCTTGTGTGTGTGGCCGCATCAGTCGGGGGAACTGTGATATGTTCCCAAGCCTTGCAGACTTTGTCAGTAATGCAGGCACTTCCCACGATTTCTCATCTGTCTTTCAAGCAGCGTCAGAGCACCTGTCGGTAATGAGAAAACAGTTTGCGGCATACTTCACAGAGGATTATCGCTCTTTTGCGTGGGTTCGAGATCCATTTGTGTGTACTGCTGACGAACTTCCAGTTGACATGCAGGAACAGCTTATTGAGCTGAAGAGTGACAGTAGACTTAAGGCAGTCTTCACCTCATGCCCTCTTTCGACATTCTGGGCAGCATTGATGCAGGAGTACCCGCAACTGTGTGACGTAGCCTTGAAACTGCTCATCCCATTCGCATCGACCTACTTGTGTGAGGCAGGATTTTCAAAAATGACTGCGCTCAAAACGAAATATCGCAATCGTGCGCAAATTGAGGATGACTTGAGACTGTGCTTGTCAAACATTTCGCCAAGAATCGAGGATCTTTGTAAGGCAAAGCAGGCTCAGGTCTCGCATTAACGCAAATGCAGATCACAAAGGCACAGTAAAAAGTAAAACCTAAATTCACGCCTGGTCCCAATTCCCAATGATATCAATAGCCAGCTAATGATAAGCCTAATAAAATACCTAATAAAAACACATAATAATAATAATAATTATTATTATTATTATTATTATTATTTATTATTATTATTATTATTATTATTATGCCTATTAATAATAATAGCATAATAATAATAATAATAATAATAATAATATCAACAACCAACAACAGCAATAATAATAATAATAATAATAATAGGCCTAATAATAATAATAATAATAATAATAATGCCTGAAAGAACATAAGTCTTGTACTACTGCCAACAGCTTAGTAATGATAATAGGCCATAATAATAATAATAATAATTATAATTATAATAATGCCCGAAAGCAGATTAGAAATGTGGTGCTACTGCCAATTATAACAATAGCCTAATAATGATAATAGGCCTATGTATTTCTATGGAATGGATAATGCTACTACTGCTGCTACTACTACTACTACTACTAATAATAATAATCTAGCCCAGGGCTAGCTAGCTATCTATCTATCTATCTATCTATCTATCTATCTATCTATCTATCTATCTATCTATATAAGGTGCTGTAGGTCGGGTGGCGTCACTGCAGGTGAGTGTGTTTGGGGGGGGATGGGGGCGGGGCGAGAAGAGGGGCCCCCAACTGCAATGAACCAGCTTTGGTGGGGCCCAGGTTGCAAAAGGTTGAGAACCCCTGGCCTAGTGTAAACTAATTGGTGTATTAACTGTTTTATCCACTAATTGTCTATTTTATTTTCTATCTGAAACTTACCCATTTTAAATCACTCTTGGTTTAATATTTTATATTACTCTTTATTACTCTATCTATCTATCTATCTATCTATCTATCTATCTATCTATCTATCTATCTATCTAGTGTTCTGAGGCCATGATTCTGGTAAAACCATAATAAATTGCAATGGAATTGAATTTATTGACTGGTTATATAATGACCTTTCTTATTTTAACATAAGATACGTATTTTAGCCCTTAATTTGGGAACTAACTGGTACCACTAAAAGCAAATAAAAATAAATGTATAGTTTATTCACAAATGCACTCTATAAACTATAAGCATATTGAGTTTGGGTCTTGGCTATCACCAACATACACCAGAGTACAGGAAATCACAAATACTAGATAGAAAATTGCCCCCCATTCAACTACACACCCACTTTTGGTGAAGGGTATGACTTTCCGAAATTTTCCCTTATTTTGAGTTAAAAATCTGGGAAATATCCCTTTTTTTCAAACCTCAAAGTTGACAGGTATGCATTAGGGTGATCAAAGGATTGCCCGTTAGGGTGATCAATGGAAAGCTGACTCTCTCTGTCCTCTTGTAAGTCACCAAAAACAGCTGGGTCCTGGCGTACACCCAGCCGTCTGGGAAGAGTGTCCAAGGCCCTGTCCACACGGCAACGGATTCAGGTGAATCTGATAAAATTGTTTATCGTTTTGGCCTGGCGTCCACACGGCACCGGCGTTTTGGGTGCCCCAAAACGAAATCTTTTGAGAACGGGTTCTAGAGTGGAAAGATCTGGCAACGGCGCCGTTGCGAAGTCGTCTGGATGAGTAGAACGGATTTGTTTACGATGACGTCACAACCACATGTGCTTCACGCCGGGTAGAAGTGTAACGAACTCGATGCGAGTTGTCAACAAATCCTATAACTTGGTTCATGAAACATGCTTACAAAATATTTTCACTGTGAATATTTATTGTGTAATGGTGCAAAGTGAGAGAGAGAGTGAGAGCCAATCCCGCCAGCAAAAATAGGGAAAAAAAGGCGCGATCTCACCTCTTCAGATGTTGGTTTAAGTCCTACAATACATTCCTCAAAAAGGGCGTAGAAGAACAAATTAATCCATCAACATGTAGCATTCAGTTTATTCCGGACCATTAAAGACGCCGCCTTCCGCGTAGAATCATACGTCATCCTCGCTGCCATATTGGATGGGTCAAAGCGGAGAATAAAGATGCCTCATTCATGTGCTGCGTTTAACTGTACCAACAGGTTTGCCGTCCAAACGAGATCACATGGGATTACCTTTCACAGGTGAGACTGGAAAAATACTTTTCATTGTATTTGGTCATTATAACGTAATTTTACGAACAGATTTTTCTGACTTTGTGGCTAATATGAAGTCTCGCGCATAATAGTTTATGCGCATGCATCCTTACTTCTTCTATTGTTGTGGTGTCTCCGATGGGACCGTCTTACAGCGCACCTAGAGGTGTGGCATGTGTATTGCATTGTTTTCAGCAAGCGTTGCGTTGCCATATGTACCTGATATTTTACTGATCCGTTGCCCATGTGGACGCAATATTTTTTTTTTTAAATCTCGTTGCCGTTGTCGTGTGGATGTAGCCCAAGACCGCATTGTAGATGGCTGATAAATGATGTCTTAGACCCCCACCTCTGTTCCGTGATGGCCGTTCCAGGTTGACAAAAATGGCTTCTTTAACTCCTCGCTCATACCAACGATCTTCTCTGGCTAAAATGCGTACATTACAATCCTGAAATGAGTATCCTTTGTTGTTAAGATGAATGTAGACAGCCGAGTCCTGGCCTGAGGAGCTGGCTCTCCTGTGTTGAGCCAAGCGCCTGTATTGACCCTTCCCACTCACGTGACCTTCGTAAACGCGACCGCCATTTTGGACATGAAGAAATAACGGTTTATGGCACAGACCCTTTCGGTTCTCGCTCATCTAGCTGCTACAATGATTGCTTAGACTGCAACAATAATACCTAACACACATTTAAGTATCCGTCGTAAAGACGTGAAACTCATCGAGTGACGAGTGTGTTTATTGATAAGCTAACACAATCTAAAAGTAGACATACCATCACACTGCCCTGGCGCTGTGTACAGTTTACCTTCTATGGTTTGTGCACTCACTATTTGCCATTACTTTCTCCAACCCAGTGTTCGAACTATGCCGATATTTTCGGGGGGTCCCTTTTTTTCCCCTTGGGGGGGTGCTTGCGCTTGTCTCAGAGCGCGGATCTCCAAACACATGAGAAGCCTATCTTACGCACATATCACGTGGACTCCACACACGCATCGCGTCTGAAGTCATAACTCATCAGGGGAAATTGTGTCCGCATTGGCATGTTCAAAAAACAACCTCGCGTCAACAATGATACCACACGCAAGAAAAAAAAAACAGTCAGGCTACTCAACACATCTGATCCACAGCAGCACCAAAGCATCACTGGAAATCATGTCAACAACCAATCTTCCATTTCAACACGCGTCAACAAACAAATGGCACCACAAACATGAACGGATCGGTCAGGCTACCGATTCCAAACCCACAGCAGACGAATAATTAAATGCATCTTAGCTTAAAGCAGAATCGACCACAAAGGAAGCGTGTTGGCACACTTCCTTTCTACTAGTTTGTGTCCGAGCAATTCCAGCGTTATGGACGTGACACTTGAACTCAAAATGGCAACAAATGACCCAGTGCATGTTTTATTGTCTCCCAGTATTTAAACAGGTGTTGCATATTTTAAGGCTGTACCATACTGGAGAAGTGATAGAACAAGAACAATTCCCATAGTACATCTAGGGCATGCCAGAAAATGCCAATAAAAGATGCGTTATGGATGTGACAGAAAAAGTATCACTTTTCTTGGGTGACTGTACATTTTTATCAAACTCTGTGAAATTGTAAACCTAATGTCGAAATGGAGATATCCATTTGATAGAGGGGTCCAAGGTGAATATTAAAAAAATCTTTGTTTAAAATATTTTGTATTTCATGCAGAGTTTCGGAAGGAAAAGTCAGCGTTATGGATGTGACGAAATTCCGTTATGGATGTGACGCGTCTGAAATAGACATGGCATATGTTTAGAAAATCATCAATTTAACCACCATAACCCTTTGAAAAACTCTCTAAATATCAGCTAAAACTATCAAAGTTCTTAAATAATATTTAGAATGGCTATTGTTTTGCTGTTTTGTGGATTTTAGCATACATTTCTGTGGCTTGTGGCAATAATATAGAATTGTATATGATCAAAGTTGATTTTAGCTTGGGTTTTACATTATAAGAAAGAAAGACTGACAGTGACATATTAGGTTGGTTACAAATTGGTTCAACTTATTCACATCTGTAAAATACAGGCCTAGGTGATATCTCTGGGAGTGGTTTTGATGTATTACATGTTGCTTTAATTTTGCATGGTGAGGTTGACATTTACATGGAATTGCCCGTCCCCAACCTGGCAGCAGCAGTCGTTGTCATATCGGTTTATTTTATCTTTGATGTAAACACAACACTTCGGATATGCAAATGCTTCCCGTTACACACGATTGCTATGTCAATAAACATCATTTTGCCAATATTTTAGAGACCATCCATCTTCTCCGTCGGTCAGCATCTGTCGGGATCCGATAAAATGATAAATCTTGCCTTGTGTGTTGATGGTTACTACATCCAGGTGCACAACAATATAATGGCATGATGGAAGTCTTGCTGAAAGTAAAAACTTTCTTTGATGGCTATATTCCTTTCGATGCTTCGCCGTCGTTCCTCGTTGTTGGCTGTGGTAGACTACTGGTAGTTCATGTCCAAAATGGCAGCCGCATTTGTCATGACGTCACGTGGGATGGGTCTATAGCGGTTGTTTTGTTTTCCCCAATACACGAGTCCGTACATTCCTCGCTGCACTGAATTGCATACACTACGTTGTCCTGTTTGTGTCTGGGTATTCTGTCCTTAGGGTGGACCAGTTTCTGCTTCAGGGTGTTACTGGGTCTGAAATGTACCGGAATGTTGTGTTTGTAGTAGGGCTGTGCCGATAGACGATGCCATCGTCCATAGACGATGCCATCGTCCATCGACGATGGTGGTCATCCATCACGATGGAGAGCCACCATCGTGATACCACGCCCCCTCCTGTCATAAACATGCACACACATGCAAACTCCTCACCTTTCGGCGAAATTCGCCGTTTTGGTCCCAAAATAGGTCACTTGTGTGAATCGTGTAGATCCGAAGAGGTTTTTTTTTTTGGGGGGGTAGGCAGGCTACAACGCTATTGTTGCCAAACATTTCACTTACAAGGTTACAGCCAATCAAGATAAACAGTAACTAACACGCTTCTTTTCCATTGGAGTTCTGATCAGCTGGTGCACAACCCACTGCTGGTTGCCAGTCCTCGCTTACGAATATTCCACAGATTCAGACCGCAAAGTCACCTTTTTATAGAGAGATCTGGCAACCTCATCTCGCGACTGAATCTGAATACCAATGGAACAGTTTCCAGCGCGCTCGGGGGTGAATAACCATGGGCGGATCTACCGGGGTGGCATATGCCACTCTAAAAGAAAGCCTTGCCACCCCTGCTGCTACCCCAGTTGGCAGCGACGAATTCAAAGAAAAATTACGGCCAATTTGACATTTACGTGCGCGAATTTCCAATGTCCGACTGCGGCGAATGCAGCACGAGATAACGCCAGAGATTGGTTGTTTTGGAAAATTGAGAGGCGCGAAGCGAGGGAGCCAGGAGTCGCGAGGAAAGGAGACACGGGAGGAAAGGGCTAAAAGCTGATTAACTATCTATCAAAAAATGAAATTATAATGAATGAACAGTGCTAGTATAGTTGCGATGCTGATTTTGAGAGGATAAAAATCAGGTTGGAGAAGGTTATTTAGCTAACTATACATGTAAGGCAAAAAAAAAAAGTGTGTTTCCGGTAACCCGACCGATCGAGAATTTCCGCGTCGAAATTGCCGACCGTAAAGTTTTTATTACAAATTTCCCTCGATATTTTAGTGTAAGTGGCGTTAGTTTGTCATAATTTTTTGTTTCAACACATTCAAGTTGTGAAAGAAACGATAAAAAGTAAAATGTTTTGCCACTTCTATCAGCCCTCCTGGCTGTAATGCAAATTGCTTCCTCTTCAGTATACAAGTGCACTTCCATGGCAGGAAAAACACTACATTTTGCCGCCTATGTAGTCCCCTATTTATACAAATAGGAGTCATTCAGGATTCAGCCATGTTTTTGCTCGACCCAAGTTCTACAGTAGGCGAGGCCGTCTGCTTTTAATGGAAGTAGCCTAGCCTAGGACGTTAAACCATATTTTCACGTTATTTCTTGATAAGGTGTTTTCACATTATCACATGAAAATATCATGAAATTACGTGTTGTTATTACATGATAAATATATTGTAAAAACGTGATAACTCTGTTAGCAATATCTTTTCACGTAATTACTTGAGTCTAAGCCAATTTTTTTTTTTTTTGAGTGTGGCAGCAATACGCTTCCGCAGATCATAACTCGAACTCTTGCGATATTTTTTTTATTCGTTTAAAGATTTAAAACACTTATTTTATTATGATGTGTGGTATAAAGGATTCTGTGCCAAAATACTATTTTGTAAGATGTTTACTTGTGTTAATTTTTTCGAACAAAATAAAACAAATTAAGAAAAAAAATTTCCTACCTACCGACCTTATTTTAGTATTTCATGTTACCTGAAACACTTTTTTTTTTTTTTTTTTGGCCTAATGTTAGCTAGGTCTGACATTAGTTTTGTGTAAAGTCGGCCACGAAAGTTAATATTGATTCACCGTCTGTCAAGGAAAACATTGCTATTGGCTGAAGCTTATGATTCAAATATTGAGGATCTTAAACATGAGTTACATCAGACGAGGAGAGTACTAGACAGAAAAAAGGGGGAACAGGAGAGTCCTACCACTCTCATGGAGTTCACTGTTTTTGGACCCATACCAAGATGATGTTGTTGGTTTTTTTTGAGTTGTTCAGGTTGTGTAAAATAGCGGTTGTCTTGCCTGTGAGCAGTGCATCCTGTGAACGAAGTTTTTCATCTCTCAGGCTCATAAAGACTTATTTGCGGTCGACTATGACAGAAAAGAGACTATCAAGTTTGGCTGTACTCAGCATTGAATCAAAGCGCACAAAAGCATTAGATCTTGATAAATTTGTGAAGCGTTTTGCTGAGCAACATGGAAATCGCCGCATTCAGCTGTTGTAGGCATGACAAGTTCATGTTCTGCTCACTGGTGAGCCTTTACAAAGCGTGAGAAAAAAAACTATAAAATGTGGCACTGGTGTAAATGGTTTAAATCATGCTGAACTTGAAGCAGTGTTGTTATTGTTGTTTTTTAGTGTCTGTTCTTTTGCAAATACAGTATAAAACTGTCCAGAAACGGTATAGACCTCATCTGAGAATGTGTGTTCTTCGTGAACAATAAAGGCATGAGATTAAGTTTATCTGTATGAGTTTGCAAATGGCAGTCTGTGCCCTTTTGTAGTGTGTACATACTATTTGTCGTCAAACTGTGATTAAATTCAGTATATATACATGTCTGTAATACGTTGCCACCCCTCAAAAATTCCTGCCCCCCTCTTGCCACCCCATAAATATTTTTCTAGATCCGCCCCTGATTTCACATAGGTGATGTCTTTAAGAAAATTGACAGACAGGGATTGGTCAGGTGTGTCCTCTGGGGTAGGTCTGTTAGATAGCACAGGCAGTAATATATACCTTTTTGTAAATAGCCCACTGTGTTGTACACAGGGGTGAAAATTAACTTCACAAAATATCAAACTTTACCGGCCACTGACAAATAAATGGTACAATTTACCGGCCACTCAACAGTAACTTATTAAGATATGTTTATGGAAAGTTATTTTGTACTGTATTAAATTCAAGATGTCACTGGTTGCAATTTTTTTTGTAACGTAGACTACGAAATGTACTTTTGCGCGCGTGCCGTGTCCCCGTGCATCCTTCTTACCTTTTTCACCCCTGACCAGTTTGCATGCCTGCATGCATATACAGTATCATCTGGGCCTATTTAACCTAAAAAGTTAGTTTTTTGTTAGTTTAGTTAGTTAGTTTTGTTTAATATATAAATATATTATATAACATATATATAAATACATAATTATATAAATCATTATAAAGTAATATCCTATTACCACTTGTTTACGTAGGCTATGGTGCAGGGACGTGCTAGTGAACATAACGTGGTTACACAAATACAGTATGCTACTAATAATAAATTTCGACTTCATTTTTTAGCCTACACTACACTTTTAATGTAAAATTTGTCATGTTGTTCAAACAAATAGCCACTATTAACAGTCGGGAAATATTGCACCTTATCAAACGGCAGTGAAGCGCAGACTTCGGCAGAAGTCAAATAACTTTAATCTGGTAAATAGGCCTACTTTCAGACTCAAAATGGTCCACTCTAAGCCATAATGTCAAACCAAATGGAAGAATGAAGGTGATTCTGATAAATGTAAAGACAGTTAAAAAAAAACAATATTAAATCATGATTTTAAAAGCTGGTGCAATAATTCAAACACTAATAAATTGGAAAAATTAGCGCGTTCAAGTGCGCACTAAAGGCCGAAACGCATCTTCAATTGATATGGTTATAAACAATGAGTAATAGCTTAAGTGTAGTTTCTTCTCATAGTTTGAATACTAGTCTTTCATTGTTAGAGCAGATTAATATCTTGCCGTGATCAGTGAGTGCTCGGGGAGGTTCATTTCCACCTGCGCTTTGCGCAGCTCATTTCTCCGAAGCCAGCTGTGTGCAAACGCAGTGTTGACTGCTCGGCAAACTCCAAACGCTCGGTCTGTACTGGCCCTCTGTTGCGCAAGCGAGTTGGTTATGGCCAGGTTCAAATTGTGCCCAAAACAACTTAACCACGGCCATTTCAATTGCCTGATGGCTGCGACAATATTCGCCCCGTTGTTGCAGGCGATCTTTTTCTCCTCTATTTTCCATTCGGCAAGTGTCTCGCGCAATGCGTCTTCTAAATGGTCCGCTGAATGTGTCTCTGGCATGAAACTCGTCTGCAGGCATTTGGACTGCATTGCCCACTCTCGGTCCACATAATGTACGGTAGCTGACATATAGGGCATCATGTTGCAGCTGGACCACATATCCGTTGTCAAGGCCAAATATTCCACATCACCTAGCGCTTTTTTTTCCTTTACGTGCCAAAGCCTCGGATGAGTATCTAATACTTTTAATAATAATAATAATAATATATTTAATAACGTGGTATTAAAATCCCCCGCCCACGATATCATCGTCCATCACGATGTTTGCACTGTAAACATCGTCGATGCCAATTAAGGGGACATCGCACAGCCCTAGTTTGTAGAAGATCCTCCTGAGTTTCTCAGATAGACCAGAAATGTAGGGAATGACAATGTTCTTGCATTTGTTCCTATTATCATCCTTGTCCGTTATGTTCCTTTTTATGCTCTTTAGGAAAGCCCAGTTGGGATAACCGCAATTCTGAAGTGCTTTCTTGATATGATTCTGCTCCTTCTCTTTCCCCTCTATAGTTGTAGGAATGTTCTGAGCCCTGTGTTGCAAGGTCCTAATGACCCCCAATTTATGTTCCAGTGGGTGGTGAGAGTCGAAAAGTAGGTACTGGTTTGTGTGTGGGGGTTTCCGGTAGACCTCGATACTAAGGCTTCTGTCTTGTCTAATGTGTACATCACAATCCAAGAAGGCTAGATTATTCCCACTGACATCCTCCCAAGTGAAGTTGATGTTGCTATCCATTGCATTGATGTGTTTCGAGAAAGCTTCCACCTCATGGATTTTGATTTTAACCCAAGTATCATCTACGTATCTAAACCAATGGCTGGGAGCAACTCCTGCAAAAGTGGTCAAAGCTATATGTTCCACTTCCTCCATGTATAAATTGGCCACAATAGGGGACACCGGTGATCCCATGGCGCATCCATGCTTCTGTCTGTAGAAACTTTCATTAAACTGGAAATAAGTGGTAGTCAGGCAGAGGTCAAGCAGGGTGCAAATCTGATCCGTGGTGAGGTTCGTTCTATCCAGTAAGGAGCTATCCTGAAGAAGTCGTTTTCTTACAGATTCGACTGCTTCTGTGGTGGGAATGCAGGTGAACAGAGAAGTGACGTCGTAGGAAACCATGGTTTCATCTGAATCTAGTTTGAGGTCTGCAACTTTAGTAGCAAAATCTTGGGAATTTTTGACATGATATGGTGTATTCCCAACCAGAGGAGCCAAGATGGTGGCTAGGTGTTTGGCAATGTTATATGTGACCGAGTTTATACTGTTGATAATAGGTCTGAGAGGAGCGCCTTCTTTGTGAATCTTGGGGAGTCCGTATATGAGAGGCACGGCTTCCCCAGGGTACAATCTGTAGTAAAGAGATCGGTTGATGGCTTGGTCCTTTTCTAGTTGTTGCAAACAGCTAACAACTTTCCTTTTGTAACCACTTGTGGGGTCCCTCCTCAATGTTTCATAAGTGGTTGTATCACTGAGGAGACTGGTCATCCTGGAGTGGTAGTCTGCTGTGTTTAGCACCACTGTGCATCTCCCTTTGTCAGCAGGAAGGATGGTGATGTTCCGGTCTCTTTGAAGCACTGTTCGAGGTCTACCGGAAACCCACACACACAGACCAGTACCTACTTTTCGACTCTCACCACCCACTGGAACATAAATTGGGGGTCATTAGGACCTTGCAACACAGAGCTCAGAACATTCCTACAACGATAGAGGGGAAAGAGAAGGAGCAGAATCATATCAAGAAAGCACTTCAGAATTGCGGTTATCCCAACTGGGCTTTCCTAAAGAGCATAAAAAGGAACATAATGGACAAGGATGATAACAGGAACAAACACAAGAACATTGTCATTCCCTACATTTCTGGTCTATCTGAGAAACTCAGGAGGATATTCTACAAACACAACATTCCGGTACATTTCAGACCCAGTAACACCCTGAAGCAAAAACTGGTCCACCCTAAGGACAGAATACCCAGACACAAACAGGACAACGTAGTGTATGCAATTCAGTGCAGTGAGGAATGCACGGACTCGTATATTGGCGAAACAAAACAACCGCTATACAGGCGCTTGGCTCAACACAGGAGAGCCAGCTCCTCAGGCCAGGACTCGGCTGTCTACATTCATCTTAACAACAAAGGACACTCATTTCAGGATTGTAACGTATGCATTTTAGCCAGAGAGGATCGTTGGTATGAGTGAGGAGTTAAAGAAGCCATTTTTGTCAACCTGGAACAGCCATCACTGACCAGAGGTGGGGGTCTAAGACATCATTTATCAACCATCTACAATGCGGTCTTGGACACTCTTCCCAGACGGCTGGGTGTACGCCAGGACCTAGCTGTTTTCGGTGACTCACAAGAGGACAGAGAGAGTCAGCTTTCCATTGATCACCCTAACGGGCAATCCTTTGATCACCCTAATGACTCGCCGTTCACACCCAGCCTCCAGTGACCCACACCAACATGATGCCTCAACGACACCTTAGATGAGCTTGTCATCAGAATTCTGATTCTGATCCAGGAGAGGATGATACTCCCTATTAGTCAGACAGAACTGAGGAAGCCTTTCGGACGAGAGGTGAAACGTTTTCAAGAATCTTCAAGCAAGTCCAGTTGCCCTTTTCTACCACCCACAGTTTACTATGACCTGGATGATTAAGAATCTTCACAAACATGCAAACTCCACACAGAAAGGCCCTTGCCGGCTGCTAGGCTCGAACCCAGGACCTTCTTACTGTGAGGCGACATTGCTAACTACTACACCACCATGCCATCCTTGAGCCAAATTCAAAATACTATCCATCTATTATCTGTAGCCGCTTATCCTGTTCTACAGGGTCGCAGGCAAGCTGGAGCCTATCCCAGCTGACTATGGGCGACAGGCAGGGTACACCTTGGACAAGTCGTCAGGTTATCACAGGGCTGACACATAGAGGCAAACAACCATTCACACTCATGTTCACACCTACGGTCAGTTTAGAGCCACTAATTAACCTAGCCTGCATGTCTTTGGACTGTGGGGGAAACCGTAGCACCTGGAAGAAACCCACATAGACATGGGGAGAACATGCAAACTCCACACAGAAAGGCCCTTACCGGCCGCTAGGCTTGAACCCAGGACCTTCTTACTGTGAGGCGACATTGCTAACTACTACACCACCGTGCCACCCTTGAGCCAAATTCAAAATACTATCCATCTATTATCTGTAGCCGCTTATCCTGTTCTACAGGGTCGCAGGCAAGCTGGAGCCTATCCCAGCTGACTATGGGCGACAGGCAGGGTACACCCTGGACAAGTCGCCAGGTCATCACCAAGGCTGACACACAGAGGCAAACAACCATTCACACTCACGTTCACACCTACGGTCAGTTTAGAGCCACTAGTTAACCTAACCTGCATGTCTTTGGACTGTGGGGGAAACCAGAGCACCCGGAGGAAACCCACACAGACATGGGGAGAACATGCAAACTCCACACAGAAAGGCCCTTGCCGGCTGCTGGGCTCGAACCCAGGACCTTCTTGCTGTGAGGCAACAGTGCTAACCACTACACCACCATGCCACCCTTGAGCCAAATTCAAAATACAATTTTCATAATTTTGTCTCTGTACACCACCACAATGGATTTGAAATAAAGCCATCAAAATGTGTTTGAAGCGTAGACTTTCAGTTTTAATGAAAGAGGTTGAACAAAAACATGGCATTAACCGTTTAGGAATTACAGCCATTTTTACCGGTTCAAAAGTCATTGGAAAAACTAACAATTATAAATATTAGGGTTATTTTTAATAATTGGATTCAAATTCATAATTACTTATTAACTGAGCACAAGGTCTTTACGGGAAAATCAGCATCAACCGAGATCTTGACAGTGCAAAAAGACCGAAGTCTGATATTTTCCTCTTAAGGCCGAGCAAGCGAGGTTAATCGGGAGTTTATTATCTGGCTTTTTTATTCCTAAGATTAAAATAGACTGTCATTATAATGAGGTGTGGTGCTGCTTTCAGTAACATCATATTTGTAACGTAGCTGAGTCATGCATGTAGAATAAACAGCTAGCAGTTTCAAAACTGAATTTCTGTTAGTGGTTAGCGGTTTCTGAATGCTGTTCATTGTTCATTTCTTGAATAACTCAGTGACTCTTGTTTGTCTTTTTTGTTTCTGTTTTGATTTCCAATTAATCTTTTGTCATTTTGTTTGTTTTTTGTAGCATTAAAAGCCAGCACCTTGGAAAAAAGTCCATAATTATGGGAAAATACTACCCGCCAAGGAACTAGTGAAAGCGTATGATTTTAACGGAAGCAGCTCGTGCCACATAATAATTGGAGTTAATGACTGCCTGAAATCTGGAACCCATGGACATCAACAAAATGCTGAGTTTCCTCCCTTGAGATGCTTTACAAGGCCTTGAGATAATACTCCATCAGCTTTCAAATACTGCATGTTTGTGGGTCTTTCTGCCTTCAGTTTTGTCTTCAGTAAGTGAAAAGCATGCTCACTTGGGTTGAGGTCAGGTGACTGCCTTGGGATTTTAAGAACATTCCATTTCTTTGCCTTAAGAAGATCTTGGGTTGCTTTCACAGTATGTTTTGGGTTATTATCCATTTGTACTGTGAAATGCTGTCCTATCAGTTTTGTAGCATTTGACTGAATCTGAGCAGAAAGTATAGCTATATATATTTCAGAATTCATTCTGCTACTTCTATCAGCAGTCACAACATCAATAAACACCAGTGATCCAGTTCCACTGGCAGCCATACATGCCCATGTCCATCATGTTTTACAGATGACATGGTGTGATTTGGGGTGGCACGGTGGTGTAGTGGTTAGCGCTGTCGCCTCACAGCAAGAAGGTCCGGGTTTGAGCCCTGTGGCCGGCGAGGGCCTTTCTGTGCAGAGTTTGCATGTTCTCCCCGTATCCACGTGAGTTTCCTTCGGGTGCTCCGATTTCCCCCACAGTCCAAAGACATGCAGGTTAGGTTAACTGGTGACTCTAAATTGACCGTAGGTGTGAATGTGAGTGTGAATGGTTGTCTGTGTCTGTGTCAGCCCTGTGATGACCTGGCGACTTGTCCAGGGTGTACCCTGCCTTTCGCCCGTAGTCAGCTGGGATAGGCTCCAGCTTGCCTGCGACCCTGTAGAACAGGATAAAGCGGCTAGAGATAATGAGATGAGATGGTGTGATTTGGATCATGAGCCCTTCCTTTCTTTCTTCATACTCTTCTCTTATCATTCTGGTGCAAGTCATGTTTGGTTTCATCTGTACAGAGAATCTTGTTCCAGAACAGGGCAGGCTTTTTGGATGTCTTCGAGTCTAATTTGATTCTAATCTGGTTTTTCTGTTCTTGAGTGTTAAAATTGGTTTGCATCTTGAGGTAAACCCTCTGTATTTACTTTCATGAAGGCATCTCTTGATTGTTGACTTTGATAATGATAGGCCTATCACCTCGAGTGTTCTTGACTTGGCTAGATGATGTGAAGGTTTTCTTCACCAAAGAAATAATTCTGTGATCATCCGCTGCAGTGGTCATCTGTCGTCTTCCAGGCCTTTTGGTGTTGCTCAGCTCACCAGTGCATTCCTTCTTTTTGTAGAATATCCCAAATTGTTGATTTGGCCACTCCTAAAGTTTCTGCTATCTCGCTGATAGGTCTGTTTTGTTTAATCTAATGATGGCTTCGTTCATTTGCATTGACATCTCGCCAGACTGCATATCGAGAGTTTCCATGAACAGCTACCAAATGCAAATTCAACACTTGGAATCAACTTCTATCTAGACCGTTTATCTCCTTAATTTTTTTATGAACTAATGAGGAAACCAGCCCTAACTGGCCATGGAACTGCTTACCAGTCAATTGTCCAATTACTTTTGAATAATTGGACAATTTATTTTTGTCCAATTACTATATATATATATATATATATATATATATATATATATATATATATATATATATATATATATAATATTTATTTATTTGTTAAACCCTTTGAATTACATGAAAGCTGAAAGTATAATTGAACTGAACCACATCTTGATTGATTATTTCATTTCCAGTCCATTGTGGTGGTGTACAAAGACAAATAAGTATGTCAAGATGAACGATAGTGTCAGTGAGATTTAGTCCACACTCCATCTAAAGGGACTGATGCAGCAGCGCACTAGTCCTTGACCTCTCTCACTTCCTGATCTGTACAGTCTGCTCAAACATAAGATTTTAAATTGTCAACATTCATACCACTGACCATCAGTAGTATGATTCTTACTGTCACTTAGGGCGTATTCACACCTACGTTGTTTGGTCCAGACCAAACGAACCAAATTTCCCTTGGTCCGGACCTTTTGGGTTGGTCTGAATACAAACCACCGAACTCTGGTCCGGACCAAACAAGCGGACCGAGACCAAGCTGCAAGGTCGGACTCGGTCCGGACCAAAGGAACCCTGGTGCGGACCTTTTGGAGGTGTGAAAGCAGACCGGACCTAATCCGACAGTTTTGCTTTTTTGTACCTCGGGAGCTTCCGTCGTTTGTCGAGCATTATGGGAAACAGAGTGTTGACACTCCACCGCAAAGCGCAAACACTGTTTCGGTTGTCAAGGGAACCTTACAACAGTCGTTCAGTCATTCAGACCAGTGGTAGGCTAGACTACAGAGTACAAAAAATGAGTAGGGGGCAAACGTGGGCCGAGGAAGAAACCCATACCCTTGTGGATATATGGGCAGATGTCCACATATCTGAGCTTTTGGAGAGAACACACAAAAATGCCAATGTGTTTGCTGTATTCAGTGAGAAAATGAAGGAGAAGGGGTTCACGCGCTCCCCAGAACAATGTCGGCTAAAAGTGAAGAAACTCCATCAGACCTACATTAAAATCAGGGACATTCTTTCAAAAAGTGGCGGTACTAGCGACTTGCATGAAGAGCCAGAACTGTCACAACATGATGTGTGCTCATCAGCGCTATCCTCCGTGACTACTTTTGAACTTAACGCTTTGTGCGCATGTCGTCTCTGACCAATAGCTGAACGACCTCAGGGCGCGTGGCTTTGTTGACAGATTTTGGTCTGCTTACTAAAATGTACAGTGTGAAAGCGAACCGCACCAAAATGAAAAAAAAAAATTTGGTTCGGACCAAAGCAAGTGAACTATCGAACTATCCTGGTCTGAATACACCCTTAGATGACTAACTAGCTGAACCTACTCTCTGCCATCACCCATTGCAACATGATGTAGAGCAGTGTTGCATTCTGGGACTTTTAATCCAACATATGTTGTCTCCACCTATATTTCCAGTTATTAATCTCGATTGTAACTGCTCTTATGTTCCCCTGTGACGTCAGCATGTGACACAACCACTAACTTCTCACTGGAATAAAGAAAATGCAGCAACAACTAACAATTCTACACCAGAATTGCTAAGCACATCACAACTATTTTACAAACATTTATTAATGTGTTTCAGGGTGGACTTTTCCTTTAACTTTTTCGAGCATATTGCTAAAATAGTTATCTCTGCCAACTTTGTTGGAGGAGGTTATGTTTTTGCCTCCATTTATTAGCCTGTTCCCAACGTAACTCAAAAAGAACCACCAACATAACCACCAAAACAAAACTCTCCCACATAATAAATCAGGCCAGTAAAATAACCAGAACAGCCCAACTACCTCTGACTGAACTGTACAGGCTCATGAGGAAAAGTGATGAGGAAAGCCACCCTCATCACTGAAGACCCCTCCCACCCCCTGCACCACTCCTTCATGTTGCTGCCATCTGGCAGACGATACAGAACCCCACTGGCCCGGAAAAACATCATCTATAAGAAATCATTCATCCCCTTTGCAATAACTGTTCTAAACAGCACAAAATAGGTTGCACTATTTGTTGTTGTGTGTGAATGTGTTTGTGTGTTTTTAATTTCTGTTGAAGCCGTGTCTAAGATAAATTTCTGTTTTTTTTACTGAAGAACAGACAAAGTTTCTAATCTAATCTAAAAAAAAAAAGTAGTAAATGGATTTTGATGAAATTTTGAGGAAAGGTCAGCCATGGGCCAATGAACAATTAATTAAATTTTGATGCAAATCCAAATATTTGTCCTGGCAGAGGTATGCGCTCTACCAAGTGCCCTTCTACAACCCCAATTCCAAAAAAGTTGGGACGTTGTGTAAACTGTAAGTAAAAACAGAATGCGATAATTTGCAAATCATGGAAACCCTATATTTTATTGAAAATAGTACAAAGACAGCATATCAAATGTTGAAAGTGAGAAATTTTATTGTTTTTTTTTTAAATATATGCTCATTTTGAATTTGATGTCAACAACATGTTTCAGAAAAGTTGGAACAGGGGCATTTTTACTAGTGTTGCATCACCTCTACTTTCAACAACATTCTGTGGACATTTGGGAACTGAGGAGACCAATTGCTGTAGTTTTGAAAAATAAATATTCCATTCTTGCCTGATATACAATTTCAGTTGCTCAAGAGTTCGGGGTCTCCTTTGTTGTATTTTGCACTTCATAATGCGCCAAATGTTTTGAATGGGAGATAAGTCTGGACTGCAGGCAAGCCAGTTTAGCACCCGGACTCTCTTACTACGGAGCCATGCAGTTTTAACTAAACTAAAACATCTGTTTTTATTTATGTTTTACCCAGTGTCCCAAATTTTTTAGAATTGGGGTTGTAGTTTGTATTGTGTTCTGGCAGCCAGATTCAGATGAATTCACCGCCATCGTTTCACGGTGATATGTGGGCCAGATAAAGTAAGATGTGTGGGCCATAAAAAATTTTTTATTAGCACTTATAAAGATTGCAAGTAATATTAGCTTAATTAATTGCTAACTAATCTATGTAATACTGTTGTTATTATTGAGCTAGCTACCTGATTGTGTAAATATTTTGCAAAGGAAGAAAAAGAATATCTGAATTTCATATTTTTAATAAGCATAGATACATTATATTACACTAAATAAATAAATCTATCAATATTGTGGATTTTTGTCCATAATATGTTGAGTGGCCCCTTACTGACAAGTGGAAATTTACCCCATATGTATTGACAATATATTGAGAATTTCCCACAATTCATGAAATATGTTTTGTTAAAGTGAATTTTTTTTGTTTTCATGGACTCATAACATTTCAGTCGTCAGTTTATCTATAGCTTACGAGTTAATGGTCCCACTAACTCCTAAAAGTGAGAGAAATTTACCTTCAACCTTTTTTCTTGAGATAAGTAAACACTCAGGAGGAACATGTCGCTGTCTTTTAGCACTGGGCTTCACAGCAACAGTGACTTTCAGGATCATGTTCATTGGCCAGGTCTGTTGACACCACTGATCTCTACTTTTGCTTAAATTTTCTTCATCTACATGTTCGTCCAGTGTTGTAGTTGAGTCACTAAACCTCGAGTCCAGTCTCGAGTCCCCAGTGTTCAAGTCTGAGTCATTAAAAAAATTTGAGCTGAGTCAAAGAACAAGACTCCAAACGCACCATTTAACGGTGGCTATTTTCGTGCCATTAACATTAGTTTGTTCCTGAACATGACGTATGAACAGGTGAATGTGCATTCTCTTTATCAGGGAGTGTGAAGTATTCTGTCAGAGATGGTTGGGAGATGGATGTAAGTGCAGAAGCTGTGTTTATTAATATAAGTGAAGACAGGTAAACAATCCAGAATGGCAGGCAAAATTGTAAAACAGCGAAACAGGCAGTAGGTCGAGCAAGACACAAACAGGCTATCGTAGACTAGGCAGAATCAAAGAGGAGAAACAGGAAATCAGGGCTCAGGAACCCAAGCAAGGAAATAAGGCTCAGTAATGTCAATAACGCAACTCAATACTTTGCAAAGTAAGTGTGTTTTCACAGTTTTTATATCAGCGTGCTGATTGCACCTTAATCCTGTGCAGGTGTGAGTTGTTTACGGAGCGTGTGCGAGAGTCCACTTGGTGCGTGCGCTGTCCGGAGCACGCCCGAGAGTCTATTTTGATGCACGTGCCAAGGCGTGCAGGTGTGACACTCTTGGACGAAATTAGTATAAAAAATAATGTAGATATAAATGTCAAATTATTATGGCATGTTACAAAAAATTAAAGAAAAAATCCAAGTCCTCATCTCCAATTTAGGAGTCCGAATGCAGTTAGTGCACGAGTCCAAGTTTGAGTTATCAGTGCTCAAGTCCAAGTTGAGTCACGAGTCCTTAAAATTAGGGCACGAGTCGGACTCGACTCCCAGTCCTGGACTCAAGTACTACAAGCCTGTGTTAGTCTGTTTCCACTTTCCTGAAAAGTTTCCTATATTACCCACAATGCCATTCTATTGTAGTGGTGTCAGTGAGATTTAGTCAACACTCCATCTAAAGAGACTGATGCAGCAGCGCTTTAGTCCTTGAGCTCTCTTTGATATTTTACGTAGAGCTCAGTAGTAAACACACACAAGGAATTTGGTTCTGGAGTTGATGTCGCTTTAGCAATACAGAAAAAAAGGAGAGAGAGAGAAAGAGAATATGTACATGTGTGTGTTATGTATATGTAATATAATTTGATGTTCTTTTCTATTTCAAACTTGTTTATCTTTTATATATATACTAGTGCATCTCAAAAAATTAGAATATTGTGAAAAAGTTCAATATTTTCCATCAGTTATTTAAGAAAGTGAAAATGTTATATATTAGACATTACACATAAACTAAAATGTTTCAAGCATTTTTCTATTTTAATTTTAATCAGCATACAGTACAAAAACATAAAAAAAACATCTCAAAATATTAGAATATTTCATTTCGAGTTTGAGTAAAACAGTATGAACACAGTGTATCTCTCGGTCTAGTTCAGTACACACAGCCACAATCATGGGGAAGACTGCTGACTTGACTGTTGTCCAGAAGATGATCACTGATGCCCTCCACAAGGAGGGTAAGCCACAAAAGGTCATTGCTGAAAAGGGTGGCTGGAAAAGATGCACAAGCAACAGGGATGGCCGCAGTCTTGAGAGGATTGTCAAGAAAAGTTGACTCAAGAACTTAGGAGAGCTTCACAAGGAGTGGACTGAGGCTGGTGTCAGTGTATCAAGACCCATCACGAACAGACATCTTCAAGAAAGGGGATACAACTTTCGCATTCCTAATATCAAGCTACTCCTGAGCCAGAGACAATGTCAGAAGTGTCTTATCTGGGTTAAGGAGAGAAAGAAATGGACTGTTGCTCAGTGGTCCAAAGTCCTCTTTTCAGATGAAAGTACATTTTGCATTTAATTTGGAAATCACAGTTCTAGAGTCTGGAGGAAGAGTGGAGAGGCACAGAATCCAAGGTGTTTGAAGCCCAGTGTGAAGTTTCCACAGTCTGTGATGATTTGGGGTGCCATGTCATCTGCTGGTGTTGGTCCACTGTATTTTATCAAGTCCAAAGTCAACACCGCCATCTACCAGGAGATTTTAGAGCACTTCATGCTTCCATCTGCTGACGAGCTTTTTGGAGATGCTGATTTCCTTTTCCAGCAGGACTTGGCACCTACCCACAGTGCCAAAACTACTACCAAACGGTTTGCTGAACATGATATTACTGTGTTTGATTGGCCAGCCAACTTGCCTGACCTGAACCCCATAGAGAATCTATGGGGTATTGTCAAGAGGAAGATGAGAAACACCCGACCCAAAAATACAGATACGCTGAAGGCCACTATCAAAGCAACCTGGGCTTCAATAACACCTCAGCAGTGCCACAGACTGATCACCTCCATGCCACACTGCATTGATACAGTAATTCATGGTAAAGGAGCCCCAACCAAGTATTGAGTGTATAAATGAATATACTTTTCAGAAGTTGGACATTTCTGTATTGTAAATCCTTTTTTTGACTGATCTTAGGGAATATTCTAATAATTTGAGATACTGGATTTCTGATTTTCATGAGCTATAAGCCATAATAATCAAAATTAAAACAAAAAAGGCTTTAAATATTTCACTTTACATGTAATGAATATAGAATATATGAAAGTTTACCTTTTTGAATTAAATTATGAAAAAAGGGAACTTTTTCATGGTATTCTAATTTTTTGAGATGCACTAGTGTGTGTGTGTGTGTGTGTGTTTATATACGTGTGTGTGTATATATATATATATATATATATATACACACGCCATAGTTAAGTCTATCCTAGTGTTTATTTTTAATAGTCTTATAGTTCCTGAAATCAAACTAAGAATACTTTTGGTTACGAGAGTGTTCTTTAAGAACAAAAGTATTCTTAGTTTGATTTCAGGAACTATAAGACTATTAAATCTGACAACATTGCTTCAACATGAATGTGTAACTTGCAATGTTGCCAGATTTGAGATTTTTACCCTCGAGTTGTCTTTTATTTTTTCTTCTTAATAACTTTTGGTTAATATCATAGCCTTGAACTGGCACAGATTTAACTTTGACTTTATTATTAAATTTCTTTATTTACCACTGTTTATTTTGGATCGAATTTGGTTATTTTCCCAGTTTTTAAAGATACACAAAAGCAAGTACATTTATTCTAAAATTATTTTATATAATACAAATAATATTTATTAACCAATTTTTACTCATTTATATTGATCCCCTAAAGCCTTTTTTAGTCTTTATTATTTTACTTCTTTTTTTTTTTTTTAATCTTGTGCACACAAGATTAAAAATATTACCTTATGGGATTTGAGGGGCTCTGCACATTATATGGTGGCAGTGTGCATCTGAAGTCATGAAAGATGCGTATAAATTTATCATAAATTATTTTGTGCACACAAGAATTTTAATCAGTACATTTAATTTATTTAATTTATTTGTTCATTTTCAGTACCGTGTGTGTGTGTGTGTGTGTGTGTGTGTAAACTGAAATATTCTAATTCAGTAAAATGTATTGAGTACAGGTAGTCGTCGACTTACGACCTATGTGACTTACGACCGATTGACTTTACAACCATCTGGTTATGACTGGCAAGTGTTTCCCAGCTGAGCTAGCTGAGCGTACGACAGTTTCAGGCACATGCGCAGTCTCTCTCGCGCGTCCTCGCGCACTCCGTCATACAGTTTCCGCCCCAGCTCCTGGTTTATGAAACGAGCAAATCCTCCCACCAGCCTGAGTGCTGCAACAGCTGATGATGACGTAGACGACCCACAGCCAAGCACCAGTGATGCCAGCGGTCACTAAATTTTGTATTTTGCTATGTTTTACATCTGTATTTTGGTATGTTTCAAACTAAAATGTTTTCTATTTTTCACACCTGTATTTTATATTTTTTGTTTTGCACATATTAAATGAATTGTACTGTACGCAATGTAGTATGCAGTGTTTGACTTAAACCAAATAATGAGCCAAGGTAATGAAATAAGAAAATGTTGATAAAATAAGACTTTAAGATGATTACAATATCATTACACATCACAATATACTTACGTTCATTTAACATAGGCCGACTTACGACCAGATCGGTTTACGACCGGTCAGTCGTAACCAAACGCAGTCGTAAGTCGACGACTACCTGTGTATGTAAAGTAATATGAAATTGATGATAAACTGTAGCATATAAAGCTGTAATAACTGAATATTTATTTTACTTATGTGTTTAAAATTACCTCTCATACCTGTTACAATGGATTTTTATTGATTATGGTTATTATTGATTTTGTAAGATTGTAGAAATATTTTAGATTATGTATACCGATTATGTTGCACTATACTTTCATGGAAGTTTTTCTTTTTAAGCAAAATTATAGACACTAAATCTATACACAACTCAAACACTGTACTTTCACTACTGAGTTTATAACCTGCCCACAAATCATGTCCTTTTTATTAACAGTTGCTATATCCTGATCTATAGTTTGAATAATAGCAATAATGATATTTGTTTATTAGTAAATATTGTACATAATTTGATGTACTTTCATATAGTTTTCATGTTTGGTTGTACTAATATATGCAATACCTCACTCCATAATGTGTAACACAACACATATACACCTCAGACTGTGCACCTCCCCCCCCTTCCCCTCTCTCTCTCTCTCTCTCTCTCTCTCCACGTTGTTTGCACTGTTATTGGAGATGCTTTAATCTCATTGTACATGTGTATAGTGACAATAAAGGCATTCTATTCTACTTTCCAGAATTCAAAAAGTGTCAAAGGAGAGTAGGGGGTTTCTGTGCAATCTGGCCACCCGGGCAGTCTGTGTTGTTACTATTGTAAGGAAGGGGGTGTCAGTACGAGGCGCCGGAGAGGCAGAGTGAAGCTGCTCAGGTCCTGTTTGGACGAAAAACAATCCGGAATGGCGTCTGGAGAGACACTGTACATAGAAACGGACGGCTCTGAGATGCCGGCGGAGATCGTGGAGCTGCATGAAATCGAGGTGGAGACCATCGAGACCACGGTGGTCGGGGGAGACGACGAGGACGAGCATCAGTCCATGATCGCGCTGCAGCCGCTGGTCTCTGACGACCCGAATCACATCCACCACCAAGAGGTGATCTTAGTGCAGACTCGGGAGGAGGTTGTGGGCTGCGACGACTCGGAACTTCACCCGAACGACGGATTCGAGGACCAAATTCTCATTCCGGTTCCAGTTCCAGCCGCGGAGGAAGAGTTTATCGAGCAGACTCTGGTGACTGTGTCCGGGAAAAACACGGGGCGCCTGAAGAAAGGAAGCGGAAAGAAAGTGGTCAAAAAAGGCTTTCTGGGCTCCACCGAGGCGAGCGGACGGAAATGGGAGCAGAAACAAGTGCAGATCAAAACTCTGGAAGGGGAATTTTCTGTTACTATGTGGGCATCCGGTAGGTTTTATGTTGTGAAAGTTGGCTAGTTGCATTGTTCTTGGTTTGAAAAGAAAGAGGGCCTCGTGTGGGCCCTGAGCTGCTCAACACACACAGCAGGCGACTCACTGAAACAGCGCGCCGTGCGCCTTATTTACAGCCACAAATACAGACTTTAGGCTCTAGTGCCGGCTTGAAATGTTTTTGTTTTGATGGGAAGCCATGTTTTAAGTGTTGATGGGCGCCGCCATATTCGTCCAGACCATTATGGCCGCCCGAAAATGGCGTTTCTGTAACCGGGAAAGATGGCGGCGAACCGCGACAGGCGCCCAGCTGCAGGCTGGAAGAAGGCCTCAGTGGCGCACTTCAGCTCAACGGGCTTTCTTCACTGTTAACCTGTCTGCTTTTTTTTCCCTACCAGTATTCACGTAAATCCCGCCTCGTGCGACGTGATTGGCTCGTCATGTTGTCAAGCGAGCTGTTTATTGGACAGTGTCGAGTTCTCCTTCAGAAAGCCTGATACTATAACCAGTCAGTGAAGATAAGGTGATATTTGGCGGAATACGGGTGAAAGTGCCACAAAACCACGGTCCTCCCGAAGAAGGGGCGTGACCTTAAAAATGTTAATTCTCTTAAGCGAATTTAGCTTTTTTTTTCTTCACTTATTTATGATAGATTATTTAATGTAGTGTAATAATAGTAGTAGTTAATAATAATCATTAATTTTATTAATAATAAATTGTTGATAATAAACTTATTATTAAAGCATGAATTATGTATGTGTCTACTATAGATAGCTAGTTATGAACATGGTTAAAATGTGAGAAAATTCAGAGGTTGATTTTGGCTCTTTGCTTGTTATTGTTGTGCTGATCATGTAGATGAACCAGGCTGCACTTTAAGTTCTTGATCCCTGAAACCTAGTCATGATATAAGTGACGTAAAAGCAGAAAGTCCTTATTAGTCAATTTTACGACTAGCTAATTAGTACTAAAGTGGGTCTTTCCCTTGTACATTTGCAAATCCAAAAGCTGTGCTTGTTGTTTTTACTGCTTGAATGTGAATCGGTATGAAGTCTGTAGTACCTGTATACATAAGTAAGGTTTAGTTTGGTTTCAGTCACCCTTTACTTGCCTTAGTGATATGATTGTATCAGTGACAACGTCTTGTTTAATCCATGTCTTTAATAGCCTGCTGAAACAGGACTCCTGACCTAATCTCTGAGTTTGGCTTGACTTTGATCTCACTCAAAGCAGTGACCGTCAGTTTACAGTGTTTATATGTGACCTTTTGTTTGTTACTACTAATGCTGTCCTTTGGCTTTGTTGCAGATGATAAGAAAGACATTGATCACGAGTCAGTAGTTGAGGAGCAGATCATTGGGGAGAACTCCCCTCCAGACTACTCCGAGTACATGACGGGCAAGAAGCTGCCACCTGGTGGAATCCCGGGCATTGACCTGTCTGACCCCAAACAACTGGCAGAGTTTGCTAGGTGATCATTTGACGTCTACACTGAGACACTTTCTGAAGTGGTATTTTGAGGAGAAGGGGTTGTTTTATTTATATACACACAAGTCCAATCATTAGTAAAAGCAATCCATATTTTGGTTTTAAAAAATACATGACACATGTACAGGTGAAAATACAGTGTAATACATTTTGTGTTGGGGTTTTACACTAATATTTAGACATTGAATGTTTTAAAAAGACAGTGCTATACTGTAATGGTTACTGTTGAATATTGTACCACAGCATAATTGAATTCTTCAATTCATTTTTGGACCATAGCTTTGGTTATAATTTGAGTTGCAGGTTTATATGAACAGTAAATATATTAGAACATTGCAAAGTGCGTTATTCCTCTTCTGTCACAATAATAAAAATTTTTATTTCACAGTGTGTTGTTGAACATTTTAAACATTGTATATTATTTTTATGTAACAGGATGAAACCACGAAAAATGAAGGAAGATGATTCACCAAGAACAATAGCATGCCCCCACAAAGTAAGCAATGTCACAAACAGCAAATTTAAATGCTGTTTTTCCCATTTTATCCAGAGCAACTGTTGTAAATATCCGAAATAATGCATGGCTGTCTTCTACAGAATCAAATTACTTATTAAGGGTTATGTCACAATCATTATTACTTCACTTGATTGCTTTAGATGTCATTTTATTTTTGTATATATGAGAAAGTAGCAGTTTTAAGCGAGGTGTGATCTAAATAGCCTTCGTTTCAGTGGCCAACTTGCCATTTTCCCTATAAGGGCATTTAACATCATGTTTAAGGCTGCTGGGCCATAGAAGGTTCACGCTGCATGCTGCACACTACACGCTACACGCGTGTAAAGAAAAGTGGACAAACGTAGCATGACTTGCTCTGGGCCATAGAACGGCGTTCACGTTGCACGCTGCACACTTCACGCGTGAAGCATGAAATGAACATGCACACTTTTTTTTTAGGCGTGAAGATGGAAATTCCAGTCAATGCATGCGGTCACCGCCGCGCCAGCCAATCAGAACGGGTCTAGGGAGATAACGCTATGCTTTCAGGGGAAAACTTCAGAAAAAATATAATTGAATGGTATAATTGAAAAATAGTTCTTCATCGGGATTGTCAAGCAGATTATAGAATGTTCGGTGAAATTCACCACGGGTTTCTCTCAGAAGGAAGTGTTCTCGGCTCCAAATAGTGTTCCTTTTTCTCTTCCTCTGTCTCAGTAAAAGCAGAATGAGGCAATCGTCGTCATCCGAAGAGTCCATATTGTTGGTTACTCGGTCAAAGTAGAACAGACGCAACACGTGAACATCCAAGCATGAAGTTTAATGGCCCAGGGTCCGGTTCTTCACGTGAACGTGTAGCGTGCAGCATGCAGCGTGAACCTTCTATGGCCCAGCAGCCTAAGCCATTGATTTTGAGTTTGATCCCTTTTTTTGTGGACTAATTTCCAGGGCTGCTCAAAAATGTTCAGAGACAACTCTGCAATGAGGAAGCATTTGCACACACACGGACCACGCGTCCACGTGTGCGCAGAATGTGGGAAAGCATTTGTTGAAAGTTCCAAACTCAAACGACATCAGTTGGTTCATACTGGCGAAAAGCCTTTCCAGGTGAGTTTTAATATAAGCAGTGAATTTTAATTACATTTCTCAGGACACTTGTATTCCATAAATTGGTTCTCCTGCTCAGTGCACATAATTCTGATTATTGGAGCCTGTTCGTCAGTTGAGTTAAATCTGGTGTGTTACAAGCAAACCTCTATGAATAGTGCATTGCAGGGACACACCAGAAGTGGGATTGGGCAGCACCTCTTTAAGACACTAAAGTCTTTTAAAGAATTTAATATTTTTGTTCTAATAGAATACATTAAAGTAGTTTCTTTTTCGTTTCAGTGCACATTCGAGGGCTGTGGAAAGCGTTTCTCGCTGGACTTCAACTTGCGTACACACGTGCGTATTCACACTGGAGACAGACCCTACGTGTGCCCGTTTGACGGCTGCAATAAGAAATTTGCTCAGTCCACCAACCTAAAGTCTCACATTCTGACACATGCTAAAGCTAAGAACAACCAGTGAGTTGTTCTGGAAAGACATTTCAATAAGGACAGCAGCATTCAACGCTTTAAAACACCCTTTGTGTGTTGTTTGTAGGGTTTTTTTTTTTGTTTGTTTGGGTTTTTTTTTTAAGAGAGATTATCTACTGATGTTTTATCAGAATGAGTATTTAACTGATGATCAGATGCTCAGCTAGCCCTTAGGACACTTCTTATGGTACAAAATGGACTGAAATTTCTTTGCTACCAGAAAGTATCTTCTTTTGAAGATGTGCGTTTCTGGACCTTCAGCCACAACCTGAGATTTTATTTTATTTTTTGTCTCCAGAGCCCAAAGAGTCTAATCTTTTCATCTGTGTATGTTACCTGTCCACAAAGAGACATGACTGCTTTTTAGTTGTCTTCCAAGTGTGCATATTGTACACTTTTTAGACATTAGATTCATCTTGAAATGCTTGTTTTTTTCCCCTAAGATTTGATATATGTGAATGCTCTTCTTCAAAAAGAAGAAGATACTATTAAAACATTTTTCCAGTTATGGGGTATCCTCCAGCGGTATCTCATTTTGTATAACTGTTCTGTAAAAATATTTTGAAAATCATGTAGATAATAGAGATGTTAGATTTCTGTTTAACCTATTAAAGGAATTTTATTCAATTTAAAATTGTGCCATTGCATGCAGAACTACATTCCTTTACATTCAACAAATTAGTGCGAGTCCATTATTGTTACTAGGATGTACTAATTACTAAAATGTAAAAGATTTTAGATGTTAGCATTGTTTGGTGTACACTCACCATCCACCTGCACATTTATGTAATTATTTAATCATCTGAACATGTGGCAGCAGCAGAATACACACAATCTTGCTGAGACGGATCCAGAGTTTCAGTTACTGTTCACATCAAACATCAGAATTAAGGACAAAGTGTAATCTGTGTGACTTTGATCGTGACATAGATGTAGACATCAGATGGACTGGTTTGCAGGGTGGCCGCGGGTTCTTAAAAAGTCTTAAATTTAATTTTCCTAAAATAAGGCCATTAAAAAGTCTTAAATTTCAAACCCCGTGGTCTTAAATTTTCAATCTTAAATTTATGGAGATTTTACTCAGTCATATCGTTAAAATGTGGTACACTTTGGATGGGGAAAAAGTTTAATCGTTTTTGATGCCCACAATTATACCGCGCAGGCTCAGAATCCACCGGTTGCTAGACACACGCGTGCTTGACAACCACTCAGTGCCTGATCTGTTGTGTAAGTCCTATCGTGTGAGAGAGAGAGCAGCCCCTCCCCTCTCTGCTCCCGGAGTGGAGCCCCTCCCCTCTCTGCTCCCTGAGTGGAGCCCCTCCCCTCTCTGCTCCCTGAGTGGAGCTTGTCGCCTTGGTAACGGTGCAGGTGCAGGGAAGAGACACAATATGACAAGCAAAGAGCGCTTTTTCTCAGAGTTCCCTCTCCTCGAACAACGCTGATTTACACGGAAACGAAAGGAGCTATTCACAAAATTCTTGCACATTGAGCGCTACAAGGGTCTCATAAACACATTGATGTAAGTTTTTTGTCCCTAGTGTAAAAAATGTGGACACTAGAGCGAGTTAAAAACGAGTGACATTTCTGATTTTGCAGTAAAAGCGCCGCCACGTTTATAATGGGAGTCTATGGGGCAGCGTGCCTGTCCTCTCCTTACTTTCAGGCTTCTCATTCAAAAACTGTAAATCCTATCGCTCAGGGAGACACATTGTGTGAATCAAGACAAGTGTGGCTACTACTTTTGAGAAAATTGTGTGTAGAGTGAAAATTGTGGCTGAAAACACAGTTTAAATGAGAAAGTTAGAGCTTTTTTTTTCAGGCTGCCTACACTCTAAACTCCTGAACCCCCGTGGTGTGTAACGCAATAGACACCCATTATAAAGTCTGAATTTCTCCAGATTTGATCATGGTGTTTGATCTGTGACTGATCAAAAAGTATAGAACCTAGGAAAAAAGTTGAATGCCAGATCCACACAGGAGAATTTTGTCTCCATTTTAAAGTTTGAATCATGTCTCTAGGTGAAAGCATGCCAGAGCAGCGGATGTTTGAAAAACATTGAAAATGTGCGATTTTTTTCAATTAATTCCATAGAAAATGAATGGGAAATTTTGTGTGATTTTTTTCGCGACTATGTCGCGAAAAAAATCGTAGAATGCTGAACAAAGTAATAGCATAGCGAGTCCGATCGAGCCGCACGTTTTGATGTATTGTTTGTCTGTGTGCGATGTACAGTTATTGGGTTATTCGAAATCAAAATTTGTACAGAAGATGAAAAACGGAAGAACAAGAGTTTGCTGTGCTTTGCTCCCTATATGGGAGTCAGTAGTTTGCAATGCATAGCACTGCATCACTAATAATAAACTCCTGTGCACGCAGTTCCCAGGATTAAATGTATTTTCCACAGACCATTTATTTATTCACTTTACTCAAATACAAAGTAAAATGGCAGTAAATCATCTTTCTTTTCTTGCGTATTGCATCATGAGGCGTTCCTGGCTTGTAAATCTCTTATTTTCGGTGCATGACACATTCATGCAGCTGAGCATGCTATGAATTAACAACGACAACGGTCTGCAGTGGCGGCTACACAATTAAACACTCAGCGAACATTTCTCCATTTGTGTATGCAAATACACTCCAACGACTCAGTTTGGTTTCATTTACAACCAACGGTGTCTTTTGATGCCAGCACGTAATTGAACGAGAGAAGACTGGTTTACCGGAGACAAAATAAGCGTCATCTCTGCTTCTGTTCCCTCTGATGTCGCCTCCGTCGAGTGCGCGCGCGCACACCGCATGTCGGGGCCGCGGATGAGTTACTCTCCCTTGATCAACGAAGTCGGCGGGGAATTTGTGGTTATTATCGGTACAAACAGCGCGAATCACAACTTAAATGAGTGCGGTTCAGTTTGACATTATTGTCAGTCCGTTAGATAAACATTTAATTTTATTAAAATCGAAAATTAATATTTAGAGCCTGTGGGCTACAAAAATAATAGTCATTAAAGTAGCCGGCTGGACTTAATTGTGTAGTCGGCTGTATGGCCGGCAGCCGGCGCTTGTGGAAAGCCCTGTCGAATCAGCTCTGCGCATGTGCCGTGCGGCACAAAAAAATAGCAGCCACCATGAAGGAAGGAGATCCGGAGTTTTCAAACATTTGCTTAAGTGTGAAATCGCAAAATGGTATTCTAGCGAACAACAAAATAGTAAAGATTCAGAAAAACAAATCATTCAGTGATCATTTTAATAGTGTAATTTCATCCGAACTAGGCCTAACGCTCGATTTAGAACTACAAAAAGTCCGTGTGTCGGACATTTTAAGTACCTTTGTAAAAGTTTTGCAAATGTTGCAGTCAGCATTTAAAATGCTAACTTAGTTTTTGTACAAGTTTCAGTTGATTAAACTGTCATATTATTAAATGTGTCTGCTTTTGTAATAAAAAAGTACTGAAAGAAAAAGCAAACACAGCATTGCGATTTTCTTATCCATCCATTAAAAAAAAAATCCCTCCCTCCCTACTGAAAATTTTTTTGCTCACCCGGTGGACAGAAAACAGATTTTTTTTAAGGATGGCCTTGGATTCAAACATTGTGACTGCATTCTGATTGTCACATAGTTACAAGTTTATCCGATCCTCCTTATATTGTGTTCTGAGTGTGTGAATGCCTGTCAAGGAAAAGAAATGAAGTACTTCTACTAGAATAGTGTTTTCTGGTGAATGTTTACAAGAACAATAAGTTGCATTAAATTATATAGGTTTTTTTTTTCAAAAGAGTACGTTTTTGCGTGACTTTAGATTTGGTCTTAATTTTTTTTGGAACATGGTCTTAAAAAGTCTTAAATTTAACTTGGACAAACCTGTAGACACCCTGGGTTTGAGTATTTCAGAAACTACTGACCTGGGAATTTCTGTCTCTCACACACTCTCTCTCTCGTGTGCGCGCACACAAAAAATAGTCTCTAGAGTTCACACAGAATAGTGTTTAAAAAAGTGACAGTTTTGTGGGTGGGAACACCCTATTGATGAGAGGTCAGAGGAAAATGGCCAGATTGGTTTGAGCTGCCAGGTGGGATATACTACTTCAAATAATCACTCTTTACAACCGTGGTGAACAGAAAAGCATCACAGCATACATACCTCTTCCTGTCAGCTCAGACCAGTCTGGTCATGCTTCTCTGATCTCTCTCAAGGTGTTTCAGCCTGCAGACTCTCAACTCTCCAGATGTTTTTTGCACCATTCTGTGTAAGCTCTAGAGACTGTTTTCATTGTCATGCGAGAATCCCAGGAGATCAATAGTTTCTGAAATATTAACACCAGCCCATCTGGCACCAACAACCCCATGCCATGGTTAAAGTCACATGATAACTCGTGATAACACTTGATTAGATAACTACATGAATGTGTAGGTGTACAGATGCTCCTAGTAAAGTGGACAGTGAGTGTTGTGTGTGTTAGTTACACACGCACACCTGGGTTGGAGCATCTACAGTAGTGGCAAGGCTTGTGAGGCACTCCCAGTCAGCAGTGGTGAGTACATGGTGGTTGCACAGATTTCCTTGCTTTAATGCACATAATTCTGATTACTGTAGCTTGATCATCAGTTCGGAGTTAAATCTGGTGGGTTGGAGAAAGGAAAACAATTACTTGACTGATGAGTGTTATCACAATGAAAGTCTAGTTTCTTCTTGTGTTATTAGAGACAGCCATTGTGAATTATTTTGTTCATAATACCCAGCCCTTTACCATGACTTGTATGGTCCAGTGTAATACAGAGGAAAAAAATAATAATGGGGGAACTTAATTTGTATTACACCAAGACACAGTAAGCATATGCTATTCAAAATGATTTTATTTGATTTGCATCAATCATTGGTCATCATTAAAAATACCGAGTAAAGGTTCCCTGTTGCATCATGTTCCCTGGATTAACAGACCTGGCTCAACTCAACTGTGTGTCTAAAACAACATTCATGACCTCAAAGGAATTTCAGCAATAGTAAAAAAAAAAAAAAACACAAATATTGTGGTCTAAGGTGACATATACATACACACACACACACAAGGTAAAGGTGTACATTATGATTACTGACCCTATTCAATTTGCATTTGAACTAGATTAATGATACATGATCCTACATATCAGTGCAGGTTATATAACCAGTGTTGTTCTTTGTAACGCAGCTTAAAGCTCATTTGAAAATTGGCTATTTTTCTATAAGGAAAAATAGACATTTTCTTTGACAAACTCAGTGCAAAACAGATGAATGGACTCAACAGGAAGTCGTCCCCCCCTCCCGGTACTTTTACTGATCTTAAGAATCCAGCTCAGTTTCACTGCATAAATTGTTCAGTGCAATCTTACTGAAAATTGTTTTACATTAGTTAAAGAGCCTGAGAGGTTTTAAGGCCACATATCTAAAGATATATACATACCTCCAGTGCAGTATATTTATGGTCAGGAACAGTGGATTTTGTGGCTGGCTTCTCTTTAAAGACATGACTGACTTGCGTTCTTTAAACACTAGTGTTTATTATGCTTATAAACTTTAGTCCTGGGCTTTTCAACAACATTATCTTAAATATAGATCACTGCAAGAGGGGCAGGTGTGTGGTGTGGTGTATTCCCCCCCCCCCCAATTTTAATAATCTTAAAAAAATATACATCACCTTGACTTGTATTTGCTCAGTAAAAGAAAAATGTAGTTAGAACACTATGCCTCATAGAATCATACTGCTGTGAGATACTCAGTTATTGTATAGAACAAGATTATCTTTAAGGTCTTGCAAGGTAAAGGTGAACATTTTCAAGCACTTTTGATCGTCTGAGTCTTTAGTCCTTCATCAGAGCAGCGAGTAGAGCAGGGTAGTCTGGCGTTCCCCATCCAGTCACTGGATCCCATGAGGAAGCAGCACAGAAACCTTGCCCTTCAACCTTCTCATCCAGACAACCCAAGTGACATCCCTCTGTGACCTGAGAACATAAGGAAGTTAAAACTTAAAAATAAATAAATAAATTCTGGCAACAGAGAAAGCCAAAATTCCA